>NC_086098.1:215828787-216479501 GCF_963921235.1 Mobula hypostoma | reverse complement strand
TTGCCAAAGTGTCATGAGAGATATATTTTGTTCAATAGTGGCCTCCCAAGAAGGATTCATAATGATCAAGGAAGGGGTTTTGAGAGTCAGATCATGCATGCTTGGAGTTGAGAAGTCAAGGACCATGCCCAATCACACTCAGGGAGATCCTCAGCCTGAAAGGTTCAACCAGACATTGCTGGACATACTTGGAACTCTGGATGCCAACAAATTTAAGCACGGGTAGCCAGCATATTGGACATTTGATATACTGCTACAACTATACACAGAATGAAGCGACTGGCTACTCGCCATACTATTTGATGTTTGGACAGGAAGTGAGATTGCCTGTAGATCTTGCTGATTGCCTAATTGCCCAATCAATCTGAAACTGAACAGAAAGTCACAACACGCACCAGTATTTAAGTCTCCCTCATCTTGCAATAGGTAATGGTTCCTGATAGCTGAAATGGAACTTCAATTTCTTTGTGTAAAACCCATGCCTGATGCCAGACTTTCAACGCAGACACTCTTTAAAAGCTTTGTCAGGTTAAGGGAAAAGACAATGGAATACTTTCAATGATTCTTTGAAGAAACTTAATCTTCCCACTTCCTTTTGGTAATCAAGTTTAAGAATAGTGTTTGAGATTGTATTGTGAACTTCTGCCTCATGGATCATAAAGATACAGAAGCCCCATGTCTGTGGCAGAAAAAAAATACTACCCTCCTGCCACGCTCATCAGCCATCCTGCTTTCATCTGCAGAAGATTGAAAGGTGCCCATATCGACTTCATCAGTCACATACCAATCTGGAGTGGAAGTATGTCCTTGACCCTGATTACCTAACCCCATCCAAATCTTAACTTCCAACAAGGTAGGGGTTAAATGAAGAGCTGATTTCCTACTTACAGGGTGTAATCAGGAAGCAGTCCAATAAATCCACTGTTATCCCACTTTCCCTGAACATGGATTGTTAAAATACAATCATCTTAATTACTGAGCTTTCACTGAGTCAATTAATCCTTATTTCATCAGCTATGAGTTTTAGAAATGAGCTTACCTGCTTTGATTATCTATCCTCAATCAATATGATTTGTGACTGTTATGTATGCATGGAGCAAGAACGACAATGGAACAATAGGATTAAGCAATCTTACTGGGTCATGTTAACCACTGTACATGCTGAGAAACTTACAGTGTGGGAGCTGTGACCCAGTCCCACCGACATGAAAACGTGCACACTCAAAAGCACAAATGAAGAGAGAGAGCCATACACATGTAGGAAGCCATTCGATTCACTGCGTGATCAATTGGCTGCATGCACACCTGCCACATTTTCACAATCGATCCGATATGGTTCATCCATACCCCTCTATAGATCGCACCCACTGAGGAAGGGAACTGAGGAAAATGATGAAAGCGTCATCACTCTTAGAACTGGTCTTCTGGCGAAAGCATCTTCTTAGACCATCACAGGGGGGCAGTCTCTCTTATCATGTCTTCCTAGTTAGTTGATGTCAAGGACGATGGTCTGTAAACCTCCTCTTTTCTTGATGATGCGCCCATTGGTGGAAATGCTAGGATACTGGCTTCATCAGCAGAGGATGCTTCTGTAGCTTCCCTGGTGCATTGTCAGTTCACTGGCATTTACAATCCATATGCCAGTTGACAATTCAGCCACCTGTCTGTTCAGCTACTTGACCACAACAGTTTCAAAGAACACCCGGTAGCTAGTTTTTATCCTGCGAGATGTGCATGTGGACTTTGTTGCTGCTACCAAACATTCACAGCCCAGATCAGTGACCTCTTGTGCATGCTGTTTGAAAACTCAACTTCAGCATGTATTCTAATCTGTAGAAAGAACACTCACAACAGCTTCAAAGCATTACAGTGACATCATTGCACTGTATACCCCCTCAAATAAAGTAAGTGAGCACCACTATTTGATTCCTTTGATTCCTCCTAGTTTCCTATGAATCATACACCTTGGTGTATGGATCCTAAGAAATACTGTGAAGGACAACTGAGCTATAATCTGTCCTAAATATTGGACAAGAATTTATATAATCTTGATAAAACTAATGATAAGTTACAAAGTGCATAGCTGCTTTATAATGAATTATCTCTCATAGATACATATTTAATAGCAAACATGATATCAAGACTGACATCTCCTGCAAGCTTAAAGTGTGTGGTGATGATGTTTTAACTTAATTTAGTTGTTCCACGTGCTTTTTCATGATAAGCTTTGATCTAGCAACAAGACCGAAAAGCAGGAAGTCAAAGATGTATGCATGCAATGAGTTAAAATTTACAAATACCTATTTACTACAATACACACAAACTCTTTATATAATAAATCAAAATTAACATAAATGTGTTAAGTAACATGAAAGCAAACTGGACACAAGGTGTCGAGTTGTAGCTATGCTATTACTTTTGCTTGCTCTAAGACAAAAGTGTTGCTTAATTTCTCTTACTCAAAGTATCATCCGCAGAAGATTTTGTGAGAATATCTGCATTTTTAGCTCTAATTTTTGCAGTATAACTTCCTAATTACACATGCATATGCCCAATGAGAATTTAGCGCAATAACTGAAATCGCATGAATGGGTGTGTGCATTATTTTCACTTGTGTGCTCATGTTTTGTCACTCCCCTCATAATATAGTTTTGTATTTTTTATTTAGTCAAAGATTTAAGTTTTTTATTCTGTCACTTCTCAGTATTTCCCTGTCATCAGTCATCTCTTAAATGTTTTTATATCTCATAGAAGTGTCTGGTGTATGAATCCCAAGAAATACTGGGCAGGGTAATTGGTAATTGAGCTATAATCTGTCCTAAGTATTTCTATTATCAACCAAGTGAATAAGAATGTATATAATCTTGATAAAACTACTGATAAATTAAAAAATGCATAGCCACTTTATAATGGATTAAGTCTTGCCAGAGCAACATGGCACATTAAGTATTGCAGTAAAACTTTTACCTGCATCTTTCAGCTTAAATATAGTTTCTGACATAACTTGATGCAAAAGATAACAACAAATATAATGGATCTATGGCTTAACTGTGCAAAATCAAATCTTTAGAAACTAGGAAATAAATATAGTTGTTTCTTGACTGGTCAGGGTGTGAAAGGTTACGGGGAGCAGAAAGGTGAAATGGTGGAGTAGACACAATGGGCCAAATGGCCTAATTTTCCTCCGATGTCTTATGGTCTTTTGCTCTAAATAGATAAGTAGCATAACAACCTGACTAAAATAAATTTCTTCAAGAAGAAATGGGGGTGGGGGTGGGGAGCAAACGATTGAGAGATAGGGAGGAGAAAGAGAAAAGAAAGGAAAATAACCAAGAAAATCCAGTGTTAAAAATGATCACACTTCAAGAGTACTTCAGCAGCTGTAAAGTATTTTTGAAGATTCTGTGGTTATGAATGACACTCTAAAAATTGAATTTTCTCTTTAGTTTTACCATTGGAAAATTCTGTTAAATGGGAGTTATCAATACACATGCTGTCATACAGTATATCTCTCCTGCTTTCAGTGGAAATAAACTCAGCAAAGATGTAATATGAGGTAGCTGAATCAATATTGTCCACCTTACAGTATTAAAGTCAAAATAATGCCCTGTATATAGTTATTCATTGTTGTCCCAATTATAAGCCAGGCCATTTTCTGAACGGCACTCTTTATGCTTATTTAAATCCATTTTTGTAACAGTATTGGCACAGCAATTAGCAGTACTAACTATAAATCTGTTATAACATAGATCCCATTTTTGTTTTTGATAAACATAGAATTGTTTATTTCGTTGCTTCACAATTGGGTTGGAAGAATTAACAGGTTCAGGAATAGGTGAGCTATGATGTGAAATGATACACAGCTCTCTCCTGAAGTTGGTTCAGTGCACAACATATCATAACTGTTCTTCTAGGCATAATGTTTGAGAATGACTGAAAATCATTGTGTAGGAGGCTTGGGGATAGCAAGCATTTTGTCACATGTCCCTGCTGTCTATACAGTTCCAGACAGGATTAGACATCTGTGCAGAGCAGCCATCAGATTCATTATTTTCCTCACATTTTATGCATTAGGTTCTTTTTTCAGAATAGTGCCACTGACATCTGCCACATCAACCTTTTTGCTATCTGCAGATGTATCATGAAGGTCATGGATCCATTATTCACCAGGGCCAACCACTCAATTACTTTTATCACTGATCAGCAAGGGCACACAACAGGAAGCACGATCTACAGGTCTGCAGGTTTTCAGAGAATCCAAGGAGTATTGATTGCTCCTCTGCTATCTTTCAATCCCTGTATACAATGGAATACCCCTAACTGAACTTTCATTGCACAAATGTTCAGCTGGTGAGCATTGAGAGAATAATATTATTGAATGTGTGCTTCATTGAGTGCTGAAATCAGACCTTCATATAAAGAAAAACCTAGGTGCCTATGACACATAGCATTCTTTAGAAAGAGACAAAATGCAAGTTCAAAACCTTGGCGACATCCTGGGTAAAAAAGTTAGCATGGCTGAGATTCTAAAGTACTGTTTTAAAGCTCTCTCCTTGCATGTTCTTACAAATCTGAGTGATTTACCACAAGTTGCAGAACTTAATCTCACATTAACTTGCCATTGAAATAGATGAATACAATGATGAAGATTAAATACAGGTAAAAGTGACAATCAAAGATTAATTGTCAAACATCTGGTCAAAGGAATATAGCTAGTGAGCCACATATTCAAAGGATAATTTCTCCTTTTGTGTTCTAGGAAAGAAAATCACAACTTCCCTTGATCTGCTGGAGCGAAGGAAAAAGAGCAAGTGTAGTCAAGAATTAGTAGCTCAAATTTATTCTGGTCTTATCCTCAATCTTATTAAGCCTATCAAAAAGAGCATTGACTCAGAAGCTATGGAGCATTAATTTTGATGTATTTAGTGTGTTGCGGGGGGGGGGGGGGGAGCTGGGAGCCACATGGCATGTTGAAATGAAGCATGAGTCCCTTACATCAGTATGGTGTGGTCTGGGACTCCTGAGATGTTGGTTTTGAATTCCACTGTAATTAATCCAACATCCTTGCCAATTTGCTGTGTCTGTGCACAACTACGTATCTATTAATAAGCACAAACGGAGGAGATGGCTTTAACTGGTGTATTCACATTACAATGAGAGAGAGAGAACAATGTGTGTTTGTAGACAACATCACATGCACAGACAACAGATCAATATGTAGTGTTGGGAATTGGAGTGGTCATTGCTCTAAAAGGAATAGATCCATACATTACAGAACTCAGCAGGTCAAGCAGCATGTATGCAAATGAATAAAGAGTCAACATTTCAGGCTGAGACCCTTCTTTGGGACTGAGGAGGAAAGGGAAGATACCAGAAAAAAAGGTGGGAGGAGAGGAAAGAGGCTAGTTGGAGGGTAATGATAAACCCAGGTGGTTGGGAAAGGGCAAGGGCTATAGAAGAAGGAATCTGATAGGAGACAAGAGTGGACCACAGGAGAAAGGGAAGTAGGAGGAGACCCGGAAGAAGCAGTAGGCAGGTGAGAAGTGGTGGTGGTGGTGGTGGGGGGGGGTGTTGTGACTTAGAGATTTATTTCCCATCTGGGAAAAAAAATTCTTTCTTCCTCTCTTCCTCTATTCCCTACTTTGACCTTTTACCTGTTCTCACCTGCCTATCACTTCACCCTGGGTCCACTCCTCCTTTCCTTTCTCCTATGGTCCACTCTGCTATCCTATCAGATTCCTTTTACTTCAGCCCTTGACCTTTCCCACCTACCTGACCATACGTATTACTTTCCAGCTAAGCTCTTTCCCCTTCCCCGCTTTTTTATTCTGGCTTCATTCTCCTTCCATCTCAGTCCTGAACACTGTTCTCAGTCTGAAATATTGACAGTTTGTTCATTTCCATAGATGCTGTCTGACCTGATAACTTTCCGCAACTTTTTGAGTAAGATGGATAGTTAAGATAACGGTTGAAATGGATTTCCTGCTATTGTTTCAAGATGTTCAATAGGCAATCATTGCAGTTGAGAAATGCTGACCATAAGATATACCCCTACTACTTCATTAGAATGGCCCACTGCATGGAATTAGAATGCACATACATAATTAGGCAGGAAAAGCTAATCTTAGAAATACAGTTTCTAACTTTATGATTTTTAACTACTGAACAATTAATTAATTCATTAATAGAACAAATTTCCAAACAATTAGCAAATAAACAAATAAGCCAAAGAAGTCTTTATGCCATATTTTAAAGATGGTTGTTTTGATATAAGTACCTGTGATTGTTTATGATATTAATGGAACTCCTAGTAACATTACTGGATCCATGCTGTTAAAGATTTTTCACATTATAAAAGCTGGTTTGGGAATTTCCAACATTCTAAAGATGGAGCTACATGAATCTGTGTGATCACAACATCTTCTGAAATGGTGTATTATTGAAAGATGAAATATCCAGTTCTCTGCTCTGGTCTGTTATTAAAACATGTTTGAAATAAAACCCAGTTGATTAACAAGGACAAAAAGAGAATGAAAGCCTGGTGTAGTGTGCAAAAGTATCTAAAAAAATGAGTAAATATGTTGCTGAGCACAATGGCACTCAAAGTGAGAAAGCAGATAAGGCATTCACAAAAACAGTTGAAAGATAGCCAAGAATCAATAGCAATGTGTAGAATAGTATACAAATTAAATTTGAGAATGTACAGTTTAGGTTAGTAAATATTTTGAAAAAGTGTGACTAATCCATGTTTAACATTCCACAAAGTATTTGTTTTGAGCAAATACAGATGCACATTGCATGTAGATGGTTCATTTTTACACAGAGAAATAATATGGAAATAACAGTAATACATTTCAAAGATTTTTAAAATCATTTAGTAAACATGAATCAAAACAGCATTTCAAGGAGACCTTATAAATTTACTGATAAAATATGAACCATATATTTGACGAGGTGATGAAGGTGATTGATGAAGATTGAGATGTGGATTATAGTAAGGCATTTGACACAATCCCTCATGGGAGGCTCATCCAGAAGATTAGGATGCATGGGATCCTTGATTAATTGGCCATTTGGATTCAGAGCTGACTTACCCATAGAAGACGAGGGTGGTGGTCAAAGGGGCAGTCTACCTGGAAGTCTGTGATTACTGGTGTTCCACAGGGATCTGTACTGGAACCTCTGCTGTTTATGGTGTATATGAATGACCTGAATGAAAGTAGAGATGAGTGGATAGTAAGTTTGCAGATGATATGAAGACTGGTGGTTTTGTGGATAGTGTAGATGACTGTCAAAGGATAGAGTGGAATATAGATCATTTTCAGATATGGGGTGGAGAAATGGTAGATGGAGTTAGGCCACATCTGGAGCATTGCATACAGTTCTGGTCACACTATTATAGGAAGGATGTTGAAGCTTTAGAGAGAGTGCAGAAGAGGTTTACCAGGATGCTGCCTGGATGAGTGGGCATGTGCTATTATGAGAGGTTGTTCAAACTTGGGTTGTTTTCTCTGCAGCAGAGGAAGCTGAGAGGATATCTGATAGAAGTTTATAAGGTTATGAGAGGTATAGTAGACAGACATTTATGAGAGTCGACAGACAACATCTATTTCCCAGGTTGAAATGTCTAATGCCAGGGGGCATACATTTTAGGTGAGAGTGGATAATTTTAAAGGAGATGTGAGGAGCAAGATTTTGACTCAGAGAGTTGTCAGTGACTGGAATGCTCTTCCTGGGGTTGTGGTAGAGGCAGATATACCAGGGGTTTTAAAGAGATATTTAGATAGGCACGTGAATGTGAGGGAAATGGAGGGACATGTAAATAGTGTAGGCAAAAGAGATTAATTTAGTCGGCCATTTGATTACTAATTTAATTGGTTTGCCATAACATTGTGGGCCAAAGGATTTGTTCCTGTGCTGTATTGTTCTATGTTCTACGTAAAGACAATCAAGTTGAATGAACATTTTATCCAGCTAAAGAGGAGACAAAAAAAAAAGAAATATAACACCCCACAATTTACACTGGGATTGGAATATTAAAGTGAATCTCCTGAATTCTTTACTCCAGAAAGCTGGCAATTTCAAGGCTGATCAATAGATTGTTAGACAATGAAAACTAATGATGTCACACTGCTATGGAAGGCTGCAGCTGAGACCATGAATCAGTCGGGATTTTTCAGAATAGCAGAGAGCAGGCTCAGGTAATATGTACAAGTTGTGAAATGCTGTAACAGAAAGGATACTTTCTGTTTGGGTGAGGATTGCTATGTTGATGTTCCTTTTCCTGTATTCTCAAACCAGTGTCACAGCGTATCAGTTGTATCAGTACCCATTCTTATATTGTCAGAACTACATCTCAGCCTCAAGTTTTCAAACAGAAGTTTTAAACAATTCTTCTGAATCTTCTGAACACACATCTTGAAATCAATTAGAAACAATTATATTTTTATTTTTAAATCATAACTGATACATGTTCAATTATGTTTTGTAGTATCTATTATATATATGCAGACATCTTATTTGTTGGTTCAGTCAGAGGTGAACATATGGAAAACCACCAAAATGCACGAACTATACACAGTGAATTTGCAACATCTGCTTGAAATCTGTGAAAAGATTCTTGTGATACGATATTTCATGTTATATTAATTTGTTTAAAATTAACTTGTGGGATTCTTTAGCTCTTGCACGCTTATGAAATATGACCTTACTCTGATACCAACATTTTGGTAGAGCAAACAAGAGCTTACTAACCTGATTTTATCATATTATGGATCCATATCCATGAAGATGAGTTCAACTTTAGTTAAAAAAAAACAGATAAGATGAAAAGGAAACATCATCGTGTTAGCTAATTAAATGAATCTGGTTCCAAGTTAAGAATGCTTAAATTATTGGATGGATTTAAATTATATAAAATCTATTTCATTCTCAGAATTCAAGTGATATCTGGGAGTTTTTCTTTAAGTTCATTTTCAGGATCTGTCATGTCATGACTGGCAAGACCAGAATTTATAAACAGTAAGCTAGTTAATTACGGTCACATACACAAAGATACAGTGAAAAACTGCATGCCATCAATACAGATTTTTTCATCACATCAGTACATCAAGGTGGCACAAAGGAAAAATAATAAAACATCACAGAATATTGTGTTACAGTTCCAGAGAAAGTGCAATGCAGGCAGACAATAAGGTACAGGGCCATGATAAGGTAGATTGTGAGGTCAAGAGTCCATCTTATCATACAAGAGATCCATTCAATAACCTTATGATAAGGTAAAAGGTTGAACCTTGAACACAAAATAATCTGCAGATGCTGTTGTCAAAGGAACACTCACAATGCACTGGAGGAACTCGGAAGGTCTGTCAGCATCAGTTGAAAAGATTAGTCGACGTTTCGGGCCGAAACCCTTCGTCAGGACTGAAGGAAGAACTTTGGGGAGGGTTTGAAGAATGCTGGTAGTTGAAAAAAACAGTAATTTTAAAGACAAAGGGGTGGGGGAGGGGAAGCAGGGAGGTGATTGGCAGGAGAACAATGCGAAGTAGTATGAACATAGAATTCTCCAACTTCCAGTAATTCCCTCCCCCTCACTTCCTCTATCCCTATTTCACATCACCTCCCCCATAGTTCTGCCTCCTTCTACTACTTCGCATTGTTCTCCTGCGAATCACCTCCCTGCTTCCCCTCCCCCACCCCTTTGTCTTTAAAATTACTGTTTTTTTAACTACCAGCATTCTTTAAACCTTCCCCAAAGTTCTTCCTTCAGTCCTGACGAAGGGTTTCGGCCCGAAACGTCGACTAATCTTTTCAACTGATGTTGACTGACCTGCTGAGTTCCTCCAGCGCATTGTGAGTGTTAGTTTGAATCTTGAGCCTGGTGGCATGTGCCTTCAGGTGTATTGCACATCAACTTTGTATGATCTGAAACCAGGATTTAAAATCTGAATAAAGTAAAATAAGAAGGCAAGATAGCTATGGCAGATTGGAAAGCCATATTAAATAAAGTTTGTGTCATAAGGGGGTATTGGGAGCTGACCCAAATGCAAGATACAGACACTGAAGTACTAGGACAAGGTTTATCAAGAAAGTAAGGAGAGTCAGGAAGAAACTATGCTGGACAGGGACACAGGCCCTGGACGAGACAAGGACACCAGGCCTGGGCTAGTACTAAGACTAGGAAAGTGGAACCAAGACAAGGAACTTGGAACTAGGAGCCTGGGCTAGGACTCCGAGCCAGAGACTGGACAGGGACCCGGAACATGGGTCTTGACTTGGGCTCGGACCCCGGATGTAGGTGTGAACAAGACATGGCTACAGGACTGGACATGGAACTCCTGCACAAGACGAGGCACATGGACAGGACGAGAACGCAAAGCTTCGACTTGGACAGGACAAGGTTCTTGGACTAGGCTTAGACAAAGATGAGGTTCTAGAACTTGGCTTGGACTAGACGAGGTACTTGGACGTGGCTTGGACTAGACGAGGTATTTGGATACTTGTCGAGGTAAACTGCTGAGGAAAACTCTGGGGTAAACTGCCAAGGTAAACTGTCAGAGATTCAGATGGGGAGGGGAAGGGAACAGTCCAGCAGGGAATCCTTGGTTTGCAGAGGTATTTATATGCCAGCCCAAAATAGGAATCGGGTGCCTCAATTAAGGCACCCAATGCAACAGGGGAAAACAGGAAAACCCGGAATAGGGATTGATGGACCAGACCCTGAACCGGAATGCAGATTTCACAGACCGGACCATAACAGTTTGATACATTAACAAGTACTAACTTTCAAAGTTTACAAATCATTTTTTGACAACAAATAAAATTGTCCCGCGATAGCTATAAATTAATGTTAAAGATAGTATTAGGTCACAGGAACATACTTTACAGCATTGTTGGAAAGTGCAGTAAGTCTGAAGATTGGGAAAATATCAGGTTGTAGGGAAAGAGAGGACCAAGACATTAAAAAGCACAGGGAACATAGGTACTAAAAGAAGGAAATCCAAAAATTAAACATGAGAAAGCTTCTGTAGATCTCCGAAAAGGAAAAGGTATAGCAAAGGTTAATATGGTTCTTTACAAATGAGATGAGAGAAGTTACAATGTCTTGAAAAAATTTTCAGCCCCCAACTTTTGTTCATATAAATGAGTATTACAAGCAGGGATTTTGATAAATTTAGCTGAATCACATGTTATTTGTGAATCACGTGCTTCTTTCTCACAGTAAAGTCCAAAAAACCAGGGAAATTGTAAAGCATAGAACACTCAAAATTCAAAAATAATGAAAAGTCAGCAGTTCAAAAGTATTCACTTCACCCCCGCCTCTGCTCAGTACTTAGGTAAACCACCCCTCGCTACTACTACAGACAGTAGTCTTTTTGAATAAGTCTCTCTTAGCTTTGCACAATGTGATGGAGTAAGATACACCCATTCCTCTTTGCAAAGTTCTCAAGCTGTGCCAGGTTAGTTGGGAATGGATGGAGGACAGCAATCTTGAGAACTTGCCAGCACTGTTAAATTGGGATAAGGTCAGTACTCTTACTGGGCCATGTGAGCACATAATATTTCTTCATTCGTAGCCACTCCGTGCTTGTTATGGCAGTGTGCTTTGTGTTGCTGACCTTCTAAAAGACAAACTTCCTCCCCAGTTTAAGCTTTTAGCAGACGTTAGCAGGATCTTATCCAGGATCTCTCTGTATTTAGCAGAATTCACCTTCCCATCAATACTGATCAGATTTCCAGTCCCTGCTGATGAAAAGCATCCCCATAGCATGATATTACCTCCACCATACTTAACAGCAGGAATGGTGTTACCAGGCTGATGCACAATATTAGATTTAAACCACATGTATCACGTGGTGTCGAGGCCAAAATGTTTCACTTTAGTCTCATCCAACCATAAGACCTTCTTCCAGATCTTTGCAGTATTTACAGTATCTTCTAAGTTGCACTTTGCAAGGTTTTTACTTAGAAGAACATGTTTTTTTTATTAGCCAGGGCTTCTTTCTTGCTGGTTCCTTATGGTTGTTATAGCCAGGGTGGTAATGGGGACAAGTCCCAACTATTAAATGTTTCCAATGGAATGCACCTCAAATAGCCTCCAACAACCAAGTCCAGCTCCTGGCCTTCCCATGCGGCTTAGCTACTAACCCTGGCAGAACTGTTTCTACTGACAGGAGAAGAGGCAATGGCAGGTGACTGGTGTCTTAAAACCAGTCGTTTCGGGCAGATGCTGTTTGTCAGTCATGGTTGGCAACTCTCCTAAGAGAAGGAAAACTCAGATCTCAAATCTCCGCTGCCTTGCGTCTATATCCACATATGGGGAAGGCTTTGGGAGTAAACCCTGCAAAAAAAATCCAGAGCAGGTCTCTAATGCAGTCCTACGTTGAATTCAATGCTGACTAGCAACTCCAGCGATGCTGCTGGTTCTGAACTGTATCGGTCTCTGCCTTTCCTTTCAGTTCATCAGATGCATGGGGGTGTGGAGCTTTCAACATGGGCAACAGCTTGCTCTCCATATCATCATGCCCTGGCCTGCATATCTAGATAGCTAGGACACAACATCCATGGTCAACCCTGACTGATGGAGGCCTCACTCACTCACACTTTCTTGCCAGTCTTCCATAAATATCCTTCTTGTGCAAGGCCTTTGAGATTGTGAAGACATGAACTTCATCTTGAGTTGCAACCACTGACTTCTGCAGCTCACTCAAAATGGTTTTCACGTTACAGTAATCTCCCTTAAAAGTCCTGTTCTTTTCCAGTGACTAAGTTCAGAGGGGAAACCTGATATAGACGTCGTGGCTGCCATTTCATCGTTTTTTTTTCATTTTCACAATGGATTGCACTGAGGTCTGATGTGTGCTTAGTATCTTTGAAATTGTCTTGTATCTTTTTCCCAGATTTGTATTTCTCTATTAATATTTCCCTGACTTGTCTTCAATGTTTTTTATCTTCATTTTGGTCCAGTTTGCTGAAAATCTACCATACTGTTGGAAGTTACCGACACAGAGGGGTATTTAGTCCCATGAATTTATTGAAAACAGATGACCCTCCAATTTTCCAAATCAACAAATTCGGTGAGTTGGAAAGGTAATCCAGTATATTACACTTGAAGAAGGTTAGCATAGTAATTACAAAGGGGATTAATACTTCTTCAGCCTCACAATTTTGGTTTTTAATTTTTCCTAAATTGTTGACAGATATTGGAATTTTTCTTTTGATTTGACATGATGCACAATGTTTTGTAGAGTAGATCAGAATTCCTACTAAATAAATATATTTAAAATTTAGAAAATGAGACAGCAAACTATGAAATAGTTGTGGGGGCCGATACTTTTTCACTGCACGGTATACAGAGATAGGCAAACATAGAAAGGAAATTGAACATAACTATGGATTTGTGAGATGGAAATCATGTTTACCAAATCTTCCAGAACTTTGTGAAGTTTTAACTAGTAGACTGATGTGAAATGAGGTTTGAGAGATAAGTCAGGGGACAATGTTATACATGTAGTGCAACAAATCAGATGCTGGAGCAACTCAGTGGATCAAGCAGAATATGTGAAAAAAATGAATAACTAACAAGTTAAATCAAAAGCCTTCATATGGATGAAAATAGAAGAGTGTTGCCCAATATATGGATGTGAGGGGAAAGGATGGAGCAAGTACTGGCAGGTAATAAGGTGATCCAGTTGAGGAGGAGTGATAGACAGTTGGAGGAGGGATAGTGGTGGAAGCTGGGAGATGAGGGATGAGGCATCAAGGGATGCAGATGGTGGAATCCAACAGGAAATTGAAGTGGAACACAAATTCAAGTAACGGATGTGGGAAGGACAGATAGCGAGTATAGTGGGGATGATCCAGTGAGAGAAATGTGTGAGTGATGGATGGGAAGATCAAATGGGCCAAGGAGAGGGAAAGGACATGGTGATGGGTGGGGGATGCTTGGAGGAACTGGGTAGATCGGGTGGAGGGAAGAAAGGAACAGAGAGGGAGCAATTCATCTGAAATTACAAAATTTGGACTGCTTAGCAGGAGCGAAGATATGATTGTCTATTAGGTGGGTCGTTAAATCGAATGCCATAGAAGTTGATTTTAATGCCATATTATAGGATATAAGACCATAATACGTAGGAGTGGAATTAGGTGATTTGCTCCACCATTCAATCATGGCTGATTCTTTTTTGCCTTCCTCAACCCCACATCACAGCCTTCTCCCTGTAACCTTTGATGCTGTGTTCAGTCAAGGCTTATTGAGAAAGTAAGGAGGCATGGGATCCAAGGGGACCTTACTTTGTGGATCCTGAATTGGCTTGCCCACAGAAGGCAAAGAGTGGTTGTAGACTGGTCATATTCTGCATGGAGATAGGTGATCAGTGGTGTGCCTCAGGGATCCGCTCTGGAACCCCTACTCTTCATGATTTTTATAAATGACCTGGATGAGGAAGTGGAGAGATGGGCTAGTAAATTTGTTGATGACACAAAGGTTGGGGGTGTTGTGGATAGTGTGGAGGGCTGACAGAAGTTACAGTGGGACATTTATAAGATGCAAAATTGGGCTGAGAAGTGACAGATGGAGTTCAGCCCAGATAAGTTGGTAGGTCAAATATGATGGCAGAACATAGTATTAATGGTAAGGCTACTGGCAGTGTGGAGGATCAGAGAGATCTTGGGGTCCGAGTCTACAGGACACTCAAAGCTGCTGTGCAGATTGACTCTAGTTAAGAAGGCATACGGTGCATTGGACTTCATCAACTGTGGGATTGAGTTTAGGATCTGAGAGGTAACGTTGCAGCTATATAGGATCCTGGTCAGACCCCACTTGGAGTACTGTGCTCTATTCTGGCTGTCTCACTACAGGAAGGATGTGGAAACCTTAGAAAGGGTGCAGAGGAGATTTACAAGGATGTTGCCTGGATTGGGGATCATGCCTTATGAGAATAGCTTGAGTGAACTCGGCCTTTTCTCCTTGGAGCGACGGAGGATGAGAGGTGACCTGATGGAGGTGTACAAAAGGATGAGAGGCATTGATTGTGTGGATAGTCAGAGGCGTTTTCCCAGGGCTGAGATGGCTAGCACGAGAGGGCACAGTTTTAAGAACTTGGAAGAAGGTACAGAGGAGATGTCAGAGATTAGTGCGTGGAATGGGCTGCCGGTGACAGTGGTGGAGGCAGATACGATAAGGTCTTTTAAGAGATTCCTGGATGGGAACATGGAGCTTAGAAAAATCGAAGGCTAAGCGTAACCCTATGTAATTTCTAAGGTAAGAACATGTTCAGCACAGCTTTGTGGGCTGAAGGGCCTGTATTGTGCTGTAGGCTTTCCATGTTTCTAAGAACCCATTAAGCTCTGCTTTAAATACACCCAATGATATGGCCTCCACAGCTGCCAGTGCTTCTAAATTCCACAAATTCACCAACCTCTGGCTAAAGAAGATTTTTTCACATCTCTGTTTAAAATGGACACCCCTCTATCCTATGAGCCCTCTTGTCCCAAACTCCACTTGCACATCTCCCGAGCATCCTTTGCACATCTACTCTGTCCAGGCCTTTCAACATTCAAAAGATTTCAATGAGATCCCCCTTCATCCTTCTGAATTCCAGTGAGTACAGACCCAGAGCTATCAAATGCTGCTCATATGATAACCCTTTCATTTCCGGAATCATCCTTATGAACCTCCTCTGAACTCTTTCCAATACCAGTACACCTTTTCTAAGATGAGGAACACAAAACTGTTCACAGTATTCAAGGTGAGGCCTCACCAGTGCCTTATAAAGCCTTAGCATCACATTCCTGCTCTTGTATTCTAGACTTCTTGAAATGAATGCTAACATTACATTTGTCTTCCTCACCACTGACTCACCCAACAGGTTAACCTTTAGGGTGTTCCGCACAAGGACTCCCAAGTCTCTTTACATCTCAGAATTTTGGATTTTCTATCCATTTAGAAACTAGTTCATTTATTTCTACCTCCAAAGTGCATGTCCATGCATTTTCCAACATTGTATTTCATTTCCCACTTTCTTGCTCCTTCCCCTAATCTAAGTCCTTCTGCAGCTTACCTGTTTCCTCAACACAACCTGCCCCTCCACCAATCTTCATATCATCTGCAAACTTGGCAACAAAGCCATCTGTTCTATCATCTAAATTATAGATATACAGCATAAAAAGAAGCTATCCCAACACTGACCCCTGCGGAACACCACTAGTCACTGCAGCCAACTAGAAAAGGATCTTTTATTCCCACTCGCTGCCTCTTACCAATAAACCAATGCTCTATCCATGCCAGTAGCTTTCCTGTAATACCATGGACTCTTAACTTAGTTAGTAGTCACATGTGTGGCACCCTGGCAAGGGCTTCTGAAAGTCCAAATATACAACATCCTCTGCATCCCCTTTATCTATCCTACTTGTAATCTCCTCAAAGAAAGCCAACACGTTCATCAGTCAAGATTTTCCCTTGAGGAAACTGTTGGCTTTGTCCTATTTGTCCTGTGTCATCAAGTACTCCATAACCTCATCCTTAAGAATTGACTCCAACATCTTCCCAACTACTGAGGTCAGGCTAACTGGTCAAATTAAGAATTATAAAGCTAAATTGTTTAATTGCATATGGTGTATTGTCTGTCATTTCGTGGTACTGATTTGTAACAGCATAACAAAGCATGCAGCATCCATACAAACGAGAAGTTTCGGCGGGTGCTCACACCACGATCTCACACATTTGGCCGGGCCAGATATTGTCTTCCCCAGACTTACGCAGCCCACAGAACCAGTGTTACAATTGTAGGGATATTGTCCGGGATCGATTTTGTTGGATGCTGTGTGATTGATCCAGTGGGTTGTGTGTTTAAGTCTGTGCTAAAAGTCAAGTCAAGTCATTTTTTATTGTCATTTCAACCATAACTGCTGGTACAGAACATAGTAAAAATGAGACAACATTTTCTGGGACATTTTCCACATGAAACAATACAAAAACTACACTGAACTATGTAAGAAAAAACACAAAAACTACACTAGACTACAGACCTATCCAGGACTGCATAAAGTGCAGAAAACAGTGCAGGCACTACAATAAATAATAATAAATAATAAACAAGACAGTAGGCACAGTAGAGGGCAGTAGGTTGGTGTCAAGCCAGGTTCCGGGTATTGAGGAGTCTGACAGCTTGGGGGAAGAAACTGTTACATAGTCTGGTAGTGACAGCCCGAATGCTTCGGTGCCTTTTTCCAGATGGCAGGAGGGAGAAGAGTTTATATGAGGGATGCGAGGGTTCCTTCATAATGCTGTGGATTCGCGGGGCATGTGCATGATTTGCCCTTCTGATGGCCCGGGACAGTTTGGCCCTTGCTTTTGTTAGGGCTTCCTTGTTGTCTGCTCTAAACTATTGTCCTGTACATTGATTATGGTAAGAGGTTATGGATGCTGCCGGGGTTGAGTGGGCCTTATCATAAGTCGAGTCTCCTGTAGCAGGGGACAGAGACTTCAAAGACAGGGTGCTCTTGTTTCTGAGGAGCGAGGGGAAGAAGTGGTCTGAGTTGGAATGTCTAATGAGACCCCAGCGAGGACTGATAATTCTGAGTTGGTAGCTCTGGAAGGCTCCGCCTGTTCTCAGAAACGAAGCCCACCCCTAACATGGAAGAGGAGTATGAGACTTGGGCGGAGCAGACCTCTCAGTCATTAGTCGGCAGTGCTCCAATGATGTAAAATGGCAGTGATTGGTTGAAAGTTTGAGAGGGTAGGCTGCTGACGTAATGAGGGACGTAAAGGCACAGAACCCCTTGCCACTTCTGCGGCCTACATGCAAACACTAGAAAAAGTATTTGGTGTGTTGGGAAGCTTGATGAAGCTCATGATGGGGTTCTTGAACATGTGTCAGGAGGCGGGAGATAAGCTTTCTGCTTACATTTTTCAGCTGGAGAGGCAGCTAAATTGCCTACGGCATAGAGGGGCCATTCAGACGGCTGAGGTGGATCTGTTAAGAATTGACGAAATAGCAAAAGGCACGGAATCTCAGAACCTGATCACTTGGGGTCTCCAACAGTCTCGTAAGACGCGGCCCCCTCCGTCATTTCTTGGGCTGATCAGAGAAATACAAAAGGAGGAGAATGCATCAGAGGCCTGAGTACAGTCCTCGGTAATGAACCCCATGGATAGCCCACCCTGGCCAGTGGTAGAAGAGATGGTGGCAGACTTGAGAATTGGAATGTCCCGGTTGTTATCAGCCAGTGTGCCCCCGCCCACCGCCGTATAATAGAGCTGCTGATAGGGAGGCAGATCCTCTCAGGGGACGGACTATGCAGAGGGCTGCTAGCAGCCGGGGTCCCGTAAGAAGGGGAGCAGGTAGTTTTGTCTGTTATAACAGTGGTGAAGAGGGACACTTCAGGCAGGAGTGTGAACAATGGAGAACCTCTCAGTGAGTGAATCCCTGGGTAACTAAGCAGAGAGAGATGTTGGGGAAACTTAAAAGAGACCCAGCGAGGGGACGGCCTGGTGTCTTCGGGGGAACACATTCCCAGCATAATATATTAAGGAACACCCTAAAGCAAAAAAACCTGTTCCTGAAGACTGAGTCAGGCCAAGTTCCAGTGTACCGCAACGAATAGAAGGTATTTATGCTAGAGCCATAATTGACACAGGATCACAGGTCACATTGCTGTACTATTCATTTTACAACTGGTACTTGTACTTGACGCATTTACCATTGATGCCACTCAGTGCACTAGAGATCTGAGGTCTTGGTGCGAATGATTATCTATATGATGGTTACCTGTCAGTGAAGCTGGAGTTTTTGGAGGCGGATGTTGGAATGGCTGAGGTCCTTGATACGTTAGCGGTGGTTTGTCTGGACCCCATTGAGAGGGGCAGAGTTTCAATTCTCGTGGCAGAAAATACTCCTTTTGGGAGGAGGCTAATGGGAGCCAGCAAGGAGAGAGCTGAAGACAGATTTCTGAAGACATTGTCCATTCACCCGGTGTTTCGAGCTGCTTTCAAGGAAGTGCAAGGCTGCATTGGGCTGGATAATGAGCTTGGACGAGGGACCGTATGGTTCACCCAGTCAAAGCCAATCATATTATGGCCTAGGGAAGTAGTGAGAGAGATGGGGAAACCCCAAATTTCCAGGAATGCCTGAGGCCGAGGTCTCTTGGTGGATGCTCCGGAAGACCACAGAGAGAAGTTGGGCATGTCTGCTGGGGTACTGGTGAGGCCCGAATTGCAAAAGCCCTCGGTTGTACAGGTGAACAGGATGGCAGTGATTGTCAGGAACACCCTGAAGAGGGAGGTCACCTTCAAACGGGGGTTGCCCCTAGTCCACTTCTTCCCGGTGATGGTAATGTCTAGTGTCCCTGTGAGACAAGCCAGGGAGAAACTATCTGCAAAAGTTGACTGTTGAGTCATTCAACTTTGGGGATGCCCCAGTACCAGCAGGTTGGATGAGGAAGTTGATGGAGAAGATGTTGAAACTGGAAGGTGTCCTTTCTACTGATGAGTTTGATGTGGGTTGTTCTAAGAGCACTCACAACACCATCTGGGTGACCGAGGACACCTCGCTCAGAGAAAGGTCGCAGCAACTGGCCCCTGCAGAGGTGGAGGATGTTTGGCAGCATTTGTGTAAGTTGAAGGAAGCTGGGATCATTACTGAGTCCAGAAGTCCCTATGCATCCCCAATAGTAGTGGCCAGGAAGAAGAATGGGAAGGCATGGATGGGTATGGAGTATAGGACTCTGAACAGGCATACCATCCCTGACCAGTATACAATCCCGAGGATCGAAGATGTGTTGGCCCATCTGGTTGGTGTGAATTGGTTCAGTGTGCTGGACTTGAGGAGTGGATATTACCAGATCCTCATTAGTGAGGCTGACAGAGGGACGATGGCATTTATATGTCCACTGGGATTCTTCCAGTTCGAAAGGATGCCCCAAGGCATCTCGGGGGTCCCTGCGACTTTCCAGCGTGCCATGGAGAAAACAAAGGGGGATATGAACTTGCTTGAGGTATTGGTGTATCTGGATGACTGCATAATATTTGGGTCCACCTTGGAGGTACATGAAGCGAGGCTGCTGAAGGTGCTGGGCCATCTGAAAGCTGAAAGCTTTCCCTGAACAAGTACCAGTTCTACAAGTTGTCTGTCAGCCATGTTGGGCACAGGGTCTCATGGAATGGAGTAGCTACAATCCGTCTAAGATAGAGGTGGTAGCTTCATGGC
The DNA here is from genome assembly GCF_963921235.1 of Mobula hypostoma. Classification (NCBI taxonomy): domain Eukaryota; kingdom Metazoa; phylum Chordata; class Chondrichthyes; order Myliobatiformes; family Myliobatidae; genus Mobula; species Mobula hypostoma. The sequence goes on along the minus strand of NC_086098.1, from coordinate 216,459,294 downwards.
TAAGGTCCCAGACTGTTTGTGCTTTGCGCTCGTATATTAGGTTCTGCAAGTTCTATTGGAGGTTCATGAAGGGCTACAAGAAATTGGGTTATCCTTTAAATCAGCTTCTGTGTGGTTACCCTCTCTTGGGGAAGAAATGGAGGAGAATAACAGGAAAGGGAGGTAAAGAGTACCATCGCCTCTCAAAGCCTTTTAGAGCAAAGTGGGATGCGAAATGTGATGATTCACTGAAGGAGCTGCTGACGCAGATGGCTGTGCTGGCTTTTGCAGGCCCCTGATTGCCATATGTACTGCATATGGTGGACCCTGCAGAGAGGGCTTAGGGGGTGTCCTGTTTCAGGATCAGGGCACTGGTTTGAGGCCTGTTGCATTTGTCAGCCGGAGTCTGACCTCAGCAAAATTGGATGCCACAGGCCATCTTTGGTTGGTGGCTTTGTCTGCCTATGATTTCAGCCTGAGGTGCTGGCCGGGAAGTAGGAACAATGATGCTGATGCTTTGTCCCAACGTGCGTCTGAAGGGCTGGACAAGGACAAAGAGTGAGAGAGTGTTCCTGCCCGGGGAGTAAAAGCCATGAGCCAGTTTTTCATCACGGTGAAGGCAAAGGGAAGGCAAGGGTAGGGTTGAGCAGTAGATCAACTGGGAGCTTCAGATGGCGCCATTCCACAAGCTTACTGTAACCTGGCTGCTCTGAAGACAAACCAGTTACTGAAATTGAGTCCTGGGGAAGTGGCAGCTCAGTGAGATGACCCGTGTATCAGTACCATTTGGTCAGTGGTTGAAAAAAGGAGACATGGCCCAAGTGGAGAAAATGAAATGCACTGCGGTGCCTCCATTACTGAGACATTGGCCCAGATTGGAGTTGAGGAACCGGATCCTATACTGGGTCACGTCACCTCCGAGCTGGCCTTGGCGTTCCCAGGTAGTTCTGCCTGAGAAGTTTCAGAGGATTGTGTTGAAGTTATTCCATGATGTTTCTGGACATTTTGGAGTTGAAAAGACCCAAGGATTGCTTAGAGATCAGTTCTACTGTCCCCGAATGAAGCCGGAGGTCAAACAATACTGCAAGTTGTGCATTCAATGCATACGGAGGAAGACGCTGCTTACAAGGGCCACTCCATTGTCCCACTTGCAGAGGGCAGGGCCTCTAGACCTGGCGTGTATGGATTTCCTGTCAATAGAGCCAGATGGAAGCAATATATCGAATGTCTTAGTCATCATGGATAACTACACCAGATATGTGCGAGCTTTCCCTACCAAGGACCAGAGGGCATTTACGGTGGCCAAAGTCTTATGGGAGAAGTATTTCATTTATTATAGCCTCCCCAGGTGGATGCATAGTGATCAGGGACTGGATTTCGAGAGTAGGTTCATGCATGAGTTACTGAGCATGCTTGGAGTCGAGAAGTCGAGGACTACACCTTATCACCTGCAGGGCAATGCCCAGCCCGAGAGGTTTAATTAGACCTTGCTAGACATGCTCAGAACTTTGTAAATCAGCAAGAAGACCAAGTGGAGTCAGCATATTGGACATCTGGTCCACTGCTACAACTGTACACAAAATGAAGCTACCAGGTATTTGTCATATTATCTGATGTTTGGGCATGAGGCGAGACTGCCCGTCGACCTTTGTTTTAGGACTGGTGAGGAAGGCCTACCACTGAAGACTTATCTGAAGTATGTGCCTGATATGAGAGGGAAGTTGAAAAAGTCTTCTGTATTAGCTGAGGTCCTGGCTGCCAAGCAGAATCAAGGAAATAAGAGGTGGAATAATCAAATAGTTAGGTTCTCCCAACTCCTGCTGGGAGACCGAGTCCTCATAAGGAATTTGGGTCTACCTGGGAAGCATAAATTGGCTGATTGCTGGGCAGCAATGCCCTGTGTGGTGGAGAGTCAGATGTCAAACATACCCGTTTTCCAGGTGAAACCAAAGGATGGGAATGGGCCTGTGAAGATTTTCCATTGGAACTAACTTCTGCCTCTGAGACAAGAGGAGGTGCGGGTTGACCCAGAGCCCAACCTCGAGCCTACAACTAGTAAGAGGACCCTGTGGCAACATGGAGTGACTAAAGGACCAACAGCAGGAGAGATTAGACTGGCCCCCACCCCTGAATGGGATACAGACTCGGAGGATAAGAAAACATGCTGCCTTTTCTAACTCCCCACTAACTGAGGAAGAGATTACCAAATCTTCTCACGCTGAGTCAGGTGAAATCAGATGAGGCAATCTGTGGACAGACTGGATTTCAGCGTGACACTGAAGGGATGAAGCAGGGCTCAGCCAAGGGGCAGAGGGGTCCGAGTTGCAGGAGGGCACGAGTGATAGACCAGAGAAAGCCTCTCCATGAAGACCAGAGGTATCCCAAGGAGTGCCTGAACCTGAAGAAGTAGATGACGGGTAAAGGAGGTCTCAAAGCATCAGGAGACCACCAGATAGGCTGGCCTATGTAGCGCTGGACGAACAGAGTCTGGCACTTATTGCCTTGGGGAGCTATGTCACTGCCATTTACACCTGGGTTGGACTTTGTGTTTTGTATGAAGGGGTGGCAAATTATCCCAATGTCATGAGGACATGACTAATTTTGGTGGGGGGAGAGTGTAACACCCTGGTAAAGGTTTCTCTGTTAAAGCAGTGTTTGGGTTATGGTTAGAGATAACAGGTGCTTTGGAATGTGAGCCGTCCAATGAAGGAACTATGTTTTTGTGTTGGGTGCCTGACACCGGGGTGAGCTAGGTCTTTTGTTCGGCCGGAGATGAAGGAAGAAGACGCTGGAGAGAATAGGTCGTAAAACTCGAGTCAAAGCAGGGCCATGATCCGACAAAGCCCGGGGAGATTGAAGGAGGATCAGCAAAGGGGAAACCATGTGCTCCAACTTGTAAATATTAGACTGTTTCATTAAAATAGGCCCTTATTTTCTTTTTCTTTACTAACCCTTTAGTAAAATTAAGAATTATAAAGCTAAATCATTTAATTGCATATGGTGTACTGTCTGTTATTCAGTGGTACTGAATTGTAACAGGGTAACAAGTCATGTGGCATCCACACAAACAGGGTTTGGGGTGGGCTCACAGCTCAATCTCACATGTTTGATGGGGCCAGAGACTGTCAGCTGACAGAACCAGAGTGCTTCAACTATTTCTTCATTTTTGGAATATATCTATCCTGCACCTTCCTCATTTTCCTCAGAAACTCACGCCAGTGCTGCTTTGCTTCTAATTTACTTTGGGCAACTACTCTTCATAACTACTGCAATTTCCTTTACTCCAATGAAATACTGCTACATCAGACTTTACTTTCTCCCTATCAAATTCCAAATTGAAAATCATATTGTGATCACTGCCTCCAAAGGGTTCTGTTGTGTATGTGTCCTATTTACACAACTATGTTATTAATAAAAACATGGGAGACGGGAGCTAAGTTTCATGGTTCTTTACTGGTAGAGTCTGAACTTGACGCTCACGTACAGATTAATACGTGCCTAATAGTGCATGCAACGACGTGTTACTACAACATAAAATAGTCCCTTATTATAACGCAGGCTATACGATACACTCCTTCCCCTTTATTTTAAAAGTGTATCAACTGTTTTTTTACTAGAGTACTATGCTAAACAAATATGTTTACCCTTAACATACAAATGCCCACCATTCGTTTACAAATTATAACAACTAACTTCATAACATCAAATTATAACTCAAGTCTCTGGGGAGATCTTCTCTGCCTCTTCGGGTAACATCTGTCCTGAAATGTTTGCTTTGGGGAATAAGTTTCCACAGGTACATCAGGTGGGTCATCAGCACTGATGACAGGCTTATCTGTAGATGAGGCTGATGTGGTCACATCAGGAGTGTTTGCTTCTATGTCCGGGGAGTCTGGGTAAGGTGTTGTTGTGTTTTTCACCTGAGCATCCAGAATTTGGTCCACATGATGTCTCCATACGTTCTCTCCCTCCTCCACTGTATACATCAGTGGCCCATCTATGGCGGAAATTGTACCCGGCTGCCACTTTTCAGCCCGGTAATCACGTGCAAGAACTGACTGTCCCACACTGAAGCTCTGTGTTGACTTAGCATTCAAGTGTTTGAACTGTCTGTTCTCCACATCACGCCGTACATCTGATTTGAGAAGATCCATGCGGGACCTCAGGTTCCTGTTCAGAAACATCATCGCTAGAGTCTGATTAGTGGTTGCATGTACTGCATTATGATAGCAAGGAGGAAGTTGCCTATCTTGTACTGCAGTGGTCGATTTTCACTGTCCATTGCCTTGATGGCTTTCTTGAATCTCTGCACAAATCTTTCTGCCACGCCATTTGTGGATGGAAGGTAGGGGGCAGGTGTAAAGTGCTTAGAACATAGAACATGGAACATAGAACATAGAATAGTACAGCACAGTACAGGCCCTTCGGCCCACAATGTTGTGTCAACCCTCAAACCCTGTCTCCCATATAACCCCCCACGTTAAATTCCTCCATATACCTGTCTAGTAGTCTCCTAACCTTCACTAGTGTATCTGCCTCCACCACTGACTCAGGCAGTGCATTACATGCACCAACCACTCTCTGAGTAAAAAACCTTCCTCTAATATCCCCTTGATTATTCTGTGCTTGATTCCATTGTTCAAGTAATGGCGGAAGGAGAAGATGGCAGTGGGACACAGCGCACGCGGCCTCTCCGATGATAAATATCGTTATTTGTAGGAGGCTGTGCACAATTCTGATTTGATGGAGGCAGACGTGAGAGCACGGAGGAACATCTAGTGAAACTTCTGAAATGCCTGTTTCGCATCCGCCGCTACTCTGTGAACCGAAATCTCCGGAGGGGAAGGCCCCGAATCCTCGGCTTTTCCTGCTGCTTGGCGGCCGGGGCCGGGATCAAAGCACTCTGCTGAAATGGTGCTCGGTGCTTTGTGTCGGAGGGCTGGTCGGAGGCTCAAAGTTTTCGGACGGACTCAGAGTCGGACTGTGGTCAGGTGCTTCCAGGATGCTGCATCGGCAAGTTTGCGGCGCTGGAAGCTCATGGCAGGGAGAGTTTCTCCCTTCTACCGTCTGTGTGAGATGATGGGCTATTGGGACTTTGAGACTTTTTTTTTTACCGTGCCCATGTTCTGCTCTTATCAAATTACGGTATTGTTTTGCACTGTTGTAACAAAATGTTATAATTATGCGTTTTTTGTCAGTTTTAGTCTTGGTCTGTCTTGTGTTTCTGTTACATCATACCAGAGGAACATTGTATCAATATTTAATGCAGCATTACTAAATGACAATAAATGAGGACCGAGTGTCCTCATAATCTAATCTAATCTAATCTTCACAAAACTTTGGAATTCTTCAGTCGTCCATTGTCTGTGCAGATTTGTTCTGGTATGCCATTCCTGGTGAACATTGTCCTCAGCACTGTAATGGTCTTTTCTGATGTGGTTGTCTTCATTTTGACGACCTCTGGCCATTTGGAATGTGCATCAATGGTGATTAAAAAGATGGAGTCCATGAATGGTCCAGCAAAGTCGATGTGCACTCATTGCCATGGTGATGAGGGCCACTCCCATGGATGGAGAGGGGTTTGTGGTGGTGTTTTCTGGATCTTTTGACATCCAGAGCAGTTCTTGGTTAAGTCCTCAATCTGTTTATTGGTTCCTGGCCACCACACATAGGCACGGGCAAGACTTTTCATCTTCACGGTACCCAGGTGCCCCTTATGCAATTCCTCCAGCACTCTGGTGCGTAGCTTTGGAGGAATTACAACTCGTGAACCTCACATTAGTGTTCCCCGACATACCGACAACTGCTCCTTCCTCACTGACAAGGCTGAAAACAGTGTGTTACCACACGCTGGCCATCCCTTTACCGTGATGTCATACACTTTTGACAATATAGGGATATTGCGTGTTTCTCTTTCAATGAGGCTGTTTGTCACTGGTAATTGTTCAACTATTGTTGTGTGAAAGACCTCTGCTGAATCCATTTGTGTAGTTATCTCTGAAGTCTGCAGTGGTAAACGTGACAAACCACCTGTGTTGCCATGTTTCTTTGTCCCTTGTGTTCAATGTCATACATGTGACCTCCTAAAAAAAGAGACCATCGCTGCAGCCTTTGTGCTGTCATCACTGGAACGCCTTTTCTTGGGTTGAAAATTGACACGAGAGGCTGATGGTCAGTCAACAGGATAAACTTTTGACCATACAGATAGTGACTGAATTTCTTGACTCCGCACACGAGGCTTAGGGCCTCTTTGTCAATCTGTGCGTAGTTATGTTCAGCTGAAGTTAGCGTTCTTGAGGCAAAAGCTATTGTTCTTTCTGAGCCATCTGGAAACTTGTGCGATAACACAGCTTCTATCCCATGGGGTGAGGCATCGCTAGCCAGTCGGATTGGTAAGGAGGGGTCAAGGTGTGCAAGCACGCCTTCTGAAGTTATGAGTCTTTTAGTTTCTTGAAACGCTTTCTCACAGCTCTCAGTCCATTTCCATTGTGTCGCTGTCTGTAATAGTGCATTTAGTGGGTGTAGGACTGTGGATAGATTAGGCAAGAACTTGAAGTAATAGTTCACTAGTCCAAGATATGCTCTCAGCTGAGACATTTTTTTCAGATAGCGCTGCTTTAAGCACCACTTCTATCTTATCTTGAGACATGTGTAAGCCATCGTTGTTGATCACATGCCCACAGTTTCAGATTTCCTTTTTGAAAAACTCTCATTTCTGTCGATTAGCTCTGAGCCCATATTCTTGTAACCTGGTGAGCACTTGTTAAAGGTTAGAAACATATTTTTCGTCATCTTTGCCGGAGACAATGATGTCAACCAGGTAACACTGAGTCCCTGCAATCCCTTGCAAGACCTGGTCCATTGCCCTTTTCCAGACTGCAGGAGCTGATGCTATCCCAAACATCAACCTGTTGTACCAGTGAAGTCTTTTGTGTGTATTTATTGTCAGGTATTTCTTGGATGCTTCATTGATTTCCATTTGGAGATAAGCCTGAGTCAAATCGATTTTTGTGAAATGTTCCCCTCTTGACGGGGAAGCAAAGATGTCCACAATACGAGGTAAAGGACACTGTACTGTGTGGAGAACTGGGTTAACAGTCACCTTAGAGTCACCACATATGCACACCTTGCTTGGTTTTCCTGGTTTTGTGCTGGAGGTTTTCTTCATCACTAGAACAATATGCGTGGCCCATCCACCTTTGACAGGACCCCAGTATGCTCCAGATTTTTCAGCTCTGCCTCTATTGTCGGACGGATTGCATATGGCACTGATCTGGCTTTGTGAAATTTTGGACATGCACTTTCCTCAATCTCAATCTTTGCCTTCATGCCCTGGAGTGTTCCTATTCTTTTCCTGAACATTTCATCAGAGTTAGCAAGGATTTGTGACAGCCTCTCAGATGTAGCCTTGCTGCTCTCCTTTGTTGACACATCTCGTGCCTTGATGGTGTGCCAATCCAACTGGATTTTCCTGAGCCATTCACGTCCCAGCAACGGTGGTCCTTCATCTTTCAGTACATAGGGGTTCAGCTGCTGTGTTTTGTCCCTGTAGGTCGCTGTCACTTTAATTTTACCTTGGGACGCGCTTTCTGTCCTGTGTAGGTCTTTAGTAGTAGTTTTGTTCATTTAAGAGGTATGTGAGAAAACAGTCATTTGTAGTCGTGTACAGAGATCACTGTTAACGCTGAGCCCGTGTCCAACTTCATTTTCAGTCTCACGCCCGCCATTTGTGGAGTGATCCATATTACTCTTCGATCATCTGTCTCTTTCACACTTTGAAGTTGCAGACAAGACAATTCACTTTTGTCTGAGTTGTTTTCATCAGAACTGCTTTATTTCATTTTGTGCACATTGTTGTATTTTCCTTTCTGGGGGTTCTTGTTTCTCTGTATTTTGTCCTTTTTCTGCTGTTTACTAGCTTTGCGTACTCTGCCAATGTGGCCCTGTTTGCCACAGTTTCTGCATTCTTTGTCTTTAAACCAACAGTCCTCAGGGTCATGTGACATGTTCACACAACTATAACATTTCTTTCCTTCATTTCTGTTCAGTGACATTTTATTTGTAGCATATTCCAAAGATTTTTGTTGTATCTCTGAAGCACCCCGTGCTGCTGTTTCCAATTATATTGCAAATGTTCCGCGTCTTCTCTAATGTAAAGCCTTTTTCACACAGAAGGTTCTTCTGTGTGGTTTCACAGTGCATGCCACACACTAACCTGTCCCTCAATGCACCTGATAGACCAGCTCCAAATTGACAATGTTCTGATAATTTGCACAATTCAGCACAATATTCAGAAATGCTTTCATTTTCGCTCTGATTCTGTCTGTGAAATTTAAATCTTTCAGCAATAACCAGTGGTTTGGGCTTTAAATGGTGTTGGAGAGTGTCTACTATTTACTTGGGCGTTTTGTCAGCTGGCTTTTCAGGGGTTAACAAGCTCCGTAGCAGCCCGTATGTTTTTGCTCCCATAACACTGAGTAAGACATTGGCTTTCTTTTCATCATTGACACTGTTAACATCACAATATAACTCCACTCTTTCAATGTAAGTTACCCAGTTTTCAATGCCACTATCAAATGCTGTAATGGTTCCGATCAACAGCAACTTGGTTATGTTAATTTAGCCCCGTTTTTCCTTGTTTTCTTTTTAGCTAGCACCTTGCATTCACAGCACGTTTTGCTTGACTTAGTGTCCTTTTTGATAGCACAACGAGCGCACTCCGTCTAGATGTGTGTGTTGCTCCTTTTCAAACGTGGGAGACAGGAGCTAAGTTTCATGGTTCTTTACTGATAGAGTCCGAACTTGAAGCTCATGTACAGATCAATACGCATCTAATAGTGCATGCAACGATGTGTTACTACAACATAAAATAGTCCCTTATTATAATGCAGACTATACGGTACAGGTTCTTTTACCTTAAGCTCCCTAATCACCTCTGTTTCATTACAGAACACCTAATCAGCATAGTTGATCCCCTAGTAGGGTCAATGACAAATTGCTCTAAAAAGCCATCTTGTAGGCATTCAAAAAATTCATTCTCTTGAGATCCATTACCAACCTGATTTTCCCAGTCGACCTGTACCTCCCAAGACTATCATAACATTGTTCTTTTGACACAGCTTTTGTATTTCCTGTTGTATTTCCTGTTGTATCTGTGGTCCACATCCGAGCTACTATTGGGAAGTCCTTATATAACTGCCATCAGGGTCCTTTTACCCTTGGAGTTTCTTAAATCAACCCACAAGTATTCAACACCTTCCAATCCTATGTCACATCTTTCTACTGATTTGATGCCATTCTTTACCAACAGAGCCATGCCATCCCCTTTGCCTAACTTCCTATCCCACCGATACAACATGCAGCCATGTACATTCAGGTCCCAACTACAACTGCATATTTTTTTTATGTTAATTGCTGTTCTAGTTTGTGAGTGATTTTATTAACTCAAGGTCTCTTGCTCTGAAAGGTCTCCTGCAGACATGATTGTCAAATTTGCTCAGTTTTGTAGAACTAAACAGAACGGAATAAAATGAAGCCTGAGGTCACCGCGAGAGTCTCACTGAGTTATGAGTGTGTAGGTAGAATTGAGTTCCCTTGTGATGCCTCTCATGACCAAATAGCTTCTTTACTTGCTGCAGTCAGAATTTCATTTCAAAGAATTGCTGCAAGGCTCTTTGTATAAATTGAGTTATCACCCAGTAAGAGAAAGCAAAAGAATAATTGAAAACATATTGTGATCATGGGAGAGAGTTGGGATTTTGCAAGAACAAAACAGTGGAAATATCAAAAGTACTCACTGGAGAAAGAAGGTAGAATACAGGGTATGATTTTATCAGACACACAGCGGGAGTTTTTCTTTTTGGTTTCTGACCTTTCTACCGAAGTAATCATGCAAAGATTTGAAATGGACATGGAATCTGTTGCATTGGTGTCACAAAAATTGCAGCATGAAATTTTTCAGTGTTGAGAAAGGGAACTGTTTGCAATCGAACTCTTCAACTCTCAAACTTCAGCCTGCAATTATATTGACTCAATATGACTTTCAGCATATATCATACATGGGTAGGGACAAAGGGTGCTGATTTCACACTGTGGCTCTCTGTTTACCTGCCAGACCTTTATCAGACAGAATCATATGATGTCAAAGACTGCAATATTTCTGGGGTCTCTGTATTGAAGTTACAGTGGAATGCAGATGAATTCACAGAAAAAAAACATTGCTTTCTACTATATAACCCTACTTTACAGGTAAGGGCCAGGAATTTTGGTGACTCCCAAATCAAATTTTCAGCAAAAGTAGACATCTAAACAAAAAACCTAGAATATATTCATGCATTATGGGTGGAATTTAGAGAGACATGTATCGGGTGGACTGGTTGGTTGAGAACTGTACCACCATATCAGCTACGATAGAAAAACAAATCATAAATGTCACATATTAAAAATTTAAAGAAAGAAGAAACCAGGTGTTTCCTAAAACTTTTTTCTGACAATCTTCACCCAGTGTCTTCACAAAACAAAGAGAGGATTACTTTTCATGCTGGCTCTGAGCTGGAGATTATGTTAACCCGAACTAGTTCGCCTCGAAAGGATGTCAGTACATAAACTGCAATATGGAGCAGATAGAGAGGCAGTGGAAGATTTCGTTTTTCAATGGTCTGGACATGTAAAAACTGGTTTTCTTTGGTAGCGTGGTTCTCTAGAGTCAAGTAAGATGCAGAAATTGAGGAAAACCAGGTTGGATCTTGTGCCATTAAAATAGTACAGTCAAATATCTGTCAAGTAGAGATAACACAGGTGAGATGATTAAAAGTATCTGACCAGGGACCCTGTATAACATGTGCAGGAATAATTCAATGCATTAAATAGTCTTCATGAAACATGTGTTGTCATGGTACATCCTGTGGGGAAATTGAAAGCAACCTGTTTTGGAAGGAAGAATGCTAAAACAAATGCTGGAGTATCTGAGAATAGAATCAAGATAAAATGCAAGACTGATATGAAGATGGTTCTAAGCTAGACACTAGCTGAGAATCCTAAATTGAGCTGATAAATGAGCACTGAACCTCAGTTGAGGTGCTCTTTAAATATTAAAATCCTAGTGCCAAAACATGGCAGCCAATTAGCAGGGCAGCCCTGAATCTTTAAAGAGGCCACTCCAGTTAACCATGTTCTGGAGTGTTAAGAGTGTCTAAACCCTGGAGGCTAGCACAGTGGAGTGTATGTTGTAACACAATGCTACAGAATAAACAGTATTATGGCAAGCATTTGGTCTATAATGACAGATGAGGAAGCTCTTTCACTCAGCAACGGTTTCATTGTGATAGACACAAAACAGACCAGGCACCAGGACCCAGAGAGTGAACGGAACCAGTCTTACACAGATGGGGGAAGTGACCATCACACACCCCGGTTACGGTTAGGGTGACCCAAAAATACACAAGCAAATAACTGCATAACCCAAGCTAAAATGTAACAATATTTGAACTGGAACTTCCCACCATAATCCCACAAAAGCATTTTAACACAAGAACAGTAAACAGTGCTGGTCATTAGAAATGCAGGGGCAGGCTGTCGACCATGCCTCCACCCAGAACTTCACAGTATAAAGGGATCTGGGGAGTCCTACTGTACAAAAACAAAGGATTGGCATGCAGATAAAGCAATTAATTGGGTATATTTATGGAATGATGGCCTTCATTGCAATGGGAATAGAACATAACAGCAACAATATTGTGATGCAATATTTTGTAGACACTGATGGAACTGTGGTAAACCATATATATGTTGTAACTGGGTTACTTGTCTGGACACGCCCCTCTGCTGACTGCCCCTGTGGCTTCTCCCACAGGTCCCTGAATAAAGGTGATTTCGCCTTGTCTCTCCCCCTCAGTCTGGGGGCAGACACAGCATGGAAGTCATATTTTACTGTGAATAAAAGCCTTTCAGTATTTACCCTACTTCAGACTTTTGGAGTTATTGAAGGTGCTTCAGGAACCAAATCTGAATACTCTCTACATTGGTAAGACCCGTTGTAAACTAGGGATTGTTGAGCACCTCTGCTTCAGCTGTCAACGCAGACCTTTTAATTACAATTCTCATTCCTTCTTGTGCCAAGATGAAGCCACCCTCAGGGTAGAGGAGCAACACCTTATATTCTGTCTAAGTAGTCTCCAAACTGATGGCCACCTGGTTTTACCTATCACCTTCTTGCTATGCTCCTTCCTGTCCCCCACTTTTTTATTCTGGCATCTTCCCAATTCCTTTCCAGTACCGAAGAAAGGTTTCAACCCGAAATATTGACTTTATTCATTTCCATAGATGCTGGAGTTCCTCCAGCATTTTGTGTGTTGCTTAGCATTTACAGTTTTTAATATCTTTATTTAAGGGAGAATGCATTAGAGGCTGTACAGACTGAGTTATGTCATGGAATGAAGGGAGTGAGGTATGAATAGAGCTAATCTTTGCAGTATTAGGAAAATAAAATATATTAAATTCAAAGGAGGATTAATGAGAGTATGTTCCACAAGTGGGATTGTTTAGGACAAGGGAATGCAGCTTCAGAATAAATAGTCACCCATTTAAGACAAAGATGAGGAAGAATTTCTTCTCAGAGAGTCTTTGGAATTTTCTACTCCAGGGAATGTGGAGGCAGATTCATTGAACATATTCAAAGTGGGGATCAACAGTCATTTAAGTTACCAGTAGATCTAGGTGGTATGGGAGGAAAGTGGATGAGTAGTGTTGAGTCTAAGATTAGGTCAGCCATGATATTATAAAGAGGTGCAGCCCCCATGTGAGGCCTATTGGCCCGCACTTGCTCCTAGCTCCTGCTTATGTCATCGACCTGCAAGCAACAACATGCATTTAACAAGGGAGAAAGCACTGAGTTATAGTTCAGATGTTCAGCCTACTATGGACTAGAAAGGCACTTTAAACATATGGAAGGTAGGCAGCGGAAGCATTTAAAACACTAAGAAAAATATTCAAATGATGAATGATTTCTTGTCATTGAATTCTTCCTCAATATAAAACTGCAGATGTTTCAAATCTGAAACAAAATCACAGAACAATATAACACTAGATAAGCCATTTTGGTGCATAATGTTGTGCCGAACTTGATGCCAATTAATAATAAATGCTTTCCTCCTGTGTAGCAAACCTATCCCTCCATTCCCATATATCCATATGTCTATTGAAAAGCATCTTAAATTTCATCAGGTTGCCTGCTGCCTCCACCACTTATTCCAGGAATGTACCACACACTGTATGAAAAAGTTGTCTCTCACATCAGCTTTAAATTTACACCCACTCACCTTAAAAACATATTCTTTGGTGCTTGACATTTCTACACTGGGGAAAAGATCCTGACAGTCTATGCTATCTTTGCCTCATAGTTTTAAAAACCTCTATTAGGTTTTCCTTCCACCTCTGACATCCTACGGAGGAAAACTGAAGTTTACCCAACTTGTCTTTATACCCTCAAATTCCAGGAAGCATCCCATTAACCCACTTCTGCACACTTTCCAGTATCCACGTTCTTTTTATAATGGGGTAAATAGAACTGTATACAATACCACAATGACTAAAGCTTTATACACCAGTAGAATGACTTCCTTATTTGTCTTTTACATTTTTCACCTTCTGCATGCCAACTTAACATTTTTAGTAATAGACTAAGATAAATATCCTGCTCCAAAAAGCGCTATATGTGGTCATTCTTACCCTCAGCCATTAGGCTCTATAACCTATAGCTGGGGAAGTGAGGAACCACCACCCCCCGCCCCCCGTTAGACTTTTTGAGGTAACTTATTTTTTATTCTTTCTTATTTCTTCTAATAATTATATATCTGTGCACTTGCAATGCTACTGTAACACTATAATTTTCTTTGGGATAAATAAATTAGTTATCTATCTACCTCATACTCCACACTTCTACCAATGAAGGCAAACATGCCATATTCCTTCTTTATCATCTTATCCATTTGCATGGCCTCCTTCAGTGAATTACGGATCTGGAACCCAAGACCCCTCAGTACGTCAATGTGATTAATTTGCTTTCTCAAATTGCAACACCTCACACTTGTTCAGAGTAAAATCTATCTGCTACTTCTCTGTCATATCTGTAACTGATCTCTAGCCTGCTGTATTCATTGATGGTCATTAGCATTCTTCACAACTCCACTAAATTTGGTGTTATCCGCAAATTTTCTAATCCACCCAATTAAAGTTTCATCCAAAGCATGGATATACAGTATATAAAAAAAAACAAAAGTTCCCAGCACTGATCCTTGCTGATTAATGATTGTACTGCCTTGCACTGTTTTGTGCACTTTATGTAGTCCTGTGCAGGTCTGTAGTCTAATGCAGTTTTTATGTTGTTTTATATAGTCTGGTGTAGTCTTGTGCTGTCTCACATAGTCTAGTGTAGTTTTGTGTTGTTTCGTGTAGCACAATGGTCCTGGAGGAACGTTGTTTCATTTTTACTGTGTACTGTACCAGCAGTTTATGGTCGAAATGACAATAAACTTGACTTGACTTGAAGTGACTGGTCATGGACTTCCAGCATGAGTAACAGCCTACCGGCCTAGGAGTGGCATGGTAATGTAATGGTTAGTGTGGTGTTCGACAGCACCAGTGAGTTGGGTTCAATTGTCACCTCTCTCCTGTAAGGAATTTGCATGTTCTCCCTGTGATCATGTGGGTTTCCTCCAGGTGTTCCGGTTTCCTCCCCTTTTCCGACTGTATATGGCTTAGTAGGTTATTTTGTCACATGGGTGTAATGGGGTGACACAGGGTCATTGGGTTGGAAGGACATGTTACTGAGCTGTATCTCTAAGAAAGAATTCAGCCCTCCTCTCTGTCTTCTATGGGCAAGACAGTTCTGAAGCCAAACTTGCAATTCATCCTGGATCCAATACATTTTTTATATCCTGTGTCAAACTACTATAATGGGTCCTGTCAAATATCTTACTAAAACCCATGTAGATAATGACCATTGTCTTACCCTCATCGAGCACCTGTTCAACTCCTCAAAAAACTCAATCAAATTTGTAAGGCATGCTGACTGAGTCTATACGAGCTATGCTTTTCTACTCATAAATCTATTCTCTCAGAATCCACTCCAATAGCCTCCTTACCACTTCTGTGATAATTACTGGCCTATTGTTCCCCAGATTATGCCTATTTCCCTTTTTGAAGAAAGGCATGATATTTGTTCATTTCTAGTTCTCTGCTATCTCGCCTTTTACTATTGAGGACCCAACAATATTTATCAAAGCCCCAGCAATCTGCTGACTTGCATCTTTCAATATTCACTCTTCTGGAATATATGGTATGCCATATACACCATAATCAGACAACTGAGCATGACATCTTCCTTAATCTCAAAATAACCCAGCATGTTATCATGCTCCGCTCTGTTTTCACTGTCCTTCAAATCCTTCTCCTTGGTAAATACGGACATTTAGTACCTTAGCTACTTGCTATGACTCCAAGCACAATTTCCCTCTTTTATCATTGAGTGGAAATAACTTATTCACAATTTTCCTCATTTTCTTAATGCACATCCAAAACGCCCAGGGATTCTCCACGATCCAGTTCACCATGAAAATTCCATAGCTCTTTTTGGCCTCCTAATTGCTTAATTGCCTGCCTGGGCAAAATAAGAAAATGGTAAAAACATTCAACATCTCAGACTTTTCGGTGGTAAGATATGCATAGATTTAAGTCAGCAATCCTTCAACAGAACTGGGGGAAAAATCACAGTATTACTCTGAACCAGAGATGGATTCAACTTGCTATAAAATTATCTATTTTATACCTCAGGCCACTAATAGACATGGAAGAGCCTTCAGCTCTGCCCACTCACTGCTCACTGATTACCTGCTGGATAATCACTTCATGCATCTGGAAAAATTTCAACCCTTTCACTAGTTCAAGCCATATTGTGCATATGTATATAATTTGAAAGAAAACAAAAGAAAACCTTTGTCAGAGAAGACTGAAACAAATCTATAACCTTTGTATCTATAAAGGTAAACAGAATTTTCTGCCAGTCTCTCTTACTTTTGAAACAATTACTGGGAGAATTTGAGGTTCAACTCACCTCTGCAGGTGCACAATCTCAGACTGAATATAAGAAGCATGGATAATTAAGGCGATTTACATTAATTCAATTTGAATTATTGTTTTGATTCTGCTGAAAAGGATTGATAGTCTCTAGCAGTTCTCTGGAACTCTTCCTCTTAAACAGTGCCTAGAGATTGATAATGGCATATTCTGCTCGGCTCTTTGAGTTCTGAAGTCACTAATAAGTCCAGCACGGAATGCTGCAGACCCTGTCACCAATGCAGCAGGAGGTGTCTGCCAGGGCAAGTTGGTGGGTGTTAATTGGTTCATTCCTTCCACTGCTGCTGTAGATCATCCAGGTCATTTTTTCCAGGGCTGAAATGGCTAACACAAGGGGGCATAGTTTTAAGGTGCTTGGAAGTAGATACAGGGAGAATGTCAGAGGTAAATTTTTCACACACAGGTTGGTGGGTGCATGGAATGCACTGCCGGCAGATACCATAGAGTCTTTTAAGAGACTCCTAGATAGGTACAAGGAGCTTAGAAAAATAGAAAGCTATGTGGTAAGGAAATCTAAGCAGTTTCTAGGGTAGGTTACATGGTCAGCAGAGCATTGTGGGCCGAAGGGCCTGTAATGTGCTGTAGATTTCTAAGTTCTATGTTCTAGACATTGAACTATATAGCAGAGCTTGGATCATTGCCTCCCAGCATACCACAAGATTTATGCAAGGTCTAATTATTAATCGCTTCCTCACTGACCACAATCTGTACTGATGCATGACAGATGATGGTGAATTTCAACGCTGGTGTCTGCCTTTGCAGAGGGGTCATTTTGAGGTTGTCCAGGGTCTCAGTCTGAAGGTATTTCGTGGTTAACATAAGGCTATTATAGTGCTAGCGTCCCAGCTTCACTTCTGCTGATGTCTACAAAAGTCTTCATTTTCTCCCCATGACTATGTGTATTTCCTCCTGGTGTTCTGGTTTCCTTCCTCGTTCCAAAGACGTAGCAGGTGAATTGATCACATGGATGTAATTGGACAGGAGGGGCCAGTTACTATTCTCTATCTCTAAATACTTTGCTGGGGGTAGTATGGTGCAGCAAGGACTGGTTGGTACAGGTGCTGTGAGTGAGGCCCAGCTTTTTATGTTCTTCGGCAAAAACGTCAGCTGTAGATTGGAGCTTTGCCTTCAAGCATGCACTAACACAAGTGCCTTCTGCACGCAGCATCTCAACTAATGGGAGCTGGATGAGTTTGATTCTGGAGTATAATCAGTTTAATTTTGTACTTTTGCACACAGTTTATCTCCCTCTAATTTACAAAACTTTTTGTTATTTTTCTACACTGGTCCCAACATATTGATGCAGCTATCAAGAAGGCAAGACAGCGACTATACTTCATTAGGAGTTTGGTATGTCAATAAAAACACTTAAAAACTTCTATAGATGTATTGTGGAGAGCACTCTGACAGGCTGCATCACTGTCTGGTATGGGGTGGGGGTGGGGGGGCTGCTGCAGCACAGGACCAAAAGATGTTGCAGAGGGTCATAAATTTAATCAGCTCCATCTTGGGTATTACCCTAAAAAGTACCTATGACATCTTCAAGGAGCAGCGTCTCAGAAAGGCAGCATCCATTACTAAAGACCCCCCACACCCAGGGCATGCCCTTTTCTCACTGTTACCATTAGGTAGGAGTACAGAAGCTTGAAGGCACACACTCAGTGATTCAGGAACAGCTTCCTCCCCTCTGCCATCTGATTCCTAAATGGACATTGAACCCATGATCACTACCTCACTTTTCTAATATATATTATTTCTGTTTTTGCATGATTTTTAGTATACATATACAATATTCAATATACATATACTGTACTGCATTTGATTTACTTATTTTTTTTCTTCTTCTTTCTATATTATGTATTGCATTGAACTGCTGCTGTCAAGTTAACAAATTTCACAACATATGCTGTTGAAAATAAACCTGATTCTGATTCTGACCTCTTTCTGCTACTAACAGTACACTTGTTTTTTTTTTTGACTCCCTTCATTATTATTGCCTTCAAGCCTTCAGTTTTCTGTTTCATTCACCCATACTAGTGTGCACATCCTACAAATAACTTATGAGACCACTTTGGTTATTCTTGTTCATTCTTTGAAATTCAGATTCCAATCAAAAGTTTAACATTGGCAAGGGGCAGAACAGTGAGAGTACCTACGTAGACCCATTTTCTGGTGAAGCTGGGTGACACAGAGATCAAGTTCTGAGACTGGGAGACATGGGCAGCAAAGTTCTTGGCTACACTCTCTATTGTAAATGAGGTTTCCCAATTACACAAAAACGCACGAGAAATTGCTGTTTTTTCTGCATTTACATCACTGTCTCTGATTATGTTTAAAAATAAATGTTAATGCTTGTTCTTTTCTTCCCTTCCAAGACTAAGGAAGTGCACTGAGATAAGAGAGGGTAAAATTATGATCAGAGGTCAATTTGATTTCATTGGGAGCTACAGTCTGGTAGAAAACTTTCTGAATAGAAGAGGACCAATTTGCCTTTTCTAGGTCATTAGTAATAAGTTTTTCAAGTTAATCCCATGGCTCATCATTCCCTCATTAATCTTAATATTAATTCCCATCAATGCATATTTTTCTTCAAAAAGTTTCCATGTTATTTGTGTGCACTTTAGTGATCTGCCTGTTTCCGTACTGGAAGACTCATTAAGTGAACAAGAGGATGGAGATCAAGTTAAAATAGGACTTCCAGAGAGAGATTGCATGCCTGAAACTTTTTTTTTTGGCTAAAGAGAATGCATAGATATTTTAAACATCTATCTGCACTGTACGAACATTTTAGTTTTACTTTACAGTGTTTGAAGAAGTATTCAGCTGCCACAACTAGTTTCAGATTTTACTGTTCCATTTTCTAAATTTTGAATATATTTATTTAGTAGGAATTTTGTGCTAATCTACAAAACACTGTGCATCATGTCAAGTCAAAATAATAACTCCAAAACCTGTCAACTATTTACTAAAAATTAAAAATCAAAATTGTGAGGCTGAAGAAGTATTCACCCTCTTTGTGATCACTATGCTAACTTTTCTCAGGCACAATATATTGTATTTTATTTCCAACTCGTCCGATTTGTTGATGTAGAAAATCAGTGGAATGAATTCATAAGAATTGACAAAGGCAATGTGGCTGTGGTTTCACGATGGACTGCACTGAGCTCTGAGATATATTCAAACAACAGGAAATCTGCAGATGCTGGAAATTCAAGCAACATACATCAAAGTTGCCGGTGAATGCAGCAGGCCAAGCAGCATCTGTAGGAAGAGGTGCAGTCGACGTTTCAGGCCGAGACCCTTCGTCAGGACTAACTGAAAGAAGAGTGAGTAAGGTTTTTGAAAGTTGGAGGGGGAGGGGGAGATCCAAAATGATAGGAGAAGACAGGAGGGGGAGGGATAGAGCCGAGAGCTGGACAGGTGATTGGCAAAAGGGGATACGAGAGGATCATGGGACAGGAGGTCCGGGGAGAAAGACAAGGGGGGGAGGGACCCAGAGGATGGGCAAGAGGTATATTCAGAGGGACAGAGGGAGAAAAAGGAGAGTGAGAGAAAGAATGTGTGCATAAAAATGAGTAACAGATGGGGTATGAGTGGGAGGTGGGGCCTTAGCGGAAGTTAGAGAAGTCGATGTTCATGCCATCAGGTTGGAGGCTACCCAGTCGGAATATAAGGTGTTGTTCCTCCAACCTGAGTGTGGCTTCATCTTTACAGTAGAGGAGGCCGTGGATAGACATGTCAGAATGGGAATGGGATGTGGAATTAAAATGTGTGGCCACTGGGAGATCCTGCTTTCTCTGGCGGACAGAGCGTAGATGTTCAGCAAAGCGGTCTCCCAGTCTGCGTCGGGTCTCGCCAATATATAAAAGGCCACATCGGGAGCACCGGACGCAGTATATCACCCCAGTCGACTCACAGGTGAAGTGACGCCTCACCTGGAAGGACTGTTTGGGGCCCTGAATGGTGGTGAGGGAGGAAGTGTAAGGACATGTGTAGCCCTTGTTCCGCTTACACGGATAAGTGCCAGGAGGGAGATCAGTGGGGAGGGATGAGGGGGACGAATGGACAAGGGAGTTGTGTAGGGAGCGATCCCTGCGGAATGCAGAGAGAGGGGGGAGGGAAAGATATATTCAGTGCTTTTGAGATAGTTTTATATCCTTCCCCAGATTTGAACTTATCTATTATGACTTCCCTGACTTGTCTTGAAAGCTCTTTTGTCTTCATTTTGGTTTGACCTGTTGAAAATCTGCCATACTGTTGGACATGTCGCCAGAGAAGAATGGCACTTGTAAGAACGGCAACCATGACACCAACAGTTGCTTTGGGTGAGCTACAAAAGTCATCGGCTGCAACTGGAAATGAAGTTTTTGGCCTCAACACTAAGCGAGTACATCTAATACTGGGCATTAGTCAGGTAAGACCATCCCTATTGTGAAGCATGGTGGAGGTAGCATCATGTTGTGGGGATGTTTTCCAGCAGTAGGGACTGAAAATCTGGTCAGGATTGATGGGAAGATGAATGCTGCTAAATACACAGGGATCCTACATAAAAACCTGCTAGCTTCTGCTAGAAAGCTTAGGCTGGGAAGGAAATTTATCTTTCAGCGGGGCAATGACCCTAAGCACACTGTCAGAGCAACTATGGAGTGTTTTCAAATAAAGAAAATTGATGTCTTTCGTGGCCTAGTTAGAATCCTGACTTTAACTCTATCAAACATCTCTGGTAGGACTTCAAGATTGCTATCCACCACTGCTCCCCATGTAACCTGGCACAGCTTGAGAAATTTTGCAAGAAGGAGTGGGCAAACCTTACTCCATGACATTGTGCAAAGCTAATAGTGAGTTATCCAAAATGACAACCACTGTGATAGCTGTGAGAGGTGGTTCAAACAAGTAGTGAACAAAAGGGTTTGAATACTTTTGATGTGCTAACATTTTAATTTTTGAATTTTTAGATTCTCATGCTTTACAATTTCCCTGGTTTTTGGGCTTTATTGTGAAAAAAGAAGCATACGATTCACAAATAAAAATACTCAGCTAAATTGTTTAAAATCCCTGGTTGTAATTTATGTGAACAAAGCATTGCTTGCCGAATACTTTTTCAAGGCACTGTATTTTCAGTATATTTTAGTCAGCTCTGCCTTTGTACATTAGTAATTACCTTTATTTAAAGTTTAAGGTTTTAACTCCAAACTTGTTTTGTTGCATCTTCGCAACTGAATATCAATTAAAATTTTAAAAATGTACATATGGGAGATAGCTTTAACTGGTGTATTCACGTTGCAGAGAAAGAAAGAAAGGGATCAATAGGCCTGTGTAGACAACAGAACAATACACATGTGTAGATGACAGATCATACATAGCTCTAAGGGAAGTCATTACTTTAAAAGACATTGATCCATACATTACACTTCCTCCCCCTTTAGATTAATGTAATATAAAACTGAATATCTACAAAACATTCAATTTCCCTTTATCAAACCATATTCAAATAAACATGCTTTCACAATAACAGTCCATAACTAAAGTCACAGTTCTAAAGATTCAGTCTTTTGGGTGGTGCTCTTTTTCTTTCAGGATAGTGCTTCTGGACCTGTGGAGCATAACCAGGTTTGGCAGGTGTCTTGTCAATGACAATGTTCTCAATTTCCTGTGTCATGTTGCTGTTAGTGACATGATCATCACTGAGAGGTAAGTCCGGTAATTGTAATTTGTCCATCTTGTTGGATGCAGTTGACTCAGGTGTGTTCTTCGGTTGTGCATCTAGTATTTGGTTCACATGACGTTTCCATGTATGATCTCCAACATCCACTGTGCACTTCAGTGGTCCAGTTCTTGTAGCTATCCTACTGGGTGTCCACTTGTCTTCTTGATAATCAGCCGGCTAGGATTTCCTGTTCAATTTCAAACCTCCTTGTTGATCCACCTGGCAACTGGCTGAACTGTTTATTCTGCACTTAGCTCCTTAGATCTCACTTCAGGAGGTCTATGCAAGATCTCAGATTCCTGCTCATGAACAGCATTGCAGGTGTTTGATTTGTCATCATATGAACAGAATTCCAATACATAAAAAGGAAGTTCTCCAGCTTGTGCTGTAGAGAAATATGCTCCTTGCCCATCGCTTTAATGGACTTCTTGAAGGTTTGGATAAACCTTTCCACTAACTCATTCATTGCTGGCTGGTGAGGAGCTAAATTCAAATGTCTGATGCCATTTTTCTTCACGAACAGTTGAAATTCTTCTGATGTGTATTGTGGTCCATCGTCACTCACAATTTGCTCTGGTAAGTTATTTCCAGTGAAGATAGTCCTCAGAATAGAGACGGTCTTTGCTGAGATGGTTGACTTCATTGATATAACCTCCAGTCACCTTGAATGAGTATCCACAGCAATCAGAAACATGGAGTCCATGAATGGCCTCGCAAAGTCAATACATACTCTTTGCCTTAGTGATGATGGCCACTCTCGCAGATGTAACAGTGACTGTGAGGGTGCATTTTGAACTTCTTGGTATCATGAACAGCTTTTGCCCAGGTCTTCAATCTGTTTATCTATTCCCGGCCACCACACTTAGCTCTGGGTGATACTATTCATCTTAGCTATACCCAGATGTTCTTCATGCAGATTCTCTAACACGCTAGTGTACAGTTTAGAGGGAACCATAACACGAGATCCATACATCAGCATTTTTTGACATACCCGCAGTTGGTCTCATCTTACTGGGAACTCTAGGAACATGGGATTACCATGAGTTGGCCATCCTTGCATGATGATTTCATAGACTTCTGATAATGTTGGGTCGTTCCTTGTCTCTCTTTGTATTGTTACGAGAATACACATAAAATTAAGATGTTTGCTGGCCTGGGCTAGCATCAGTGGCATCAGCAGTTGGTCTGCCACCTGCCCTCAGGGGAAGGAGAGATAAGGAACAATGGAGCAGCGTCTGGAGATGTGTAATGAAGGGACGTGGGAGAGAGAGCTGTCTGGAGCGGCTCCCCCCTTTGAGCCCTGAACTGTTTGAAGTGATGGACAGGCGATACCCCAGCAGGGGGATAAAAAGGGACAGGTTCGCTAAGACAGACACACACGCCACCCGAGGTAACGAGACCCTGGAAGCGGTGCGCTTCTCACGAGTGGGTGAGAAGTCCCAGACAACGACAAGGGTGGAAAGGTACGATCAGCGGGAACCCGGTGTGTGTCCGCCCTTGCCTGGGTGCCGGGTTCACTGCAGAGGATCGACCGCATCTGGAGGAGGGGTCACAGTCGGTGACCTCAGGTGACATCACCAAGGACCCGCCCAAATGCTGTTTGTGAGCCATCTCGCTGGTCTGTGAGCCATCTTGCTGGTCTGTGAGTGAAGCCGTTCTGAATGATGAGTTGTTCCTATTCTATCTCTCTCTTCCCCCACCTTGTCCATTGCCATGGCAACGATTACTGCGAACTGAACTACAAACTGGACTGAACTTTGAGTCATTTTGAAATTGGTCATTTAACCCCTAGACAACGATAGAGCTTGATTGATGCTGTTATCTTAATTCTGTGCACATGTGTGTTTATCATCACTGAACTGTTGCATTTATTATCCTTTCGATTACTGTGTTGCTTGTTTCTTTAATAAAACTTTCTTAGTTCTAGTACTCCAGACTCCAACTGAGTGATCCATTTCTGCTGGTTTGGCAACCCAGTTACGGGGTACGTAACAGTATTTACAAATTATTTACCGGCAACTGGTCAACCAATGCTGTATGGAACACTTCTGCTGAGTCACAGTATGAAGACTTCTCTTTTTCAACTGCCAGCAGTGG
The DNA here is from genome assembly GCF_963921235.1 of Mobula hypostoma. Taxonomy (NCBI): domain Eukaryota; kingdom Metazoa; phylum Chordata; class Chondrichthyes; order Myliobatiformes; family Myliobatidae; genus Mobula; species Mobula hypostoma. Next base: position 216,435,380 of record NC_086098.1, on the reverse strand, counting down.
AAGATGTGACCAGCCGTCAGCTTTGCTGTGCTGTTTGGTACCCTTGAACGCTATGTTTTAAAAGTGGGCTCTGAGGAACAGAGCCCAACAATGTAACTGGGTAACAGACATCACTGGAATTCCCTTCCTGGGACACAAGGGGATGATGATCTGTCACTTTTGCATGTAGAGTAAGTGGTGGAACTTCTTTATTCCCTATACTAGACTAAGGACATCTTGGTCAATCTGTGTGTAGTTGCCTTGTGCACTTGTCAGTGATCTTGATGCAAATGCAATTGGATGTTCAGATCCAGCTTTCATAAAAACAACTCCAATGCCATATGGGAACACATTGCATGGCAGTCTGATGGGAAGCGATGGACCATAATGGGTGAGCAGTTCATCTAATGTTATTAGTCTCTTTGTTTCCTTGAATGCTGTTTCATATCTTTCTGACCAGTCCCACTTTGCTCCTGTCTGTAACAGTGAGAGTTCAATGGGTGCAGCTCTGTAGCAACATTTGGGAGAACCTGGCGGAAGTAGTTTACGAGGCCCAAGTATGACTTGAGTTGTGACACAGTTTTCATTTTGTGTGCCTGTAGCACTGCTTCAATCTTCTCTTGTGTGTGACTTATTCAAGCAGTGCTTGTCAATGACATGTCCACAATATTCTTGGAAAATGTCATTCTTGAAAAACTCACATTTCTCTCTCTTTGCACACAGACCATACTCACTCAGCCTGGTAACACTTTACCAGAGTTTTGGAGGTGCTCGTCATCATTCTTGCCAGTCACAATGATGCCATCGAGGTAACGTTGTAATCCCAGGATGACTTAGAGCACTTGGTCTACTGCTTTTTGCCCAATTGCTAGAGCAGATGTGACACCAAGGGCAAGGCAATTACAAAGTCCCTCGTGATTCTTGGTTGTGAGGAACTTCCTGACTGACTCTTCAATCTCCATTTGCAGATAGGCTTGTGACAAGTCAATCTTTGAAAACCTCTCCCCACCTGCCAAAGATGTAAAAATGTCTTCTATTTGCAGCAGAGGATATTTCGCAGTATGCAGTATGGGGCTGATGCTTGATTTGAAGTCCCCGCATATGCAAATGGTTCCAGGCTTCCCTTTCTTGATCAACAGGATAATGGACGTGGCCCAACTGCTCCACTCAACTTTGGAGAGAATTCCAGATGCCACAAAGCTCTAAAGTTCAGCATCAACTTTAAGATGTAGTGCGTAAGACATTGGACATGTTCTACTCAATCTTGGTATTGCTGTTTCATCCAGTTCACTTCTGGCCTTCATGCCTTTGAGTTTACCAATACCTTTCTCAAAAACATTCTCATTAGCATTAAGTAGCTGTGCCAGTCTCATATAGGCTGCAGTTCCTTGTTGATGCCACATTGAGAGCTTTGACTGATTGCCAGTCGAGTTGGATTTTTCTCAACCATTCACACTCAAAACCTCTGGCCCTCCAATTTCAATTCATAAAGCTCTAGTTGCTATGTTTAGCCTCCATACATCATATTCAGTTTCATTTTCTCTTTGGGAGACACTTTTTTGCCTGTGTGCATCCTTAGTATCACTGAGGTCTTCTCTAATGGTAGCTTTGAAAGCAGTCTGCTGTAGTTAGCCTCTGATATTATACAAACTTTGTAGATAAACCTGACCCTGTATCCAGGTTTATTTTCAGTTTACACCACATTCATCTATTGTGATGCATGTGATTTTGTGATCTACTTCAGTAATACTGTGCAGTTCTAGGCATGACAGCTCACCTTTGTCAAACTCTGTGTTGTTCCAGCTTCTGCAGATTTTCTCTTCTCTGTGTTGTTTATTTCACATTTGGTCACTCTATGCATTTGCTTAGTTTTATGCATGAGACTTTTCTCTCGGTGTGATGTTTCTCTTTGGTTGTGCTTTTTGTCTGCCTTACACACACTCACTCTATGAGACATTGCCTGTGACACTTACCGCAAACTTTTTCTTTGAACCAACAGTAATTTGCATCATGTGAGGATTTGCTACATCGATAACAATTTTGACTTTTTGCACTATTCAGAGATATTTTGTGCATTTCACATTCTAAACTCCTTTTCTGTAGTTCTGTAGCATCCTTTGCTGCAGTCTCTAATGATATTGCGATGGTCAATGCCCATTCTAAGGTTAGGTCTCTTTCTGCCACTAGCTTCATTTGAGTGCTTTGACTATACATGCCACAAACAAGCCTGTCCCTTAATGCATCAGAAAGTCCACCTCTAGAATCACAGTACTAGGAAAGTTTGTGCAATTCTGCAATGTATTCAGCAATGCTTTCATCCTTTGACTGCCTCCTTTTGTAAAATTCAAATGTCTCAGCTATTGCCAGTGGTTTAGGGCTGAAGTGATTTTGTAAAATTGTAACAATTTCATCAATTGTCTTGCTTGCTGGCTTTTCAGAGGTTGATAGGTTGCATAAGATACTGTATGTCCTTGCACACATAAAGCTAAGAAGTGTGGGGAGCTTTCTTTTGCTCATCCACGTCGCTTGCCTTACAAAACAGTTCAACCCTTTCAGTAAACGACTCCCAGCCTCCATTAGTATCATGAAATTCATCAACTTTTCTGACTAAAGCCATTGGAACATTATTTTCATTTTAACTTTATTGGTTGTGAATCTTTCAGTGTGCACTATGCAGTGTACTCATGTGTCCCTTTGTTAACATCCATGATGGGCTACTCCATACTGTTTAATTCTTTCCTTTCACTGTTTCGTCCCATAACTATTGATGCAGTTTGTGATATTTTCTAACATTCATGTTCGTACTCGTTGCCAATTTGTTGTGTCTGTGCAACTATGTATCAATTAAAATAAAAAAAACTCACACGCGGGAGATGTCTTGATGTCTTTAACTGGTGTATTTACACTGCAGCGAGAGAGAGAGGGCAATCATTAGGCCTATGTAGACAACGGATCAATGGGCATGTGCAGACAACAAATCGTACATAGTGCTAAAGGGAGTCATTGCTTTAAAAGAAGTAGATTCATAAATGTTTCACGCTGTCAAACTGAAACCCATGCTACAGTCTAGCTTCTGCTAGCTTCTACCTATAATCTACTTCCTTCAGTGACTGTTTTCCCTTGTTACTTTGAATATCCATCCAAACTGATTCCATATCTTGATCATTTGAGCCAGATCTTTTCTCATTGCTGCAATTATTTTACAGTTTATTGATAGAGATACTCCAGCTGCTTTTCTCTTTCTGTCTCAAGGTCTATTGATTTTCTAGTTGAATCATTCCTGAAGTCAGGTTAGTGTTGCTATTTGTGTACATTAGACTTAGCCAGACAACAATCAGATGGCCAATTTGCTGGATTTTATTAAGCAATAATGTTGGCTTGGACATCAAGCTTAGCATCCTTCTCTTCAGTCCTTTTGAAACGTTTATTGCTACCTTAGAGGGCAGATTTGGTTCATATGCACTGAAGTTCATTCCCAGACAGCAACACTAAATGCACTGCATAGAAACATCAGTCAACAGAAAGAAATTCAGAAACAAAATATAATGTGCTTTTGCTGCTATAAACAATTTTAATGCTGTAGATTAGGGATAAATCTCCTGGAAGACATTTTTTCCATGTCATGTCACAAAAGACAATGATTAATATAAGAAATCACGATAATTTTTTTTTTAATCTATGTTTTTATAACTTTTGTAAAAAGTCTCAAATCTTTCTGTGCTGTTGAGGCAAATGTAAAACCATTATATAAGCATTTTCAGATTACAATTTTATTCCACAGCAATAACAATACAGTGTTACGAAAATGTGAATGAGCAATGTAAAAATTCAGATAGCAAGTTAAGAAGGTGCATCTTAAAACAGAAGGTGCTTACATTGTGCCTCTGGGAGCCTTAAGTCCTTCAAATATAATCAGTCAATTTGACAAATCTATTTCAAATGTCTTCCTTTCCAAGCTGATATACCAGAGCAAAGTTAAATGGTGCAATTAGAAATAATAGAAGCCGGTCCATCAGTTGACTAAACACCGGATTGTGCATATTTTAGATTAAAAGTTAAAAAAAATACTTTAACTGAAAGTGTAGAAAACTGAAATAGAAATGCTAGTAATCTCCAAACAATTACGAAACAGTATTCCAGCAAAATCTACAATAAGAATTATCTTCAAATTGGAGCTACTTTGCAATGAAAAATTGATACCAGTTCATGTTACAGAATAGTAAAATAGAATCTATAAAAATCACGAAAGAATTACATTTAAGGTGTGGTTATTTATTAGCTGCATGCATTATAGATATTTTAATGAATATCTATAGTGCTAACATTATTAATGATTGCCTAACAATAATTATAGATCAACCACTGCTATCGTGCCCTGGCATTTACAGGTGTCCTGAGTCTTCAGTTAAGATTTGCAGTCCTCTAACAACACAATTTTGACAGCCAGCACAGAGATTTATTGCTCATACTGTGCTGTTTGGGACTGAACAGCAGTGTCTTGGTCTCCAAGGACGCATTCTGATAGATGATGTTTCAACTGAGGAATGAATTTTGTTATTCTCAGCAGCTTCTTGAATAGTAATGAAGCTCTTCAAACTGCAGGTTATGCAGTTAGGTAGGGTTTGGAAATAATATACTACACACATGGTCATGCTGCTGTGTAGGATTCATTTCCCTCGGTAATTAGGGATTCTGTTTGAGGAACAATAAAACAGGTGTAATTATATGTAGACATTCAAAATTACCCCTCCTCTCTAACATATATCTTTCACATTCACTCAACATACAGTAGTCCAATAGTATAAGCTCAAAGAGATAGGAAACACTTAGAAGATTAAATACAAACAATGAAAAGGTCTAAAATCAACTGGGGTGAAAAATATTATTGCATCATGACAGCCAATACAAATGTCAAGACAAACCTACAGCTTTGAAGAATATTTGGTAAATCTTCAGTAGTGTGAAATTGAGCTTGCAGTCATAGTCAAATTATTCTATGAATTGAGACAGACTTTAATCAACTGTGCTTTGGGGCAAAGGAGTTGTTGGAATGGAATAAGCATCTGAGGAAAACCACAGAGCTAATTAAAAAAAGATCTTCAATATTAGAGTTATCGAGTGATACATCATGAAAGCACATCCCACAGCCCAAAGAGACAATGCTGACCATCAATATTCTGTTGATATTATCTACCACTTTCTGATGTATTGCTTCAAATTTAAGTTTGCTGCAGTTTGAAGAATACAGCAATGATTTTAAAAAATATATGCATGACTTACTTGAGGGACAGATTCAACTGCATTTGCGACCGTGTCATTGGACTCCACACAGAGAAATACAAGGGAATTGCCCTCTCTGTGACAAGTCAGACAAGCCATTAGCTTAGATTTGAAATTAGTTTGATTGAGGATTTCTGATCGGGAGATTTGGAGCCAGTTATTTAATTTAAACTTAATTATATCTTAGCATCTTAACATGTGTTTAAATAAGCCCATCTTTTTTAAAAATCTGCAATATTTTCTGCCTTTTAAAAATCATTTACATTTACTGTCATAACTTTTAAATATTGATGAGGTAAAGATTCACCTCGGCTTCATAGATAGGTTAATTAATTCCAGTATCTGCAGTGACTTTGAGTATATTCTTGATATGGTTCCTCTGACTACATGGTAATTGCTTGTCGTGGTGGAGCTTGGAATGATGCATGCAAACAAAATGGACTCCCTATGGGAGCTAACTGAGTATAATTAAGTCATTAGTGTTAGTAATATTGACCTGTGAGATGACACTGATGCTGGTTTGCTTACACTAATGGGTCTGGAGAATTTTCCAGAGCCAAATCTGTTCTCATCTGTTAGGGGCTTATGGTGCCTGCTACAAGTAGCTCATGCTTTAGAAAAGCAAAAGAGGTCAAGGATCACTATTAAGTAGTGGACTTTCAACTTTGTGCCAAGATTGAAGTTTTGGTCTTCAAATGATCTTTCCACAGGCATTCAAAGGCTGTAGGGTGATGGGTAATGGGGATGCGGCATGATCAGAAGCAGGATTGGGGCGAAGGGTATGGACAAGAATAGGCTGGGAGTGTGGGAGTGGATGTGAGTGAGCAAAACGCAGGGGGTGGCTGAACTGAAGCCAGGATGAGGAGCATGGCTGGGTGTGGTTGCAGGACAGAGGTTGGAACAGAGGTGTGACGAGAACCATGGTCAGCAGTGTGAACAGTTGGGGTGCAGTCGTGCAATTGTGGAGGGACAGGTGAGCAACTGGAAATGGTAATGAGTCTACTAACATAGGTCTGTCAATATTAACCATCCCTCACCCTAGTGTGGCCCTTTACTGATTGTGAAATGCTCAGTGATGGTGCAAATATAGGTCAGCTGTCCCAAGACGTTATAGAGACTGATGGAGGATGTAGGGAAGAGTTGGACAATAAGTGCTGTGAGAAAAAGTGAGTGAGGAAAGGAAGATGGGCCAAATTTGGAGAGTGCAAAAGAGAATGAAGGGGCTTTAAGTGTTGATGGGTGGTGTTCCGAAGGAAGGTGTGAGGTAGTCAGGATAGGAGGGGAGATGCTAAAGAAGAAATTCAGGGATGGAGTAGGAAAAGTGTGTGAATGTCAATGGTAAAGACTCAAGGTCCTTGCAACAAAATTCAATTCAATTTCTGTTTAATAATCATTCAACCATACATGAATTCTCATGAATACAGCCAAATGTGCTGGGGTTACTCTGGGGCCAAGGTGCAAAACAAAGTACCAAAACTCACGCAGTACACGTAGCACATATAGCACGGACAAGTACATAAAGCAAGCACATTAATAAGATGCAGACAGCCACACAAGAAAAGAGTCCATCAATGCCGCAGTAATCTGGAGTTCACCACAACAGAGAGCTTGTTCTCTGCTGAGCGAACACTGGGAGTGGGGCACGGGGACAGCCCTGACTCCAGCCTGGATGCCGTGACACACTGATCTTGGTGGTACAGACTGGCTTCAACGCCTCTCTGCTGGTGGCTGTAACCAGACAACACCGCAGCTTGATGCCAGGTCTTCACTATAACTGAGGCCTTGCAGTTCCCCCACCATTTTCCCCTGCTCTCCGCTAAAAAAAATCAGTGAATCAAACTTGCGGTATTCCACATTAATGATGTCCAACAGGATCTTGCGATCACAAGAGAAGTGACCAAGACTGTCACTCGCTCGTAGACTATGCACCTCCTCCGACACAGACAGCAGCACCATGTGCAGCTCCTTCATTTTCTCCACCAAGCAGCGGCTTGCTTTTGGGGTACCTGCAGTACTTTAAGTTCTTAATGTATAGCAGGATCTTGTAATCATTAAAAATACACTTAAATGGGACAGTAGCACTTTTTGTTGACCCGCTGTGACTGAAAAAGCCACTAACTTACCGGAAGTAAAAGTTGTTTCTACCGAAAACTGAAGGCAAGTGCAAATGCATCACAGCATGGTGTAATCCTCCCAGTAGACCAGAGCTCTCTAAAGAAGTTGAGAAAATAACAAACACTGACAGATTGGTGTCTATTGACTGGCTATTGCTAATAATCAGCAATTAACTTGCAAATTTTAATGATGTTTTTGAATTTGTGCTACTGGAATGTTCTTTTTACTGCTGAACATAGAAGAGCTGGGCTGAGCTCCAATTTGGCAGCACAGGGTTTGTAAACACAGAACTTTGACTGACATCGCATTTTGTAACTTGGAGGATATCCATCTGCCAGCAGTATCATGCACATCAATGCTCTCATTAATACTGTCTCCAGTCAGACCCATGTTGCAAATGCATTGGTCATCACACCCTACTGGAACTAATTTGGCTCTCATAGCTTACAAACAACACAGTACAAAGACAATCTTGTGGCCGAATTATTAATGCAAATTTTGTCCCTTTATTTAGTACCTTTTGAATAAAATGAGCATTCTAATTTTGGCTCAAATTGACATATACAAATTGCAATCATTTTGATGACACTAATGGGAAATGATAGCTTGAAGTAATGTAACCACTGTTTCTCAGTCATTGCAATAGATGTAGAAACCGGCAGCCATAACTGCTAATAGTGGTAGCTGAATTTAGGAGCATGAAGGCAGTCATGAGAACAGGATTAATTTAAGAGAGTTACTCTAGCTATCTAAATACTTCTGAAGAAGATCCATAAATAGTGAGAAACCTCACAACTGAATGGAACCAATTCAGTAAGTGACAATATATGTGTTACACTACAGGCATGACATGTTTCTTAGAATTAGCCTCCTCCTTCAATTTTTTCTTGTTAGGGCTATGAATAAATGCATCGAGAAGGAAGCACAAAAATAAATATCTTGAGAAAGTATAGAAATCAACATGAGAAATTTAGCCTTCAAGAAGGCAATACAGTGATAGCACTCTGTAAGAGCAGTCCAGTTGTTCTTATTATATAGTACTTTGCTCTCTTAAGTATCTATCCAATTGTCCTTTTGAAAGTCATGAATAATCTGCTATTTTTTTTCTGACAGTGAATTCCAGATCATGATCATTGTGAATTGTCTTGTGATTATGCTAGGGTTAAATCGGGGGTGAGGCGGGGGGTGGTGGGTGCTGGATGGTGCAGCTCAAAGAGCCAGAGGGGCTTATTCGGTGCTGTATCTCAAAACTTCAAAGGTTACAAAAGGTTTCAAAAGTACATTTAATGTCAGAGGATTGTATACAATAAACATCCTGAAATGCTTTTTCCTTCGCAACCATCCACGAAAACAAAGGAGTGCCCCAAAGAATGGACGACAGGTAAATGTTAGAACCCCAAAGTCCCCCCAGCTCCCCTTCCTCCCACATGTAAGCGGCAGCAAACAACAATCGTCCCTCATCCCACCAGCAAAAAAAAGCATTGGCACCCACCAGCGAGCACTCAAGCGTGAGCAAAGTAACAGCAAAGACACAGACCTACAGTTACCACAAAGACTTTGCATTCAACCTGGTTTTCAACATAACATAGGCTCTCTCTCTCCCTAATAAGGGAGAAAGAGGTGCTTCCATTTTCACAGTGAGTGGGAAGATATAACAACAACTCTCTGGTTTACGATGTTAAAAGTCCATTACATCGCTTTTTTTTAAGCTCTGTGCCCAAAGATCTGGGCACACAGCCATAGATATTCCGACACTTCGACAACACACGGGTCTCCTGCCATGACACCGATCTTTGATCCGTCCATCTCCAAAGCCCCGAGGTCCTAGGCCTCCAAAGCCAAGCCAGACTCTTAGGCTGAACCCTTGGCATGCCGAACAACAATGGTCAGTTATGAAACTCCAAGAGCAGGTCCCATTCCAGCAAAGAACTGTAGTCAGCGTGTAACTCCAGGTCAGAGTCTTCAAAAGAGCCCTGAGAGGGAAAATAAAGATATTAAAAATGGAAATAGAGCTGTTTCTGAAGATGCAAGCAAAGGAGTTGCTGTTTAGCGCCATCATCACTCCACCTCTGTAAACTGTAAACACATAAATAAATATTGTACTAAGCAAATTGTTCTTCTCGTCTAAATCCTGGTTTATTAGACAGTCACTTTATATCTGCCTTTTAACTATTGATACCATGTCAAAAGCAGCAATTTTTCTTTGTTACCTTTGTCCTGACACCTTAAGATTTTGAAAACCACCATCAGGTTGTCTCCTAACCTGATCTTCTATGAGGAGAATTATCGGACTTCCTCAAGTCTGTCCATATATTTGTCATTTCACATCCTTTCTGTAATGCAATGGTGGAAACTCAAAGTCAATTTCCAAGTAAATTTATTATCAAAGTATGTATATGTCACCATTTGCTATTTGAGATCCTTTTTCTTGCAGGCATTGACAGAAAAATAAAGAAATTCATTTGAATTTATGAAACAAAAATACTATACATTGATAATGACTAGCAAACAACCAAGGTGCAAGAGAAGACAACTATTGCAAATAAATAAATGTATAAAACTGAGAACATGAATTATTGAGTCCTTAGAAGTGAGTCTGTAGGTTGTGGAATCAGTGCAGAGTTGAGGTGAGTGAAGTTTTCTGCAATGGTTCAAGAGCCTGATGATCATAGGTAACAACTGTTCCTGAACTTGGTAGTCGGGGACCTCGACCTCTTGTACCTCCTTCCTGATAGTAGAAGTAAGAAGAGATGGTTGTTACTTGATGATGAATGTTGCTTTCTTGTGTCTGCATTATCATCATCATCAGCAGCAGGTGCCATGCCCAGTTTGAGTTTTGACTGCCATGGCCCACACACTCCTGTTTCGGGTCAAGTGGATCAATTCATTGGTATTCATTTCCAGTTCTCTTGCTGCGGTCTCCATCATCATTTGTCTTTGTCTTCCTCTTGCTTTTTTCCCTTCAATCTTTCCCATAATTACTGTGCATTCTAACTCCTCTTTCCCTATCACATGTCCAATGAAGTTACATTGCCTTTTCTCTTTTTGTATTTGGTCTGTTCATGAACCCTTGTAAATGTGCACAGTGGTGGGGGAGGGCTTTGTCATTGGTGTTTCCATACCAGGCTGTGGTGCAACTATTCAGAACACTCTCCACCGTGCAAATACAGAATTTTGTCAAAGTTTTAGATGGTATGCTGAACCTACACAAACTTCTAAGAAAGCAGAGGTGCTATTGTGCCTTCTTTGTGATGGCACGTAAGTGCTGGTCCTTGGACTGATCCTCTGATATAACACCAAGGAATTTAAAATTACTGACCTTCTGCATCTCTGATCCCCTAATGTCTTCCTCTTGCTTTTTTCCCTTCAATCTTTCCCATAATTACTGTGCATTCTAACTCCTCTTTCCCTATCACCTGTCCAATGAAGTTACATTGCCTTTTCATGATCTCATACATTATTTCTCTTTTTGTATTTGGTCTGTTCATGAACCCTTGTAAATGTGCACAGTGGTGGGGGAGGGCTTTGTCATTGGTGTTTCCATACCAGGCTGTGGTGCAACTATTCAGAACACTCTCCACCATGCAAATACAGAATTTTGTCAAAGTTTTAGATGGCATGGTGAACCTACACAAACTTCTAAGAAAGCAGAGGTGCTATTGTGCCTTCTTTGTGATGGCACGTAAGTGCTGGTCCTTGGACTGATCCTTGGACTGATAACACCAAGGAATTTAAAATTACTGACCTTCTGCATCTCTGATCCCCTAATGAGGACTGGCTTATGGACCTCAGGCTTCTTCCTCCTGTAGTCAATGATCAGGTCTTTTGTTTTGCTAATCTTGTGTGAGATGCTGCTGTGGCACCAAACAGATTTCTATCTCCCTGCTGTATCCCGACTGGTAATCACTTTTTATTTGACCAATAATAGTGGTGTCATCACCAAAATTAAAGTGAAATTCAAGCTGTACATAGCCACACAATCATAGGTATGAAAAGTAAGTAGAGCAGGGGGCTAAGTACACAGTCTTATGGTGCAGCTGTGCTGATGGTGATTTTGGAGGAAATGTTGTCGCCAATCCATACTAACTGGGATCTGCAAGTGAGGAAATCAGGGATCCTGTTCCACATGGAGATATTGTGACCTAGTTCTTGGATCTTATTGATTAGTTTTGAGTGGATAATATGTTGAATGTTGAGGCACAGTCAATGAACAGCATCCTGATATATGTATCTTCATTGTCCTGATGTTCCAGAGCTAAATGGCGGCAAAATGGTATCTGGAAGAGGTGCCGGTGGGGGGGGGGGGGGTGGCGTCGATGAGGAAGGAAAAGATGCTTGAAGTACAGGAGACCCCGGGGGATGTAAACAGGTTCACCCTTTTGGAAGCTGTCGGGACAGAAGACACTGCCAGCCTGAGAGGTGGTCAGGTCTGCGAGTCAAAAGTTGGTGCTGAAGCAAAGCCGAGGAGACAGACGCCAGGCAGAGCTGTGGTAGTAGGGGACTCCATAGTGAGAGGTACAGAAAGGAATTTCTGCGGCAACAGGCAAGATTTAAGCATGGTGTGTAGCCTCCCTGGTGCCAGGGTCCAGGACATCATGGACTGATTGCAGGACATCCTCAAGGGAGGAGGTGATCAGCCAGAGGTGGTGGTGCATGTCGGCATAAATGACGTGGGGAAGAAGAGGAAAGACATTCTACAGCGTGACTTCAGAGAACTCGGAAGAAGGCTGAAAAGCAGGACCTCCGGGGTGGTTATCTCTGATTTGCTTCCAGTTCCTCATGCTGGAGAGGACAGGAACAGGGAGTTAATGGATCTGAATGTGCGGCTGAGGAATTGGTGCAGGAAGCAAGGATTTACATTCTTGGACCACTGGGATCTGTTTTGGGGCAAGGATGAATTGTACAAAAGGGACGGGTTGCACCTTAATAGGCGGGGGACCAGCATTCTGGCAGGCAGGTTTGCCACTGCAAGACGGGTGTGTTCAAACTAAGTAGTGGGGAGGAGGGACGAACTGGAAACATAAGGATGGAGATAAAGGAAAAGTGAGAATAAGAAAAGTTAAGAAAGACAACAGAATCAACGGAGCAGAAAGCTCAAGAAGGGATCGTACAGTAAGGCCAAGTGAAATAGGAATTGATACAAAAGGTGAGGGGAGTAATGAATTGAAAGTATTATATATGAATTCACCAAGTAAAAGAAATAAAGTGGATGGGCTTGAGGCACAGTTGGAAATTGGCAAGTATGATGTTGTGGGAATAACAGAGACATGCTTCAAGTGGATAGGGCCTGGGAAATGAATATTTAAGGGTATACATTCTATCGAAAGGACAGACTGATGGGCAGAGGGGGTGGGGTGGCTCTGTTGGTGAGGAATGAAATTCAGTCCCTTGCGAGGGGGTACATAGAATCAGGAGACGTAGAGTCAGTATGGATAGAACTGAGAAATCCTAAGGGTAGAAAGACCCTAATGGGAGTTATCTACAGGCCCCCAAACAGTAGTCTGGATGTAGGGTGTAAGTTGAATCAAGAGTTAAAATTGGCATGTCGCAAAGGTAATGCTACAGTTGTTATGGGGGATTTCAACATGCAGGTAGACTGGAGGAATCAGGTTGGTACTGGACCCCAAGAGAGGGAGTTTGTGGAGTCCCTTCGAGATGGATTCTGAGAACAGCTTGTACTCGAGCCTAACAGAGAGAAGGCAATTCTAGATTTAGTGTTGTGCAATGAACCGGATTTGATCAGGGACCTCGAGGTAAAGGAACCATTAGGAGGTAGTGACCATAATATGGTAAGTTTTAATCTACAAATTGAGAGGGAGAAGGGAAAATCGGAAGTGTCAGTATTATAGTTGAACAAAAGGACCTATGGAGCTATGAGGGAGGAGCTGGCCAAAGTTCAATGGAACAATACCCTAGCAGGGATGACAGTGGAACAGCAATGGCAAGTGTTTCTGGGAATAATGCGGAAAGTGCGGGATCAGTTCATTGTAAAGAGGAAGAAAGATCCTAAAGGGAGTAAGGGGAGGCCGTGGCTGACAATGGAAGTAAAGGACAGTATGAAAATAAAAGAGAAGTATAACATAGCAAAGACGAGTGGGAAGCCGGAGGATTGGGAAACTGTTAAAGAGCAACAGAAGATAACTAAAAAGGCAATACGCAGAGAAAAAATGAGGTATGAAGGTAAACTAGCCAAAAATATAAAGGAGGATAGTAAAAGCTTCTTCAGGTATGTGAAAAGGAAAAAAATAGTTTAAACTAAAATTGGGCCCTTGAAGACAGAAATGGGTGAATTTATTATGGGGACCAAGGAAATGGCAGACAAGTTGAAAAGGTACTTTGGATCTGTCTTCACTAGGGAAGACACGAACAATCTCCCAGATATAATAGTGGCTAAACGACCTAGGGTAATGGATGAACTGAAGGAAATTTATATTAGGCAGGAAATGGTGTTGGATAGACTATTGGGTCTGAAGGCTGATAAGTCTCCAGGACCTGATGGTCTGCATCCCAGGGTACTTAAGGAGGTGGCTTTAGAAATCGTGGACGCATTGGTAATCATTTCCAATGTTCTATAGATTCAGGATCAGTTCCTGTGGATTGGAGGGTGGCTAAAGTTGTCCCACTTTTCAAGAAAAGAGGGAGAGAGAAAACTGGGAATTATAGACCGGTTAACCTGCCGTCAGTGGTGGGAAAGATGCTGGAGTCAATTATAAAAGATGAAATTACGACACATTTGGATAGCAGTAACAGGATAGGTCTGAGTCAGCATGGATTTACAATGGGGAAATTGTGCTTGACTAATCTTCTGGAATTTTTTGAGGATGTAACTATGAAAATGGACAAGGGAGAGCCAGTGGATGTAATGTACCTGGACTTTCAGAAAGCCTTTGATAAAGTCCCACATAGGAGATTAGTGGGCAAAATTAGGGCACATGGTATTGGGGGCAGAGTACTGACATGGATTGAAAATTGGCAGGCTGACAGGAAACAAAGAGTAGCGATTAACCGGTCCTTTTCAGAATGGCAGGTGGTGACCAGTGGGGTACCACAGGGTTCAGTGCTGGGACTGCTGCTGGTTACAATATGCATTAATGATTTAGATGAAGTAACATTAGCAAATTTGCAGATGACACAAAACTAGGTGGCAGTGTGAAATGTGAGGAGGATGTTATGAGAATTCAGGGTGACTAGGGCAGGCTGTGTGAGTGGGCAGAGGCATGCCAGATGCAGTTTAATGTAGATAAATGTGAGGTTATCCACTTTGGTGGTAAAAACAGGAAGGCAGATTATTATCCAAATGGAGTCAAGTTAGGAAAAGGGGAAGTACAACAAGATCTAGGTGTTCTTGTATGTCAGTCACTGAAAGCAAGCATGCAGATACAGCAGGCAGTGAAGAAAGCTAATGGCATGCTGACCTTCATAACAAGAGGAATTGAGTATAAGAGCAAAGAGGTCCTTCTGCAGCTGTACAGGGCCCTGGTGAGACCACACCTGGAGTATTGTGTGCAGTTTTGGTCTCCAAATTTGAGGAAGGACATTCTTGCTATTGAGGGAGTGCAGCGTAGGTTCACAAGGTTAATTCCCGGGATGGAAGGACTGTCATATGTTGAAAGATTGGAGCGACTGGGCTCGTATACACTGGAATTTAGAAGGATAAGAGGGGATCGGATTGAAACATATAAGATTATTAAGGGATTGGACACGTTGGAGGTAGGAAGGATGTTCCTACTAATGGGTGAGTCCAGAACCAAAGGCCACAGTTTAAGAATAAGGGGTAGGCCATTTAGAATGGAGTTGAGGAAAAACTTTTTCACCCAGAGAGTGGTGGATATGTAGAATGCTCTTCCCCAGAAGGCAGTGGAGGCCAAGTCTCTGGATGCTTTCAAGAAAGAGATGGATAGAGCTCTTAAAATAGCTGAATCAAAGGCTATGGGGATAAGGCAGGAACTGGATACTGATTGTGGATGATCAGCCATGATCACAGTGAATGGCGGTGCTGTCTCTGAAGGGCTGAATGGCCTACTCCTGCACCTATTGTCTATTGTCTATTGCTATTGACCTGTTGTGATGGTAGACAAACTGGTGCAGATCTACGTTGTTCCTCAGTTAAGCATTCATGACGAATCTCAAATCATTTCATCACAGTGAATGTAAATGCTTCTGGATGATAGGCATTGAGGCAGTTTACCATGTTCTTTTTGGACATTGGCATGATTGGCGCCTGTTTAAATCAGGTGTGTACCTTAAACTGCCAAAGCAAGATGTTCAAGATGTCCGTAAATGCTCCAACCAGTTGATTAGCACAGGTCTTCAGTACTTGGCCAGATAAGCCATCTGTGCTAGTTCTTTCACCAAGGATGCTGTCATGTCAGCCTCCGAGTCAGAAATCACAGGCACAGTGGGGGAATATGAAGGTTCCTGAAGGTGCCTTCATGTTCAGTTGTCAAAGTGACCATTAAAGGCATTGACTTCATCTGGGAGCAAAACTTTGTTGTCATTGATGTTGCTTTGTTTTGGTTTGTAGTACGTTAAGCCCTGCCACAGTCCTTCTGTAATTCAGATTTAGTCCAGAGTTACCACTTTGCATTTGAGATGGCTCTCCAGAGGTCATACCTGTTCTCCTTTCTTGGATTGCCAGTTCTGAATGCTACTGATCTCGTCCTCAGAAAATTATGAATCTCTTGGTTCATCTCGGACTTCTGGTTGAGGAAAGCTGATTGATTTTGTGAGTATACATTCACCCACGAGTGTTTTTATAAAGTCTGTAACACTATCCAGCTATCACTCCTGCTGTCTACAGAAGAAAATTGCACTGCCTTCTCAATTTTGACTTTTAGTACCTTCAGTAGCTTGGAATATATTCCATCTGGATCTGATAACTTATCACCCTAAGTATATTTGACCTTCTGTTATCACCCTTTTACAAATTTGTATTTACCAAGTTTTATTAAATTAAAAAAAAAGTCATTTTTTCAAAATCACTTGAAAATGTTTTAATTTGTTATGTTGTAGATATCATTGTTTTAAGTACTTTAAAGTTTTAAAAATATTTAGTTTCTTTAAGTTTCAGTAATTTCTAAGGTTCATTCAATAATTTTGAATACTACTGAATGTATATTGAAAGTCAGAATTGTTCAGAAGTTCTGCGATGCGGAATGATGTTTATTTGTGCTTTGCAATAGACTTTCTCTGTGAAGAATTCAGGTGAGGACAACTGAGAAGATATTGCTGTGATCTTTCTGCTGGGTCCCTGAGTCAATAAGGTGTTGATGTATAGACATTCATGCATTATGCAAGGAGTTCAAATGTTACAATCGATTCATGTCTGGATCTTCAACAATTTTCATCATGTTTGTATTGCCCTTTGAACTCACTTATCCCAAATCTTACTAACCCTATTTTCAAACCCAAATCTTCTCTCCAATCCAATTTTAACTGACTCAATTTATGAAGAACCTATTTTCCACTTCAAATACAATCTTGTCATCTACCTTCATTGAGGAATATGCCTTGCAATTCCACCAAGTACTCCACCCTAATAGCAATGCAACCCAGAGCGTTTTTAAATGTTAGGGTTGGACAGCAATCTTAGCTAATCAGAATCGTGGCACAGTAGTGTAGTGGTTACCACAACGCTTTACAGTACCAACAACCGGGGTTCAATTCCCACCATAGCCTGTAAGGTGTCTGTACGTTTTCCCCATGACTGTAAGTATATGCTTATATTTAACATTTAACACACACACACATATATGTTACATTTACATTAAATAGTTAAATTCAACAAGTAGTGCAAAAAATAGTAATAAAAAAAGTAGTGAGGTAGTGTTCATGGGTTCAATGTCCAAGAAATCTGATGGCAGAGGGGAAGAAGCTATACCTGAATCATTGATAGTGTGCCTTCAGGCTTCTGCACCTCCCTCCTGGTGGTAGCAATACGAAGAGGGCATGTCCTGGGTGATGGAGGTCTTTAGTGATGGATGCCACCGTTTTGAGGCATCGCTCCTTGAAGATGTTCTGGATACCATGGAGGCTAGCATCCAAGAAGAAGCTGACTAAGCAAATTTACAAATGTTTTAGGTGGCATGACATCTCCTCAAACTCCGAATGATATATAGTTGCTGTTATGCCGTATTTGTAGCTGCATCGACATGTTGGGTCCAGTTTAGATCCTCAGATATTGACACCCACGTACTAAATTTCTTAGTCTTTCTTCTTACAGAAACATCTTTCCACTTCTAATTGCTTGAGCACTGGTGTGTACTCCTTCAGCTTAACCTTTCTGGAGTCGACAATCAGTTTTTGGTCTTACTGATATTGTGTGCAAGGCTGTTGCTGCGACATCACTCATCTAGATGGTATACAGTATTTCGCTGCTGTACGTCCTCTTGTCACCTTCTGAAATTCAGCCAGCAATGCTTGTATCTTCAGTAAGTTTATAGATGGCATTTGAGCTGTGCCTAGCCACACAGTAATGAGTGCAGAGAGAGTAGAGAAATGGGCTAAGCATACATCCCTGAGGTGCGCCAGTGCTGATTGTCAGTAAGGTGGAGATGTTATTTCCAATCCGCACAGATTGTGTTCTTCTTGTTAGGAAGTTAAGGCCCTGGCTCTGTAGCTTTTCAATTGGAATGATAGTGTTACACACTGAGGTGTAGTCAATAAACAGCATGGCTGTTTATAGAGAGAATAGAGCAGTGGCAGCATCACTTATTTAGTACTAGAGTGCACGGCCTCAAAATCAAGAGGCATCCTTTTAGCATGGAGATGAAGAGCAATTTCCTGAGCCGGTAAGTGGTGAATCTGTGGAATTCTTTGCCTCAGGCAGTTGAGGAGACCAAGTCTTTATGTATATTTAAGGCAGAGTTTGATAGATTCTTGATTGGTCAGGACATGAAAGGATACAGGATGGAGATTGGGGCTGACGGGAAAATTGGATCTAATGGCCTAATTCTGTTCTGATATCTTATACTCTTATGGTCTTATTATCCAGGTGATCCAAGGCCATGTGGAGAGCCAATGGGATTGTGTCCACTGTAGACGTATTGTGGTAGTAGGCAAATTGTAGTGGGTCCAGGTCCTTATTGAGGCAGGAGTTGATTCTAGCCATAACCAACCTCTCAAAGCACTTTATCAACATAGATGTAAGTGCTAATGGACATTAACCATTAAGGAAGCTCCCCCAGCTCTTCTTAGGCACTAGTATAATTGTCGTCTTTTTGAAGCAGGTGGAAATTTCTGACTATTGCTATGAGAGATTGAAAATGTCTTTGAACACCTCCTACTAGTTGGTTGCACAGGTTTTCAGAGCCGTACCAGGTCCTCCATCAGCAATGGATCTTAATCTAGTCTTCATATTGACTGATTTCTGATTTTACAGATGGTGATAGTTTTATAGTTATTTAGTATCTGAGGAAAATTTGCAAGTCTTTGCTGCTGAGAGACCACCCAGCAATTTGTTTCAGTTGGACCTTCATTGAAAGGTATCTGATATTTTTATCAAAGTTGCCTCACAACTGACCACTAAATTAAGGCATTGGACTGAGTATTTTGAATTGATTTTTCCTCAAGTAAACATTTAATCTTCAGAAAGAAACAGTCATTTCCAATTTCAATTGGTTGTTAGTTTCATTCTGGATTAAAATATGTCTGTGAGTCTAAAGGTATCAGGGATTGTATGCAGAGTCTCTCATTTAAATGACATTATGTGTTAACATGAAGATCTATTTTTTTTAAAAATTGCTGTTGCTCATGCCCTTATGCTGAGAAAGCATGTTAATTGAGGTTTGAAGTTACCTGTAGGATCTGGTATTTCACTCCAAACTTCTTTTCCCCATTTGAACTGATAACTACATCTTGAGAGAGTAAATCGGGGAGAGGTTATTAATTTTATTTTGGAAGCTTTAACATCTGATAAAACACGGATTTTAACTTTGAACCATGAAAGAGACAGCACAAATATACTTCAGAATTCCAGGACACAGGTCACAGTGATAATTTAAAGCTGAAATCTCAAACAGGAGATTACAACATTCTTTATTTGTAAACTTAAACATTGGTTGTTATTGATATTACACTTTCAGAATGTAATTGTCATCAGACTGAATTATCCTGTACTGAACAGCTGATGATCTGAATGTAAATCAGTAATTGGTCCCAGAATATATAATTTAAATGAATACCCAGAATTTTAGATTCAAGCAAGGGCAAGTGTCTTAATTTCTGTGGTCAGGTCTGCACCATGCTCAGCTATTCCCCAGCTGAGCGTCTTCACACTCATTTTAAATGCACTGGCATGCATCAGTGGTACTATAATAAAGCAAGATTAATCCCATATGATATATTCTAGAGCTATTTAAATTTCTTAACATCTTTATTCCTGCCTGAGTGCAAAAGACAACATTTTCTCACATTCACTGCCTTATTACTGTGCATTGCAATGGCTCACTGCATCAATGAAATTTCCATCACATAATATTTCAAGCAAGTATCAAAGATATTTCTTTACAAGTTTAGTGTTTGTCAGGAAGTAGTTAGCAGAAGTCATCATCACACAGCAACTGTGCTCTTCATAGCTTAATAGACAATAAAAAAATCTTGAAAACTGTTTACTTTATCAGAAGAGTTCTTCAGATTCAGAATTATTTCTCATTTATACATCAAAACATACAGTGAAATGTGTCATTTGCATTAACAACTAATTCAACCTAAGGAAGTGCTGGGGGCAGCCCAGAAATGTCACTGTACATCCCAGCATCAACATAACATGCCCACAATGCTCTGGGACTAAACCAAAGCACGAGCTTTTATTTAGAGGTAAATCTCATTGGGTTTTACCTGTTGGATGAGACCTGTCCCCTCCCACTCTACAGCAACCCATCAACCCCCTTTGTCCTCTTCACCACTGGCAGCTATGTACACCTTAAGCTTGTGAATTTCATTTGTTAAACCTCTTCAACTTGTCAGTTTGTGGGTCTTCACAGTATTTAAGGACCTAGTGAATGGAGTAATGTTATGATCAAAGTGCAAGGAAAATCATTTTGAATATACAGTACATGCCTGGCTAACTGGAAAATTCCCAGTGTCTTTAGTAGAGCGATGGAAATTCGGAGATGGCAAATTTGAGAGTGATTGGGAATTTTAGTACCATATACCAAGCACTGCCATCAAATCTGACAAAGAAAAGAACTTTCTGTAGGAGGTTTTGGATATTCCTCCAAGAGATTGATGAAAATGTTTCAGTGTAGGTTCCACAATATGTGAAGTGCCTCCTCTCCCCTGAGCTCATGCTGCTCTCACTACATAAAGTTGTCTTTGTTGGACATACTGATATTTTCCCCTTTTTAGAGAAAGGAACCTCCCATTCAATCTCATCAGCTTAAAGGCTGGAAGAAGCTGAATTCCAGCAAGCATTTCCTACTAGACAAAGGTATCAAATTCAATTAGGGAGCATTTATTTAGATGAAACAATGACAAATTTGAATTCTTATTGGACCTTATACTCAAACAAATTTCCATTACCACAAATAATCGCTATCCATCATACTCAAAAGTACTTGGTCTCAACTTAAAAATAATAATATTGTTAAATCTAAGGATATTCAATTGTAACAGTGAGGTGGTTCAATGCTAGGCAGAGAGAACCTTACTCTCAGTGTAGTTCTTCTCCCAGACCATTACTGTGGTTTTCTCTTGGTCTTTCTGACTTAATCATTATAATGTCAGCTACATTGATCTTCTACCCATCTAACCCATAATCGTGTCTTGACTGTGGCAATTGTATATTGCAAAATCCTTAAGAAAATAACAGCTGAAGAAAGAACATGACAGTAAGTGGTTGTTGATGGAATTTTATTGTTTTTGGATTAAAAATATAACACATAGAACACTACAACACAGTATAGACCCTTCAGCCACAATATTGCACTGACCTATTAACCATCTCTAATATCAGCCTTAACGCTCCCTTCTATATCCCTTCCATTTTTTTTATCATCCATATCCCTAATGTATCTGCCTCTGCCACCACCCCCACAGGGTGTTCTACACACCCACCACTGACCTCCCTCCTATACTTTACTCCTTGTCACCTTAAAATTATGGCCCCTGGTATTAGCCATTTCCAAGCTGGCTACCTACTTGATCTATGCCTCTTATCATCCTGCACAACTCATTCGAGATGCTTCTCATCCTTTGCTCTAAAGAGAAAAATCATAGATCACTCAACCTATACTCACAAGACATATTCTGTAATCCAGGCAGCATTCTGGTAAGGCAATAAGACCAGAAGACATAGGAGCAGATTTAGGCCATTCATCCCATTGAGTCTGCTCCACCATTCCATCATGGCCGGTCCCGGATCCAACTCAACCCCGTACACCTGCCTTCTTACCATAGCCTTTGATATCCTGACCGATCAGGAAACGATCAATTTATGCCTTAAATTTACATATGGACTTGGCCTCCACCACATTCTGTGGCAGAGCTTTCCACAGATTCACCACTCTTTGGCTAAAAAAAAATCCTCCTTACCACTGTTCTAAAAGTTTGCCTCTCAATTGAGGCTATGCCCTCTCGTTCTGGATATCCACACCATAGGAAACATCATTTCTATATCCACCCTATCAAATCCTATCAACATTCAGTAGGTTTCAATGAGATCCCCTTCATTCTTCTAAATTCCAGTGAGTAGAGGCCCAAAGCTGCCAAATGCTACTCACATGTTAACCCCTTCATTCCTGGAATCATCCTTGTGAGCCCCCTCTGGACTCTCCAATGATAACACATCTTTTCTGAGATATGAAGCCCAAAACTGTTGACAATACTCCAAATGCAGCCTGATTAGTGTCTTTTAAAGGCTCAGCATTATCTTCTTGCTTTTATATTCTATTTCCCTTGAAATAAATGCCTTCTTTGCCATAGATACAACCTGTAATTAACCTACTGGGAGTCTTGCACAAGGACTCCTAAGTCCCACTGCATCTCTGATATTTGAACCTTCTCCCCATTTACATAATAGTCCACACTACTGTTCCTTTTACCAAAATGCATTGTTATACATGTCCCAACACTATATTCCATCTGCCACTTTTTTGCCCATTTTTCCAATTTGTCCACGTCCTGCTGCAATTGCATTGCTTCCTCAGCACTACCTATCCCTCACTTATCTTTGCATCATATGTAAACTTTGTCACAAAGCTTTATCAATTCCATTTTCTAAATGATTGACAAACAATGTGAGAAATAGCTGTCCCAATACTGACCTCTGACGAAAAACACTAGTCACTGGCAGCCAACCAGAAAAGACCCCTTTTATTCCCATTCATTGTTTCCTGCCTGTCAGCCATTCTGCTATCCATGCCAGTATCTCTCCTGTAATGCTACAGGATTTTATCTTGTTAAGCAGCCTCATGTGTGGCACCTTACCTAATGCCTTCTGAAAATCCAAGTAAATGACATCACTGTCTCTCCTTTCTCCAATCTGTTTGTTACTTCCTCGAAGGGCTATAACAGATTTGTCAGTCAGGATTTCCTTTAACAGAAACCATGCTGACCTTGACTTATTTCATCATTAGGCTCCAGGTACCCTTGATAACTCTTCCTTAATAATAGGCTCCAACACCTTACCAACCACTGAGTTTAGACTAACCTGCCTATGAATTATTTTCATTTGCATTCCTTCCTTCTTAAGGAGTGGAATGGCATTTGCAATCTTCTAGTCCTCTGGGACAATGCCAGAATCATGTGATTCCTGAAAGATCATGACCCATGTATTTGGTATGTCTTCAATATCCTCTCAGTACTTTGGGATTCAGTCCCTCTGGTCCAGGGAACTGTTCACCATAAGACCTTTGAGTTTGCTTAGAACATTTTTCTTTGTAAAAGCAATGGCACTCATTCTTGCTCCTTTACACTCACAGATCTCTGGCATGCTGCTAGTGTCTTCCACAGGGAAGACAGATGCAAAGTACCCATTAAGTTCATCTGCCATTTCTTTATTCCCCATTACTATCTCACTAGCATTATTTTCCAGTGGTCCAATATCAACCCTCACCTCCCTTTTACTCTTTACATAACTGAAAAAACTTTTGATATCTTGTTTCATATTATTGACTAGTCTGCCCTCATTTCACCCTTCCCCTTCTTATAACATTTTTATTTACCTTTTGTTGGATTTTAAAAGCTTCCCAATCCTCCAACTTTCCACTTACTTTTGCTAACTTATATGCCCTTTTCTTGTCTTTTATGCGGTCCTTAACTTCTTTTATCACCCACGGTTGCCTATCCCTGCCATTTGAGAACTTCTTCCTCTGTGGGACATATCTATCCTGCACCTCATGAACTATTCTCAGAAGCTTCAGCCATCTCTACGCTGTTATCATTCCCAACAGTATCCTCCACCAATCCACAAAGGAAAGCTCTTCTCTCACACCTCTGTAAATCCTTTTAATCCATTACAATAATGATACAGTGAGTTATGCTTCTCCCTCTCAAATTGCAGTAGAAATTCAATCATATTATGATCATATTATGTCTCCTAAGGGTTCCTTTACATTAAGCTCCTGAATAATGTCTGGGTTATTACACAACACCAAATCTATGATAGCCTTCCCCCATGTAGGCTCAAGAAGAAGCTGTTCTCAAAAGCCATCTCGTAGGCATTCAATAAATTCCCTCTTGAAGTCTCTTCTGCATGTTCTCTAAATCTTCCACATCTTTTGTATAATGAGGCGATCAGATCTGAACACAATAATCCAATCATGGACGAATCAGGGTCTTACGGAGTTGCAACCTTACTCACAGCTATTGAACTCAATACCCCGACTAATGAGGGCAACATACCATACACCTTCTTAACTTAAGTGGCAACTTTGAACAATCTATAGAGATGGACCCCAAGATCCCTCTGTTCCTCCACATGGCGAAGATTCAAAAACATAATGTAATCATGACAATCTCATTAAATTATCTTCTGTTCCCATTTTTATTTATTCTTTTGTACTTCCGTTTCCTTTGAACTATTTTTGCAATCCATTCATGCCGTTCAGTTGGATATACTGTGCTGTAAACATTTGGATTAATCCTGCATATTTTTAAGTAAAGCAGAGCAAAACTCTTACTTTTCACCCACGGGCTATTGTAGCTATCACTTTACGAGAATCCTACTTGCAGCACTGCTAGCTGATTTGCATTTTTGCAGTAGTTTTCTTAGCTTCTCTGATTTGACACTGAGTATTGTGGGGCCCATATTTTTGATTAACTATATCAATGATGCCAAAATTCATTTCAGGTTATTCATCCATTTCATTGGGGCTCCCAGAAGCATGCATTTCATTGAGGTTATTTCAAACCCATGTCCCGCAAGCAAACTACAGTTTATGACACAACATAGTCTTGTTAAAACTGAGGATTAGAATTTATACCAGTACAGCTTAATTCAAACACATGTTTGCCTTGAAAATTGCAAGCAAAGTAAATGATACAGTTGCTTGAAACCTGTACAGAAACAGAAAGTGTTGGAGACACTCAGCAGTCAGGTGGTATCAATAGAAAAAGCAACACTTTCAAGTTGAAGATCAGGAAAATGAGAAATAGAGAAGTGTTAAATTGCAGAGAAGTGGAGGGATAGGATGATAGGAATGTCTGTGATAAGTTGAGGCCCAAATAGTTGTGTTTTTTTTTTGTGAGTGGGGCAGTTGGAGGGAGAATCACCTGATCTGTTTGTTGCAAATGGCTGGCCAGTGTGGGTTAATGGAGTGGGAAAAAAAATGAGCCAGTATCACAATTTACAGCAAAAGTATCCTGTTCCACTCTCCTCTGCATCATATATACACGGTGGGCTCTCAGCCAGAATGACAGAAAAATCAACTGATAGCTGAAAGCCAAGGCATGTCGAAGAGAGCAAAGAGGAAGAGGATCTGTTAAGGAAGACTGAAGTACCTTGAAGATCCATTCACTTGACTCTTTTGTTGAGGAGTTAGATAGGCCACTGGTCTTCCTGCATAGGACTGTTTTGACCACACATGTAATTCCAGGATTTCTAACGCCATGCTCTTATTTCACACTGGTCAGCAGCTCTTCAGAGCATAGGCAGCTGTTTTTCTTGAGCATGATTGCTTGTTCTTAAAAAATAGCAAGCTTGGCAATAAGAAATAGGCAAATCTCAGATAAGAAGGCTCTGAATAACACTGGTTAGGATGGATAGCCCCAACCCATTTTCTGCTGCAACAGCATCTTATACCTGGCTGTTCAGTGAAAGAAATTCCACTCTTGAATGAGGATGGTTGATTGTGCAAATGGTTAATATTTACAAGAGTTGTTTACATAGATCTGGAACATATTGTACAATGTTCTGTGCTATGCTTTAATTATATGATGACAGTTATTGTATTTTTAATAGCTAATATATTCTATTGATTTACAGAAACATCAACACCCAGTTAACGCCCACTAACTCATCAGTATTGTTCCAGTGCAGGGTTTTTCCATGGACAAGAATTAATCAGAATAGAACAGGACTTTATTTTCACCAAGGTGGATTATGGGGCAATGGTAGATCATTTATAATTTTAGAACTAATACCTACACTTTACCTGAGAGCACTACAGTCACGTTTGTTCTGGTATTAACCTTCTACTTAAATAGTCATCTTTATTTTGTGTCAATAGACCTTTAACAAAACAGTTGGTGGGCTGGAATATATCTGAAATCTTTCAATTTTTGCCACTGATTTCATAGCTTTAATTTACATTAATAAGATAAATTATCATGTAAATGAACAATACATTTTAATTCTATTGTCTTACAAATCCTCCTTTTGTTTACATTAAATGAATTTAAACTCTATTAACTCTTTAAGAAGAGAGGGAGGCAAAAGATAGGAAATTATAAGCTAGTTAGCCTGATTTTAGTGGTTGGCAAGATATTAAAGTCCATTATTAGGGATGATGTTTCAGGGTACTTGGAGACACACACTAAAATAGGCCATGGGGAAACATACAAAATCCCTTACTACATTCTATATACACCATACCCACCTTCAACAACATTCTTTGTCACATCCTCAAAGAATTGAATAAGGCTTGTGAGGAAGTCAGTGCTGACTATCCCTAATCAGACTACGTTTCTCAAATATTTGTAAATCCTGTCTCTAAGAATGTTATCCAAAAATTTGTCCACCACTGAAGTATTACTCACAGGTCTATAATTTGCAGGCTTATCTCTACTTCCTTTCTTGAACAAAGTAGTAATATTTTCCACCCTCTTATCTAGTACTACTCCTGTTGCAAATGAGGACGTAAAGATCATCAAGGTTTGTACTGTTTAGGGAAAGCGCTAAATTTGAGGTGGAGATACACATACCTGGTCTGAAATTCAAGTGCTGCCATGGGAAGCTGTCAGATGTTTGTAAAAATAAATTACTCTACATATTGTTCCAAGGTCTGTCTTCATGTCCAATGATTCAAAATAGTTGCAGCATGGTTGATGGAAGATTGCTGATTTTCAGTTTAATTGATTACAAGTGACTTTCTTTCGAATGCAACCTCAAGATGCTTCAAGTCTCGAAAACCTCACTTCAGACCGCACTGGCTCATCAAACTAGGCTGGTATACCAGTGGAAGTGATGGGAGGATGAATGTATTCTGGGAAGATGTCAGTAACAAGAACATTCTGGTACCTCTGATGCATCAGAAATTCTAAAATATGTTGGAAGATAGTTTGCTGGACTACTGTGCCTGGTGTACACAACTAGGGTGGCAGGCTTATGAGGTTACATGATAGGGGATTGGGTTTCTATCATAGATGCCTCAGCTTCAGCTTCAGCACATGGACAATGGATGTAATTTCTTTGTAGCGGAATAAAAGGCTTGACATCAAGCATTATACTTCATATTAAAATCTAGTCCAGTATGACTCAGTAATTAAATCCATGGTGCATTGGCAAGGCTGGCGAGCAGTCAGAATGTCAATTGATGTTGGGGAATCCAACAATGCTTTGTCAGTTTTGCACGTAGCTTTGCACTATGGGGCAGGAACGTGGAGGGCAACTCTGTTGGCATAAATAAAAACAGAAACTGCAGGATCCCAGATCCCACTCAACATGCCAATATCTTTCCTGTAACGTCATAGGATTTTGAGCAGCCTCATATGTAGCACCTTATCAATTACCTTTGGAAAATCCAAGTAAATGACATCCACTCCCTCTCCTTTGTCCAACCTGCTTGCTACTTCCTTGAAGATCTCTAACAGATTTGTCAGTCAGGATTTCCTTTAAACAGAAACCATGCCGACTTTGACTTATTTGACCTCGATACCTCATCCTTAATAATAGACTCCAACACTTTACCAACCACTGAGGTTAAACTAACCCACTTATTTCCTTTCATTTGCTTTCTTCCCTTCTTAAAGAGTGGAGTGATATTTGCAATCTTGCAGTCCTCTTGGACCACGCCAGAATCAAGTGATTCTTGAAAGATCATGACCAATGCATCGGTTATCTCTTCAACAGCCTCTGTCAGGACTCTGGGATGTAATCCATCTGGTCCAGGTGATTTATCCACTATATTGAGTCTGCCTAGTACTTCTTCCTTTGTAATAGCAATGGCACTCATACCTGTTCCCTGACACTCTGGCAGACAGCTAGTGTCTTCCGCAGTGAAGACAGATGCAACGTACCCATTAAGTTCATCTGCCATTTCTTTGTCCCCCATTACTATCTCACCAGTATCATTTTCCAATGGTCCAATATCAACTCTCACCTCCCTTTTTTTCTTTACATAACTGAGAAAACTTTTGGAATCCTGCTTTATACTATTGGCTAGTCTGCCTTCATATTTCATCTTTTCCCAAAGCTTTTTTAGTAGTCTTTTGTTGGATTTTAAAAGCTGCCCAATCATCCAACTTCCCACTCACTTCTGCTACCTTATATGCCCTTCCTTTGGCTTTTCTACAGTCCTTAACTTCCTTTTTCAGCCACATTTGCTGACTTCTGTCATTTGAAAACAACTTCTTCTGTGGGGCATAGCTATCCTGCGCCTTGTGAACTATTTCCAGAAACTTCAGCCATCACTCCTCTGTCATCATTGCCACCAGTATCCCCCACCAATCCACTTGGGAAAGCTCCTCTCTCATGCCTCTGTAATTCACTTTATTCCATTGTGATACTAAAACATCTGACCTCTCTTTCAAATTACAGTGTGAATTCTATCATATTATGACCATTGTCTCCTAAGGGTTCCTTTACATTAATCTCACTAAAACGTTCTGGATATTACACAAAACCCAGTCTAAGATAACCCTTCCCTAAGTAGGCTCAAGCACAAGCTGCTCTAAAAAGCCATCTGGTAGACATTCAACAAATTCCCTCTCTTGTGATCTGACACCAACCTGATATTCTCAATCCCCTTGCATATTGAAGTCCTTCATGACAATTGTGTCATTGCCCTTATTACATGTCCTTTCCAGCTCCCTTTGCAATCTTAACCCCACATCTTGGCTATTATTTGGAGGCCTATGATTTCCATAATGTTTTTTTCACCCTTGCAATTTCTTAATTCCACCCACAAAGATGCAACATTCTCTGACCCTATGCACCACTTTCTAAAGATGTAATTCCATTTCTTACTGACAGCCACACTATCGCCACTGAATTCCTACCCGTCCCTTTGATATAAAGTATATCCTTTGATGTTACGCCTTCTTTCAGCCATGACCCAGTGATGCCCACAATGTCATACCGACTAATCTCTAATTTCGCCATGAGTTTGTCCACCTTATTCCAAATGCTACGCACATTTAAATGCAGCACCTTCAGTCCTGCATTCTCCGCCCTTTTGAATTTTGCCTCTGTGGTACAATTTAACTATATGTTCTGTCTGTATTTGTACCCAATCATTGGCTTGTCCTTACTTACATTCATTTTACATCCATCAGCTATTTGTAAACCTGCTGGCTCATCCTCTGCTCTATCATACTAGTTCCCATCCCCATGTCATATTAGCTTAAACCACTCCCAACAGTTCTAGTAAATCTGACTGCAGAAATATTGGTCCCGCTCAGATTTAAATGCAACCCATCCCTTTCGTACAGGTCCCACCTGCCCCAGAAGAGGTCTCAATTATACAGAAATCTGAATCCCTGCCCCCTGCTCCAATTCTTCAGCCACACATTCATCTGCCACCTCCTTTTATTCCTATCCTCACCGTCGCATTGCACAGACAATCCCAAGATTACTACCCTTGATGTCCTGCTTCTCAGCTTCCTCCCTAACTCCTATTTTCTTTTTTTTCAGTACCCCCTCCCTTTTTCTTGCTACGTCATTGGTACCAATATGTACCACATTCTGGCTGCTCACCCTCCCTTTTCAGGATATTGTGGACGCATCCAGAGACATATCGGACCCTGGCACCTGGGAGGCAAACTACCATCCATGATTCCTTTTCACCTTCACAGAATTGCCTGTCTGTCCCCCTAACTATAGAATTGCCTGTCTGTTGCCATCCTCTTCTGTTCCCTACCCTTCTAAGCCGCAGGGCCAGACTCTGTGCCCAAGGCAAGGGAGATGTTGCTTCCCGCAGGTTTGTCGTCCGCCCCAACAGAACTCAAATGGAGTACTTACCGGAAAAATCCCTTGACTACTTGCAATTAATTAAAAAAGAAAACTTAAGACAAAAAAATTACAATTGAAGTAAGGAATAGATTTCAAAGTCTAGAAATAGAATCTGTTGAAAATTATAGCAATCACGTAGAAATGAAATTTAACTCTCTAAAGAATGCCTTGGTAGAATCAGCAAAGTCAGTGATTCCCAAAAAAGAAAAAAGCACAAAGAATAAGTGGATAACAGATGAAATCAAAAATCTAATAGAAGAAAGGAGACAGAAGAAAACAAATCCTATAGAATATAAGTCCTCAGTAAGGCATCTATTAGTCTTGCGAGACCATGGATCTGTGCCTGGAAAGTCTTCACTCTCCAGGGCGCAGCCCTGGGTAAGGGTTTATCGAAGACTGGCAGTTGCCTATGCTGCGTCTCCCCTCTCCACGACACCAATGTTGTCCAAGGGAAGGGCAAGGGCCGATACAGCTTGGCACCAGTATCGTCACAGGGCACTGTGTGGTTAAGTGCCTTACTCAAGGACACAACAGGTTGCCTCGGCTGGGGCTCAAACTCATGACCTCAGATCGCTAGTTGAATGCCTTAACCACTTGGCCATGTGCCCACATGTCCTTAGATAAAAAGTTAAAAGCTCATGTCAAAAAGCCAAAGAAGAATGGTTAAACCAGGAATGTGAGCAACAAGAAAGAATCCCTATTACTGATCCAAAAAGGTTACATCAACAAATCAAGAATATCACTGGTAAAAAGCTCCTCTGTTCTTCAGGTGGATGTTTGAAAGCAAAGGACAGTACCATTACTATGGAAAAAGATAAGATTATGAACAGATAGAGTGAGTATATTCAGGAATTGTTTGAAGACGATCAAGGTGAAAAAACAGAAATTAAGAAAAACATTGAAGGTCCAAGTATTTTAAAATCTGAAGTTCGTAATGCAATAAATAAGATGAAGAAAAGAAAGGCAGCAGGTCCTGATGAATTAGTAATAGAACAGATTATCGCCCTTGAAGATTATGGAATTGAAAAACTTACTGATTTAATCAGTGACATTTATGAGACTGGAATAATACCAGAAGAGATAAAAAAAAATCAGTATTTATCACTCTTCCTAAGAAACCTGGAACAATAGAATGTGAATTACATAGTACTATAAGTATAATCAGTCATATCACCAAGATACTTCAAAGGATTTTGATGACAAGAGCTAAAAGTAAGATACAAGCTGAAATAGGTAAAGAACAATGTAGTTTTGTGAAAGACAAAGGTACAAGAAATGCAATATTGATGTTAAGGATACTATCAGAACGAGCTATTCAAGTGCAAAAAGATTTGTTTGTTTGTTTTATCAACTGC
Source organism: Mobula hypostoma (assembly GCF_963921235.1). Classification (NCBI taxonomy): domain Eukaryota; kingdom Metazoa; phylum Chordata; class Chondrichthyes; order Myliobatiformes; family Myliobatidae; genus Mobula; species Mobula hypostoma. The sequence continues at coordinate 216,404,042 of NC_086098.1, read as the reverse complement.
ACAAAAGCATTTGATAAAGTGAAGCACAATAAGTTATTTGAAATATTACAGAAAACTCTAGATCTAGATTTGAAAGACCTCTGCCTAATGAGAAATCTGTACAGGGAACAAACTGCCACTGTAAGAATATATGGAGAAGTGAGTCCGTTTATGAAAATCCAGAGAGGCGTCAGACAAGGGTATGTTTTCTCCCCTGATTTATTTAATATGTACAGTGAAACAACATTACAAAAATAAGTGACATCTTGGGAATCAAAGTTGGTAGTGAAAACATCATTAATTTCAGATATGCAGATGACACTGTTAGTTGCAAGTACGGAGGAAGAACTACAAAACTTAATTGATATAGTTGTTGAAGAAAGTGCAAAAATGGGTCTATCTATCAATTGCAAAAAGACAGAATGTATGGTGATATCCAAAAGAAGGAGAATCCTGTCTGCAGGCTGAGAATAAATGGGGGGGGGGACATAAAACAAGTACACAATTTTTCCTACTTAGGAATCTGGGTGACATCAGATGGCAGGTGCAGCTTGGACATCAAAAGAAGGATAGGGATGGCAAAAGACACCTTTACAAGAATGAAGAGTATACTGACCAACACTAAACTAGGCATGACAACCCACCTCAGAGTACTGAAATGTTACGTTTATCCAGTTATGTTATATGGCTCAGAATGTTGGACAATATCTCGTAACATGAGGAAACAGCAATTGAAGCAGCAGAGATGTGGTTTTTGAGGAGGATGCAAAAAACATCATGGACGAAACAACTATCTAACAAGGATGTCATGAACAGAGCAAACATAGAAAAAGAAATAATGTATGAGATCATGATAAGGCAACGTAACTTCATTGGATATGTGATTAGGAAAGAGGAGTTAGAATGCACGGTAATTATGGGAAAGATTGAAGGAAAGAAAGCAAGAGGAAGACAAAGACAAATGATGATGGAAACAGCAGCCAGAGAATTGGAAATGAATACCACCGAATTGATCCACTTGACCCGAAACAGGAGTATGTGAGCCATGACAGTCAAACCTCAAACTGGGCACAGCACCTGAAGATGATGATGACTGTTGAAAGGAACAGCCACAGGGGTGCTCTCTGCTATCTGATATTCCTCCTTCCCTCTCCTGACAGTCACCCATTTATCTGTTTCTTGTAGCCTTGGGGTGACTATCTCTCTGTAACTCCTCTCTATCACTGCTTCACTGTCCCTAACAAGCCGAAGATCATCGAGCTGCAGCTCCAGTTCCCTAACATGGTCTCTAAGGAGATGTATCTCAATGCATCTGCTGCAGATGTGGCCATTGAGAAACCTGGCAGTCTCCTGACATCCCCACATCTGACACCCGGAAGAAAACACTAGGTCAGTAGACATAATCCCTATTTTCTCAAGATTTAAATAAGAAATAAGGAATGAACTTACCTACTTATCTTACCTCCACTTGTTCTCACTGAAGCCTTGTTGAGCCAAGGCCTTACTACTCTGCCTCAGACTACTCCGATGATGACAGCTTCCCATGGTGACTGCTCCACTAGGTACCTCTGTTTTATAGAGGCTTGGTTTCCCGTTTAAAATCTTTGTCAGCCTGAGTGGGAACACTCCTGTTTCGTCTGCGCAGTACTCCAATCTACGACTCCTGTTGAAAAATTTGCTGCTGTTTCAAGCTCTTTGTTGGATGTGCATGGGAATGCTTCTGTTGTATCTGCACAGTACTCCAATCAATGGCTCCCATCGAAAAACTTGCTGCTTTTTCAAGCTCTGTGTCAGACATGCGCAGGAATGCTCCTGTTGTATCTGCCCAGTACTCCAGTCAAGATCACACTGAGGTTGGAGGAACAACACCTTATATTCCATCTAGGTAGCCTCCAATTTGATGGCATGAACATTGATTTCTCAAACTTACAGTAATAGCCCCCCTCTCCTTCACCACTCCCCATCCCCTTTTCCCTTTCTCACCTTATCTCCTTGCCTGCCCATCAACTCCATCAGGTGCTCCTCCCTCTTTTCTTTCTTCCATGGTCTTCTGTCCTCTCCTATCAGACTTCCCCTTTTCCAACCCTGTATCTCTTTCACCATTCAACTTCCCAGCTCTCTACTTCACCGCTCTCCCTTCCAGTTTCACCTATCACTATGTGTTTCTCCCCCCACCTTTTAAATCTACTCCTCATCTTTTACCTCCAGTCCTGCTGAAGGGTCTTGGCCAAAAAGTTGACTGCATTCTTTTCCATAGATGCTGTCTGGCCTTTCGAGTTCCTCCAGCACTTTGTGTGTTTTCTAAAAAAAAAATCTTGTTGGCATTCTACAAATTCCTTCTATTTCCTATTTTACTGGCATAATGAAAAGTTTGCATGACCATCATAACATTGCCCTTTTTACTTACCTTTTCAATATCCTGTTGTAATTTATCCCTCACATCCTGGCTACTTTTTGGAAGCCCGTTTATAACTTCCATTATGGTCTTTTTACCCTCACAGTTTCTTAACTCTGCCCATAAGGATTCTACATTTTCCGACCCTATGTCACCTCTTTCTAAGGACTTTGTTTCATATTTATCATCAGTACCATTGCACCCCTCTGCCTACCTGCCTGCCTTCATGATTCTTTCAGCTACAAATCAGTGATGACCACATCATACCTGCCAATATCTAACTGTGCTACAAGATCATTTACCTTATTCCATTACACTGTGTGCATTCAGATATACAGTAGCACCTTCAATTCTGTATACATCATTCTTCAATTTACAATTTTGTGCCCATTACTGAAGTTAAATTCTTATCCCTTTCTAAAGTTTTTTTTGTCTTTTTATTTATTCTGGAGACTTTCATAACCTCTCCTGCACTCTCCTTCCCTTTTGCTTTATCCTTACTTTTCCAGACTGTTGACCTGTTGAAGCTACTGTTTAGTTTAAGGACACGCTTTGACCAATCTCACTGACTGCAATTTTAAACTATAAGCTGCCTATCCTTCCTCACAGACTCACTTCACACTGTATGTCTCTGAATAACAACTGCCCCATCCTCTGCTCTATTCCTTTTGTCTCTTATCCCTGTGCTAAATTAGCTTAAACCTTTCCCAATGGCTCTAACAAACCTGCCCACAAGGATATTGGTTCCCCCTCAAGTTAGGGGTAACCCCCCAGCAATGATTAACAAATACTCTTCGATGACACCAACAGAATTTGAGTCAACTTAGTCTGTAGCATATCAACAACATTCTCCTTGTTCTCTCTACCCTTCTCCATTCTGCAAAATTAAATGAGTTCTGGTAAATCCAATGAGATTTTTAAAGTGCAGTAATGGGGAAATGAGTAAAAAGAAATGGAATGACCATCCTCAAAGCCAAAGGGGATATCTCTGTGTGTGGAGCCACAGGAGCTTTTGTTGTGCGGAAAGAAATGAAAACTTTTGAACCAGCGAAAGTAAACGGGGAGTTCGTGGAGATAGTGTGGCATTACAATAGAGGAGGTGCTGGATATCTTAAAAGACATAAAGGCAGACAAATCTCCAAAGCCTGACCAGGTATATCCAAGAACATTGTGGGAGTTAAAGATGAAATTCTGGGAAACCTGGCTGAGATATTTGCAACATAGTTACCTACAGTGGAGGTGGCAGGAGACTAGAGGATAACAAATTTTGTGACTTTATTTAAGAAGGGTGGCATGAAAAGTTTGTGATCTATGGACTACTAAGCCTAATATTTGTGGTAATAAGTTATTCCAGCTCCTTGTGTATTGCCAGTTAGCCAATCATCTGTTCATGTTGGTATTTTTCCTATAATACTATGGGCTCCTATCTTATTTAACAGACTCGGGTAGGGGCACCTTGTTAAAGGCCTTTTGAAAAGCCAACTAAATAATATCCACTGACTCTCCTTTTATCTACCTTACCTATATTTCCTCAAAGAATATCAACAGATCTATCAAGCAAGATTTTCCCTTAAGTACACTATGCTGATCTCAGGGGATTTTATTATTTGCCTCCAAATACTCCAAACCCTCATCCTTAATGGAATCTAACATCTAACTAACTACTGCATTCAGGCTAAGTAGCCTATAATTTTCTATATTTTGCATCCCTCCCTTCTTAAATAGTGGAGTAATATTTGTAATTTTCCAGTCCTCTGGAACCATTCCAGAATCTAGTGATTCTGAAAGAACATTACTAATGCCACCACAATCTCTTTAGCTGTCTCTTTCAGAACCCAAAGCAACATACACAAAGTGCTGGAGGAACTTAGCAGGTCAGGCACCATCCATGGAGATAAACAAACTGTCAACATTTTGGGCTGAGACCCTCCTTCGGAACTGAAAAGTAAGGGAGAATATGACAGAATGAAAAGCTCGGAGGAGGGTAAGTAGGATAACTAGAAGGTGATTGTGAAGCCAAGTGGTTGAGAAAGGTTAAGGACTGGAGGTGAAGGAATCTGATAATCTGATAGGAGAGGAGAGTGGACCATAGGAGAAAGGGAAGGACGAGGGGCACTAGTGGAATGGAGAATAGAAGAAGAGGAGAGAGTGAGGGATTTTCTTTTACTGGAAGAAGAAAACAATATACAGGTTGAAGGCTACTCAGATGGAATATAAGGTGTTGCTCCGCCACCCTGAAAGTGGCCTCATCATGGCCTAAGAGTACCAACATGTCTTTCCGAACCCTTCTGTGTAGTCCATCTGGTCCAGACAACTTATCTTCTTAGTTTATCATAGGTAAAGCCATCCCCACCATTTGCATTGTCCATCATCAAGAACGCCCACTATTTTGGCCATGGTCTCTTCTCGTTTCCACCATCAGAAATCAGGTACAGGAGTTTAGATCCCAAACCACCAGGTTCTGGAATATTTATTACCCCTTAATCAACCATCAGAATGGCTAACTTCACTCACCCCCTCACTAAACAGACGACACAACCTATGGACTCCCTTTCAAGGACAATAAAACTCATGTTGTCAATATTATTTATTTACTTCTCTTTCTTCTTCTTCTTCTTCTTTTGTTTTTATTTTTGAGTTAGCACAATTTATCATCTTTTGCATACTGGTTGTTTGTGTGTAGTTTTTCATTGATTCTATTTTTTGTTTCTTTCTATCTACTATGAATGCCTGCAAGAAAATGAAGCTCAGGGTACTATATGGTGACATATACTGTACGTACCTTGACATTAAATTAACTTTGAACTTCCACCTTTTAGCTTCCCAAGCACCTTCCCTTTAGTAATAGTGACTACACTCACTTCTGTCCTCTGTCAATCTCAAACTTCTGGCATGCTGCAAGGCTAATACAAAATACTTATTCAGTTTGTCTGTATTTTCTTTTTTCCCCATTAGTACATCGCCAGCATAATTTTCTAGCAGTTTGATGTCCACCCTTGCCTCTCGTTTACTCTTAGTGTATCATAAAATCTCTTTTATATTATTGTCACGCTTACCTTCATATTTCATCTCTCTTATTGCTTTTTTAGTTGCCTTCTGTTGGTTTTATAAGCTTCCCAATCTGCTAGCATCCTACTAATTTTTGTACTATTTTCTGCTCCTTTTTGCTTTTATGCTATCTTTGACTTCGTTTGTCAGCCACTGTTGTCTCATCCTCCCCTTAGAATGTTTCGTTTTCATTGGGATGAGTGGATCAGGCATCTTCCAAGTCGCTCTCAGAACTCTAGCGTCATCCCTGCTAGTATTCCCTTCAAATCAACTTTGATCAGCTCTAATCTCATGCCTCTGTAGTTATCTTTCTTCACAATGATACTGATGCATCCAATTTTTTCAAACTGCAGAGTGAATTCCATCATATTATGATCACTGCCTCCTAACCTTCAGCTCCCTAATCACATCACCAAATCCAGAATTGTCTTTTCCCTGCTGGGAGCGGCCACACGTTACTCAAAAAGTCACCTCATAGGCTTTCTACAAATTCATTCTCTTGAGATACAGGCAACAACTAATTTGCAAACTACTTGCATATTGAATTCCCCATGACCAGCGTAACATTGCCAATTTTACATGCCTTTTCTATCTCCTATTGCAGTTTGTACCCCACGTTCTGGCTAATGTTTGGATGCCTGGGTATTACTCTCATCAGGCTCCTTTATACATCTTCACACTACCCACAAGGATTCTATATCATCTGATCCTATGTCACTTCTTTCTGAGGATTTGACTTCATTTTTACCAACAGTGTAACCTTAGTTCTCCTGTCCAACTGCCTGTCTTTTCAATAGACACACATAAAAAGTGCTGGTGAACGCAGCAGGCCAGGGAGCATCTACAGGAAGACGTACAGTCGCCGTTTCAGGCTGAGACCCTTCGTCTGGACTAACTGAAAGAAGAGATAGTAAGAGATTTGAAAGTGGGAGGGGGAGGGGGAGGGATGGAGCCAAGAGCTGGAAAGTTGATTGGCAAAAGGGATACGAGGCTGGAGAAGGGAGAGGATCATGGGATGGGAGGCCTAGGGAGAAAGAAAGGGGGAGGGGAGTCCAGAGGATGGGCAAGGAGTTATAGTGAGAGGGAAAGAGGGAGAAAAAAGAGAGAGTGAGTAAATAAATAAATAAATAAATAAATAGGGATGGATTATGAAAAGTAGGTGGGGCATTAACTGAAGATAGAGAAGTCAATGTTCATGCCATCAGGTTGGAGGCTACCCAGACGGGATACAAGGTGTTGTTCCTCCAACCTGAGTGTGGCTTCATCTTGACAGTAGAAGAGGCCGCGGGTAGACATATCAGAATGGGAATGGGACATGGAATTAAAATGTGTGGTCACTGGGAGATCCTGCTTTCTCTGGCGGACAGAGGGTAGGTGTTCAGTAATACAGTCTCCCAGCCTGCGTCGGGTCTTGCCAATGTATAGAAGGCCCCATCGGGAGCACCGGACGCAATATATCACCTCAGCTGACTCACAGGTGAAGTGTCACCTCACCTGAAAGGACTGTCTGGGGCCTTGAATGGTGGTGAGGGAGGAAGTATAAGGGCATGTGTAGCACTTGTTCTGCTTACGAGGATAAGTGTCGGGAGGGAGATCGGTGGGAAGGGATGGGAGGACAAATGGACAAAAGAGTCACGTAGGGAGCGATCCCTGCGGAAAGCAGAAAGAGGGGAGGGAGAGAGGGAAAGATGTGCTTAGTGGTGGGATCCCGTTGGAGGTGGCAGAAGTTACGCAGAATTATGTGTTGGACTCAGAGGCTGGTGGGGTGGTAGGTAAGGACAAGGGGAACCCGATTCCTAGTGGGGTGGCGGGAGAATGGGGTGAAAGCAGATGTGCGTGAAATGGGAGAGATGTGTTTGAGAGCAGAGTTGATGGCGGAAGAAGGAAAGCCCCTTTCTTTAAAATAGGAGGACATCTTCTTCGTCCTGGAATGAAAAGCCTCATCCTGAGAGCAGATGCGACAGAGTCGAAGGATCCTCGTATTTGTGTCTTTTCAATGGGATACGTTTCAATAGGTATATAACCATCCGTCTTCTCAATTTTGTCCCCATGTTATTTCTTTCGAAACTCTCTTACTCTTTATTCTCTCCCTTTATTTTTTCCCTTCTTTTCCAAGTTGTTGAACCCATGCCCCAACTGCCTCACCTCACTTAAATACCTGAATGATCTCCTGTTCCTAATAAAGTGAACACAAAATAATCTGCAGATGCTGGGGTCAAAGCAACACTCACAACACACTGGAGGAACTCAGCAGGTCGGGCAGCATTCGTGGAAAAGTTCAGTCGATGTTTCGGGCCAGAAGCCTTCATCAGAACTGTGGAGATGCCCCTTCCCCACCACTTTTATAAGGCCTCTGCCCTTTCCCTCCACAGTCCTTTCGAAGAGTTCCGGCCCGAAACATCGACCGATCTTTTCCATGGATGCTGTCCGACCTGCTGTGTTCCTCCAGTGTGTTGTGAGTGTTCCTAATAAAGTGAAATGTTTGTGGTCTTCGGTTGCTGTAGCCCATACACTTCAAGATCTGGTATTGTGCATTCAAAGATGCTCTTCTGCACACACCATTGTTGTAACACATAGTTATTTGAATTACTGTCACCTTCCTGTCAGGTTATGCCAGTTTGACCATTCTACTCTGTCCTCTCTCATTAACAAGGTGTTTTTGCCCACAGAACTGCTGCTCGCCATTGTCTGTAAACTCTAGAGACTGTTGTTTATGAAAATCCCAGATCAGTAGTTTCTGAGATACACAAACCACTGCAATCTGACACTAACAATTGTTCCATGGTCAAAGTCATTTAGATCATATTTCTTCCCCATCCTGATATTTGGTCTGAACAACAACTGAACCTCTTGACCATGTCTGCATGCTTTTGTGTACTGAGTGGCTGCCACATGATTGGCTGTTTAAATATTTGAATTAATGAATAGGTGTACATCTGTCCCTAATAAAGTGGTCACTGAGTGTATACTTTATTCAGTCAGAGAGATCACAGCACGGAATAGGACTTTCCAGCCCAGCGAGCTGCGCTGTGTATAACCCACCAATTTACTTACTTATCTACTCTCCATTATGCCGCTGGCGATTAAGGCTGCAATGAATCTCCTCCATCAGCTCACAGATTTAATCCTAGCCTAAACACAGGACCATTTACAATGACCTAAAAACGTACTAAATGCTACATCAATAGACTGTAGGAGGAAACCAGACACCAGAGGAAACCCATGCATTCACAGTATGAACTCCTTACAGTTGACATCAGAATTGAACACCGAAATCCAACACCTCAAGCTGTGATCGCATTGTGCTATCTGCTACGCTACTGTGCCGCCCATCTTGAGACCCATTTTGAACACATACCACCTTGAAGCTCAAGGTATACAAAACAGTAGATTTTATAAACAAAACTATATATGAACAAAGATTGACAAGCAACTCACGTTGAATAGAAGACAGATTGCGCAAAATAAATAAATACTTACATACATACATAACTAAGTACATGAGAACATAAATTTGTAGAGTTGTTGTAAGTGAATTTGTAGGTTGTGGTATTGGTTCAGAGTTGAGGTGAGTGAAGTGAATACAGAAGGTACTTAATAATGTGCCCACTGTATGTAAATATTCTTTGAAAATAAATTTACTTTGATTTTGACTTTGACTATTTAGTTTAAAAACTTGTTCACAACCCTAGTTATGCAATTCACCAGGACTTAGGTCACAGCATAGTTCTGGTGGAGCCTGTCCCATATTTTCTTTGAACCGGTTCCATGGTGCTTCTTTGTTTTCGGGCTGTCTGTGGGAAGCCAGATCTCAGGGTTGTATACTGCATACATACTTTGAAAATAAATGTACTTTGAATCTTTGAACAGTTCCCTTCTTTTCCAACACTGGTGCCAATATCTTTTAAATTCAAACCAGTACTTCTCACATAAATCTTTGAACTGCAGATTTATCACTCTTCTCACTGTTACAATCAAGTAGGAGATACAGGAGCCTGCAGGCACACACTTAGTGATTCAGGAACAACTTCTTCCCCTTTGCCATCTGATTCCTAAATGGATATTGAACCCTTGGACACTACCTCACTTTTTAAAAAATAAACTGTATTTCTGTTTTTTGCGCACTTTATTAACCTATTAAATATAGGTATACTGTAATTGATTTACTTATTTATTTATAATTATTTTGTATATTTTATTTATTATTTTTTTTCTCTTCTCTATTTTGTATTGCATTGAACTGCTGCTGCTAAGTTAACAACTTCACGTCACATGCCGGTGATAATAAACCTGATTCTGATTCTATTAACCCTGAGCCTATATGCACATGGCTCAGGTACAATCCAGAGATTATTATTTTTTTGCCTAATTATTTTAATTTAGTCCCTAGCTGCTCAAATACCCTCAGTAGAAATTCTTTCCTTGTTCATCATACATCATTGATACCCATATAGACCATGACAACTGGATATTTTCCCTCCCACTCCAAATTCCTGTGTAGATCAGATGAGATGTCCCAATCCTGGGCACCAGGCAGTCCACACAGCTTTCAAAACTCTTCATCCTTGCGCAGAGAATTGTGTTTATTCCACTGACTATAATATCCTGAATTACAACTACCTTTCTCTTCACCATGGTGCCATGATTCAGTTGCTCATCCTTCCTTCAGGCCCCACTCCATCTGCCCTGGAGCAGGGATCTCAGATCCGTTGGACGAGCTCAAAGACTGTGGCTCCTCCAGCACTACCACCTGCATCCCCTTATCTGCCTCAACCACAGTCACATCCTCTGACAACAGACCAAATCTGAAGTAGTTAATCTAATGGGTGTGAATTCCTGCTGGAGCACAATGTTCAGTTAACTTTCCACCTTGCTGATGCATTGCAATGTTTGAAGTTCAGATTCCTGGGTATCAAATTTGAGCCTGAGTTCTTCGAGCAACCAACACTTACAGGAGAATTGGTACCTGGAACCATAATAGGGTCCATTTGCTCTCATGTCATGTTGCTACAAGGCAACACCTAATCCTGTATTCCTACTTTACTTAATTAGTTATAATTAATTTTCTTTTTTGTTAACTGCTATAAGACAACCTTATCTCTTCTTACCAGCTACTCACCTATACCTCCTTGTCAAAGCCTCTTGATCAAAAGTCTCTGGTTCCCACTCCTTCACTGGTTCACTCTCACAATGGCCACTCCAAAATGGCAGTTACCAGCACTTCCTGTACCAATGCACCATGGAATTAAGTAGTCAGAGTCATCAGCATTCTTCTGGGGCCTTACTGCTTCAAGTATTGCTGCAATTCTATTGCCAAAATATATGCCCTATAGAACTGGCTTTTACATCACATTTGCTAACTGTCAAGTGGCAGACAGCTCAAATCTGGTGCTTCACCATATGTAGATCCTTTCTAGATTGTGATACCTGTATTGGTATTAAATCTATTGGTCACACTGGTGATATTTGTCTCTGGTATTTATCATTTTTCCTGGTGTCTTTCAGCTCTTTTGCAGGATTGCTTATAGGATCAAAGTACTTTAATCCTTAATAGATCAGGGCGGGACTGTGGTGAAAGATGATGAGGCTTGTGGAATTAGTGCTGATTCACTTCTTGCACCTTCCAACTAAGGAAAGGTTATAGGATGAGGCTGATGAGTGGGAAGTAGGATATGTGAAGGAGAATGAAGGAATAAAAATGTTGTGAAATATTTCCAGATTTTTTTACAACATAGAAGCCCATCAATGCCAGGTCATTAAGCAATCCTATTCCCAGTCTTTCCCATTCCATTATCTTGCATCATTCAACCCTATACATGGCTACAACTTCAGCATGATTCACACAGTGATGGAAAGTATCATAACTTCTGCACCATTGCAGTTTAGCTCTTCGTTGCCTCTGGCTGTGTAACACTTGTCTAGAACAGAGTAGTAAATGCCATGAAATACATTGAAGCAATGTGACTGAGCTGTTGGTGCATGCAAGTTTGAAATGAAAATGCAACCCTGCATCAGTACCAAGTATATTACAATGAGGCAAACAAGTCTGTTGGGCATTACATCTGATTGACTGAGATTGATGGTCAATGAGTAACTGAGATGTAGAGAAATGTGGTGGAATATCCTGACTTTGAATCTAGTGATACAATTGCTGGAATATAATATATAAAGGTATACTCACTACTGTGGAGCTCACATTTGAGGTTATTGAATTTTGTGTTTCTAAATCCAGATTGGAGCCTTAAGCGCTGTGCCGAATTGGAAAGGTTGATTACAGGTCAAATCAAGGCAGCGGGATCCAGGACTCAGAGCACATTGAAGCGACGGAACCTGATGTTTGGGCGCTGGGCCAGGTTGAAAAGGTCAGGGTATCAGGGCCTGAGGTGAGGGATGGGCCATTCTGCTCCATTCTGCTGAGCTAAGGGCCTGTGGATGAATTTACATTGGAGACTTCATTTGAAAATGTTTGCTTGCTTTTATTGGTTGTAACATTTTTTTCCCCCTTGCACATTGGACATTTGACTGTCTTTTTTAATGGGTTCTTTTGAATTACTTTGTTTCATGGCTGCCTGTTAGGAGATGAATCTGAAGGTCGTGTAGTGTATACATATTTTAATAATAAATGTACTTTGAAATTTATGCCTCTTCCTTAACGCCTATTGAGCATGTTTGCAGAAAGTTGCCTGGCCCCTGTGTTTGAACGCCTCTTTAAGCCTCCATAATGGCTTCAGAATCCAGGGCATGAACTCACTTTTCAGGTGCCATTATTTTGTTTTTCTTATCCATGCCGGACAATATCCACCACCTGCTCCAGCCTTAGTCCAGCTCTCCTTTAAAAGGTGCAGATTTTATTTAATTAATGCAAGCTATCCTGACATTTGTACACTTTGCTGTGTTATTGCTGAGACATGCAGCCACTCAACAGTACAAATATCACTGATTAGAATCGAGCTAATTAGCATCAAGTTGGCATCTTGTTTGTTTCAGAAGCAATGGGAAAATCCCACATTATGAATCCTGTCAGGGCTGTAAAATTTGGTGCCTGGGTGTCTCTTTCACCGAGCATTACAAATTGTAAACACGACATTCTCCGTGACAATACATGCACAGATGGGCTCAGTGATGTACAAGTAAAATACATTGTGACGTGCTCCTGTGATGGAAACACTGCTGCTTCAAGTTTGTTTTCCTATTTGTGCAACCACTGAGCACATTTACAATTCATGGTTCTGTCCTTTAGCAGACCTATTCCATTTCTCACATGTTCAACACTGACTCAAAAGGGTGAATATATGCAAGAACTGGTTGCAAAAGCAATGGTTTTAAACCTATTTAATCATCAGCAAATGTCTACTACATTTGTGGAAAATATCTGCTGTAATTTTTATTGCAAGCAATCAGACTGAAGCTGCCTTCAGTCACGTTTTACTACATGTGATTTTAGTGAAGAGATGGAGGTGTATAACTTGTATAAGCAGCTGATGGTGCGCCCACATTTTCTGTTCAGTGCTACATATTGCTCAGAAGAAAATGTCTCCACCTTTAACATTTTTTGCCTGTATTATTTCTAATTAAAAATCCCACATCTTTATATATTCCATATGGTTTATGCATTAATTTATATCACTATTTCTCAAAGAACAAAGTGCAAGTAGACTGCATGTATCATCTTATCTCATCTGATTACACCTGTCACTTCATAGGCTATTGTTCAGCCAGCCTCTATGTTTCATGAAAAATTCAAGTTGTATTTCTGTCAGAGTATTTCAGCATTGTCATATAGTTTCCTGGCTGGGTCAATAACCCAAAACCAGTGAAATGCTATAAATTACCATCTGATGTCTTTGATGGCAGCAGCTCATGTGACACTAAGATAATCTTTTTCAACTGATTCCAACTAGGTCACAGTATTGACTTGTAAAATGCTATCAGTGTCAACCCAGTCCTTGTAACCCTTGAAAGCTTGCCAGTATAACACTGCCAATTAGACACCAAGGATTTCTGCAAGCCACTTGACATTTATCAATAACATCACTCAAAGCCCCCATTTGAGTGTAATTTTGTATTAATAACTGCACAAGCTGTGAAGCAGAACTTGCATTATCTATGCAAAAACTTGAGATTCAAAGCAACAAAAGATAGAAATACATTTTTAATGTTCATTTAGAGAAGGATATTAATGTTAGATAACATTTTTTTCCAAAGTCAGCTTCAATCGCTCGAAGACCAGCTACAATACATTCAAATAACATATACATTTCCCTATAGCATGCTAAAAACTTGTCTAGATAGAAATCTGCGCCAGTGTGATACTGAAGCACAAATGGAAAATATTTTTATGTATCTGCGGTGAACATTACCACTCAGAAGATGTACCTTACTAACCGTTAAAAGTTTGTTACTTGGTCTTACACTCTATATGCCTTAACATGGGGGATTGTTGGTATGATATGGTGTGATAGCTGTCTGTGCTATGACATTCATTGTAATCTTTAACAGCAGTGCAGGGCTGTTCAAATATTGTGTGAATGTGGCTTCAGTATTGTTGTAACTGCACTGTGTTTGTCAAATAAAATTAACAATACCTTCTGTAGAAATATTGAAAGAAGCATGGGATATTCATGTCCATTGAGTTTGTGATACAATTCTATTCGAATATTATCCTTCACAGACTAAAATCTATTCACCTCAGTCTTGAAAACTCCAAATATCATGGTATCATTAGTTTTGAGATTGAAGAGATTTCTGCATTTCAACAGCTATTAAATGAAAAAAAAAATCTTCTCAATTTCATCCTGAAGTCACCAACCTCTAATTTTAGATTCTGGTTCCACTTACATGATTGTCTCCACCAAAAACATAGTTTATATCTGTGCTTTTAAATCTGGTTAATATCTTAAGCACAAAACTGTCATTTATGATCTCTACTTTAATTTTTAATATTTAATCTCTACATTATTATAACAATATTTTCTGTCAGTCACATTTAAAGGAAACTGTATTTCATTTATTCAGAGTATGAAGAAAACAACTGCATAAACTCAAATATCTCTCACTCCTCTTGCTGAAGAAAGATTATGTTATACATAATGCATATTCACAGATACACAGTCTAGTCTGGATATAATTTTAATATGGAGAGCAGATAAGGAAGACCTGGGGTCATGGACCATACCATGAGGCAAAGAGGAGATCTGTGTGCATCCTGATCCCTAAAGAATCACAAAAAGAAATAAGAAAGACTGGTATTTTTTGTAGTTAATAAGGTAGTAGCCAATTAACCTACCAATCTGCACATCTTTGGGATGCAAATGAAAATTGGCAGGAAACTTATGCAGTTTCCAGGAGAACAAGCACACTCCACACTGACTGCTCCGGGGTTACTGGAACTGACAGACAGTGGCTCTACACCTTGAAGGGGAGAATAATACTACACCTGTGTGAATCCTTGCAGCATCTGGGGAACCTGTGATCTTGTCTTGGAAACTGATGATGGGGCACCTTTCATGAGGACAAACTTGTGCAAGGCGTCAGGTCCTGATGGTGTACCCTGAAGGGCATTGAAAACTGACGGGATCTTTTGCTACTGTAGTTCACACAAGTTTCAAAAGGGCGACAATCATACCAGTGCCCAAGAAGAGCAGGGTGAGCTGCGTCGTTGACTATTGCCCGGTGGCACTCATGTCACTGTGAAGTGCTTTGGTCATGGCCAAAATCGACTCCTGCCTATGCAAGGACTTGGACTCGGACTCGCTGCAATTTGCCTGTCACCACAGCAGGTCTACAGTGGATGCAATCTCACTGGCTCTCCACTCGGCCTTGGATCATAGCCGTACCTATGTCGGACTGCTGTTTGTTGATTACAGATCAGTGTTCAACACAATCATAACATTAGCACTAATCAACAAGCCCAAGAAACTGGACCTCTGTACCTCCCTCTGCATTCTTGACCTCCTCAAGGGGAGACCAACAGTCAGTGCAGATCACAAATAACATCTCCTCCTCACTGGCACACATCAAGGATGTGTGTTTAGCCCACTGCTCTATTGTCTCTACACCCACAACATTGTGGCTAAGTAGAGTACAAATGCCATCTATAAATTTGCTGATGACACAACTATTGTGGCAGAATTTCAGATGGTGATGATTGTGGATACAAAAGTGAGATAGATCAGCTGGTTGAGTGGTAGCACACAACAGCCTTGCACACAACATCAGGAAGACAAAGGAGTTGATTGTGGACTTCAGGAAAGGGAAGTTGAGGGAACATTCACCAGACTCCATCAGGGCATTAGCAGTGAAAAGTATAGACAGTTTCAAGTTCCTGGGTGCAACATCTTTGAACATCTGTCCTGGGCCCACCATGTTGATGGATTTACACAGAAGACGTGGCAGGAGCTATATATTTTATTAGGAGTTTGAAGAGACTTAGGTATGTCACCAAACAATCTCGCAAATTTATACAAGTGTACCATGGGGAATATTCTAACTAGTTACATCACCATCTGGCATGGAGGGACCACTGCACAGGAAAAAAGCTGCAGAAAGTTGAAAACTCTGACAGCTACGTCAACGGCACTGGCCATAAGACCATAAGACATAGGCCATTTGGCCCATTGAGTCTGCTCGGTTAATCATGGCTGATCCTCTTTTTTCCCCTCCTCAGCACCACCCCCAGCCTCCTCCCTGTATCCTTTGATGCTGTGCTGTGTCTAATCAAGAGCCTATCAATCTCCACCTTAATACATCCAGTGACGTGGTAACAAATCCCACAAATTTACTGCCCTCTGCTAAAGAAATTTCTCTACATCTCTGTTAAAATGGATGCCCCTCTATTCTGTGGCTGTGTCCTCTTGTTCAAGACTCCATCACCATGGAAGAAATCCTTTTTAACCTTTATCCTTGTGAACCTCATCTGAATGCTCTCCAATGCATGCACATATTTTCTTAGATAAGGAGCCCAAAACTATTCACAATACACAATCCTCAGCATCACATCCTTGCTTTTGTATTCTAGACCTCTTGCATTTGTCATCCTCAGCACTAACTCAATCTGCACGTTAACCTTTAGGGTATTCTGCACAAGGACTGCCAAGTCCCTTTGTACCTCAGATTCTTGAATTTTCTCCTGATTTAGAAAATAGTCCACACATTTTCTCTTCTACTAAAGTGCATGACCATGCATTTTTCAACATTGTATTTCATTTGCCACTTTCTGCCAATTCTCCTAATCTGTCTAAGTGCTTTCACAGCTTTCCTGTTCCTTCAACACTACTCTTCCCTTCCACCAATCTTCTATCATCTGCAAATAAAGCCATTAATCCCATAATCTAAGTCATTGATATACAACATAAAAAGAAGAGGTCCCAACTCTTACCCATGTGGAACACCACTATTCACTGGCAGCCAACCAGAAAAATGTCCCTTTATTCCTACTCGCTGCCTTCTACCAATCAGCCAATGCTCCAACCATGCTAGTAACTTTCCTGTAAGACTATGGGCTCTTAACTTGTGTGGCACCTTGTCAAAGCCCTTCTGAAAATCCAAGTACACAACACCCACTGCATTGCCTTTATCTATCCTACTTGTAATATCCTAAAAAATTCCAACAAGTTTATCAGGTAAGATTTTACCTGAAGGAAACCATGCTGACTTTGACCTGTCTTATTCTATGTCACCAAGTACTCCGTAACCTCATCTTTACCAGTTGTCTCTAACATCTTCCCAACCTCTGAGGTCAGGCTAACTGGTCTATAAATTTCTTTCTGCTGTCTCCTTCCTTTCTTAAAGAGTGGAGTGCCATTTGCAATTTTCCAGTCTTTTGGAACCATGCCAGAGTCCAATGAATTTTGAAAGATCATTTCTAATACCAGCACAATCTCGAATGCTACCTCCTTCAGTACCCTGGTGCGCAGTTCATCTGGTTCGAGTGACTTATGTACCTTTAGGTCTTTCAGATTTTTGTGCACCTTCTCCCTTGTATTAGTAATTACACCCACTTCTCTTCCTCCACACACTATGACATCCGGCACACTGCTAGTGTCTTCCATAGTGAAGACTGATGCAAAATACTCATTTAGTTCACCTCCCATCTCCTTGCCCCTGTTATTATTTCCCCTGCCTCATTTTCTATTGGTCCTATATCCATTCTCATCTCTCTTTTATTTTCTTTTAATACTTGAAAAAAGCTTTTCCTGTCCATCTTGATATCGTTTGCTAGTGTACATTCATATTTCACCTTTTCCTTCCTAATTTGATTTTTTAGTTGCTTTCTGCAAGTTTTTTAAATCTTTCCAATCCTCAATCTTCATGCTAATTTTTACTTTGTTGTATGCCCTCTCTTTTGCTTTTACATTGGCTCTGACTTACCTTATCAATTATGGTTGTACTATGTTGCCATATGAGCATTTATTTGTTTTTGGAATACATCTATTAAGCACCTTCCTCATTGTTCCCAAAAACTCATGTCATTGTGGATCTTCTGCCAACCCTGCCAGCATCTCCTTCCAATTTACTTTGGCCAACCCCTCTCTCATACCACTGTTACTTGTTTTACTCCACTGAAATACTGCTATGTCAGATTTTACTTTCTCTCTATCAACTTTCAAGTTGAACCCAGCCATATTGTAATCACTGCTTCCTAAGGGTTCCCTTACCTTAAGCTCCCTATTCACCTCCAATTCATTGCATAACCCACGTTCCAGTATAGCTGTTCCCCTTAGTGGAGTCAATGTCAAACTGCTCTGAAAAGTCATAGACATTCAACAAATTTACTCTTTTGTGATTCATTATGAAACTGATTTTCCCAATCTATATGCATATTAAAATATCCCATGACTATAATAACATTGCCTTTTTGACATGCCTTTTCTATTTCCCACCAGATGCAGATGGATCTCGAGGATGTACTATATAACATACATACTTTGATAAGAAATGTACTTTGAACTTTGAACTGATGGTTGAGGGAGTGTTACGTACCCCATAACAGGTTATAGAACCAGCAGAAATGGAACACAGCTGGAGTCCGGTATTGCAGTTAACCAATTCTATTTTATTAGTAACTACGCAATAGGAGGTAAATGGATACAGTATTATGATGGAATGTAAGATAGTTTAGTTCAATGCTCAGGTTAATTATTCAGAGTTATTTGAAATCCAAAAGGTAAATGTTGTGAGAAGGCAATTACGTTGATTTTACACAGATTCCACGACTGCAATACAAAATAACAATAGTAGTAGGTTTTATCTCCGAAGTTGTTCCACTCCACACACAAAGTATCATCGACAGTGATCTTCAGCAAATATCCTTTCAACACAAGTGGTACCACACCCGAATTCAGCTACAGGTCATCCCAAAGTGGTGGCTACAGGATACTCAAACAGAATCCATGTATGGATTATCACCAACAGTAGTTTATCACTAAGGGGACCCTCTTCAAGGGAACCACCACCCAGGCAAGGGTCGACACACTGGTAGATTCCACAAGGTTACCCCAAACACACAATATGATAGCCACTTATCCAGTTCCACGACATACGAAATAACTCCAACAGTGATTTGCCACAAGGGTGTCTTTCTTCAGTGAACTACCACACCCAAACAAGGGTAACACAAAAGTAGTATTCACAAAGGTACTATCCTCACCAGAGAACCCACTCCTGTGGATTAACTACGTGACAGTCACACCTTCTGTCATAAGGTGGGGCGCTGGGAGCAGACCCAAATGCAAGATACAGACACTGAAGTACTAGGAACAGGACTAGAGTTAGGGATGAGACAGGATGCAGACTAGGATCTGGAACAAGAACACAGACTTGACTAGGAAAGTGGGACCTGGATGAGGAACTACGAACTTGGAACCTGGACAAGGACTCCAAGCCAGAGACTGGACAAGGACCCAAAACCTGGATCTTGACTTAGGCTCGGACCCCGGATCTAGGTGAGGACACAACAAGGCTTGGGTTCCTCGAGGCGAGGACATGATGAGGCTTGGGTTTGGACTCCGAGCCAGAGACTGGACAAGGACCCAGAAACGGGGTCTTGATTCAGGCTCAGACTCCGGAACTAGGCGAAACCATGACGTGGTCTTGGGAATGTGATAAAAGAACCAGTTATCAGAAGATTGATGCCGATAAGAAGACAATGGGGGAACATGCAAGGTGCTAATAAGAGAGAGACGAGAGAGATTACCGAAAGGAGACACGGTTCAGAGTATTGTCAGAGACTGGTGCTTTGAACCCTGAACTGTTTGAAATCTGATGGACAGGCGATACCCCAGCAGGGGAATAAAAAGGGACAGGTTCGCTAAGGCAACAGACACACGACTCCATGAGGTAACGAGACCCTGAAAGCGGTGTGCCCCCCCACAAGTTGGTGGAAGTTTTTGGAGGTCTGGTCGCGGGACCAGCCATAGACGCACAGGGTGGAAAGATACGGTCGGGCGGGAACCTGGTGTGTGTGTGTCTGCCCTTGCCTGGGTGCCGGGTTCACCGCAGAAGAATGATCGTATCTGGAATGGAGGGGTCACAGTCGGTGACCTCAGAAGACATTACAAAGGGCTCGCCCGAAAGCTACCTGCGAGGAATATCGAAGGTCTGTTTGGAAACCGATTTGCATATTCATTCGTTCTCTCTCTCTCTCTCTCTCTCTCTCTCCCCAACGACACGACGGCGACAATTGAGAACTGAATTAAACTGAACTCTGTGTCACTTGATGACGATCATTTTACCCCTAGACTGCGATAGAGCTTGATTGATCCTATTATCCTAGTTCTGTGTACATGTGTGTTTTATCATTGCTAAACTGTTGCATTTATATCCTTTTGATTAGAGTACTGTGTTGCTTATTTCTTTAATTAAACTTTCCTAGTTCCAGTAATCCAGACTCCAACTGAGTGGTCCATTTCTGCTGGTTTGGCAACCCAGTAACGGGGTAAGTAACAGGAATCAGGAACCTCGGAACACAAAGCCTTGACTTGGTTGAAAGAGAGACAGGAACGCAGAGCCTTGGTCGGGGGAGAGACAGGAATGCAGGGACATGGAACAGAGTCGGGACCCCTCCTTGGGAACAGGATGTAGGGCTGGGTCTCATACACAGAATGCTGAACACGATGAGACAGTTCCCAACAGTAGGTAGTGGCAAACGGCCAGACCTACCTAGTGAAGGCGTGGACACAGAGACAGTTCAAAACAATGATAGACAGTTCCTTATCTTGCTCCGGCAGTTGAATTTGACAGCAGTACAGGCAAGACAAGGCAAGGCTTCAGGAGGAAGATGAAGGGAAGGGAACAGTCCAGCAAATGAAGCTGAACCCAGGAGCTATTTACGTAGCAGCCCAAAATGTGAATCAACTGCTTCAATTAGAGCACCCAATAGAAAAAGGGAAAACCAGAAAACCTGGAATAAGGAACAATGGACCGGACCGTGAACCGGAAACCAGATTTCATGGACTGGACCATAACACCTTCGTATTCGAATGGAACTCAAACTCACCCTTATGGGCTACTTAGAGAGTGAGTCCAAACAGTGACCTTTTTGTCACCAGGTTTCTTCTGTTTCAAACCTTCCTATCCCCTCTTCTCTTCCTTTAAAGTCACTGAATGTGACCACAAAAAGGAGACCGTCTTCCGTGGTAAAGTTATCAACCCAGGCAAGGGTTGACACACTGATAACTTCCCACCAGTCACACCTTTTCCACACTGCAAGAGCCACTGATCAGTTCTCCCAATCGATCGTCCAAAACTCACCTTTCTGTGGGCATACAAATCTCATCCAGTGTCCAAAACCATGTGTGTATGTGTGTCTGTAACTGTCCTTGTAAAAAGTAAACATGCTACAGAGAAACCATAACACAAGATGGTCACCATAGCAACCAAGCAATTCTGCAGACAGTAGAAATTCACAGAGTCCAAAAATCAGTCTCAGTTCGTTCTCTCTCTCTCTCTCTCTCTCTCTCTCTCTCTCCCTCCCTCCCTCCCCTTAAAGTGACAGTCCAAACCTTAGGGGTACATAGCAGGGCATAATAAATATTCCTGAAACAGATTAAGTGCCAAAGACCCATTCACTATGATTTCCCCTGTTACCTTTCCCCCCAGAACAGTATTCAAAGCAGTATACTAGTTATTAATGGGCTCATGCACTGATTTTCTGTCCCTATTGCCACTCCCGATGGTCATGCAGATACCTGCATGCTTCAACGTAGGTGTGACAGCCTACCTGTAGCTCTTATCTATCAACTTTACTACCTCCCAAATGATCCTTAGGTCATCCAGCTAAAGCTCCAGTGCAATAACACAGTCTATAAGTGCATACATTCTCACAGGCATATTCATCGGGGACACTAGAGGTCTCCTTGATTTCCCACATCCTGCAAGAGGAGCATTATACTGCCCTGACTGCCAATCGCAGTGTTATAACTGTGCAATGAAATAGAAAGAGCCCTTATCTGAACCTCACTTTAGTCATTACTCCCATTGCCTCCTGAACCAGTGCCTCAATGTTTCCCACACAACACTTCTTTTCAGCACAGCCTCTTTACTGAAGCATTTCCTAAAGAGCTGCTCTATCTTTTTCTCCACATCTGGGCCATTTTGAATTTTTTACATCGAAGCCTCTTGGGCTAAAGCCTCAGCTCATTTCTCCTCTTCAGTCAGCCCAATGAAAGTAGTAATCACACTGTATTTGACCACTTTCAGTGAGGCACCCAAACATCTGAGCCTCTGGAGAAATTTGAAAACAGTGATCTGTCATCTTTCAAACAATATCAACACCACAGCTATTGGCCAAATAAAAGATGGTGACAAATCAGCATGTAGGAAGAAGACGGAAAATCTGGTTGAGTGAAGCCACAACAAAAGCTTCTCACTCTCAGTAAAAACCAAAGAGCTGATTGTTGATTACAGAAGGAAAAAAAATTAGGGTTCTGTGAACTAGTGCTCAACAGGGGACTGGAGGTGGAGAGAGTCAGTAACTTTAAATCTCTGGGCATTATCATATCAGAGGATCTGACCTGGATCCAGCACATAAATGCCATTTCAAAGGAAGCACGACAGTGTCACACTTTCTTCAAAGTTTGTAGAGTTGGCAGGACATTTAAACTTTGACAACTTTCTATAAATGCATGGCAGAGTGTGTCTTGACTGGTTGCATCACAACCTGAATGGCAACACCAGTGTAAAAGAACAGAAAAGCCTACAAAAAGACAGAAACAACCCCATTCCTCACAGGAATAACTCTCCAAATCTACAGAGTATTGTTGCAAGAAAGCAGCATCCAGCATCAAGGAACCGCACCCCCCCACACCCCATCCTGGCCATGCTGTCTTCTTGCTGCTGTCATCAGGAAGCAGATTCAGGCACTTTAGGTTCCATACCACTGGGTTCGGAAACAGTTATGACCCTGCAATGATCAGGCCCCTGAAGCAGCACAGATATTTTCACTCACCACAACATACTGAACTGATCACTGAACACAACCTAAGGTCTCAGTTTCAAGGACTCTACAACTCACATTCTCAGTATTGTTTATTTGTTTATTTATTTATTATTATTTATCTTTCATATTTGTGCATTTTGTCTTGACTTGCACATTGGCTGTTTGACGGTCTATGTTTCTGTGCAGTTCTTCATTGATTCCGTTCTACTGTGAATACCTGCAATGAAATGAATCTCAAGGTAGCATTTGGTAACATACTGTACACACAGTTTGATAATAAATTTACTTTGAACTATGAATTTTGATGTTGAGATGGTTATAATGTAGACATAATGAATACATAGACCATTCTTCCAAAGTTATAAGGATCTGTCTCCATTATCACAGAGTAATACACATACATTTTGCTTGTCTTCAGAAGGCATAGGATCCAGGGAAGTTCGGCCAGGTGGATTCAGAATTGGCTTGCCTGCAGAAGGCAGAGGGTCGTGGTGGAGGGAGTACATTCAGATTGGAGGGTTGTGACTAGTGGTGTCCCACAAGGATCTGTTCTGGGACCTCTACTTTTCGTGATTTTTATTAACGACCTGGATGTGGGGTTAGAAGGGTGGGTTGGCAAGTTTGCAGATGACACAAAGGTTGGGGGTGTTGTAGATAGTGTAGAGGATTGTCAAAGATTGCAGAGGGACATTGATAGGATGCAGAAGTGGGCTGAGAAGTGACAGATTGAGTTCAACCCGGAGAAGTGTGAGGTGGTACACTTTGGAAGGACAAACTCCAAGGCAGAGTACAAAGTAAATGGCAGGATACTTGGTAGTGTGGAGGAGCAGAGGGATCTGGGGGTACATGTCCACAGATCCCTAAAAGTTGCCTCACATTTGGATTGGGTAGATAAGAAAGCTTATGGGGTGTTAGCTTTCATAAGTCGAGGGATAGAGTTTAGGACTCGTGATGTAATGATGCAGCTCTATAAAACCCTGGGTAGGACACAATTGGAGTACTGTGTCCAGTTCTGGTCGCCTCACTATAGGAAGGATGTGGAAGCATTGGAAAGGGTACAGAGGAGATTTACCAGGATGCTGCCTGGTTTAGAAAGTATGCTTTATGATCAGAGATTAAGGGAGCTAGGACTTTACTCTTTGGAGAGAAAGAGGATGAGAGAAGACATGATAGAGGTATACAAGATAATAAGAGGAATAGATAGAGTGGATAGCCAGTGCCTCTTCCCCAGGGCACCACTGCTCAATACAAGAGGATATGGCTTTAAGGCAAGGGGTGGGAAGTTCAATGGGGATATTAGAGGAAGGTTTTTTACTCAGAGAGTGGTTGGTGCGTGGAATGCACTGCCTGAGTCACTGGTGGAGGCAGATACATTAGTGAAGTTTAAGAGACTACTTGACAAGTATATGAAGGAATTTAACGTGGGGGCTTACGTGGGGGCTTATATGGGAAGCAGGGTTTGAGGGTCGGCACAACATTGAGGGCCGAAGGGCCTGTACTATGCTGTACTGTTCTATGTTCTATGTTCTATGAAAGATTAGACAACATGGATTCTATTCTACAATCTTTTTGTCTTAATCCTTGCAGATTTGGCATCTGGTTCAACTCAAACACCAATGCTATTATGGAATTAATTTGATGTTTTATTATTAGTTTGCCTCTTTAGAGTTTACAGAGCATCAAGGAAACAAATATTGTTGTTTTAAGTCATTTTTAAAAACAATATTAACATATAAGTTTTGGAGTATAATAATACATTTGAGTTATCATTTTTATTTTGCACCAGAATTTTAAAAAAAATCTTGCTTTTCAATAAGTTTGCTACTTCAATCTTTCAACCTTCAGGTTTCTTTTTGAGTTGTTCTGACAACCTTTGCATGACATGATAATTAATATTGCCACTATAACTATTACATTTTCATCAATGCTTAGCTTGGAAACAGACGGAGACTAAAGCAGTTAGAAAGTTAGCTTTGTGGTTTCCGTGGGAATCAAGATGTCATTTAGATGCTGCACCATTTCTCAAACAACACACTTTTTAATAAAAATTGATAATCCCTCCCTTTCAACATTGAAAGTAAAGCTGGAGGCACTGATTCTTCCTGCTTTTAAACTGGAATTCTTTGCCTCTAATTAATTCCTCTAATCTTGAAGTATTCTTTAAAGTTCTCCATATTAATTATCTTATTGAGCAATACAATGATAATTATATTATTTTTATACCTAAACTGTGACTGATACCTAAACTTGCAGTTAATGCAATTAGTTTCATTGACGTATATCATGTCAAATTGCAGGATTAAGAATGTATTGCATATGTAATATTTAATCAGTAAAAAAACATAATAATGAAAATATTTAATGAAAATTTTTAATCAATGTTTGTTTCATTGTAGTGCAAATACTAACAAGCTGTGGACTGGAATGTTTGTATTTCTAATAATTTCTTCATGCTAAATAATCATGAGATTATGACAGAGAAAAGGACAGAATTTTTATATAGGTATCTAATTTTTTTTTACCTGCATCATTTCAGTTATTGTCATCTTAGATTTGGTTTTTATCAATAATGCCGTGGTTAATATTCAAAGAAAAGAAAGGAAATTCTCCCACGCATCTTAACCATTTTTTTTCCCTCCAACTTCAGTGAATTAGATGATCTGATGGCTATCACATTGGTAGTAATGGGACCTTTCTGCATCTAAACTGGCTGTGTTATTTCCCCAACAGTGACTCCACTTCAAGAACTTAATTGACTGAGAAGTGCTTTAAGTTATCCCAAGATCATGAAAGGCAAATGCAATTCTTTATTTTATTCTATCATTGCTTTTGCTGTGGTAGGTCGATGAGAAAGATAACTATGTCTGCAAGGGATTCTTCTCTACCAGGACAAAGTGAACCAGCCACTAAAGGCAATTCTTCCTGAACACTAATGAATAACCTTTTTTTTACAATAAAAGAACTCTTTAAAATGGAAGAACAGGAGCAATGCCTGAATTTGTATTTGGAAAGATTTATCTTTAAGCATCTTACTCACTGACTTGCAGAATGCCAACAAGTTTATGTTTGAAATGATTTTTTTTTAAAAATCAACTCCCTAATTATGCTTTAAGAATTAAATCTTCTCTATCTTTCCTAAGGAAACTAGACACCCAGAACACACTTGGAAAGAAATCAGTGGTTCCAACAGATTAAATATATGAGGGATTACTGCATGTGGGCTTATTACTTGCATATATATTCGCAGTTGAGTATCTATGCTCCATGTGATTTATTAAATTCATCTGGTTCAATAATCATTGTCAAGCTCCTCAGAATATATGAATGTCTACTGTTGGGGCAGCTTCAGTGCAGAAGTGAGCAACTGGTGGTTGGAGGGTGGGGATGTAATACGGAAGCAGAGGGGTAATGGCAAAATGGGTACTAGAGGGAGTAGGAGCGTGGCTCAGAGAAAAGGAGGGAGTGAAGAATGGGATAGATAACAGAGTGCGATATATTGAAGCAATGGGGTTAAAGAATAAGGGAGTGGGTTAAGAAGAGGGAGAGAGTGAAGGAAGATATGCATCAGGAGGAACAAAAGTATGGGCACTAGATGATAAGCTGTTGGAAAGAGAATATGATGGCTGAGCTAATCAAGTTCTAGACCAATCAACTGAAGAGAGCAATCAAATTAACATGGAGTTAATCTTGGAATTTTGCTTCTTTTAACATTTAAGTTCCAAAGATCTTCCTTCAATTTGTGTTTGAGCAAAATCCTAAACTCTTCTACAGTTTGTATGTTAATTTTCTCTATCTCATGAGGCATTAAAGTCCTCATGCACTCTGTGGACAACACAGAGTTATTTATATAATGCATGCATTGTTATAGATATTGTGCGGAGCATTCGGTCCATGATGATACATGAGAAGATCTTGTTTGTCTCAACTGCGGTTTTTACTGCGACAAGCACAATGAAAGACAGAGCACCATCACTTGGTGAGAACCAACTCAGTCGCATACAGATTATTACACACCCTAGTTACAGTCAGGATGGTACATAAAGACACAAACAAATGACTGTATAACCTGTCCTGTGTGACGCCCAGCAGAGGTGCCGGACGATGATGCTAATGAGAGAGATAAGAAAGACAATGGAGAAACATTCAAAATGCTAATAAGAGAGAAGAGAGGAGGGATTAATGGGAAAGAAACACAATTCAGCTATTGACAGACCGGTTGCTTTGAACCTGAACTGTTTGGAGTTTAATGGACAGGTGATACCCCAGCAGGGGGATAAAAGGAGCAGGTTTGCTAAGGCACGCGACACCACAAGACCCTGGAAAGAGCAGTGTGCCCCCACAAGTGGTTGGAGTTTGGAGTCCTGGTTTGCGGGAACCGACCAGAGGCTCACAGGGTGTATTGGCACGATCAGTGGGAACCTGGGGTGTGTGTCCGCACTTGCCTGGGTGCCGGGTTCACCGCGGAAGAACGATCGTATCCGGAACGGAGGGGTGACAGTCGGTGACCACAGTGGGATAGGAGACATTAAAGGGCCTGCCCGAAACCAAACGCGAAGTCATCAGAAAGGTCCGCTTGAAACCAAATTGCATTTCTCTCTCTCTCTCTCTCTCTCTCTCTCTCTCTCTAACGGTACGACAAAAGCAATTACTGCAAACTGCACTTCATCTCTGCTCTTAAACGCATCTCCCCCATTTCACGTACATCTGCTCTCCCTCCATCCTCCCGCCACCCGACTAGGAATAGGGTTCCCCTGGTCCTCACCTACCACCCCACCAGCCTCCGGGTCCAACATATTATTTTCTGTAACATCCGCCACCTCCAACGGGATCCCACCACTAAGCACATCTTTCCCTCCCCCCCCCCCGTATTCCGCAGGGATCGCTCCCTACGCGACTCCCTTGTCCATTCGTCCCCCCCATCCCTCCCCACTGATCTCCCTCCTGGCACTTATCCGTGTAAGCGGAACAAGTGCTACACATGTCCTTACACTTCCTCCCATACCACCATTCAGGGCCCCAAACAGTCCTTCCAGGTGAGGCAACATTTCACCTGTGAGTCGGCTGGGGTGATATACTGCATCCGGTGTTCCCGATGTGGCCTTTTATATATTGGCGAGACCCGACGCAGACTGGGAGACTGCTTTGCTGAACACCTACGCTCTGTCCGCCAGAGAAAGCAGGATCTCCCAGTAGCCACACATTTAAATTCCACATCCCATTCCCATTCTGACATGTCTATCCACAGCCTCCTCTACTGTAAAGATGAAGCCACCCTCAGGTTGGAGGAACAACACCTTATATTCCGTCTGGGTAGCCTCCAACCTGATGGCATGAACATCGACTTCTCTAACTTCCGCTAATGCCCCACCTCCCCCTCGTACCCCATCTGTTACTTATTTTTATACACACATTCTTTCTCTCACTCTCCTTTTTCTCCCTCTGTCCCTCTGAATATACCCCTTGCCCATCCTCTGGGTCCCCCCCACCGTCTTTCTTCCCGGACCTCCTGTCCCATGATCCTCTCGTATCCCTTTTGCCTATCACCTGTCCAGCTCTCGGCTCTATCCCTCCCCCTCCTGTCTTCTCCTATCATTTTGGATCTCCCCCTCCCCGTCCAACTTTCAAATCCCTTACTCACTCTTCCTTCAGTTAGTCCTGACGAAGGGTCTCGGCCTGAAACGTCGACTGCACCTCTTCCTAGAGATGCTGCCTGGCCTGCTGCGTTCACCAGCAACTTTTATGTGTGTTGCTTGAATTTCCAGCATCTGCAGAATTCCTGTTGTTTGAAACTGAACTGGACTCTGCTTCACTTAAGACTGATCATTTTACCCATAGACTGCGATAGAGCTTGGTTGATTCCTATTACCCTAGTTCTGTGTATATGTGTGCATTACCAATGCTAACCTGTTACATTTGTATCCTTACGATTAGTGTACTGTATTACTTATTTCTTTAATAAAACTTTATTAGTTCCTAGTAATCCAGACACCAACGAGCGTTCCATTTCTGCTGGTTTGGCAACTCAGTTACAGGGTATGTAACATAAGTGAGGATCTCGTCCGGGATTTTGAACGCCAAATTTGGGACTGGGTAAATTGATTGGGTTAAAATTCCTGAAAGAAAGAAAGGGCAAACAGCAGAAATGGAGATTAAGGAATTTCTAAAGGCGCCAACCTTGGAGGCATTAGAGGATGCCAGGAAATCGGAATTGGTGATTGTTGCAAAATGGTTGAATCTTTTTAAGGGGAAGCTGACAATGAGGAGAGTGGAGATGCACAGAGCTATCATTGAGCATTATGTATCTAAAGGTGTGTTTCCCCACGGGGAGCTGGAGGTGGTGTCTATGAGCAAACCTGATGGAGAAGCAGTGCAGCTGCAGATGAAAAAATTGAGACTCGAGCACGAGTTCCGAATAAAGCAGTTAGAATGGGAAGAGAGAGAGAGAAGCAGAAGAAAAGGGAGTTTGAGCTGGAGAAGTTAAGGATGACGCTAGAGAGGGGCCAAATGCTGAACCAAGGTGGAGGGTTCAGGGCGACCCAGGAGGTTAGGTTGGTTCCCCCATTTGAGGAGGCCGATGTTGATTGGTACTTTCCACATTTTGAAAAAGTTGCTGCTGACAGGACTGGCCAAGGGATAAGTGGGCTATTTTGCTTCAGAGCATACTTAAGGAGAAGGCTCAGCAAGCTTACTTGGCATTGTCCGCAGGAGATGCCCAGAGGTATGATGTGGTGAAAGAGGCTATACTCAGGTTTTATGAGTTGGTCCCGGAGGCATACTGGCCAAGGTTCCGGAATGTGAGGAAGCAGTGGGGCCCCATGTATTTAGAGTTTGCCCGTGAGATGCAGATGTATTATGAGCGTTGGTGCATCTCGAATGGGGTCACTGGGGATTATGACAGACTGCTACAGCTAATACTGATAGAGCAATTTAAAGGTTGTGTCCCTGAAAGTTTGAGTCCCTGTCTAGATGAGAAAGAGGCAGAAACCTTCGCCACAACTGCTAAATTAGAGGATGAGTACGCGTTAACACACAAAACAAAGTTTACCCCGAGTAAAAGCTACCAGAAGGGTAGTCGAGAGGGCGCAGAAAGTCCGCCAGAAAAGCCAGAAAGTAAGCTGGGGACTAGTGAGAAGGATAAGGAAGACAGGAAGCAGTTTGATAGGAAGTCTTCTGGTGTCATATGCTATAATTGTGGGAAAGCCGGTCACATTGTGTCCAGGTGTTTTGCCCCAAAGAAGGAAATGGGGAAAGGAAAAACGATGTCTCCGACTGACTGTATTGAGGTGGCAAACAAACCGCTAGGGGAGAAGAGGTCTGATAGAGTTCAGGAAGGGCGCGAGAAGTTTATTTCGGCCGGATTGGTGTCGGTGAAGGAGGGGTCAAACCCAGTTCCAGTACGGATCTGGAGAGACACTGGGACTTGTCAGCAATTGATCTTAAGGGGGGTGTTAGACTTCAGTACAGAGACCGAGATTGGAGATGTCAGTGTGATAAAAGGCATTGGGAAATGGACTGAAGCAGTACCTTTGCATCAGATACACCTAAAAGGCGACTTGGTATCTGATGCAAAGGTACGATAGGGGTGAGGCCCAAATTACCAATGGAAGACGTGGAGGTCTCACTCGGTAATGACCTTGCAGGTGAAGATGTGTACCCAGCAGTAAAGCTGACAAGCAAGCCTGCCAGGACTGAGGACGCGCCCATGAACTCACAGGTTTATCCCGTTTGCGCAGTGACTCGGCGCATGTACAGAAAGTCTGCCGAAGCGAATGTAGATTTAGTTGAGACGTTTTTGCCAGCCTTGTACCAGGAGGGGTTAGAAAGTGCAAAGAAGGAGCATAGTGGAGCGGAAGGAAGTGAGGGAGTTGAGGCAGATTTATCATTAGCGAGAAAGGAATTTATACAGGCACAGGAATGAGACGAGGAGCTGATGGTTTTGACAGAGACAGCTCTCTCCAAAGCAGAAATAAAAAAGGAGCCAGTGGGCTATTATGTGAAGGAGGGAGTACTAATGAGGAAGTGGAGACCAAGTACCATGCCCGCAGATGAGGAGTGGGGGGTGGTACACCAGGTGGTAGTGCCGAAAATTTATAGGGACGAGATTTTTAACCTGGCCCACAAGATACCCCTCGGTGGACATTTTGGAGTGAGGAAAACAGTCGATAGAATTATGAAAGAGTTTTACTGGCCGAACATGAGGAAGGATATTTTTGAGTATTGTAGATGTGAGCTGATACAGTTAGAGCCCATCAATATGTTGAAAGATTATCACGATCAGAAAGCAGATCTAGTTGGTGTTATCATGAAAATTAATGAGGCTGGGGTGCCAAATGATAAGGGGAAAACCAATCTTGAAAAGATAAGTATGGTGCTGAGCAGATTGGAGAACTCTATTGTTTTGGGCAACTTGGCTGATAAGGTCTCTCACTTAAGCCCTGAACAGAGCGAGCCACTGATAAAGCTAATTAACCAGCATGCAGACGTATGTCCGGCTGTCCCGAGGTGACGCAAAGGGACTGTACATGATGTTGTTGTCACATCAGGTCAATCTATTAAGCAACACCTTGAGAGGATGATTAATTCAGTGATAAAAAGGTTAAAGAATGCAGAAGCGTATATTGACGATTTAGTGGTCTGGAGTGACACGTGGGACGAGCACAGTGTGGCAGTAGAGGAACTGTTTAAACGGTTGTCTGAGGCCAACCTGACAGTGAACCTCGTAAAAAGTGAGTTTGGCCACGCTGAGGTCAACTATCTGGGATACGTGGTAGGACAGGGGCAGCTGCCACTGATGCAGGCTAAGGTGCGGGCTATCTCTGAAGTTCCCATCCCGACAGACAAGAGAGCTCTGAGAAGGTTCTTGGGGATGGTGGGGTACTATTGGAAGTTTTGCAAAAACTTTGTGGATATTACCCTCCCCCTTACTAAGCTCTTGCCGAAGAATGCGAAGTTTGTGTGGAGCGACCTTTGTCAACAAGCCTTCGAGAGTCTGAAGGTGATTCTGTGTCACCATCCTGTGCTGAATGCGCCTGACTTTTCAAAACCCTTCTCCCTAGCAACACATGCTAGCGATGAAGCGGCCGGGGCGGTGCTGTTGCACAGTCAAAGAGGAGTTTGACTACCCAGTGGCTTATTTTTCTAAGTTTAATGTCCATCAGAGAAATTATTCCACTGTGGGGAAGGAATTACTAGCAATCATACTAGCATTACAACATTTTGAGGTTTATATTTGTCCGGCACGGAAACCACTGATAATTTACGCTGATCACAATCCATTAGTGTTTTTGGCCACTATGAAGGATAAAAACAAACGCTTACTAAGTTGGAGCCTGGTCTTACAGGAATTTGATATTAGAATAAAACATATAAAAGGAACGGACAATGTGATTGCTGACTGTCTGTCGAGGTGTTAAAACTTAAAGTTCTCTGTATTAGCTGAATAGCTGATGACTACCTGTATATTAGTGTGTATCTAATAATGTGCATTCATGCCCATAATTTTTACCCCAGTAAAAATCCTTTTAAGGGTGGGGGTGTCAGGTGTAACGTCCAGCAGAGGTACCGGACGGATGATGCCAATGAGAGAGATAAGAAAGACAATGGAGATACATTCAAAATGCTAATAAGAGAGAAGAGAGGGATTAACGGGAAAGAAACACAATTCAGCTACTGACAGACCGGTTGCTTTGAACCTGAACTGTTTGAAGTTTGATGGACAGGTGATACCCCAGCAGGGGAATAAAAGGAGCAGGTTTGCTAAGGCACGTGACACCTCGAGACCCTGGAAAGAGCAGTGTGACTCCACAAATGGTGGGAGTTTGGAGGTCTGGTTCGCAAGAACCGACCAGAGGCTCACAGGGTGTAAAGGTACGATCGGTGGGAACCTGGGGTGTGTGTCCGCACTTGCTTGGGTGCCGGGTTCACCGCGGAAGAACGATCATATCCGGAACGGAGGGGTCACAGTTGGTGACCACAGCGGGATAGAAGACATCAAAGGGTCTGCCCGAAACCAACTGAGAAGACATCAGAAAGGTCTACCCGAAACCAAATTGCATATCTCTCTCTCTCTCTCTCTCTCTCTCTCCAACGGTACGACAACAGCGATGACTGCAAACTGCACTAAACTGAACTGAACGCTGCTTCACTTAAGACTGATCATTTTACCCCTAGACTGCGATAGAGCTTGGTTGATTCCTATTACCCTAGTTCTGTGTATATGTGTGTATTATCAATGCTAA
The DNA here is from genome assembly GCF_963921235.1 of Mobula hypostoma. Taxonomy (NCBI): domain Eukaryota; kingdom Metazoa; phylum Chordata; class Chondrichthyes; order Myliobatiformes; family Myliobatidae; genus Mobula; species Mobula hypostoma. Next base: position 216,370,945 of record NC_086098.1, on the reverse strand, counting down.
CCTGTTACATTTATATCATTACGATTAGTGTACTGTATTACTTATTTCTTTAATAAAACTTTATTAGTTCCTAGTAATCCAGACTCCAACGAGCGTTCCATTTCTGCTGGTTTGGCAACTCAGGTACGGGGTACGTAACAAGCCCAAGCTAAAATAAGTGAACTTGAGCATCTCAACAGAATTCTATTGAATATGCACACCGCAAACATATTTTAAAACAAGGACAATAAGTACCACTGGCTGCTAGGAATGCTGGGGTGAGTTGTTGACCACATGCCCATTGTGCTACAATATAATTAATTACCAGAATATTCAAATGTAATTAATGGTAAAAACTGCAAGACCAACTCATATTTTTTGCTAGAGGCATATATATTGCTGATCGATGTGCGTGTGAGCCAATTAATGCAATAACTATCAGCTGATATCAGTTAATATTATAAGCATCATTGTTAAGTATATTAATGCAACACAAGGTAAGGTAATCTTGGACAATTACTGGATTCCAAAAGTTTTAATTGCATATTACTGTCACTATGCCAGCAGTTTATCTTTTATTGGAAGAACATGAATGGAAACTTCTTCTCCACAGTATCCTGAACAAGTGACAAAATATGTCATTCCTGTCTGCTGTGGTGTGTAGAAGGCAGTTTCTTACAGCGAGAGTAACCATTTTAAGACTACATGCCTCAGCACTATATCAGTGCAGTGAACTGGACTGGTGATTTCAGTATTAGAATAACTTCGCTATTGAAGATGTCCCAAGGTGCTTCACAAAGAACACATAGAGACAGAACAATAAATGTAGTTCAGGCTAGCAATAGTGACTGAAGGCAATATGAACAAGTTTGTTTTGGGAAGGAATTTTCAAAGATAGATAAAAAAGTAGTAAAATGAAGAGACAGTGGATTCCAGAGAGAGGAATTAATTAAAATAGACTATTCAGAATCAGATTTATTATCATGGACATATAGTATGTATGTCATGAATTTAGTGTTTTGTTGCAGCAGTACAGTGGAAGCCACAAAAATTACTTTGTTACAAAAATACCTTAATTGTACAAAAGATGAATAATGAGGTAGTGTTCATGGGGTCATGGACTGTTCAGAAATCTGATGACACAGGGGAAGAAGCTATTCTTAAAATGTTGAGTGTAGGTCTTCTGCCTTCTGTACTTCCTCCAGTAATAAACTGAAGAGGTCATGATGACGGTCTTTAATGATGGATGTCGCCTTACTGAGGCACTACCTCTTGAAGAGGTCCTCAGTGGTGGGGAAGGCTGTGGCCATGATGGAACTGGCTAAGTCTACAACTCTCACGATCCTGTGCATTGAAGTCTTCATACAAGGCTATGATGCAGCCAGTCAGAATGTATGCACAAGTCATTGGTAACATACCAGATTTCTTCAAACTTCTAATGAAATAAAGCTAATGGTGTGCCTTCCTCAAGATTGCATCAATGTGTTGGACCCAAGATAGATCCTCTGACATGTTGATATCTGGGAACATGAAGCTGCTCACCCTTTCCATCATTGACCCCTCATTGAAGACTGGTGTGTGTTCTCCCAACTTGACCTCCGGAAGTTCACAATCAGTTCCTCAGTCTTGCTGATATTGATTGTGAGATTGTTGTTGCAACACTACTCAGCCAGTCATGCTATCCAATCCAATTGTCCTCATCATCGCCAATCAAAAACATTGAAGCAACTGTTTTCATTGAAAACACTTTAGTTGATGAAATGGTTATGATGGTATAATAACACAGTGTTTCTACTCCACTGATATGGAAAGAATGAGCATGGAAAGCTATAGGAATTCTATGATTGAACAGATGAGGGAAACCATTCCTCTAATCATGCTTTTATTTATTAATGTTACCAGTCATTGTCAAAGATGGTGTGGCATTAATGTTCCACTAACTTTTAATATCTAATAAATGTCCAGTTATTGGTTTGCAGATGTCTATAAACAAATTTTCTAGAAATTGGAACAGATGGTGTTTTGTTTTATTCAGAAAAGATCAGTTTTATCAAAAGAGAACTGGTTACCTCCAAAGCCATTGCCTCAACCCAATTATCCACATAGAAGCAAACCTCGCCTTCAAGCTTACACTCCATGCACTCACTAACTTAACCCACCACTAGCTTTCTTGGTGATTGTTTGCATTCCCTGATCACTGAGCACATACCTCCTGGACTACTAATTGTATCACCTTAGTTGCATCCCACTCCCCCTACACATCTTATGGACTACAGAGTCCAAGGACTCTGAGTGGTGAAAAAAAAAAATGATATTGTGGCAGCTCGCCCACGCAGCGAGCGAACCGGCTCCAGCAGCTGCCGGCGAGCCCGCAGCCAGCGGCAACCGAGAGGACTCTGAGTGCGGGGCAGACCTCGGCCCGGAAGCCGACGTCACTTCTGCCCCGCAAAGAACGGGGGTTGCTGGGAGCGGGTACTTAAGCGTGCGCTGATTCAAACAGTAAACCGTTCAACCCGACCCTGCTCGAGTCAATGTGTTATTTTCACTCGTAGCGTATCAGCGCGACTACATTGGTGACCCCGACGGTCCAACGGCATTTGGACCCAACATGAATGACTCGGCTCTGCAGAATACAGTTTCCCTTAAACTGCCAACCTTCTGGACCACCCAACCCCTGGTCTGGTTTGACCAAGCAGAGGCCCAGTTCCAGGTCAGGCAAATTGTCTCAGACGGCACCAGGTATTGTTACGTGGTGGGTGCCCTCAACCAGGAGACAGCGGGCCGCATTATCAACTTTCTGCGTTAGCCCCCGGCAACAGACAGGTTCGAGGCACTCAAGGACCTGTTAATCCACACGTTTGTCCTCTCCTGCCGCGAAAGGGCCGCGCAGTTACTACATATGGATGGCCTGGGTGACCGTGCACCATCAGCCCTGATGAGCGACACGCTAGCACTGGCAGACGTCCATAAGCCTTTCCTGCTGTTTGAACAGATCTTCTTGGAGCAAATGCCAGAAGACATCTGCCTCCTGCTAGCAGATGAAGACTTCAGAGACCCCCAAGGGGTGGCTGCCCGCGTGGACGTGTTTTGGCTACCAAACAAATTGGCGGAACCACCATCGGAATTAGTGCTGCGGTACGGCTGAAAGCCCAGCCCTCCCACACCCCAGCAGCGGAGATCCGAACACCCACACCAAGGGACAGCACCACTTCTGAGTCTTGGTGTTTTTATCATCAAAGGTGGGGTTCCAGGGCCCACCACTGCCGACTGCCATGCTTGTTCTATGGAAACAACAGGACCAGCCGTCGCTGATGGCTGGTCACCATGATAGCCTCCTCTACATTTGGGACAAGCTCTCCGGGCGAAGATTCCTGGTGAACACGGGGGCGGAAATCAGTGTCCTACCCCCCTTGAGCCATGATACCCGAACTAGAAGAACAGGACCGGAACTTACAGCAGCCTACAGCAGAACCATCCGCACCTACAGCACAAGAACCATCCCCTTGCAGTTCAGTTCCAGCCGCTTTACATGGACATTTACGCTGGCCGCAGTGTCACAGCCATTGCTAGGTACAGACTTCCTCCACGTGCACTGCCTGCTTGTGGATTTGAAGGGACGACGATTGGTCGATGCAAAGACATTCCAGTCTTTCTCCCTTGGTGAGGCCACGTTACTGGTCCCGCACCTGGACTTTGTCACTTATTCCGACAAGAATAAGTGCAGCAACCATACAAGGGACCCTACAAGGTGGTGCACCATAATGGAGCGACCTGCGTTTTCAACATCGGCAGTCGGGACGAGACTTTTACCATTGACCATCTCAAACCAGCACATCTGGACCTTGAACGCCCGGTTGCGGTACCACCCCCTCGACATCGAGGTAGGCCACCTAAAAGAACTGAGAGTGTGCAGGCTGCGGACTCTGCACCTCCTATCGCCAGTTCATGTGGCAGCTCACCCACGCAGCAAGCGAACCGGCTCCAGCAGTCGCCGGCGAGCCTGCAGCTAGCGGTAATCGAGAGGAATCTGAGTGCGAGCAGACCTCAGCCCAGAAGCCGACGTCGCTTTTGCCCCGCAAAGAGCGGGGGTTGCTGGGAGCGGGTACCTAAGCGCGCGCCGATTCAAACAGTGAACGGTTCAACCTGACCCTCCTCGAGTCAGTGTGTCGTTTTGACTCGTCGCATATCAGCGCGACTACAATATTAGAGCTGTGATTATAATAGTACAGCTGTTACGGTTGATAAAGTATTCATCTATCTTTGTAATGAAATATTGCAGACAAGATGACAGAAGCAAGAAAATTGACATCCCTAAGAGCAAGAAACAAGCAGATACGTGGATAACAGGATACATGTTATAAAAACATTTGACTACAGGAATACTGTGCTGCATGACTGTTCATTTTTGATAGGAAATTAAACACTTCCAGATGATTAATTTAGTGAATTGATAAAATGGTTTGTAATTATCATATGCACCAAGGTACAGAGAAAATCTTGTCTTGTATACTGTTCATACAGTTCATTACAACAGTGTATTGAGGTAGTACAAGATAAAACAATAACAAAATGCAGAATTAAAAATCAGCCAAAAGAAATACATCCTCTATGGTCTCCACATATCAGCATCATAATTTTAGAACCACTGTTTATAGCTTTTGATGTTTATTTATAGACTAGAGTTATAATAAGTCAGAAACCACCATGGATTCTGTCATCTTTCACAAAAATGTAAGTTATTGTTAACAAACAAAGTGCCAGGTAAACACTTGAAGATCTACTAAACAATATAATGTAAAGTGCATAACATATTTGGACTCTGGTGGAGTTCTGGCTTCCATGAGGTGCAGTTCATTTTCCTGTTACAAGCTGGCTATTTATAAATACCACTTCCTGTGTGGGTAGTTTTTTTTCTGTTTTGAAGCACATGGTGGGAAGACATTGACAAGATGGATCTAGCGACCAACGTCGAGGTCCCGCAGACAGTTCACGAAACTGCTTCTTTTACTTTTTCTTCCTCTTCCAAATATCACTCTACAACTAAGCCGTGTGTGATTGGAGTCTGTTATTTACACTTTGGTGGTGTGTTTTTGTTCGATTGAGCGATTTGATGCTTTGCTGTCTCTGAGGAAGGTTGGAAGCAGAATATCTGGGGGCCAGGCTCATGATTAGGCTCCATATCTTCTCTCCATTTGAGGAATCCAGCAAGATTGAAGTTGACGAGGATGAGAGTGGGGGGTGGATGGGTATTCAATGCAATTTGCTTGCGTTTGACTGGTCTTCCTCCCCCCTCCCCCCTCGCTGGCTGCTGTCAGAGGAAAGTCCAAGAGCATTGTGTTCCATGTTGCAAGAACTGATCGGTCAGGCTTATGGCTGTGGACTCATTCTGAAAGACTAAGGTTCATGCTCCAAGTGATTCTGGATTGTGGTTACTCTTAGCTGTTCTTGAGCAGTTTGATTGGGGCATTTCAGTGCAGACTGACTCTGAGGTCTTCAGTCAGCTAACGGTATGAACATGAACTGAACTAAACTGAATACTCCTGGACTCCCGGTTGATGTTTGATATTCTAAGTGTTTTTCACTCACTTTTTGCTGTTTGTGAAATTTGTTCTTTTTTCACTCGTTGGTGTTTAGTGTTCTATTTGAACAAGGTCCATGGTGTTTCTCTGTTTTGCGGCTACCTGCGGGAGGTTTAATCTCAGAGTTGTATTCTACCTACATGCGTTGATAATAAATGTACTTTGAACTTTTTGAATTTTGACATTCATTGCCATCCACTCTTTATTTACCTTTGAAACAGCAATATCTGTGAGCCTAGCACAACTAGATAACTGCAGCAGAGGCTCGTGCCAAAGCTGAAGCGTCACGAACGAGAGCAATGTATGCTAAACGTGAAATTGAGATGCAAGTGGAGAAAACATGTAGAGAAGTGGAGAGGGCATGTAAAGAGGCTACATCAAATGTGCTCAAGGAAGTGCATGAACTAAAGCTGCTACAAAAGAAACAAATATACATCAAGCAGCAGCCAACCCAAAGAGTTGTGTGTTTTTATCCAGAAACAGTCGTGCTTTGTATGACAACAGCTACTGCATTGTATTAAAGAATATTTCCAAATACATTTTGAAAGTTCGAAGTATATTTATTAATAAAGGACGCATATGTCACTAGTAACTACCCTGAGATACATTTTCTTGCAGGCATTCACAGTAGAACAAAAAAATACAACAGAAGCGATGAAAAATACACACATACAAAGACTGACAAGAAACCAACGTGCAAAAGAAGACAATTTGTGCAATACAGAAAAGAAACAAACAAACAGATAAATAAATAATACTGAAAACATGAGTTGTAGAATCCTTGAAATTGAGTCCATAGGTTGTGGAATCAGTTCAGTGTTGAGGTGAGTCAAGTTATCTACACTGGTTCAGGAGTGCAATGGTTGAAGGACAATAATTGTTCTTGAACCTGGTTCATCTCTACCTTTAATTTGGCCAGTAACAGTGGTGTTGTCAGCAAACCTAAATATGGCATTGGAGCTGGACTTACATAACGTGAGAACAGCAGGGGTCAGAGTCTTGTGCTGCATCAGTGCTGCTGGTGATTGTGTGAGATGTTGTTTCCAATCTGAACTGCAATTAGGGAAATCAAAGATGCAGTTGTACTAGGAGTATCGAGGCCTAGGAGCTTATGATTAGTTTTTGAGGGGATGAAAGTGTTGAATGCTGTGCTGTAGTCAATGAACAGCATCTTGATGTATGCATCTTCAATGTCCAGATAGTCCAGGGCTAGGTTTTGTGTATAATAATGACTGCACTTCAGCTCTACATAGAGAGTCTGATTACACCACTCAGATAGGTATGGACAGTCAAGATCTAGAGCAACAGAGAGCTGCAGCACCACCTTTCGCAGGTTCCACCACAGCAAAGACCTCAGTCAAGAGTTGCTGCAGATGGCAATCCCATCTGCACAGACGTGGACAAGCTGAACTTTTATCTATTCTAGCCACGCATTCAGCAAACCAGACTCCACAATGCTTCTCATTCAGGAGCTGTAGGTGCATTAGATTTAACTAGGTAACTGGTTAGTCAAAACCTAGTCACAGTGGAACTCAAAGTGTTTGGTGGCGAAACTACCTAACAATATCCAAGAACAGTGATTAACCAAATGTTTCAGGTATAAAATTGAGCATCATGTCCTCTATCCACCATTTTACATTCTTTGTGAACTTTGACTACCACCATGCAAAAATGCAAAATGACAATTGTTTCGCACGCTCAACTTCCAGTAACACCTCATTCAAAGAGGAGTTACCACAGACAGAAAAGCTAAAGTGAAAACTCTATTATGAACCTCAATAGACAATGCTTTGTCCATAAGAAATCTTGTTCCTTAAGGAAATGCAGAGGATTTGGAAAAAAAACAATTGTAGTATGGGGATACTTTCTAAAACAGCACTCACTATATTTCAAGTGTTGTGGTTGAACACAACACACCAAGCAAAGCACTATAAAGCTATCATCCACTGCACTAAGTGAAACAGTGACCAGCACATATCAACACTTCATTCAGGGCCAGCACTTTGGGATGTTGCTGGTTCCAGTACATCACAGCAGTGCATGATAGGGAGCCAACTGAACATTCATCAGATGATAGTCATCTGAGCATACCTCCGCATGCGGGGAAGGCTGCAAGAGAAAATGTAGCTTTGAAATACATCTAGCTAACGACTACACCAAAGGACATCCTGAGCAAAAAAAAAACAGCATATATTACATTCAATGATCAGAATATTGAGTCATTAGTAAAATCAATATTTTCTGATATAGTCAGATTTCAAAATTATATGACCCTATACAATCTAAAGACATGCTCTGGAAGATCAGATGTTCATAGATGAAGAGCCAGTGGATTTGTCATGGAGTCGATAGGACAGGAGAACCTCTTACCCATACTAATCCTGATCGAGTGCGACCATATTCCTAACAACAGGGATGAAATCCCGACTCCTGAAGTTGCACGCCATAGTTCTCATCTTAAAGCCATAGCTAACAAGATTCCCCTGCCCCCACTCGACTCATCTGCTGAGATTTTCTGCTTGCTTTTCAGAGGCACCATCCATGCACGTAAGGTATGGCAGCACAATGCACCTTATGTCCAATGACTGGACTTGACTTGGGTCATACTGGGTGAAGTCTGCCTCAATTGTGCTCATCGGCTCATTGTCAGCATATACTGTATAAAACTAATGTCCTGGAGTATGGGTACCCAAATCATTTCAGCCCTGTGAGAGTAGATTCTTTACGGGAAAGAAGTTTGCAAGTTCACAAACCAAGTCCTCTAACATACTGTACTTACATCTTCTCAAACAGATTTAGAGAAGCCTGGCTTCTGTCACTAGGAAGATGATAATAGGCTGGCACCATCTATCGAAGATGAGGTCTTTCTTCAAAAAACATAAACAAAGAGTTTGGCAAAGTTGTGTCAAGCAGTTGGGTATCTCCCCTTCCTTTCTGTTCTTCACAATAGCTCGTAACAAACAAGAGAGCATGTTCTTACTTGATTCATGTACCTCAGCCACATATTGAAAAGGAAAACAGAAATGAAAGATTATTACATGGAGTTGATGGACAGACTCTTCAGGAACAATCATGTTGAATTAGCTCTCCACCAGATCCCAACAAAGAAAACAAGTATTTGCCCAACTTTGGCATTTACCACTCCCAGAAGCATATAAATACAAATTATCTTTGATTTAAATGCACAGTTCAAAGGCATATCATTGAACAATATTCTCTTGTGGGGTCCAGAGTTCAATAATCATCTGCTAAGCATTTTCATGTTCTTCAGAACTGAGTCTGTTGCAGTGATGGCAGACATCGAACAAAGGTTCCACAGCTTCCTAGTGAAGACGATTGTTAAGACTACCCCAAACGATTGTGGGTTTTATGACCACCAAATGGACAACATAATTCTGGGGTACTGCATGAGAGCTCATGTTTGTGGTAACTGTCCCTCAGTAGCTATGGCAATCTATGGACAAGAGGACAACTATCAAGGAAGAGGAGGAATTCAGGACTGAAGCACAGAGGTACATAGAAAGGCACTTCCATGTTGATGATGATCTTAAATCATTTTCTAATGCAGAAGAAGCAATCAACCTTTTGAAAGCAGAGCAGGACACGTGGCACAGTCTAATATCAGACAGCATAAGATCACATCCTACAGTGCTGAGGTTACGTAATGCTTCCCATCTGACCTCTGGCAAAAAGTGCACCAAATTCTGATGTTGGACAGTATACCCCATCCCCCATGCAGCGTAGTCTGGGCCTTAGATGGGACCTTGATACAGGGTAAGGCAAAGCTTGTCCCCAGAGAAGATCTCACCATAACAAGACTTGAGCTTAGTGCTGCTGTTCTAGCAGTTGAAATGGCAGAGATGATAACCAAATGGCTGGACACAGAACTAGATGATATCAAGTTCTTTACTAACTGCATGGTTGTACTCCATTATATATTTAACAAAACAAGGAATTTCTAAGTCTATGTACATACAGGATCCAGCATATTAGGCGATCAATCCAGAAGAACAGATGGAGCTATGCTCCTGAAGAAGGGTCTCAGCCCAAAACATCAACTGTTTAATCTTCTCCATAGATGCTGCCTGACATGTTGAATTCCTCCAGCATTTTGTGTGTGTTGCTTATGTTCTGACTGATCTCAGCCCAGTTGACCATGCCAGATGAGTACTCCAAACTAATCAGCTCACTCCCTCCTCATAGGTAACTGGTCTAGCATTTCTTGTTGATGCTCAACAAGAACATAGTCAATGGGGAAACTTTGAGTTAGCTGACCCTGAGGCAGATATAGAAATATGTTCTCAAGTGTCGACCAACACCACCCATTTGAACCTGTACCAACCTGGCAGTGCATGCTTAAAGCATTTTTCAATCTGGAAGTTACTAATCAGAGCAATTGCCCAGCTCTAACATATTGCTTATTCCTTTACAAGAATAGCCAAAGACAGCCTGTTCAATGACTGGCAAAAGTAGAAGCAACCTCTCAACACAGAGCAACTGAATTGACCGAAGTTTATAATTGCTCTTGAAATTGAAATACAGATTTATGCAGAGGAAGTGCAGTACATCACAAAGCAAGAACCTCTCTCAAAACAAAATATCCTTAGTAAAGTCTAAATCTTTCTTGATACTGCGGGCTACTGTGAGTTGGAGGACATATAAAGAAGCCTATTGGAGCCTACTGGAACACTTCTGATCATTTTGTCACTGTATAAACTACGACCAGGAAATCTGTGCCCATCAATGTAAATCCACATGAATCCTCTGTCAGGGCAATGCTGGCCATTCGCAGAAATGGCAAGATGCTGCTCTTGGCATCCTTAACAGTGCAAGGCAAGCTGCTTGATCTGCCTATCTACCCCAGGCTAGTAGACAAAGTTTTAACATATTTGTTAATACCTCGTGGATATTTTGTGACTGTCATATGAGGATGATATAATGGTCTTGCGGAGGACACACGATGTAATTCCCCCCCCCCCCAATGTGAGGTCATGTGATGACCTGTTCTTACCGGGTATATAAGGGTAGATCCCTGGTGACGCAGTTAGCTTCAGTTTAGTTTTGTGTTAAATGCTCCGTTTTTGCTGCGTATTTGACCCATGACGCAGTTTAATTTTAAAACGGAGTTTTACTGTCTATTGTAAAGTACAGAAGTGTTGGGCCAGCAGTTTCACCAGTAGCTGCCAGTTATGTTGGTGTACCTTTTCAGTAGTATTGGAGAGTGAAGACGGGAACCTGAAGGAGTCATTCGGCGGTTTTGGTGTGGATCGACCATTATTGAATTCATTCAAGTAAGAGTGATCTGCATCAGATAACCTCAGCTAAAAGCAGCAGAAAATGTTGTGCAGTATCTAGTCTACAGAGGAAAAAGGTCAGTGCCTTCAAACCGTTTTAATTCTGTCGTCGGGGATCCTGTGGACAAGGCAGGTTCCGGCTGGAATCGGCAGTAACCTTGTGTCTTCGAGGAAAATCTTTACTTCAGGGAAGTCTCTCCTAATTGACTGTATAAATATCTTGGACTTTCAAATTTACCATTCTAAGAACTGTGTTCTAATTTACCACTTTAAGACTGTTCGCATTTACCACTTTAAGAACTAGTACTGAGTTTGGCGGTTTGTTAAATGGCCACATAGCAGTTTACTTCCTGTTAAGGTTTTTGTTTGCTTGTCTTTTTATTAATATTGAGCAGAGTTTAATAAATGTTTGTTTGTTTTTATAAAACCTGACTCAATTCTATAATCATTGTTGCTGGTCACAAGACATAATGCTTTCATTTTGACCACTCATGGATAACTGGCATGTTGCTCCTCCAACATTTTAGCTCTCAGCTTGGATGGTACAACTCTCAATCTCCACAAAAGGTAACCCAATCAAGGACTAGTTCATCCTCGTGTAGGTAAAAATGAGGGAACTGGAATTTCTGTTACATAAAAGATTATGAGAGAAAACTGGCAGGGAACATAAAAACGGACTGTAAAAGCTTTTATATATATGTAAAAAGGAAAAGACTGGTAAAGACAAATGTAGGTCCCCTGCAGACAGAAACAGGTGAATTGATTATGGGGAGCAAGGACATGGCAGACCAATTGAATAATTACTTTGGTTCTGTCTTCACTAAGGAGGACATAAATAATCTTCCAGAAATAGTAAGGGACAGAGAGTCCAGTGAGATGGAGGAACTGAGTGAAATACATGTTAGTAGGGAAGTGATGTTCGGTAAATTGAAGGGATTGAAGGCAAATAAATCCCCAGGGCCAGATGGTCTGAATCCCAGAGTGCTTAAGGAAGTAGCCCAAGAAATAGTGGATGCATTAGTGATAATTTTTCAAAACTCGTTAGATTCTGGACTAGTTCCTGAGGATTGGAGGGTGGCTAATGTAACCCCACTTTTTAAAAAAGGAGGGAGAGAGAAACCGGGGAATTATAGACCGGTTAGCCTAACGTCGGTGGTGGGGAAACTGCTGGAGTCAGTTATCAAGGATGTGATAACAGCACATTTGGAAAGTGGTGAAATGATCGGACAAAGTTAGCATGGATTTGTGAAAGGAAAATCATGTCTGACGAATCTCATAGAATTTTTTGAGGATGTAACTAGTAGAGTGGATAGGGGAGAACCAGTGGATGTGGTAGATTTGGATTTTCAAAAGGCTTTTGGCAAGGTCCCACACAGGAGATTAGTGTGCAAACTTAAAGCACACGGTATTGGGGGTAAGGTATTGGTGTGGGTGGAGAATTGGTTAGCAGACAGGAAGCAAAGAGTGGGAATAAACGGGACCTTTTCAGAATGGCAGGCGGTGACTAGTGGGGTACCGCAAGGCTCAGTGCTGGGACCCCAGTTGTTTACAATATATATTAATGACTTGGATGAGGGAATTAAATGCAGCATCTCCAAGTTTGCGGATGACACGAAGCTGGGTGGCAGTGTTAGCAGTGAGGAGGATGCTAAGAGGATGCAGGGTGACTTGGATAGGTTGGGTGAGTGGGCAAATTCATGGCAGATGCAATTTAATGTGGATAAATGTGAAGTTATCCACTTTGGTGGCAAAAATAGGAAAACAGATTATTATCTGAATGGTGGCCGATTAGGAAAAGGGGAGGTGCAACGAGATCTGGGTGTCATTATACACCAGTCATTGAAAGTGGGCATGCAGGTACAGCAGGCGGTGAAAAAGGCGAATGGTATGCTGGCATTTATAGCGAGAGGATTCAAGTACAGGAGCAGGGAGGTACTACTGCAGTTGTACAAGGCCTTGGTGAGACCACACCTGGAGTATTGTGTGCAGTTTTGGTCCCCTAATCTGAGGAAAGACATCTTTGCCATAGAGGGAGTACAAAGAAGGTTCACCAGATTGATTCCTGGGATGGCAGGACTTTCATATGAAGAAAGACTGGATGAACTGGGCTTGTACTCGTTGGAATTTAGAAGATTGAGGGGGGATCTGATTGAAACGTATAAGATCCTAAAGGGATTGGACAGGCTAGATGCAGGAAGATTGTTCCCGATGTTGGGGAAGTCCAGAACGAGGGGTCACAGTTTGAGGATAGAGGGGAAGCCTTTTAGGACCGAGATTAGGAAAAACTTCTTCACACAGAGAGTGGTGAATCTGTGGAATTCTCTGCCACAGGAAACTGTTGAGGCCAGTTCATTGGCTATGTTTAAGAGGGAGTTAGATATGGCCCTTGTGGCTACAGGGGTCAGGGGGTATGGAGGGAAGGCTGGGGCGGGGTTCTGAGTTGGATGATCAGCCATGATCATAATAAATGGTGGTGCAGGCTCGAAGGGCCGAATGGCCTACTCCTGCACCTATTTTCTATGTTTCTATGTTTCTATATTCCTGTCACTTTGAGATGTCATGTAGACCTGAGACAGTGTGGCGTCTTCAAGAATAAACAAGAGAAAATCTGCGGATGCTGGAAATCCAAGAGACACATACACAATGCTGGAAAAACTAAGCAGGCCAACAGCACCTAATAAAGAGAACAGTCAGTGTTTTGGGCCAAGACCCTTCGACGGGACTGGAGAAAAAAAGCTGAGGAGTAGATTTAAAATGTGAGGGTGGGGAGAGAGAAACGCAAGTTGATAGGTGAAACCTGAAGGGAGAGGGATAAATAAAGAGCTGGAAAGTTGATTGGTGGAAGAGATACGAGGCTGGAGGGAAGACAGAAGGCCATGAAAGTAAGAAAAGGGGGGAGGAACACCAGAGGGAGGCAATGGGCAGGCAAGGATATAAGGAGAGAGAGGGAACAGGGGATGGGGAGTAGTGAGGTGTGGGGGGAAGCATAACCGGAAGTTTGAGAAATCAATGTTCCTGCCATCAGGTTGGAGGTAACTCAGACGGAATATAACATGTAGTTCCTCCAAACTAAGTGCGGCCTCATCACGACAGTGGAGGAGGCCATGGATGGACATGTCGGAATGGGAATGGGAAGTGGAATTAAAATGTGTGGCCACTGGGAGATCCTGCTTTTTTCTGGTGCACAGAGCCTTGTGCTCGGCAAAGCTGTCTCCCCATTTACCTTGGGTCTTACCGTTATACAGGAGGCCGCACTGGGAGATACAGACACAGTATATGACCCCAGCAGACTCACAGGTGTTGTGTCGCCTCACCTGGAAGTTCTTTTTGAGGCCCTGAATGGTAGTGAGGGAATAGATGTAAGGGTAGGTGTAGCACTTGTTCTGCTTGCAAGGATAAGTGGCAGGAGGGAGATCAGTGAGAAGGGATGAATGGGCAAAGGAGTCATGTAAGGAGTGACCGCTACGGAAAGCAGAAAGTGGGGGGGGGGGGGTGGCAGAGGGAAAGATGTGTTTGGTGGTGGGATCCCACTGGAGATGGCAAAAGTTGCGGAGAGTTATTTGCTGGACTTGGAGGCTTGTGGGGTGGTACATGAGAACAGGAGAAACCCCATCCTTGGTAGGGTGAAGGGAGGATGGGGTGAGAGCAGACGTGCGTAAAATGTAAGAGATATGGTTGAGGGTAGCATTGATAGTGGAGGAAGGGGAGCTCCTTTCTTTGCAGCAGGAGGACATCTCCTTCATTCTGGAATGAAAAGCTGGCAGAGGCAGAGGAATTGAGAGAAGGGGATGGCATTTTTACAAGTAACAGGGTGGGAGGATGTACAGTCCAGGTAGCTGTGAGAGTCCGTGAGTTTGCATTAGATATCAGTGGTTAAGATGTCTCCAGAGATAGAGACAGTGAGATCAAGGAAGGGAAAGGAGGTGCCGGAAATGGACCAGGTAAATTTGAGGGAAGGATGGAAGTTGGAGGCAAAGTGGATGAAGTTGGCAGCACCAATGCAGTTATCGAAGTAATGTAGGGACAGTGAGGGATGGTCACCAGTATAGACTTGGAAATTGACTGTTGCACATAGCCAAAAAACAGGCAGGCATAGGTGGGACCCATGCGAGTGCCCATGGCTGCACTTTTTATTTGAGCAAAGTGGAGAGCCAAAGAAGAAATTATTTAGAGTGAGGACAAGTGTCTTTTCTGGTTTCCCTTTATTTAATTTCTGCTGTAATTTGGAAACTTTCGATTTGCATTAGGGCATATACATCAAGAGGAGTGTCTTCCTTTGTAATTTTTTCAGTTATTTCTTCTTTCAAGGGTAAAAAGGACAATCTATCAGCATTTCCATAATTCGTTCTCCCCTTGTATTCAACCTTGAGATTGAGTCCTCCAAGAAACAGAGCCCACCTCTGCATTTGTGCTGCTGCTATTAGTGATGCACCCTTCTGTTGGTTGAAAATGGACAACAGTGGTTGTTGATCAGTAACAAGAGTAAACTCTCTCCCATACAAGTAGAGGTTGAAATGTTTTATGCCTCAAACCAGACTCAAGACCTCTTTGTCAATCTGTGAGTAACTTTTCTCTGCAGCAGTAAGGCAATGTGATGCAAAGGTTATGGGTGTTCACTTCCATCATTCATAACATGTGACATGACTGCACTTATGCCATGAGGTGAGGCACCACAGGCAAGCTTCACTGGGCCATACAGATTATACTCTGTGAGTATAGTGTCTGACGTTACCATTTCTTTTGCATTTTGGAAAGCCACCTCACACTGCTTTGTCCATTGCCATTCCTTGCGGATCTGCAGTAATGAGTTCAAGTTATGGTCCTACAGTAGCCAGTGTTGGCAGGAACCTGTTATAGTAATTGACAATCTTAAAAGTGACTACAACTGTGACACATGCTTTGGCCTTAGGGTATCCAACACTGCTTGAATTTTCTCAGCACACTTGGATAATGCTTGTGCATCAACAATGTGACCACAGTAAGTGTTACTTGGTTGAAAGAATTCACAGTTGTTGCATCATGCTCTGAGTACATAACATCTAATCTTTTTGACACTATCTTGAGATTTTGGTGATGTTCCTTGTCATCCTTACTAGTAGCAATGACGTTGTCGAGGTAACACTATGTGACTGGGTAGCCTTGTAGCTTCTGGTCCATAGCCTTCTGCCAGATTGCAGGTATAGATACGGCACCAAAAATAGTCCAATTATTGCAATAAAGCCATTTGTGAATCCTTATGTTGAGAAACACTTCGGATTCCTTCCATCTTCATCTGTAGGTAAGCTTCAACTAAGTCCATTTTGTTGAAGTGTTTCTCTAAAGAAAGGTTTGCAAAGATATCTTGGGCAGAGAGGTTAGATGAATTTTCAGGTGACCTTAAAATCATCACAGATTCTGACAGACCCAACTTCCTTGGCTACTGGGACTGCTGACATAGCTCATGGACTCCAGTCAACCTCGGAAAGAACTCCTTCAGTCCCCATCCAATCTAGCCTACTAACTAATCCATTACAGATTGTATAAGGAACTGGTCAGGTGATGTAAATGTTGGGTGTTGCATTTTCATTTAATACTATTTTACCTTTGATATGTTTGAGTTTTCAAATGCCATTCTTGAATACTGCTGCAGCATCATCCAGTACCTCTCTTAATTTCTTTTTAATTGACTCTTTTATAGGGGATGTGGCATGCAAGTGGTGGACAGATCTCCAATCTAGTTGTAGTTGTTTTAACCAAATGCAGGATCTTCTGTTTTTACCACGTACAACCTCAATGTAGCTTGTCGGCTGTTGTACTTCACTGTTACTGAAGTCATTCCCACAGCAGTGATCTTTTCTCCAGTTTAAGCTCTTAGTTTGGTATCTGCAGGCTTCAGTTCAGTGTCCTTGAAATGCTATTCAACTCATCTTATGGAATGACTGAATCAGCCGAGCCAGTATCCACTTCCCTTTTAATTATTTTTGTGTAAGCCATATTGTTTGTCTCTTGTAAGTTTTCACACAGTGAGTCTCAAAGCTACTCAGTCCTGTGTTAATGCCATCATTATCAGATTTTTCATCAACAGAATGCAGATTAGTGCTCTTTTTGAAACTGCAACTTGACTTTATCTTTTTCTCTTTTCTGTGCAGTTCATTTATTCTTGTCTGCCTGACATGCTCTTTGTAAGAGTCTACTTTGTTGCATTTTCAGCAAATTTTGCCTTTTAACCCGTGTTAGTCTGGTGTATGTTAGCCCCTGCCACAATGCTAACATAATTTGTACTGCCGAACAGGTTCTAATAAGACGTTTCACTTTTGTTTGTGCTCAAACTTTCCTTCCAGACTGTACCTAAATTCTGTCTCTGGCTGCTGTTTCCATTTATACAGCAATTCCAACTGCTCTTTTAAATGTGAGTTGTGCTTCAGTTAGGAGCTGCTTTTCAATGCTTTCTTGAAAAATTTCACAGACTAAATGATCTCTCAGTGCATCATGAGCTAACCTCTGAATGGCAAAGCTCAGAGAATTTCTTCATTTTAGTCACATACACTGAAATGGACACTCCTTCCTTCTGATTCCACTTATGAAACATAAAGCACTTTGCAATCAACAATGGTCTTGGTCCTAAATGCTTCTGCTTTATGTTCACAGTATCAGCATAGCTAATTTTGGCTGGTTTGATTGGAGCAGTCAAATTTCTAAGCAATCTCTTTGCTTTTTCAGCCCTATTACACTCAGTAAGACTGGCATTTACTTTTCATTGTCTTTTTCATTTGCTTCAAAATACTGCTCAATTTATTCAGTATACGTAATCCAGTTACTTTTTGTGCAAACGAATGCATCGGTCTTTCCAATGTCTCCAGCCACTTCTGCTCTTTTTAAAAATGTATTATTATTATTATTATTATTGCCCAGTACTCAGTGTTTATGAACGAATAAATATTGTCCACTTTCTGCCGTTTTAAAAAAATCTCGATCATGTTCTCCCCTTGCGAAGAATAAACATGCTGTGCTTCTTTTCAGACTCGAACATTTTTCTCCCCCCTGAAGAAAAAACATGTGCTGCTGATTTTTTTTTAACTCTAACCTCTTTCTTTCCCTTTATTTTTTTTTAATTTTTATTGTTTATTTTCTTTAAATTCTACACTTGATCTTAGCCAAAAGGCTGAGAAGTGATTCTTCTTTCCCCTTCTGAAGTAAAAAAAAATGCTGTGTTCCAACAGGTAGAGAGAATCATCTCAGGTTTGTTTTAAAACTTGTCATCACCTCTGTAATGTTTTGTAACTCAAAACTACTTGAATAAAATACATGGGAGGTAGGAGATGTGTGTCTACTTTGATTTTTATTTTAGTGAGGCATACACATAGGACCTGGTGGCATAATGACATATGCCATTCACATACTTCTTGCATATAATCTGTAATGAATTACATAAACAAGCAAAGTATGCTTAATCAAACAATATATTTAATATATTACTCAAATATTTCTGAAATATTAAATACACAACAATTCCCAATAACCATCACATCACTTCTCTGTTCATCAAACATTTCCACAAGCATTTATGTCACCAAGGCTAGCATTTTCAAAGTGAGACCAGTTAAAGACAGCATAGTAAGACTGCTTTCAAGACCATTTTCTGTGATTATCCTTCTTTTTGTGCACCATGTTAACGTATTGTTTAGTGCAATACTATTACAGCTCAGGGGATTGGAGGTCAGAGTTCACTCCTGGTGTGGTCTGTAAGGAGTTTATAGTTCATCTGGATAAACTGTGTGGGTTTTCTCCAGGTGATTCAGTTTCCTCTCACTGTCCAAAGATGTATTGGTTAGTAGGTTAATTGGTCGTTCTAAATTGTCCTGTGAATAGGCTAGGCCAAGGTTAAATGAGGGGTTGCTTCGGGGTGTTGTTCAAAGGGCTTGAAGGGCCCATTCTGTGGTCTTAACTCAAAATTTAAAAAATACGTTTTACAAAAGGCTCAGTGATGTGAACACTTGAACTTTAATTTCAGTAGTTTGAGTTTGATATACTATGGCTGTCAGGTGGAGAGAATTTTTCCCTCTAGAGGCGTAGTTCATTTTGTATGAATACCACTTCCTGTATATACAGTAAGTTTTGTTTTTTTATGAATACCTCTTCCTGTGCGGACAGATATTCATCTCCATCGATTTTTATTTGTCCTTGAAACAGAAATATCTGTGAGTCTTAAGTTTTTAGTAATATTGGTAAAAATCCAGTAGACATTTTGAAGAAAGTATTATGTTTGCGTTTATCTTTGTACCACAGGATTACACCCATTTAAACTCTATAGATATGGAGGGTTACATAGATCGTCTGTTAAACTATTTGATCTTTTGACAGTATTAGTATATTCAGGCACATGACAATTCTGTATTGAATTTAATATCTGTCTTGTTTACCTCTCTGCAGCTTTACAAAATCTTCTTATTAGAAACCCTGAAAGAAAGCTAATGCCTCAGGTGATATCTGAGAAATACAGGTAGTGATGCATTCTTATGGTGAACAGTAATGGTGCCTCAGCTGCTAGTTCATGAGGGTGGGACTGTGGTGGGTTATGGATAGACCACTTAAACATTTCCACTGGAAGGCACTCATAAGGCCATCTCTTAAGTGGGTACCAGATGTGTTTGAAGATAAAAATGACTGCGGTGGCTTATCACCTTTCTGTCTTCAGTTAGAAAGGAAACACACACTTTTAAATGCATATCAGGTAGAGATAAGAGAGTTTAATGGTGTAATTCATGACAAATAATGGTGGTTATTTAGGTTAACAATTTTCAAACTTGTACTTAAACTTGCTGACACTGTTTTAGACATCTTGAGGGTAAATATACAGAAAACCCTTTTAATATAAAAATAAAATGAACAACTGAAAAACTGATATGTAATCTGTGTGTACGTAAAGAAATTTCTATAACTTAGATGGTGATATCACTTGGTCATCGGTTCATTGCTCAGCATAATATGAACACTATTAGCCGTCAAGATAAAACAAAGAAAAAACAGATTCTCAAATTAACACATACACTAAAGTGACAATTACTTTGTTTTGGACTAATTTTCTTCAGATTCTATTCTATCAGCGGAACTTCAGTAACCATGGATACCAATCTTGCCTTTCAAAGTTCAAAGCAAACTTGTTATCAAAGTATGTGTATGTCACCGTATACTATACTGAGATTCACTTTCCTGCTGGCATAGACAGTAGAACAATGAAATACAATAGATTCAATTAAAAACTACACACAAAAATTAACAAGAAACTAATGTACAAACGAAGTCAAACATTGCAAATAGAAATTAATAATACCTTCTATACAGTATGTGAATGATTTGAAATTATTCACTTCTTTATCAGTAAAGCTAAAGCAGTTAATTCAAACAGTAGAACTATTTTCTAAAGATATAAACATGAAGTTTGGACTAGTTAAGTGCAGAACATTAAATATAAAGAAAGGTGTGATAGAGCTAGTAGAATAAAAAAAAACAAACCAGCAGGATGCAATACAACCAATGGATGAATATAAAATATATAAGTATCTGGGATAGCAACAAGCAAAGAAAATAGATCATAATGTGATAAAGGGAATACTATGGCCAAATGAGTGGGCTTGACTATGCCTATTACTCAGGTTTTACTACCTTGAGCTGAGAAAAACAAACTGAAAATACAACAATAATAATAAATAAATAAATAAATAAACAAAGTAAATCGAGGAGCTGCCATGCCTTATTTGCAATGGCACCAATATGCTGGCCCCAGGACAGATATTCCAAAAGGATAAAACCAAGGAATTGAAAAATACCTAACCTCCCCATCTCTGATTCCCTCATGAGTTCTGGCTCATGGACCTTCGATTTCTTCCTCCTGTAGTCACTAATCAGCTCTTTGACTTTGCTAACATTGAGTAAGAAGCTGTTCTCGTGGCACCAGTCAGTCTCCATTTCCAATTTCTCTCCTATATGCTAATTCAGCACCATTTGATTCGATAGTGTCATTAGAAACCTTAAATATGGCATTGAAGCTATACTTCACCTCACAGCCATAAGTATAAGATGACTAGAACAGGGGGCCAAGTACATTACCTTGTGGTGCCCCTGTGTTTATGGTGATTGTGGAGTAGATGTAGTTGCCAATCCACACTGATTAGGGTCTCCAAGTGAAGAAATTGAAGTTGCACAAGGAGGTACTGAGGCCTAAGTCCTGGAGCTTATTGACTGCGTTTTGAGGGGCTGATAGTCTTGATTTCTAGCTGCATTCAATGAATAGCATCCTGAAATATACATCTTTATATTTCCTTTGACTCATTATTGGGTGATGACCTCAAGTCAGTCTGTTATTGGTTTATTTTTGTTGGAGTTTTCCCAATAATTGTGCCTGTCCGGATGCTCATTCAATTCCACAGCAAAACTTGAAGGGATATAGCAATACATGGAAGAAAAATGCAAGAGTAGCTGAAAACAATCATGAAAGTCATAGAAGCAAAAACATTGAAAATACTGATACCGTATCAGTGGTTCACAAGGGAAGCATCAAATAGTCTCAAGTCTACCAAATATACTAGGAAACTACAGGCCAGTGAGTCTGATATCGATAGTGAACAATTTGCTGGAAGCAATACTGAAGGACAGAATCTACCAACATTTGGAGAGACAGGATCTGATATTCTATAATCAGCACAGCTTTGTGCATAGCATGTTGTGTCTGACAAAGCTCTAGGAAATCTTTGAGGAGGTAATCAAAAAGTAGATGAGGATAGGGCAGTGGATGTTGTCTTTTGGACTTTAGTAAGGTCTTTGACAAGGTACCTCATGGAAGTCAGGATGGTTAGATTGCACGGGATCCAGGAAGATCGTGGATTGGATTTAGGGACCAGAGGTTGATGGTTGAGGGCTGTTTCTCAGACTGGAGGCCTGTGTCTATTGATGAGCCACAGATTTCAGTGCTGGGACTCTTGTTTGTAATTTACATAAATTATTTTGATGTGCATGTACAAAGAATAATTAGTAAGCTTGCTGATGATAAGTGGTGCTTAGACAGAATAGAAGAGTATGAAAAATGACAGGAGGATTTTAATCAGTTCGGCTAAGGATTGGTAAATGGCTTTCAGAGAACATAGAACATTTCAGCCCAGTACAGACCATTTGACCTACAAAGTTGTGGTAACCTTTGAATCTATTCTAAGATCAATCTAAGCCTTCCTCCCTACATAGACCTCCATTTTTTTTTCAATCATCTGTGTGCATACCTGAGAATTTCTTAAATACCCCTAACATATCTGCCTCTAGTACCACCCTTGGCAGGGCATTCTACACATCTACCACTCTCTGTGTAAACCTCTGAAATCCTCCCTGTACTTTTCTCCAATCAGCTTATTATTTTCCCCCCTGGTATTAGCCATTTGCACTTGGAACTAAGTCTCTGGCTATCCGCTCAATCTATGCTTCATATCTTCTTATGCACTTTTGTACTATAATCTCTCAGTATATTGCACACCTCTATCAGGTCACTTCTCATACTCCTTTGCTCCAAAGAGGAAAGCCCCACCTAGCTTCATAAGGCATGCCCTCTAGTCCTGGCAGCATCCTGCTAAATCTTCTCTGCATCCTCTCCAAAGCTTCCACATACTTCCTTTAATGAGGTGACCAAAAGTATTCCAAGTGTGGTCTAACCTGCGTTTTGTAGTGCTGCAACATTACCTTTGGGTCTTGATCTCAGTCTCTTGATTAATAAAGGCCAATGCAGCATATTTCTTCTTAACTGCCCTCTCAACTTGTGCAGCAATTTTGAGGGTTCCGTAGATAATTTTCAATCCAGTTAAATAAGACATTACTGCGTTTTGGACAATCAAACTAGGCCCTAGATAGTGCTATGGAAGAGAGGGACCTAGGAGTACGAACATATATTTACTGGAAGTGGCATCATAGGTAAATAGAGTGGTGAAGACATTGCTTGGAACAGCTGCTTTCATTAGAAGGCATTGAGTTTAGAAGTTTGGAAGTTATGTTGCAGATGTACAAGATATTAGTGAGATCACACTTGCAGTATTGAATAGAGTTTTGTTCAGTCTGTCATAGAATAGACATCATTAAACTAGAAAGAGTTTGAAGAGGATTTATCAGGCAGTTGCCTCGACTTAGAGGCCTGAGTTACAAGGAGAAGTTTTATAGAAGAGGACTTTTTTCTCTGGAATGTAGGAGATTGAAGAATAATCTGATGGGTGTATTTAAGATCTTAAGGGACATAGAAAGGGTGATATCATAGAGTTACTTTTACCCCAGACAGGAGAATCTAAAAACAAGAGGGCTTAAGTTTAACTTCAGAGGTCAGAGGTTTTCGTGAGTGGGCCAGTGGAGGAGTCCAAGATCTGAGGGTTTGGCTTGAGAGGCTTCAGGAAGAAGGCACATGCAAATTGAAGGCCAGAACAAGTAGTTTTTTTTCTAGTACGATAGCAGTTAAAAAAGATTGCAAACTACAACAAATTAAATGCAGTAGGGTACAGGATCAGGTGGTGAGTTGTAGCTGCAAGACGTGGGAGCTGGGTGACACTATTATGATTCCTGGTGATCACATCTGCAGCAAGTGTTGGCTGCTTGTGGATCTCAGGCTCAAAGATGGTGACCTGGAATCTGATCTTCAAGCACTGTGCTGCATCAGCAGTGGGGAGAGTTACTTGAACAACATGCTTCAAGACAAGTTCATACTCTTTAGATTAACTTCTTCAAATTCAGCCCTTGGACATAGACAAGAGGGTGTGACTGTAACTGAGGCAGGCAGGGGGATGCAAGAATCTAGTACTGAAAGATCCTCAGCTTTTGAGCTTAACCAAAAGATCTGAGATTCTTGCTCCCTGTGCAGGTGAGAGTGGGGGCTGTAGCAAGGATGATCAACCAAACCATGGGACAATATAGGCACGGGAATAATCACAATACTCTTTCACAAGGATCAAGAATCCTGAGGGCTGTGTTGTGTGCCTGGTGCCCAGGTTTAGGATATCTCACCTGACGCGGTATCCATCATAATGTAACGGTTAACGTGACACTATGACAGTCCGGAGTTCAATTCGAGCATCATCCGTAAGTAAGCTTGTACGTTCCTTCCCATGTGCTCATGGGTTTCCTTTGGGTACTCCAGTGTCCTCTGAGAATGTAACAATTAGTAGGTTAATTGGTCATTGTAAATTGTCCTGTGATTAGGCTAGGGTTAAACAGTGGGTTGCTGGGAGGTGCAGCTTAATAAACAGGAAGGGCTTGTTCCATGTGGTATCTCTAAATAAATAAATAAACCACACAGAGAAATTTGGAGTTGAAGGGGAAAGATCCAGATGTCATAGAATATAGAACATAGAACACTACAACACATCACCACTTTTTGGACCACCATGTTGTCCCAACACTTTAATGCACTCCAAGTTCAATCTCTTCCTTCTACATAACCATCTATTTTTTTAAATCATCCATGTGCCCATCCATTGTTGTTTGTCATCTATATCAATGATCTGTATGATAATGTGGTTAACTGGATCAGCAAATTTGCATATGACATAAAGACAGACCATCAGCAGCTGGGGGTTCTCCAAGCAATTCAGAAGATGTAGGTTCAGTTCATCCCAAAGGAGTAGAAGCAATCTAATGGGAGGATAAGGCAACCGAGACTGACAATGAAAGTCAAAGCACAAAATTAAAAGAGAAGTCATGCAATATAGCAAGATTAGTAGGATGTGAGACAATAGGGAAGCTTTTAAACACCAGCAGATGGTAATTAATAAGCAATAAGGAGAGAAAAGATTAAATTTGAAGGTAAGCTAACCAATAATGACCAATAAAAGAGGATACCAAAAGTTTTTCAGATATATAAAGAATAAAACTGAGGTAAGACTGGACATTCAGTGAGGACCAAGAAGGTATGGACAAGGGAGCCATAGGAGCACCCACAGGACTAGTTTCAAATGGTGGATAGGACTGTGCTCAGGGGTACATCTTTGAATTTGGATGAGTATGCCAAAGTTGTCACTGACTTCATTAAAATCTGTGTGAATGAGTGTGTGACAACAAAAAACTTAATATACATTCCCAAACCAAAAGCCATGGATGAACAAGAAGGTTCATTGTCTACTGAGGGCTAGATCTGTGGCATTTATGTCTGATGGCCCAGGTCTGTACAAAAAAACTAGGTAGGACTTGTGGAAGACTATTTTAAGAGTGAAGAAACAATTCTGAGTGAGTTTGGAGGTGCAATTATAAGCACACCAACTCTGGCAGGATTGGCAAGACGGTACTTTCTACAAAGTGAAACCCAACATCGTGAATGGCAGTGATACTTCACTACCGGATGAGCTCAACACTTTTTAAGCTCACTTTGAATGGGAGAATAAAACTACAGCTGTGAGGATCCCTGCAACACTTGGTGACCCTGCGATCTCTGTCTCAGAGGCCAATGTCAGGCTATCTTTCAGGAGGGTGAACACTCACAAGGTGACAGGGCCCAATAGAGTATCTGCTCAGGCTCTGAAAACTTGTGCCAAACAACTGGTTGGGGTACTCAAAGTCATTTTCACCTCTCACTGCGACAATCGAAAGCTCCCACCTGCTTCAAAAGAGCAACCAGCATGCTAGTACCCAAGAAGAGCAGTGAGAGCTGTCTTAACAGCTTGACGGAGTTAGATATGGCCCTTGTGGGAGGGAGTTAGATATGGCCCTTGTGGGAGGGGGTTAGATATGGCCCTTGTGGGAGGGAGTTAGATATGGCCCTTGTGGGAGGGAGTTAGATATGGCCCTTGTGGGAGGGAGTTAGATATGGCCCTTGTGGGAGGGAGTTAGATATGGACCTTGTGGAGGGAGTTAGATATGGCCCTTGTGGGAGGGAGTTAGATATGGACCTTGTGGAGGGAGTTAGATATGGCCCTTGTGGGAGGGAGTTAGATATGGACCTTGTGGAGGGAGTTAGATATGGCCCTTGTGGGAGGGAGTTAGATATGGACCTTGTGGAGGGAGTTAGATATGGCCCTTGTGGGAGGGAGTTAGATATGGACCTTGTGGAGGGAGTTAGATATGGCCCTTGTGGGAGGGAGTTAGATATGGCCCTTGTGGGAGGGAGTTAGATATGGCCCTTGTGGCTACAGGGGTCAGGGGGTATGGAGGGAAGGCTGTGGTGGGGTTCTGAGTTGGATGATCAGCCATGATCATAATAAATGGCGGTGCAGGCTCGAAGGGCCGAATGGCCTACTCCTGCACCTATTTTCTATGTTTCTATGTTAACGACTATCATCCAGTAGCACTCACTTCTACGGTGATGAAGTGCTTCGAGAGGTTGGACATGGCTAAAATTAACTCCTGCCTCAGCAAGGGCCTGGACCCATTGCAATTTGCCTGTTGCCACGATAGGTCTCTGGTGAACGTGATCTCAATGGCTCTGCACACGACCTTGGATCACCTGGACAACAGAAATATGTATGTCAGGATGCTGCATATTGCTCAATGTTTAACACCATAATTCCTGCAGTCCTGATCAAAAATCTAGAGAACCTGAGCCACGGTACCTCCCTCTGCAACTGGGTCCCTGACTTCCTAACCGGAAGACCACAAACTGTATGAATTGGTAATAACATCTCTAGCTTACTGACGATCAACACTGGTGCACCTCAGCAATGTCTGCTTAGCCCATTGCTCTACCCTCTTTATACCTATGACTGTGTGGCTAGGCATAGCTGAAATGCCATTGATGAATTTACCGATGATACCACCATTGTTGGCAGAATCTCAGATGGTGATGAAAGGGTTTATGGGAGTGAGATATACCAGCTAATTGAGTGGTGTCACAGTAACAACCTTGCACTCAATGTCAGTCAGACCAAAGAGCTGATTGTGGCCTGCAGAAATGGTAAGGCAAGTGAACATGAACCATTCTTCATAAAGGGATCAGAAGTGGAGAGAGTAAGCAATTTCAATTTCAATTTCCTTGGTGTCAATATCTCTGAGGACCTAACCTGGTCACGACGTATTGATGCAGCTATAAATAAGGCAAGACAGCAGCTATATTTCACTTTGAGTTTGAGGCGATTTTATATGTCACCTGAAATATTTGAAAACCACTACCAATGTTCTGTGGAGAACATTCTGACTGGCTACATCACTGTCTGGTATGGGTGGCGGGGGGGAGGGGTGGCTACTGCACAGGATCGAATTAGGATGCAGAAAGTTGTAAGACTAGTCAGCTCCATCATGGGTACTAGCCTTAATAATATCCAAGACATCTTCAAGGACCAGTGCCTTAAAAAGACGGTGTTCATCATTCAGGACCCTCATCACCCAGGACATACCCTATTCTCATTGTTATCAGGAAGGAGGTACAGAAGCCTCAAGGCTTGAAGGCACGTACTGAGCAATTCAAAACAGCTGCTTCCCCTCTGACATCCGATTTATATATATATATATATACTTGCTGTGATTCAGTTTATATTTATCATGGATTGCGTTGTACTAATGCTGTAAAGTTAACAAATTTCACGACGTACCTAATTCTGTTCTGGAAAATGTAATGGAGAGGTAGTAATGTGGAACAAAGAAATGACAGATGGACTCAGTAATTATTTTGCATAAACAACATTTTCAGAAATCTGAGAAGGGTCTGAAGAAGCTAGCTCAAGAGATTGTACAGACATTCGTAGTGATCCTTCAAGAATCATTAGATTCTACAATTGTTCTTTAGGACTGGAAAATGGCAAATGTCACTCTGCTCTTTAAGAAAGGAGGAAGGCAAAAGACAGTAAATTATAGGCCAGTTAGCCAGACTTCAGTGGCTGGAAAGACGGTAGAATCACCTATTAGGCACAAAGTTTTGATGTACTTGGAGACATGAAAAAATGGGCTCAAGTTAGCCTGGTATCCTTAGGGAAAATCTTATTTGACAAATCTGTTGGAGTTCTTTAAGGATGTAACAGGCAAGATAAACAAAGGAGAGTCAGTGGATGTTTACTTGGATTTTAACAAGCCTTTGACAACGTGTCTTTATATGATGCTGCGAAGAAGGATAAGAGCCCATGGTATTATAATAAAGGTAGTAGCATGTTTGTATCGGCTGTCAGGCTGTATGCAAAGACAGGAAATGAGGGCATTTTCTGCTTGGCTGCCAGTGACTAGTAGCTTTCTACAGAGTTTGGTATTGGGTCCCCCATTTTTCACATTATAATCTATGTTGATGATCTAGGTGAAAATAACAGGGTTGCCATGGTGGGAGATTCAATATTGATTGGCATCTCCCTAGAGCAAGGGGTTTAGATGGGGTGCAGTCTGTTAGGTGTGTTCAGGAAGGTTTCCTGTCACAATATGTAGATAAGCCTACAAGAGGAGAGGCTGTACTTGATCTGGTAGAGGAAATGAACCTGGTCAGGTGTCAGATCTCTCAGTGGGAGAGCATCTTGGAGATAGTGATCACAATTCTAACTCCTTTATCATGGCATTGGAGAGGGACAGGAACAGACAAGATGGGAAAATGTTTAAATGGAGTAAGGGGAAATATGAAGCTATCAGGCAGGAACTTGGAAGCATAAATTCAAAACAAATGTTCTTAAGGAAATGTACGACAGAAATGTGGCAAATGTTCAGGGGATATTTGCGTAGCATTCCACATAGGTACGCTCCAATGAAACATGGAAAGGATGGTAGGGTACAGGAACCAGGGTGTACAAAGGCTGTTGAAAATCTAGTCAACGAGAAAAGAAAAGCTTATGAAAGGTTCAAAAAACTAGGTAATGACAGAGAGCTAGAAAATTACAAGACTAGCAGGAAGGAGCTTAAGAATGAAATTAGGAGAGCCAGAAGGGGACATGAGAAGGCCTTGGCAAGCAGGATTAAGGAAAACCCCAAGGCATTCTACAAGTATATGAAGAGCAAGAGGGGTAAGACATGAGAGAATAGGACCAAACAAGTGTGACAGTGGAAAAGTGTTTGTGGAACTAGAGGAGATAGCAGAGGTACTTAATGAATACTTTGCTTCAGTACTAACTACGGAAAAGGACCTTAGCAATTGTAGGGATGACTTACAGCGGACTGAAAAGCTTGAGCATATAGATATTAAGAAAGAGGATGTACTGGAGCTTTTGGAAAGCATCAACTTGAATAAGTCACTGGGACCAGACGAGATGTACCCCAGGCTAATGTGAGAGGTGAGGGAGGAGATTGCTGAGCCTTTGGCGATGAGCTTTACATAATCAATGGGGACGGGAAAGATTCCGGAGTATTGGAGGGTTGCAGATGTTGTTCCCTTATTCAAGAAAGGGAGTAAAGATAGCCCAGGAAATTATAGACCAGTGAGTCTTACTTCAGTGGTTGGTAAGTTGATGGAGAAGATCCTGAAAGGTAGGATTTATGAACATATGGAGAGGCATAATATGATTAGGAATATTCAGCATGGCTTTGTCAAAGGCAGATCGTGCCTTATGAGCCTGACTGAATTTTTTGAGGATGTGACTAAGCACATTGAGCAGCAGCTGTATGGATTTTAGCAAGGCATTTGATAAGGTACCCTATGCAAGGCTTATTGTGAAAGTAAGGAGGCATGGAATCCAAGTGGACCTTGCTTTGAGGATCCAGAATTGGCTTGTATACAGAAGGCAAAGAAGGGTTGTAGATGGTTCATGTTCTGCATGGAGGTTTTTGACCAGTGGTGCGCCTCAGAGATCTGTTCTGGGACCCCTTCTCTTCATGAATTTTATAAATGACCTTGAAGAGGAAATGGAAGAAAGGGTTAGTAAATTTGCTGATGACACAAAGGTTGGGGGTGTTGTGGGTAGTGTGAAGGATTGTCAGAGTTTATAACGGGACATTGATAGGATGCAAAACTGGGCTGAGAAGTGGCAGATGAAGTTCAACCCAGATAACTATGAGGCAGTTCATTTTGGTAGGTCAAATATGATGGCAGAATATAGTATTAATATTAAGACTCTTGGCTGTGTGGAGGATCAGAGGGATCCTGGGGTCATCAACCATGGGATTGAGTTCAAGAGCTGAGAGGTAATGTTACAGCTGTGGAGGATCCTGGCCAGTCCCCACTTGGAGTACTGTGTTCAGTTCTGGTCACCTCACTACAGAAAGGATGTGGAATCTATAGAAACGGTACAGAGGAGATTTACAAGCAATTTGCCTGGATTGGGAAGCATTCTTTATGACAACAGGTTGAGTGAACTTGGCCTTTACTCCTTGGAGCGACGGAGGATGAGAGGTGACCTGATAGAGGTGTATAAGAAGATGAGAGGCATTGACCATGTGGATAAGTCAAAGGCTCTTTCCCAGGGCTGAAATGGCTAACACGAGAGGGCACAGTTTTAAGGTGCTTGGCGTTAGTTACAGAGGAGATGTCAGGGGTAAGTTTTTTTACGCAGAGAGCGGTGAGTGCATGGAATGGGCTGCCAGCGATGGTGGTGAAGGCAGATACAAGAGAGTCTTCTAAGAGACTCCTGGATAGGTACATGGAGCTTAGAAAAACAGAGGGTTATGGGTAACCCTAGCTAATTTCTAAAGTAAGTACATGTTTGGCACAGTATTGTGGGCCGAAGGGCCAGTATTGTGTTGTAGGTTTTCTATGTTTCTATGATGGAATTGATGGCTGTATGGCCAAGTTTGTGAATGATACAAAGCTGGGTGTAGGGACAGGTAGTTTTGAGGAAGCAAGAAGCCTGCAGAAGCACTTGGTAGATTGGACAAATGGGCAAAGATCTGGCAGATGGGTACAGTGTAGTGAAGCATATAGTCATGTACTTTGATAGAAGGAATAAATGGGTACACTATTTTATAAATGAGGAGCAAGTTCAGAAATGGGATGGGCACAGGGAATTGGGAACCTTACTGCAGGACTCCCTGAAGCCTAACTTGCAGGTTGAATTGGTATGAAGGTAAGTAAATGAAATTTTAGCCTTCATTTTAAGAGGGCTAGAATAAAATAGCAAGGGTGTGATGCTGAGGCTTTATAAGGTATTGGTCAGACTGCATTTAGGACATGGTGAGCAGCTTTAAGTTGCTAATTAAGAAAACTTGCAGAGGTTACATATGAGAACATAGAACAGTGTTGGACAGGAGCAGACCATACGCCCCACAAATCTTGTGCTGAACTAATTATACTAAAGGCACTTAATTTCTTCTGTCTACACATTCTGTCTACAGATTGCTCCATTCTTTGCATATTCCAGGTTGCCCCAGGAATGAGGCCCTGGAAGAGATCAGCTCCAAAGAAATTGTCCTGCTGGACTCTTTTCTGCTTGAACCATCACTATGATGATTCCTCGATTAAATTGGTTGGGGGCATTTCTTTTTATATGCTCATTGATTGTAGACAGCTCTGGAAAGGCCAGCATTTGTTGTCCATCTATGGTAAGATGAAGCAGAATTTGAAAACTTCCCTGTAGCACAGCTTTAAAATAGCGAATATGTTAATAGGGTAGCTGACTGAAGTTTTATTTTAGGCCTTGGTTATGTAGGTAGGCCTGCTTGAGGTGATTTACAGGAAATCATGTGGTTGTTACCAGTAAATTGTGTATCAGTGGTCATGCTTTACATGGAGTTGTTAACATTTGTAGTGAAGATAAGAGTGACCCTGAACAGTACATTAGTAAGAATGTTTTAACTGATTTTAGGAGCCTCTCCATCAGCTGGATCATAACCAGTGCCTGGTGACATCCTTTCTTGTCATGTCAAAGTGTTGGGACTCTTCAGGGGCTGAAGACTGAGTAATTAATTGTAATTGTTAATTGCTTATAAGTGTTACTATATATTTCCTGCACCCTTGAGCTTGATTTATTAGTGAGGAATCAAATAAAGATGTCTGAGTTTAATTCTTTTAGTTGAATTAGAGTAGAAATGTACATAAATCCTATTGTTTGGTATTCTTTCCAATACTTTTCTTTTCCTACCATGCTCTGTTTTACATGTTGCATCCATATCAGCTTCTATCTCTAATATACGACCATGCTAATTTTAAAAACATTAATCCTTTATTACCGCCAGGATGACAGATGCCTTGCCTTGTAAAATGTTGCCAATTCTTACCAGTAACACCTATGCAGAATTTGCATATGTGTATATTCACTAATATAATTAAAATATTTGAGTATATAGATCATACATCAAAGTGTCAAAGTAATACATTAAATCTGTGCTGTTGTTGGCTCTGCATCATGTTTTCAACAATAGCTCAATTGAGTAATTTAATCACTTATTTGCAGAATTTTAAATTAAGAATAGAAATTAGAAAAAACATCACTGAAAAGCAAAGAATGGCAATCATTTGAAAAACTTGATTTCCAACCAGAAACTTGCATTTTCAGTTCAATTACAATCTACAAAGCAGAACCCCTAAAATTAACTCAAAAATTTGAAAATTCACATTTTTATGTACTTTTCCCTGTCTGAAAATCTGTACGTACTGTACATACATTGAAAACATCTAAAGGGTTTCAGCTGACGTGGAGAAAATTGGACATGCTCAGGTAAACATCGTGGTTGCACAGACAAGCTGGACTGAAGGGACCATTTTAATGCTGTATGATTCTATGATCATATTGTTTGTAATTTGTAATTTACTTGCACTGAGAAGATATTTGCAGTGTAAATATTATTTGTCCTGAGATCCACAGGTGGACCAGAAGACTATAAAACCTACAAGCAGAATTAGGCTATTCGGCCTATCAACTTGGTTCCACTATTCCGTCATGGCTGATTTATTAGCCCTCTCAATCCCATTTTCTCTTGCCTTCTCCCTGTAACACTGGCACCCTGACTAATCAAGGAGTTATTAACATCTTCTTTAAATGTACCCAGTGACTTAGCCTCCACAGCCACCTGTGGCAATGAATTCTACAGACGCGCTAACATCTTGCTAAAGAAATCCCCCCTCTCCTCTGTTCTAAATAAGAGGGTTGTGCCCTCTCATCCTGGTCTCCCCCACTATAAAAAACACCCTTTCCACATCCACTCTATCCAGACATTTCAATATTTGATAGGTTTCAATGAGAATCCCCCCTCATTTTTTAAACTCCAGCGAGTACAGGCCCAGGGACATCAAACACTCCTCATGCATTAAACCTTGCATTCCTGGGATTATCCTCATGAACCTCCTCTGGACTCTCTCTAATGCCGGCACATCCTTTCTTAGAAAAGTAGCCCAAAACTACGCACAATACCCCTAGTGCAGTCTGTCCAATGCCTTATAAAGCCTCTGCATTACATTCTGGCTTTTGTATTCTAGTCCTCTCAAAATGAATGCTAACATTGCACTTGCCTTCCTTACCACTGACCAAACCTGAAAGTTAACCTCTAAAGAATCCTATACCAGGATTTCCAAGTCCCTCTATACCTCTGATTTTTGAATTTTCTCCCTATTTACAAAATAGTTCATGTCTATTCCTTCTGCCAAAATGCATGACCATGTACTTCCCTACATTATATTCTATCTGCCACTTCTTTGCCCATTCCCCCAATCTTTAAAGTCCTTCTGCAGACATCCAGCTTCAACACGACCTGCCATTCTACCTACCTTTGTCTCATCTGCAAACATGACCATAAAGCCATCAATTCCTTCAACCAAACCATTGACAAAGAATGTGAAAAGAAACAGTCTCAACACCGACCCCTGCTACACACAGTGTTATATTAAATTTGGAAAATATTGGAAGAATGTCCGATCAGTTCAAAATGACAACTTAACTCTTTCTGAGCTTGCAGTAGAGTGTCTGTACAGATTAAGCACTGTTAACGTAGAATGTTTGCTGATGGCAGCTGGATTCCTTCTGATTCTCAGGCACCATTAGCATCAGGATATCTTTTAATGACTAAAAGTCTGTTGAAAACTTGAAGAGCTGAGTTGATGGTTCCTGCTTAGTGTCTGTCAAGTTGGCTTGATAGATTCTTTTTCTTTGCATTCAGGCTTATTGCTTATATCTAAAATTAATGCCCTTCTGTAAGTCAAAGGGATGTTAAGTCCAAAAAACTGATGGACTGGTGGATAAGAAAGGCCCTTAAAGTGTCTAATTGATTTATGCTAAACACTACAGCAGGCTTAGTTAAAGAAAGAACAAAGAGTTTCTTTGTCCCTTTGTGTCTCCCTACACTTATCTAACTCGTATTTATTGGGGAACCTTTGCTTGTTTTTTTTTTGAACTTCAACTGAGGACTGGAAATCGAGATCGGCACCTGGGACCTAGGATGGTTTCACAAGTGAGATGCAATTCAAAGTACTCTTGACAACAGCAACAATGCTGATTAAAAATCATGAGCCCTGAAATTCTCATAGAAATCATTTTGATGTGCTACATAGTATTTTGTCTGATTTATTTTTGTTTTCTATTTTAAGGTAATAATTTAGGCTTAAGTTACATTATTGTGCTTGTAAGCTTATGACCACATCTCCTGGACACTCAAATAGTTTGTGACTGATCAACCAGCAAATAAAACAGACCACTATTCACCAGCAGACAAAACATAGAAACACAGAGACATAGAAAACCTACAGCACAATACAGGCCCTTCAGCCCACAAAGCTGTGCCAAACATGTCTTTACCTTAGAAATTACCCAGGGTTATCCATAGCCCTCTAATTTTCTAAGCCCCATGTACCTATCCAGGAGTCTCTTAAAATACCCTATTGTATCTGCATCCACCACAGTCACCGGCAGCCCATTCCACGCACTCACCACTCTCTGCATCTAAAACTTACCCCTGTCATCTCCTCTGTATCTACTTCCAAGCACTTTAAAACTGTGCCCTCTTGTGTTAGCCATTTCAGCCTTGGGAAAAAGCCTCTGACTATCCACACAATCAATGCCTCTCATCATCTTATGTACCTCTATCAGGTCACCTCTTATCTTCAGTCACTCCAAGGAGAAAAGGCCCAATTCACTCAACCTATCCTCATAAGGCATGATCCCCAATCCAGGCAACATCCCTGTAAAACTCGTCTGCAACCTCTCCACATCCTTCCTTCAGTAAGTTGACCAGAACTGAGCACACTACTCCAAGTGGGGTCTGACCAGTGTCCTATACAGCTGTAACATTACCTCTCAGCTCTTGAACTCAATCCCATGGTTGATGAAGGCCAATGCACCATATGTCTTCTTAACAACAGAGTCAACCTGCGCAGCAGCTTTGAGTGTCCTATGGACATGGACCCCAAGATCCCTCTGATCCTCCACACTGCCAAGAATCTTAACATTAATACTATATTCCGCCAGCAGCCTTATGTGTGGTACCTTATGTCGGAGGCCTTCTGAAAATCCAAATAAGCAAAGTCCACTGACTCCTTTGTCTATCCTGCCTGTTATTTCCTCAAATAATTGCAACAGATTTATCAGGTAAGATTTCCCCTTTGAAAAGTTTGCTGACTGGCCTATTTTATCATGTACCTTCAAGTACCCCAAAAGCTCAACCATAATAATAGACTCCAACATCTTTTCAACCACAGAAGTCAAGTTAATTGGCCTATAATTTCCTTTATACTGCTTCACTCCTTTCTTAAAAACGTGGAGGGACATTTGCAATTTTCCAGTCCTCAGGAACCAGTCCAGAGCTCGTGCTTCTTGAAAGTTGGTTTTAGCTACCTGTTTCAAAACCCTGGGTGTAGTCTATCTGCTCTAGGTGGCTTACCAACCTTCAAACTTTTCAGCTTCCTAAGCATCTTCTCCTTATTAATAGGAATGGCACTCACTTCGGTCCCCTGGCACTTTTGCATTTCTGGGATTCTGCTAGTGTCTTCCACAGTGAAGATTGACATAAAATTCTTCTTAACGTTTCCTCACCATCTATTTTTACCCCCATTACTATCTCTCCAGCATATCCAGCAAGCAACCTGTGCTTGAATATAGAACAGTAACAGAAAGGAAGAAGGGTGGGCACCATTTACAAGTTTTTTTTTGATTTAATTGAGTTCCCTTATATATTTTTGAAGGGTTTTCTGATGGTTTTAGCCTCTTTGCTTCTTTAAGTTTTAACAAGGTTGCAATACTTGTAAATAGTTAATAATATGTTTGCTTTTTACTGTCTCTGAATGTTTTGTTGTAGAGCCAAACCTAAAGTAAGAGAGGCTTTTGTACGTGGACACCAGCAACTACAAGCAGTAAGTATCTTCACAGAAGTTGAGTTAAGCTCATTTCCAAAATAAAGATATCCATATTACTTCCTTTTGTTACAGTTTCTTCTCACATTCTTACTGGGGTTGAGATGCAAGTTTTGCTTCAGTAATTAAATTATAAAGTTATCTTGGTCCTGAGTTGTGGTAAGGATGATATATTATGCAGCACACATGTTTTATCCTGTTGTGGTGCAGTGGGAAACCAAGAAAATTTCAAAACAACAACAAGTGTAACAATTGGGGAATGAGAGCAACAAAGCATCAAAGTAAAATTGTAAATTACGTATTTTCCCAAGATTGTCCGCAAATTAGGTGCTAAGGAAATTTTCTGAGTGCTGATGAACTTATGTTGCCCCCTAGGCTCATTGTTATATCCCTTGTATTCAAGGCCCTTCCCCGTCTCTGCGAACTTCTCCAGTTTTTCACCTACTCGAGATCTTGCATTTGCAAATTCAGCTCTGCTCAGCACCACCAGCTTTGCCTTCCTAAGTGGCAGTCCTAAATTCTGCAATTCTCCCACTAGATCAGGGTTTCCCAACCTTTTTTTATGCTATGGAGCCTTACCATTAACCGAGGGGTCTGTGGATACCAGGTGTGGAACCCCTGCATTAGATGGTTCCAATTTACTTCTTTTTCTGCCATTAACAAGCTCTGAAACTGATAATTATTATATTAAGCACGTAAGCATCTATTTGTTTTCTCGTTTTCTAGCTCAAAATCAGTTTCCACATCCACCCAGGTTTATTGAAAACATTGAAGTCAGAGTAAGCTTTTATTTTTGTTACTGAAGGGATAGGAGTCTCACATCACCAAATAAACTTTACATCCTCACTGATAAGGCACACCTTACAGATCTGCCAGAATATAGATTGATCCACTGCTGTTTTAGCCAGTAGTTGCCTTCTTGTCTTTGTCCACCAGTCCTTTCATTCAAAAGGTCCGCAAATCATTTGCTTATTCAGGTACATCAATATGGCAATTAATTATTTTAGTGCATTGTACGATTTTTTTCTACGTTGCTGTCAGCACCTCTGGAGACAAAATTTATAATGTTTTAAACAGGACCATGGAACTAATTTCATTATCTTGCTTGACCAATTACCAGCTAGGAACAGCTATTAGAACTGAGGTGTATTTTGAGGTTAAAAGAGAATGACACACATTGAACGTTCTGCTCAAGGACTCTGGCTTTTTGATTCTACTGTTTCATTTTGATCTCAGTAGACCTTGACAAATTAATTAGAGTATTGCCTCCAGGCTCCAGGTAGTTATTTCAGCTCACACAAAGAAAAAGTGATTTCAAATAAAACAGATGTATTTGATCAAATGAATAAAACACAACATAAAATGGATTTTGAAAACCTAACAAATTCAAGGCACTACCTCGATGAGTGATTTCAAACTTCATTCAATTGCACAATATTAAGCTCAGTTAAAATAATGTGCTTCAAAGATGAATGAGGTTTTAAACCAAGAAAAAAGTAGCATAGAAGTAATAAACTGAACAGATGAGCTAACCTAGTCAAGTGCAGTGGCTAGTGTTTTTTTGCACTCTTCACTTTACTCCAGAGTTGATCTCTCTTTCTACATTTTTCAAATAGCATGGCGACTCTTTTTTTCACTACATTAGTTGTCAAATCCATCTTTGAAATTGAAAATATTCTTTAATGATACTGGATTTTAATTGCATGTTCCCTTCATATTTGATCTCTATTATTCTCATTCTTTTTTTCCCATACTCTCTTACAATCACCTGATCTAGTTAAATATTTTTGTATCTCTCCCAATCTGCATTCATGAAATTGAATGTGAATTAAATTTTAGTTAATTTCCCTTGCAAATTAAGGTAGCACTTAATGGGTGGCATTCTATTAACATAAGCGTTAGTTCCACCACTAAAATGATTGAGTGACAAACAGTAAGATAGTTTACATATTCACTCAGCAGTGCTTCATAGCATATCACATTAATGCATCAAATACTCTGAGATAAATGGTGTTAATGACATAGGCACGACCCAAAACATGAACATGTAAAACATGATTGAAATTGCATTGCCTCAACAATGGAGTGGACCAACCTTTAAGAATACAGTGACTTAAGGCTGCATTCTCCCATACTAACTCTGATATTTAAAATATATATATGAACTTAATTCAAGGTCTTTTTTTTGTGAAATTCCACTCCATAACTGTAAAAGATGTCTTTAGTATGAAGCTTGAAGCTGTGCTCAGAGAATAGCTTTGATCTGGCTAATATTGCAGGATGGCAGTCAAATTTGTATATATGGCTGTAATAAGGTTTGGCACAATATTGATTTATGCTCTCTTACAGCTCTGTCTTCCTCTGCAATACAACACAATGATTTTGATTCATTGCAGAGCAGAACTTAATTTCTTAAAACTACTTATGGCATTACAATTTAAGTACAATTACATATTATAAAACAATTTACTGTTAGCTTTGCATTGTGCATTGGGGTTATTTCAAAAATTTCTTCACTAGATGGAGATTAGTGGACTGGAAAAAAAGCAATTGTGCCTTAAATTCAGATTATTTCACATATTTTTAACTATAAACTATTCTCTAAAACAACAACATTTTGATTTCATTTAACAGCTAGATATCATCACATATCAGAGGGAGCCACAGTAGCATGGTGTTTGGAATGGTGTTATTACAGCTCAAGGTGTTGGAGTTCGGAGTTCAAATCAGGCATCCTCAATAAGAAAGTTAGTACGTTCTTCCCATATGCACTCAGGTTTCCTCCATGTGCTCTGGTTTCCTGCCATGGTTCAAAGACATACTGGTTTGTAGCTAAATTGGGCATTGTAATTTGTCCTGTGATTAGACTAGAGTTAAATTGGTGGGTTGCTGGGCAGTGTGCCTTGGTAGGCCAGAAGAGCCTGTTCCATGCTGTATCTCTAAAACAAAGAAAGAATTTTTTAAAATCCATCCTAAAAAAGAAAAAAAAATCAAACAGAAAATGTGAAATTACACATCAAACTATTTCTGTGCTTACCTCACTAAACTCACTGAAACATACGAAGCTGTCGCCAGGCTTAATGGAGTAGATATAGGGATAATGTTTCCCTTAAAGGGAATATATCCAGAACCAAGGTCACAAGTACCAGATAAGATACAGCCATTAAGACTGAGAGGAGAAGAAAATTCTTTACCCAAATGATAGTGAATCTTTGGAGTCCCTACCCAAAATATAATAATTATTATTCAATTCAAGTTTAGTTATCATTCAGCCATATATGAATATTCATGTATACAGCCAAATGAGACAGCGCTACTCCAGGGCCAAGATGCAAAACACAATCCCAACAGTCACACACAGCACAAAGAAAACACCACATGTACAAGATAGCATGCACATGTTGGTATCATGGATGCTTATTTAAATGATACTTGGGAATACAAATTTTTAGTGGAATATATTTACATGCTCATGTCTTATCATTATAACCGCAAAATATTAGAATTGTATGCATTCTTATTCACCAGTCTCATCCTAAAACAAGTTAAAACTGT
The DNA here is from genome assembly GCF_963921235.1 of Mobula hypostoma. Classification (NCBI taxonomy): domain Eukaryota; kingdom Metazoa; phylum Chordata; class Chondrichthyes; order Myliobatiformes; family Myliobatidae; genus Mobula; species Mobula hypostoma. The sequence goes on along the minus strand of NC_086098.1, from coordinate 216,331,439 downwards.
TCTGGTACATATTGCCTGTGGTGATTCACAGACCAGAAAAAAACTTGTTTTTTTTTTGTTTGTTTATTTGTTCAGTACCTTAGGGCATTGCTGACATGTCAGCATTATTACCAATCCCTAATTGCACTCTGAACTCAGTGGTTTACCAGAACGTTTCAAAGGGTAATTAAGATTTCATTGAATTTGAATTCTCCAGCTGCTGTGATGGGATTCAAACTCATGTAGCTGGATCAATAGTTTAGGACTCTAGATACTGACCCAATACATTAGAGCTATGTTGCTGTACTATATTTACACCAGACACTAATAAACAAGGCAGAATTATTCATCCATTTGAACTACGCATAAAAGGTGTATCCAAAATATTGTATCATTAAATACAGAACTTTAAAAGCACCTTGCTTTGATCAAGCATCTCCATTCCATCCACCAAAAGTGGAACTTCCAGGTTGCCCCTCCCTTTCCTCTTCTCCTGTTCCCCAATCTTGCTTCTTTCCTCTTCTGAGCTGCCTATCACCAACCCCTGGTGCCTCCTCCTTCTCTTATCCCTATGGTCCACTCTCCTCTCCTATCAGATTTCTTCCTCTCCAGCCCTTTACCTTTCCTACCCACCTAGCTTCTCCTATCACCTTCTTGCTATCCTCCTTCCCCTCTGTGTTATTATATGTGGACATAATAAAGTGCTCTGTCACCTCACTGGATGACCTCACTGTGTTTATTTTTCCCTGCTGGAACTAATGTCTCTTTCTCAATAGTGCATGGTATTCATTTACACTCCATGATTAAACCTCACACCAACTTCTTACACCATGCTAAGATTGTTCTTACACCATGTTATGTTTGTCCTGCTGAAGGGTCTCGGCCTGAAATGTGGACTGTACTCTTTTCCGTAGCTGCTGCCTAGCCTGCTGAGTTCCTCCAGCATTTTGTGTGTGTTGCTCGGATTTCCAGCATCTGCAGATTTTCTCTTGTTTGTGATGTACATAATTTTAAAACTTCAGTTCCCAGAGTACAATGCAAGCGGTTCACCCCGCAACCAGAAGTGACGTTGGGGAATGAGGGTTGCATGCACTCGTGTCGAGCTGAAGCCATGACGGTTGGGCTGCAGCGATTACTATAAATAAATATGTGTTAGCATTTTTACCCACACTGTCTGGCTTTATTAAGGACAAACATAACATGGTATAAGAAGCTGGTGTGAGGACTAATCACAGAGTATAAATAAATACCATGCACTACTGAGAAAGAGACACCAGTTCTAACAGAGAAAAAAAAAATGCAATGAGGTTGGTCAGTGAGGTGACAGAGCACGTTGTGTCTACAAATACAATGAATTCCTCAAAATAGATTCAAGTGAGAGAGTCCAACAAGACCCGTAATGGAAAAAGCTAAGTCCTCCCTCACCTCTGCAGTTTACCAGCAATTAAATTAATAATTGGAAACACTTCAAACAGCGATTCAATGTATATTTAGATGCGAGCAGAGCCAGAGGTGCTGATGAAAAATTGAAGGTGTCTACCTTTCTACAAGTAATTGACGAAGTTGCCTTGGACATCTATAACAGCTTTCAAATTGATGACACAGCCTTGATACTAGACATTCTGATGACAAAAAAAAATTGAGTAGCATTTTATCCCCAGTAAAAATATCACATTTGAAAGATGTAAGTTCTTTTCCTGTGACCGGAAACAAGGTGTTAACTTCAACCAATACTTAGCTGAGCTTCTCACATTAAGTAAGTCCTGTGAGTTTGGAGAATAGAGACTCACTAATTAGAGACAAAACAGTTTGGGAATCCTAGAAAATGGACTCAGAGAAAGCCTGCTCTGTGAAAAAGATTTAACGCTGGAAAAAGCTGTGGATATTCGTAGGGCAGCGCAGACCAACAAGCACAAGCCAAGGAGCTGCACATGGCAGAAACAACAGTACATGCTGCAAAAGCAGAGAGGCAGAGCACAAACAACACACATCAAAGTTGCTGGTGAACGCAGCAGGCCAGGCAGCATCTCTAGGAGGAGGTACAGTCGACGTTTCGGGCCGAGACCCTTCGTCAGGACTAACTGAAGGAAGAGCTATTAAGAGATTTGAAAGTGGGAGGGGGAGATCTGAAATGATAGGAGAAGACAGGAGGGGGAGGGATGGAGCCAAGAGCTGGACAGGTGATCGGCAAAAGGAATATGAGAGGATCATGGGACAGGAGGCCTAGGGAGAAAGAAAAGGGGGAGGGGGGAAAAGCTCAAAGGATGGACAAGGGGTATAGTGAGAGGGACAGAGGGAGAAAAAGGAGAGAGAGAAAAAGAATGTGTATATATAAGTGAATAACGGAAGGGGTAGGAGGGGGAGGTGAGGCACTAGCGGAAGCTTGAGAAGTCAATGTTCATGCCATCAGGTTGGAGGCTACCCAGACGGAATATAAGGTGTTGTTCCTCCAACCTGAGTGTGGCTTCATCTTTACAGTAGAGGAGACCGTGGATAGACATATCAGAATGGGAATGGGACGTGGAATTAAAATGTGTGGCCACTGGGAGATCCTGCTTTCTCTGGCGGACAGAACATAGGTGTTGAGCGAAATGATCTCCCAGTCTGCGTCAGGTCTCGCTAATATATAGAAGGCAGAGCACAAGACGTTTTGCAAAGAAACTGCAAAGCAGAAAGGTAGTTTCAAACAGCAAATGCAACAAATGTGGAGCAGGGCACATTCCATTAGTGTGTTCTGCTTATGGAAAGTCCTGCAATAATTTTGGGAAGAAGAATCATTTTGCTAAGTGCTGCAAAGCTGGCATTACCAAGAGAAAATGCATATGTTTGATGAGGAAATAGAGGACATCTTTGTGGATTCTCTACAGACTGCTGGTGCTGGTAAATCAGAATAGATTCTTCCAGTGATTGTAAATGAGACAATAACTCCATTCAAGCTTGACACCAGAATCCATTTCAATCTGTTATCCATGGATAATTACAAGACTCTCGAAGTAAAGAGCAAGATTTACTCAATTGAGTTAAAAGTGACAGGCTATACTGGCGAGAATGTCCAGTAAAAGAGAGCTGTATAGTGACCTTCAAGCACCTAAAGGCAGAACTACAGATTGTAGAAAAGAGGGTACAACCAACATTAGGTCAGAGTGCATGTGAAAAGAGTTTTCGGCTTGGCTTCACAGACCGAAGATGACCACACAACATTCATGGATGAATATGCAGATGCCTTTGAGGGGCTCAGAGGTTTACTGGTATAACTCAAGAACCTTGTAACAGCATTCATAAGAGCTCCAGAGAGGTTATGTAAGAGAAGCACAAGAACCCCACATTCCATCAACATCTGTACCAGCATGATCGTCAGGATGTCAGTGCTAAACCGAGTGATCATGATGAAGAAGTCGCCAGTCTTGCTTTCATATCATGCAGCTTTGGTTCAAAATCTATCTCTCATTGACTTCCAGTTATAGGCCGGAAAACAAAAATAGCTCCATGATCTTCTCTGAAATTAAAGAGGAAAAATAAAAAAAAAGATGGAGAGACCACTCAGACCTGAATGTCAGAACAACAGCACCAGTTCAACACAAACCAACAGGAGGAGCTGCTATCTATGATATGCAGCCAGTAGAATGAGCTCTGTGAACTGAGACAGAATCAGCTGGAGCTTGTGCAAAGACTCACTGATCGCACTGATGTAGTCCAGAGATCCCTTATGAGGTATGTGGAACAAATTATGGTAACACAGCAAGAACAAGAACAGAGATGGGCAGATTGGATCTTGGCAGAGGATATGAAAGAAATAAACTTGTTGAACAATTTTCTCAGAAAGGCACTAATATTAACACAGCAAGTGAAAGCAAGACATCTGTGGAGATGAAAGCAAACCAAAAAGGATAATCAAACCACCTCAGAGACTGATTGCGAGTTGCTGAGTGCATTAGGGACTGTATCTGCCCATCACAATTGAAGTTAATGTAAACATTTTTGTTAAAAAAAACATCATGATTTCTTGCAGGCTTATGATAACATAGTATTGTGTTTGTTTTTTCCTTAAAAAGGGAATATGTATTATCATGTGTGTACATAATTAGAACTTCAGTTCCCAGTGTGAAATGTGGGCTGTTCACCCCAGAAATAGAAGTGACATTGGGGAGCAGGGGTCACATGCACTCATGTTGAACTGAAGCTATGATTGTTAGGCAGAAACATTACTGTAAATAAATATGTATTAGCCTTTTTTATTAAGAACAAACATAACACCTTCCCCCCAACTTTTTAATCTGTCATCTTCCTTTTCCCTTTCCATTTCTGAAGAAAAGCCTCAGCCTGAATGATTGACTATTTGTTCTTTTCATGGAGACTGCCTGGTTTGCTGAGTTCCTTCAGCGTTTTGTGTGTGCTGCTTTGGATTTCCAGCATCTGCAGAATTTATTACGTTTGGATTTGATATTACTTGCTTACTTTTTTGAACGATCAAGATGTTTGGACATCAGTAGCTTATCTCCTTTGCTGTACATCCAATATAGGTGTGAAGACTGAATTAAACATGCAATGGTTTCATATTCCATTCACCATGAGTTTGACAAATATCCACATCTCTAGTGTTAAAAGGAGCAGTGGTCAACTTCTGAGATCACCCTGAATTTTGTCCAGAACAGAAGAAAACTATAAATGTGTTTCTTTTTGCTGCACTACAAAGAATCTTGCAATAATTCATTGATCGATGAACAGAGGGTTGTAAAATGCTGGCTGAAACTGTGCTATAAGACTGAGCATTATAGTGGACTTAATTCCCTCATCAATTATTTCCAGTTTCAATTCTTATGTCAAATTGCAATAGTAATACCTCGATCTAATTTTACCAAACCATATTCCACATGAGACCATACACTTTATTATTTCAGTAAATTTATTAAAAAATCCCACAGGTGTCACACCTTGTCTAAAACCTAAATACTGACTGTAAAGGGATAGAAATTAGATCTGAGTAAACAATTACACATGGCAAATGTAAATCTTGCTTCGATTATTGTTGATTTATTGTTGCAACTAAGGTTAATGATACTTGATTTTCCAAAATGAATCAGAGTCAGCAAAACAGGCAGAATACTTGAGCAGCACACCAGTCACATAGTACACATTTGTAACAATCACACAAGGGAAGGCTGTCATTTGAATAAATTAACATGGATTCTGTAAGCTGTCATGCTTTCTATCACTACCCATCTTGTGATTTACCAGAAAGACATCTTTTCCCTTGGGGATTAACTTGTGGTCAGGGATAAATTAAGCCACTCTTCAAAGCTTACCTATGCCTATGACTGTTGTTTTTCTGACTCCTTATGAATGAGATCCTGATCATGTGAAGATTTAGTTAATAAACATCACTATTAACAGAATCACACACACAAAGCACACTTCATTTTTTTGAGATACAGCACAGAGCAGGCCCTTCTGGCCCTTCAAGCCACGCCACCCAGCAAACCCCCGATTTAACCCTAGCCGAATTATGGGACAATTTGCGATGACCAATTAACTTACCAACTGGAAGGTCGTTGGTCTGTGGGAGGAAACCGGAGCACCTGGAAGAAACCCACGTGAGAGAATATAGAAACTCTTTACAGGCAGTGGTGGGAATTGAACCCAGATCCCCAGGCCACCTGTACTGTAAAGCATTGTGCTAACCATTATGCCACTGTACTGCCATACAGTATTTTCTGTTTCCAAGAACAAATATGGCAGTGCACGTGCAGCCTTGAATGTCACACAAAGTGGCTATGACTGTCTGGTGAATCTTCTAACTTAGTGTTTATCTAATACCGCATCACCAAGATATGTCTCCTGCTGGACCAGGTAGAATCTAGATTGCAAAAACTAGAAGAATGATCAAATGAAGTTATTGTATGTTAAGGCTGTATACAAGACGTTTACTTCCTAAGTATAGGACCAGCTACAAAGATTGCTATCTGTGTTATGCCCCTGAGAACAAAGCACCTTTATGTTTTTGATTTATCTGTGCCACTTCCAACGCATTGTATAGAAATTAACGTGAATGGCCTGATACTGCCAAAAGAAAACATTGGTTACCCCCTCCTGCTTCCTGTGCACCACGTTTCTCAAGATATTACAACCTATTACATGACCTGATATCCACTTGAACGGTTCAGTTACCATTTCAGCTTTAACTTCTGCTTCAAATTTTACATTTTTAAAGGATTCTACCTCAGTGTATAGCTTATTACTAATCTGAGTTCCACTTGAAAAGCTGGAGCAATGTACAAACGTACTTGCTGTTATCCATGTGCAGAATATTCTTCCAATTATCTGAGTGGGAAGTTCCAGGGGTTTGAACTTGTACTGGTGAAAAAGTACTGGCATTATCAGAATGCTTTTCTCATGCAGCTGCTGTCCTTGTTCTTCCAAGATGCTGAGTCTTGAAACTGGTAAATCTACAGCATACCTACAAAGTAACTCACATTGCAGTGGATTACATCAGGACTGGTTGATGTGAATATTTATGAGACTGCCATAAGATGATAAGACACAGGTGGAAAATTAGGCCATTCAGCCCATTGAATCTATGCTGCCATCCCACCGTTGCAGATTTAATATCCCTCTCAACCTCAACCTCTTGCCTTCTTCCTGTAACCTTTTGAGGCACTAATTAATCAAGAAGCTGTCAACATCCTCTTTAAATATACCCAATGACTTGGCTTGCACATCTATCTGTGGCAATGAATTCCACAGATTCACTACACTCTGGCTAAAAAGGTTCCTCCTCAATTCTGTTCTAAATGGATGTCGCTCTTTTCTGCTGTTGTGCCCTCTGGTCCTGGACTCTCCCATTAGAGGAAACATCCTTTCCATATCCACTCTATCAAAGCTTTTCAATAATCTGATAGTTTTCAATGAAATCCTCCCTCATTCTTCTATTTCCAACAAGTAGAGGACCAGAGCCTCATGCTCCTCATGTGTTCACCCTTTAAGTGCCAAAATCATTCTTGTGAATCTCCTTTGCACCCTCTCAAATTCCAGCATATCTTTTCTCAAATAAGGGGCCTAAAACTGTTCATAATACTCAAGTAGTCTGGCCTATGCCTTATAAAACCTCAGCATTACATCCTTACTTTTGTTTTCCTTGATGTTGACTCAACACATGCAAGTTAACCTTTAGGGAATCCTCCCAAGTGATTTTTGCACCTCCAATTTTTGAATTTTATCCCTATTTAGAAAATGGTCTTCATCTTTATTTCTTCTACTAAAATACATGACCATACACTTCCCTGCACTATATTCCATCCGCCACTTCATTACCCATTCTCCCAATCTCTCGAAGTCCTTCTGCAGAGTATCTGCTTTCTCAACAGTATCTACACCTCCATCTATCTTCATATTATCTGCAAACATGGCCACAAAGATGTCAGAATGATGGATGGATAACTAATCAAGCAGCTTGTTATGTCTTGGATAGTATTTAAGTGTTTGAATGTTGTTGAAACTGCATCCGTTCAGATGGACTGTGACTAGTTAATCAATCATCTGCATAACATACAACAGTGAACTCTGCAAAAAGTAGCAATTGTAATATTCATGATGCGATATCCAACTCTAACTTGCACTGGCAATTAGATTGAGCTTTCACATTGTGATGACACTCCATGACTTTGGTTGCAGAGGAAATTGTTCATGCTGATGTCACTGAATGACAGAGTAAAAGCATAATGTTTCTGAAGAAAGGATGATTATTGATGAAGATGCTGAAGATAGCTAGCCTTTGGAAGGTTCCCTGTTGGTCACTGCAGTGATGTGTACGCTGAACCACTTATCTTCAGCAATGGGTGCCAGTGGGTTAAAATTAATTCACGTAGTAGCATTTATTTTAAGACATTGTAATTTAAAATGTACTGTTTCTAGAATGAAGTGTGATAATGATCATATTTGTCTTGTTTTGTATCACAGTAGAAGTGCTGTACTAATGCATCAAATGAGTCTATAATACCTCAGAAGCAACCATTGTTGAGGGGTCCAGGATTTCCTATGCAACTTTTGTACCTATTGTAGCCTGGTATACCACCAAGGTAAATCTTCAATTCATTTACTCCACTTTGTACGGTACAAACCTCCTAACCTCAGCGACTAATCTCAACCACTGATGTTGTGATTACCCGCAGCCCAGCCCCAATCCCTCAACCATACAACATCCATGAAGGTCCTTATCCCTTTACAACACAACCTTCTGAGCTCCCTCATCCTGTGTAGTGTACAAAGGGAACTATTTTGTGTTTCAGTAGTACCTGAGAACTTTGACCTAGGATGGGATGACATTTGCCACTATGACCCAGCATAATGTGCAACAAATTGTGGACCAGCATGTACAGTCAGACGTGGAAAATTTTGACGTTGTGTAAGTGAGCTGCTGAAAAGACATTTTCATTTATGTCTCAATCTATGACTAAAAAGCATTTAGTTAGTAAATAAAAGACTTAAATACACAATCTGCATGTAAAGATGCATGATTCCTGATTATGTCAAGAGCATTCTATGGACCAAAGTCAAAATTGAGCAACTATATCCTGTAATGCAACCATTCACATAACAAAATAATAAACATTTTCACTTTCTTTAATATTCAAGAAAATATCAGTATCTAATCATCTGAGATTAAAGGTTTAAAGGTATGTATCTATATACAACTCTGAGATTCATCTTCTCCAGATAGCCATGAAACAAAGAAAGACCATGAAATTCATTCAGAGAGAAATATCAAGCTCTTCCTCCACACTAAAAAGAACTGCATCCTGATCATCAACCCGCAAACCCCTTACCCTGTACAAAACAAATCAAGAACATCAATCCCCTAAACACATCCCCCCTCACAAAATGGAACAAGACCCTCAAATCCTCTTCCCCCACACAACATGGATCTCTGACATTGAGCCCAAATAAACCCTGCCCTGCACAAAAGAACTAACACAACATAACAAGAACATCAACCCCTAAATGCTCTCCCTTCACACAACAAAATGGAAAAGGAATGGGTGAAAAAACACAGAATATAAAAACCATAAGTCTAAAAATGTCTACAGTCCATAAACACACTAATCCAATCCATAAGTGCAGAACCACCATACCATCCTCTGACATCACTGGCATTCATCAAAGGAGAGGAACACTATACGAGACAGAGACCTATCAGCTTGTCACAATAAGTCACACAGTTATAGGCCGTTCACAGACAAGGCAAGTAGTCGGCACTGAACTCTTGCTCGCCTTCCGCATTCGCTTTGAGATGTCAATCTTCCTCAGTGTTTTAATAGGCAATAAATGGGGACTAGAATCGGCAAAATAGAGTCAATCATTGGATCTCATCCCATCTCTAAGGTTCTTCGCAACAAGGCCATCCAGGTACACCACTGCTTCTAGAATCTTCTAGGAATCAGCAAAACGCTGGATTACTCAATCAATCTCCAAACTATAAATCACAGGCTCTAACTGTCCCAGAAACAGATTTAAAGTGAAAAAGAGACGTAAAAGAAGTAAGAAAATATTTTTTTGTGGGCTATCTGGAAGATGTTGACCGAGGGAGCATTGTTCGCTGGTGCCATCTTGACTGGAAGTCAAAAATTCATATGAATTTAAAAGAGAACTTCTTAAAATGTTTCTGTCAAGCTGGGTTGTATTAGATTTTCTACAGCTATATTGACTTAATTTTAACTTTTGATTCTCTTCTGATTCTGTCATTGGCTGGCCTCCATTAAATTCTTACGATATGCATCCAATGGTGCTAGCTTCTGGGTTTTAGATGATCCAACTCTCCGTAATATGGATAGAGGCACAGCCCCTTTGAAGACTCAGGCCCGCCCTACTACTTTGAGACCATGTTTTGGTGCGTGGATTTTAATATTTAAAGAGCACCTGAACTGAGGTTCGGTGCTCAATCATCAGCTCTAGATAGACAGATAGGTAGATAGATAGGTACTTTATTGATCCCAAAGGAAATTACTTTGGATTCTCAACTGGCGTCTAGTTTAGAACCCTGTTCTCGATTCAGTCTCATGTCATATCTCGATTCTAGTCTCGGATACTCCAGTTCTTGGGTCATAGCCATCCTCGCCTAGGTCTTTCATCACATAAATAATTCCTATCTTGAACAGAGTGCAGAGCTAAAGCAATTGGAGAAATGTAGCAACTTATTCTTTATTTATTTCTTACATCTTTTTTAAGGTTACTGACATTCAGTCCCATGGATTCCAATCTGTTTTTTTTTGCATATTGGCTAAATAACCACTTCAGTGCACTCAACAAGAAATGAATTGTGAATTTTCCATCAAAAAGAATCATCAGTCTTTCACCCTTGTCTTCCATTTAACTTTATTCACATCTTTCAGCAGTGGTTCACTGGATAATGATCTGGAATTGGAGCTCTGGCTGATTTTCTTCCTTATAATTCGCTTTTTAGGGACTTTCTGGACCTCAGGTTTAAATTTAAGTCCATATTTATTTCTGATAAAATAATTGTGATTCATATCAACCTGCCAACTTCAAGAATTAAGGGCTACAGTTTTCTTTGAGTTTCAGTTTAACAAAATATGAAGGGATGATTAATTGAAGGAAGGTATAAAGTAGACTGGATTATTTATTTACTGCAGCCATTTTAACTTTAATGTTCATTATAAAAAGTATGCCAAATATAAAGACTTATCAGAAAAGCTTTCACTGGAAACTGAGTAAAATATTTTGAATTCAACAAGTTAGTTATTCAAAGTTAAGTCTGATCTAAACTATTACATGAAAGAAATTTATAATTTCTTCATGTTGCAATAAGGAATAAGAAACAGAAATGGGGTTGTATGTTAAAAGAATCATGGTCCTTTGAGATTCGTAAAGAAATCAAGCATCTTTGACAGATGTGTTAATGAGCTGACTGATTGAGCTCCTTTACAATTGATTCTAATACATAGATTAAAGGTCTAGACTGGCTCAATATTGCTGGCTGCCGACCTAAATAATTGCTCTTTTCGATATTCAAGGTGAGTTAATCTGAAAAATGAGATTTTGACTGATCTCTTTTTCTTTGAATATGAAGGACTTAGCTTCACCTCACAGACCATTAATGATAGTAATTAAGATCAATTATTTGAAGGATCACTACAGCTAATTACCAGGCCCAAGGAAAGGAATTCCTAGTTCTCAGATTGTCTCCTTGTATCACCAGGTCGGGTGAATCAGAGAACATACTTCTGCTAACTGTGTACCTACAGAACTTAATTTATTTGATTACCTTTACTTTGGAGACACAAGAGGCTGAAGATGTTGTGTTCTGAAGCAACAAACAAACTGCTGGAGGAAATCATCAGATTGGTTGAAAATTGTGTTTTATTTATTTAATGTATCTATTAAATATAGTCTTAATTATGTTTCTGTTCACATTGTATTTGAAAGATCTGTGCTGTGTACCCCAAAATCAAAGGGGTGCATTTTCCAGTTTCTGTGTTACTACTCATTTCATGTCCAAGGTTAAAGATATTTATCACCATGCATTTTATTTACTTAGAGATATAGTGCAGAATAGGCCCTTCTAGCTGTGCTGCCCAGCAAAACTTGATTTAACCCTGGCCTAATTATGGGAAAATTTACAATAACTTACCAGTACATCTTTGGACCGTGGGAGGCAACTGGAGCACCCAGAGAAAATCCACACATTCCACGTGGAGGACATATAAACTCCTTATTGAGGACACCAGGATTGAATTCCAGACTTTGACAGCCTGAGCTGTAGCAGTGTCCTGCTAACCGTTACACTACTGAGGCACCCATGACATATTCTTGAATATGTTAAGCATTTGAAGAGGTCAAAAGATCATAATGAATTTTTATTGCACAAAGTCTGATATGGCCAGAAATTTTGATTGTCTAGGTATTTAAAACCTTGCTTCCTTCCACCCATGATCAAAGCAACTCTTGACTCTGTGAAATGTTTGATGTGTACCTCTTAGATAGAATTCCCATCTGTACAGTGGCCAGTACCTGCAGCAAATATTCCAAGTAACAATAAACAATTAGAGTCTAAATTCAAGATGGGGGAGTGTAAGCTCTGAATGTAAAGTAAGTCAGCAGTTTTGGCAAAAATTTAAGTCCAAAGTACATAGCTTCACTGCCATAATTGTACCTCTATTAAAGGAACTATTCTGCAATATATTCCCTGAGACCCATTCTTTTCAAGATGCTTTTTGCCTTGTGTGCTCCAGTTTCAGTTAGCAGAACAAGTGCCCTTGTTTGAAAGATTACAGCTAATTTGATGACCTCCCCAAGGTTAGTCTGCCCTCTTCCAAGTTGTGAATTCCTTTCCTGACTGTGTGAATCATCTAGAGCAGGGGTTCCCAACCTTTTTATGCCATGAACCCCTACGTGGACTTCAGGTTAGGAACTCCAGACTTTGTGCAATAGTTCAAAAGTCCTCACAGTCACATTATCCAATCCTTGTCTGAGCAGTAATTTGACTGTCAAAACTTCAAGACCAAGCTGCAGATTTGAAGTTACTGTGTGTTTCTTGTGTGAATTGAATCTGACAGGTCAATTCCCACAGAGAAAGAAGTGGGTGACAGTGGATTTAACCACTATTTAACTGTTAGGTATCTGCTTACTCCTGGCTTCTCAGGGGAATGATTTAATTAAATCAGAATAGCCTCTTTTATTTTCAGATCAGCTGCTGACCCACATATGCATGGTGGGAGAGTAATTTAATTCCAATTCAGACACGAGTTAAAATGATTGTTACATTGTTGACTTAATTGGACCCCAATTTACATAAGTTAATAAGATTCTTGTTTGCTCACTCCAATCTGCTGTGTAAGGCTCAGGCTATTTTAGTTTTTAGAATTTGTGCAAACAACATTGTGCTGTCTTCCACCTGAAATGACACATATATGACTATGAAAGAAATGAACAACAAATGGATTCAACAATCGGAAATGAGCTAATTTTTAATCAGTCTGAAGGTTCAAGATTGTTTAATGTCATTTCCAGTGCACAAGTGTAAAGGAGAACAAAATAATTGTTATGCCTAGATCCAATGCAGCACAATTTTTTAAAAAAAAACAATAAATATTAATCCATAAGATAGTTTATATACTTTGATTGTATGTCGATAAGTGACGCTGGTCCGGAGGTGTCTGTAAATAAGGCGACTGAAAGGAAATGATAAAAAAGCGGTGGTTGGGGGTGTGAAGGGGTGCGTTGGGGATGTGGAGGGGGGGGATAGTGGGTGGAGATGTTGATCATCCTTACTGCTTGGGGAGGATGACTGCTCTTGGTCTGGTTGTCATGGTGTGGATGGTATGTAGCTTCCTCCCTGAGGATTGAGACAAATAGTCCATGAGGAGGGAGGGTGGATGGGATCATTCTTGATGTTATTGTCCTGTCGGCAACTGTTTCAGAATGCCACAGCCAGGCTCCTGACAGGTGCCTGGAAGAGGGATCATATTACTCCATTGGCTGCCAGTATGGCTCAGAATTGATTTTAAGATTCTCCTGTTTGTTTATAAAGCTCTAAATGAGCTGCACCCCCCCTTATGTCACAGACCTTCTAACCCCTTATTCTACATCCAGGTCCCTCAGGTCGGCTGACTTGGGGCTCCTGGCTGTCCCGCGATCTAAACTTAAGCTCAAGGGTGACCGCGCTTTTGCTATTGTAGCCCCTCGACTGTGGAACAGCATTCCCCTCCCTATCAGATCTCCCTCCTCTATCAACTCCTATAAATCCAGGCTCAAATCTTTCTTTTATTCACTGGCGTTTGAATCCTCCTGATGTGGCGGATTTTTGACTTGTGCCTTGGCCATTGTGTTGTTTATTTTGTGCCTATAAGCTGTTTGCCTTGTTGGTTATGTCTGTGTTTCTTGTATTTGTGATTTTAGCTATCTGCTCTGATCTGTACAGCATTTTGGTCAACATGGGTTGTTTTTAAATGTGCTATATAAATAAAGTTGAATTGACTTGACTTGACTACTGTCCCTTTTCTGGCACCATTCTGGATATATGTCCTTGATTGTCGTAGGTGAGTGCCAGTGATCAGTTGGATAGTATTGTCTGCATATTGTACAGCCTTCCTGTTTCCGTACTGTGTCGGGATGCAGCTTGTTAGGCTGCTCTCTGCTATGTACTTGTAGAATTACATGAGCATAGATGTGCATAGCCCAGCTCTCTTCAGCTATCTTAGAAAGTTGGTGAGCTTTCCTGATTGTAATGAATGCGTTCTGGGACCATGAGAGGGTATGCAAGATGTGCACTTCGGGGAGTTTGAAACTGCTGTGAAACCGATGTAAAAAAGGTTGTGAATGGTACGAGTTCTCCTGAAGTCGATAACCAACTTCTTTGTATTGTTGACATGGAGGAAGAGGTTATTTTCCTGGCACCAGGCTTTGAGCTCTTCCACATCCTTTCTCATCATCCCATCACTGCCATGTCATTGGCAAACTTGACAATGTGATTACTCAGGTGTTTGGCAGTGCATTCATGTGTGAGTAGAGTGTACAGCAATGGGCTCGGCACACAGCCATGAGGAGCACCTGTGTTGAGGATGATGTGGAGGGAGGAGCGGCTGTGCATCCTGACTGTCTGAGCTTTGTTGGTCAGGACGTCCAAGGCGCAGTTGCACAGTGGTGCATTAGACAGAGGAGTAGTTCACCATGGACTGTGGGACAATAGGCTGTTGGATGCTGAACTAAAATCCAGAAACAGTATTCTGACATAAGTGCCCTTGCTTTCTAGGTGTACCATGGCCAGGTGTATGACGGGTGCTATGGCATCTGTCATAGAGTGGTTCTGTCAGTAAGCGTATTGGTGAATATCCAATGTGGCAGGAATGGAGTGTTTGATATCTGCCATTACCAGCTGTTCCAAGCACAATTAAATGAGTAGCACCAGATGGCACTGATGATTGGGTGTCAGTGCCACCCGGTGGTTCTTATTTAGCTCTGAGGCTGTAGAGCTCTTTGGTACAAGGATGATGATGGCTGATTTGAAGCATGTGGGGCCAGTAGGTCGGATAAATGAAGTGCTGAAGATGTCCACGAAGACATCAGTGAGTGAGTGTGCACACTCCCTGACTATTCGGGTTTGGATGTTATCTGGTGTTGCCGCCTTATGGGGGTTGATCCTCTGCAGAGCCCTTCTCACATCTGCTGCTCTTACAGACAGTGGCTATTTACCTGGGAACAGGAAAGCTTTCATGACCAGTGTTGTGTTTCATGCCTAATACCGTGCATAGAAGTTGCTTCGAGCGTCAGGGGTGGAGACATCACTGGTACAGTCAGCTCTGTTTTTCCTTGCATAGACACTAATGACCTTGATGCCCAATCACATATGCTGGGGATCGTTATTGAACAAGTATTCCTAAATTTTTTGTGCATAGGCGGTCTTTGCCCTTGATGACTATGATGAGATTTCTCCTGGATGCTCTGAGAGCTGTTTTGCCAATGCTGTTGAAGGTAACATCCCAGACTTTTAGTAGGGACCATACCTCTATGTTCAGCTAGTGCTTCTGGTCGGACCATAAGATGACTGTTCTTGAGGTAGCAACATCATCTACCCACATACTGATATAGCCAGTGACAGATGAGACATATTCCTCGAGGTCTGTGGCTTCTCCATTTGCGGTGGCCCTCTTAAACATGTACTAATTAGTCCAATCAATACATTCCTGAAGCATAAAGATCTCCTCATTAGGCCAAGCAGTGACGATCATCTTGAACGGTTTCTTGATTTTCAGTAGTGGTCGGTCTACTGGGATTAACATTATGGAGATGTGGTCAGAGATGCCAAGGTGAGGCTGTGGGATGGCTTTGTAATTACTGCATCTTATTGTATTTATGTTCTGTCATCTGGAAACACGGGGATAAAAAATAACAGAGAAAAGGTTGATGATGAAAAGTTAATCAGTGGAATTCTCCTCTGATTATTGTTGATAATTGAAAGTAATCAGCAGATTAACTTGACCATGTGTACATTAGGAGTTAAGTCATTTCCTTTTCATTCACAAGTCAAGAAATTGTTCAGTTCAGGTTTGATGGCATGCAGAGAATCATGATAATGGGTTAATGAAGCTCTTTCAACAGCCCAGATTTTAAAAAAATCCATCATTATCTTATTTCCGCTCGTTATTGTTTAAATTTGCATCTCAATCTGTCAAATAGTATCAGTATTTGAAAGAGTAAGTATCCTTTGTTAATTTCATAATTATTCTCTGTGACTTTTTTATTTTATACAATGTACATTGTCATAGTTAAAACAAAGAGAAGTGTTTTATTTCTATCAGTGTGTATCTTGCTTTGTACTGGGTTCCCTGAAATTCTCCATATCAAAAACAGAACTGAGTGACAACTTCATCATGGAGAGAGTAATGGGAACATGGAACAAATAGCCAGAGGAAGTGGTTGAGGCAGGTACAATAGTATCATTTAAAAAACACTTGGTTAGGTGCAAACTGGGATGTGGTTTGGAAGGGTTTGAATGCAGGAATCGGGATTAGGTGGATTGGCCCAGTTGTCACCAGGGTGCTCTGGGCTGAAGAGCCTGTATGCATGCTGTGCTGCTTTATGATCACAGTCTGGTATTCTGCAAGATTACAGCATAGCTGAAACTTCCTTGCAATGCTTCAGAAAGTCTGCTGCATGGCCCTTACCAACATCCAAACACTCCATTGTAAAAATCATCACAGGCTGGAAGAGCAATGGGTGTCAAGAAGTGATTATTTTAATTTAAAGAGTGACTTGAAATGATCTGGAAATCATCATTTTGTTTTGTAGTAGAAAATAAAAGTAATGTTTAGTTGAATAACATGGAACAAAAGATATATTGTCTGCAAACCATTATACTGTGCTGATGTATCTTTTTAATAGATAGTTCCAACTCATTGAATGAGATTAATTACACAAACAGAATATTGCATGTCAGATAATTGTTAATCAAATTGTTAATCAAACAGTAACACACTTCAGAGAGCACAAAACTTTGTAAGAGTGCTTTTTCCATGTATCAAAAACCACCAGCATAAAGAAAAAAAATTCTGACATTAATTTACTGATACAGTTTATGTACATTAGGACACAGTCTATTTAATAAAATACCTATTAGGTTATTTTAAGTAATTAAAATTGTAATGTAAAAATAACTGGATGTTGTGTGCTTTCTGTAAATTATAAATAGATATGTATCATGGTGGTGGGAAGTTTATTACAGAATGATGTCAACATGTTTAATTAAACCCATTTATAAAAAAACAGGGATTGATCACTATTGTCAACAGTGAACTGCATCATCCTCTGATGCAATATTTGGAGAGTAACTAATCTGTGGAAATAGATTAGAACCATTAGAAATTGCTTGTTCAGTAGCCAGATCCTAAGAAAGCTCATAAATTTTACTCATTTATATTATAAATCCTTCGAGGTGAATATATTTTCTGTCAGACAGAAAGCCAAGAAGCAAAGATGTGTGATCTTTCACCTCAAATTAGTGCATTGCAAAGAATGTCATAAATCATTAATGCAATTTTTTTTGAGTATTCAACTAAAGATGGAATATTTTGTAATTATAAGGGAATTGTTCTGAATTCTCAATTAAATTCAATGGTCACCATCTTTTATTTCAATTGTGATCTCATAAGTGTGAACATAAAATGCTAGAAGAAATCAGCCAGTCAAATAGCATCTGTGGTGATCACATCTCCTCAAAAATGAGAGAAGCATGGATGATTTACCATTTTCAAAATAAAGCTGAGAAGATGAGTAAGGTGTAAGACTGAAGACTCCATGAAATTAGTTAATATAAATCACTATCCTCTTTCCATTCCCTTTCAGCATTCTAATACCAGGGTATTTGGTTTACTTTTCCCTTTCAGAGCACCTTCCCAGGCAACACCAATCTTATTTCCACTTTCTGTCAGCCAGGCGTTCAAATACACTCTTCAGGTGAAGCAAAAATTTATTTGAATTTCTGGTTCTGTATACTGCATTTGTTCCTGTATACTGGTGAAACTAAGTGAAGGTTGGGAGACTATTAAACAGCATTCGGTCTGTAACTGAGTCCTTAAGATTTAATTAATCGTCATATTTTAATATTCCATCTCCTCCTCATCCAGCTCTGAACTTTATGTCTTTAGCTTCCAACATTGCTTGATGAAGAGCATCTCTTCTTTTGATGAGGCACAATACAGGTTTCTGGACTTGCAGGATTCAGTAGGCTCCTTAATATTGTTGTATGATCAATAGAACTTACTTTATTAAAGGCTGGAAACCCTCAACGGAACTGCAGTGTTTGGTTGAATATGCCAAGGCCGTACTGGATATTGGATTTGCTTTTATGCTTGTGTACCTCACACTACTTCCTCTTTAAAAATAAATAAATAAACTCACACAGACCATCAGAAATTCCATACGTAAAATTATACAGTCAATTAACCACATTAACATACAGTTTTAAATTCAATGAACTTTCCTGGTGTCTATGTTCAGTGTTGCACTGACATCCCTGAAATAGTCACTACATGCACATTTAATTCCAAGGGATCATTTTCAGATTGATTTCATAAGCATTTGGGATCACATTCTCCCCTACAACTTGGATTTTGACAAAATTATTTTAAATACTATGAATAATTATATATTACATAGTTCTTTGCCGTTACCTTTCAGTATACACTGTTAGCATATATAAAACTTCATACAGGGTTGATAATTCCTAATAACTTCTACAGTGGTCGCAATTATACATTGCATTTTGCTCATTACTGATGCCATATACACAGGCTTAACGAACTTCTTGAGGGAAGATGGCAGAGTCTGTCATTGAAACTAAGTTATATTTGATATCTGTACCTGGTTGGAAGCTCAAGGTATTCGTTAACAAACTCTGTATTAGTAACTTCATAAGGTTTCACCTTTTAGCCCTGCTTTCCTACTCTGCCTCAATATGGACCCTGACTGTATGTACTCTAACTTTTGAAGTCATTAAGTTATTTCCCCTGATTTTTCCTTGAAAATCATCTCTCAGGCATTTATTTCTGACGTGACTGTTTTCACTCTGTTCTGCCTTGACCTAGCTACAACATACTGAGTTGACATTAAATCTGCATCTGTGACATTTTTCAGTGGATATTTAGAGTTATTGAATTAGGTCTTACATTGCATTGTTGTCCTTTCTAAAAGATCAGACTCAATCTCTGTTTGAAATAGACTATTCAGCATTTTTTTTTAAATAGCCTGAACCTTGGGACACAAAGATCCTCCAGAGAATTTGCAAAGGTTTAACTTCTCTTAGTTTATCAGCTTCACCAAATTCACTGTTATTAACTGATTGCAACATCTAATGCTGAGCCTTTTTCAGCTTTGTTTGCAGATTCTTGTAATGACATTGCAGCTACCCTGAAGTTTCTAAGAATGCCTTTTCCAATGAGACACCTTATGCTGGTGTAAGTTTCCGATCAGCTTGTTATTTTGCTTTGAGGGCTTATTTTTCAGTCTGGTTGTTGCTTCCTCAGGCATTTCTGTACTTAATACCTTCTGCTTTCGAGTTTTGCTGCCATAATGATACAGTATCTACTTCATTCACTGACCCCTGGTAAGACAGTTTTATTACCAGTCATCTGTATGACATCTGAACTGTCAGTGGTACAAATCTAAGCCTCAAAGATGCCTTCAGTTTGGTCTGTATGCCTCTGATGGTACCATTTATTGACATTCCCTACCATTGTGAACCCACTTTTGGAAGTGACATTAAGACAAAAAAGAATTGCAGAGAAGGAAGAGTATAAAACAAAAACTGAAGATGATGGACATTAAAAACAAAGACAGAAATTGCTGAAAACATTTAATACTTCAGGCAGAATCTGCGGAAGGAGAAGCAGAACAAAGCAGGAAAGGAAAAGTGTATTCTATGATTTCTGAAGAAAGCATCACATACCATTTCCTGAAGAATATTGTATTCTTCTACAGAACGACACCTGATATTCAGTCTGGGCATGTTGTATCCTGCAAGACCAAAACCAAATTCTCCAACCTTATATAGAACATCTTCCTTTCTGCATCAAAAATGCCCACCTTTACCACAATGGTTCAAATTTTCTTCTTCGATTCCCTTAGCCTATATCCCACACTCTCACCATTTACAAAACATTATGTGGACAAAGAATGTTCACATGCTGGTAACTAACCACACTAATCCAAATTTAGTCAAATTTGTCAGTCATATAAAACTACGAAGAAGAAGTTGGCTGAAATACTAAATGAAATTGGACAAAATAAATCTGCAGATGGATATTCCATGAATGGTGTGAAAATGACTTAAGATTAAACTGAGGCTTTGGACTGCTTTAGTTTTATCCTCTGTTATTTTCACACATTCACAAATGCAGATTTACTCGTCTGTTTTGTGCAACTCATTCTGCATTTCATTGCCACTGCATTCAACATTTTTACTCATTGGTACATCTATATAATAAACATGATGTGATGATAAAAAAACACAAATTATGGCCTAGGTTAGGGATGTTTATGTCTTTCACTCATAGGACTCTGAAGGACAAAGGAAAGGGATGTGGAAAGTGATAAGAGTGGTAACAAAAGGGAACAGTTTTACCAAATTCTTCCTTATCAATCGACCTGACATAGGTGAATCTCTCATTCAAAGTAATGGAAGAAGAGGTCACCTAGCATTTGTTTTGAATATTTTGTTCTGTCTTCACACTGAAAATAGCCTTTAATGCTTTCTGTGGTGCTACTAACATGCTAAATCTAAAAGATATAGAACAGATTTAACAACTTATAATTGAGCCTCCTTGAATTAGAGAGAGCCTTAGGAGAAACAAAATTGTATTGCACTCCAATAGTGAACTGAATTTATCAATGTCATCAAATCCAGTGAGCAACTCTAGTTCAGTGAGGTCTCTGTGAGACCATACCATGTAAGTCACCATCCTTGGCTGAAAGTGAGGTGCCACCTTGCTGACCAAGACAGGACTCCAAGCATACCAAACAACAAATGCTATTTACCATGGTCACAGCTACCTCACAACCAATAGATTAGACTTCTCAGCTTTGCCATGTTGTACTGTGAATAGCAGTGGATAATTAACTGATAAGAGGAGAAGGCTCTGTGAGCTTGGATGACCTTGATGTTGGCAGAGCCCGGAACCTAAGCAAGAAATACAAAGCCGGAGCATCTGCAACTAGTTTAGCCTGAAGTGCCAAGTAAGTCATTCATTTCCGCATGGTCTTGGGCTCCACCACCATAAAAGGCTATCATCAGCTAATCTGATTCACTAGGTGAAATTACGCAATTGCTTAGTGCACTGAAGAACAGAACACATCGGCTCTGACAGCATCCCTCAATACAGTCATTGGGGAGGCATGATTTGAAAGCCCTGACATAGTCAAAGAGATACAAGTGACAACTGTCAAGGGAACCTTTAACTATTATGTTATCATTTGGTATTGATAATGATTTATTACTGTCACGTGTATTAAGAGCTTTTGTTTGTGTGCACTCCAGAGGAATGATTTCACATAAAAGTACAGCATACTAGTAAACAGGATGCAGAATATAGTTGTAGTTACAGAGAAACTGCAGCACGGGTAGACAGATAAAGTGTGAGGGAATTTTGACTGCTTATGGAGGGTAAAGGGAACCTAATGGGTGCGCACACAGGTACTTAGTTCTGTAAATTAACATGTTGCCAATTCAGCCAACAAAGGTACTTATCAGTAAAAAACAGGTTCGCTCTGTGCCTAACAGTTCATTATTATTGAGGGTTAATCCTTGTAACAGGTGAGTAAAAACATTGAAAATGACAATGCAAGTGAACGTTAATATTCCTGATTAATTTACTAATCTTTCGGTCATCAGCAGTTAATTGTTACATGTGTATGGAGCACGTGACACTACAGCAGCATGTGGTAGCATTTATCAAATACAAATGGACTATATTATACAGTATCTAAAATGTAGGCATGGAACTATTGGATTTAGCTCTCAAGTCATTCCTTGATGCTTTATTTCAACATTTGTTCAGTAAATAGTGCTTAAATCTCCTGAAATAAATCAAGGATGAATTGGAAGGAAAAGATTAATGATGGTCAAGAGGAGGAGATTTTTACTAGATTAAGAAAGGGATTATATTGGGCACAACAACACTTATTCAGATCAAATAAATGAAACGTAGACCAGCAGTGAAAGATTAGAATCACAAGGCTAATGATTGGAAAACACCATATATATTGCTGATTTCTATTTCCACTCCTAAATGAAAACACTGATGATCCATTGAAACATAAGCAGCAGGAATTTGTTCAAAAGTAAACAGAATAATCAAAAACTACAATTTCAAACACAAAAACTACTGGGGAACTCAGCAGGCCAGGCAGCATCTGTGGAAAAAAGTATAGTCGACATATTGGGCGAAGACTCTTCGAACGGCCGAAGAGTCTTGACCCAAAAATGTCGACTACTTTTTTCCATAGATGCTGCCTGGCTTGCTGGGTTCCTCCAGCATTTTGTGCAGTGTTGCTTGGATTTTCAGCATCTGCAGATTTTTTTTTCTTGTTTGTGAAAAACTAGTTTGATGGTTTGCATACAATATTTAAAGATCTTTTGACATAATTTCTATTATAGATTCAATAATGGAATCCAGGGTAGTAATCTCGAGATTGCTACTTGTGCCATGTGCTAGCGAGGGCAAGAATAGTAGGATCAGGCAGATGAATGCGTGGCTGAGAGACTGGTGCAGGTGGCAGGGCTTCAGATTCTTGGATAATTGGGATCTCTTCTGGGGGAAGTATGACCTGTTCAAAAAGGACAGGTTGCACCTGTACCCGAAGGGGACCAATATCCTGGCGGGAAAGTTTAATTGAGCTGTTAGGGAGGGTTTAAGCTAATTTGGCAGGGGGATGGGAACCGGAATGACAGAGCGGAGGAAGGGGAAAACAGAAATAAATCTAAGATTGTGAGCAGTAAAGATGTTAGCAAAGACAGGCAGGTGATGGGACAAATTTGTAGCCATTGGGATGAGTTGCAGTGCAATAAAGTTGCAGTGAAATCAAAGCGAAAAGTACCAAATACAGGTCTTAAGGTGTTATCCTTAAATGCACGCAGCATAAGGAATAAGGTGGATGATCTTGTTGTACAGCTACAGATTGGCAGGTATGATATTGTGGCCATCACTGAGACCTGGCTAAAGGATGCATGTTGCATGTCTCTGGGAGCTGAACCTCCAAGGATACACGGTGTATCGGAAGGATAGGAAGGTAGACAGAGGGGGGAGGTGTGGCTTTATTGGTAAGAAATGATATTAAATCATTAGAAAGAAGTGATATAGGATTGGAAGGTGCAGAATCTTTATGGGTTGAGCTAAGAAATTGCAAGGGTAAAAGGACCCTGATGGCAGTTATTTATAGGCCTCCAAACAGCTGCAGGGATGTGGACTACGAATTACAACAGGAAATAGAAAAGGCTTGTCAGAAGGGCAGTGTTATGATAATTGTGGGGGATTTTAACATGCGAGTGGATTGGGAAAATCAGGTCAGCACTGGATTTCAAGAGAGAGAATTTGTAGAATGTCTGCGAGATGGCTTTTTAGAACAGCTTGTTGTGGAACCTACTAGGGGATTGGCTGTACTGGATTGGGTATTGTGTAATGAACCGGAGGTGATTAGAGAGATTGAGGTGAAGGAATCCTTAGGAGGCAGTGATCATAACATGATTGAGTTCACTGTGAAATTTGAAAAAGAGAAGCCGAAATCTGATGTGTCGGTATTTCAGTGGAGTAAAGGAAATTACAGTGGCATGAGAGAGGAACTGGCCAAAGTTGACTGGAAAGGGACACTGGTGGGAAAGACAGCAGAGCAGCAGTGGCTGGAGTTTATGCGAGAAGTGAGGAAGGTGAAAGACAGGTATATTCCAAAACAGAAGAAATTTTCGAATGGAAAAAGAATGCAACCGTGGTTGATAAGAGAAGTCAAAGCCAAAGTTAAAGCAAAGGAGAGGGCATACAAGGAAGCAAAAATTAGTGGGAAGAGAGGGGATTGGGAAGTTTTTAAAACCTTACAAAAGGAAACCAAGAAGGTCATTAAGAGCGAAAAGATTAACTGTGAAAGGACGCTTGCAAACAATATCAAAGAGGATACTAAAAGCTTTTTAAAGTATATAAAGAGTAACAGACAGCTGAGAGTAGATATAGGACAGATAGAAAATGATGCTGGAGAAATTGTAATGGGAGATAAGGAAATGGCAGAGGAACTGAATGAGTATTTTGCATCAGTCTTCACTGAGGAAGACATCAGCAGTATACAGGACACTCAAGGGTGGCAGGGAGGAGAAGTGTGCGCAGTCACAATTACGACAGAGAAAGTACTCAGGAAGCTGAATAGTCTAAAGGTAGATAAATCTCCCGGACCAGATGGAATGCACCTGCGTGTTCTGAAGGAAGTAGCTGTGGAGATTGCGGAGGCATCAGCGATGATCTTTCAAAAGTTGATAGATTCTGGCATGGTTCTGGAGGACTGGAAGATTGCAAATGTCACTCCGCTATTTAAGAAGGGGGCAAGGAAGCAAAAAGGAAATTATAGACCCGTTAGCTTGACATCGGTGGTTGGGAAGTTACTGGAGTCGATAGTCAAGGATGAGGTTACAGAGTACCTGGAGACATATGATAAGATAGGCAGAACTCAACATGGATTCCTTAAAGGAAAATCCTGCCTGACAAACCTATTACAATTTTTTGAGGAACGTACCAGTAGGCTAGACAAGGGAGATGCAGTGGATGTTGTATGTTTGGATTTTCAGAAGGCCTTTGACAAGGTGCCACACATGAGGCTACTTAACAAGATAAGAGCCCATGGAATTACGGGAAAGTTACATACGTGGATAGAGCGTTGACTGATTGGCAGGAAACAGAGAGTGGGAATAAAGTGATCCTATTCTGATTGGCTGCCGGTTACCAGTGGAGTTCCACAGGGGTCCGTGTTGGGGCCACTTCTTTTTACATTGTACATCAACGATTTGGATTATGGAATAGATGGCTTTGTGGCTAAGTTTGCTGACGATACGAAGATAGGTGGAGGGGCCGGTAGTGCTGAGGAAATGCAGAGTCTGCAGAAAGACTTGGATAGATTGGAAGAATGGGCAAAGAAGTGGCAAATGAAGTACAATGTTGGAAAGTGTATGGTTATGCACTTTGGCAGAAGTAATAAATGGGCAGACTATTATTTAAATGGGGAAAGAATTCAAAGTTCGGAGATGCAACAGAACTTCGGAGTCCTCGTACAGGATACCCTTAAGGTTAACCTCCAGGTTGGGTCAGTAGTGAAGAAGGCGAATGTAATGTTGGCATTCATTTCGAGAGGAATAAAGTATAGGAACAGGGATGTGATGTTGAGGCTTTATAAGGCACTGGTGAGACCTCACTTGGAGTACTGTGGGCAGTTTTTGTCTCCTTATTTAAGAAAGGATGTGCTGACGTTGGAGAGGGTACAGAGAAGATTCACTGGAATGATTCTGGGAATGAGAGGGTTAGCATATGAGGAACGTTTGTCCGCTCTTGGACTGTATTCCTTGGAGTTTAGAAGAATGAGGGGAGACCTCATAGAAACATTTCGAATGTTGAAAGGCATGGACAGAGTGGATGTGGCAAAATTGTTTCCCATGATGGGGGAGTCTAGTACGAGAGGGCATGACTTAAAGATTGAAGGGCGCCCATTCAGAACAGAGATGCGAAGAAATTTTTTTAGTCAGAGGGTGGTGAATCTATGGAATTTGTTGCCACGGGCAGCAGTGGAGGCCAAGTCATTGGGTGTATTTAAGGCAGAGATTGATAAGTATGTGAGCAGCCAGGGCATCAAAGGTTATGGTGAGAAGGCAGGGGAGTGGGACTAAATGGGAGAATGGATCAGCTCATGATAAAATGGTGGAGCAGACTCGATGGGCCGAATGGCCGACTTCAGCTCCTTTGACTTATGGTCTTATGGTCTCTTATGGAATTCAGCCTCTTCCTGCTGGTTTCTCATGTCCATATTTGTGGTGAGGGGAAGAAAAAGTGGAACAAGAAAAAATATAATGAAAGAAAGTAATCTTTTCTGATCAGCTTCTTTAAGTTATTTTTCAGTTATCCTTGAATAAAGTCGTGTCTGCGGGTGGTGCATGATGAAGTACTAAGGAATGCAATCTTCTGAAGGTTAATGTTATTTATACTGTTATCAGGGTAATTGGCCAGTTGTCATAAGTTAGATAAATAATAAGAGTGAGAACAAACTAGATAAATAGACATACAGCACAATTTCCCTTTGGGATCTCTAAAAAACATCTAGAGCAAATATTATGAGATATTGTGTATAACATTATATAACTATAGATTTGTCATATTTTGTGAAATATTATAGAACACCACAAAAAGACTTAGCAAGTCCAGGAGGATATTATGGCAAATCAAAGTGGTTGAAGATCGGATTAAGTAATTTTAAAAAGTGTTTTATTTTGTAATACTAAGAAGGTAACCTGTTGGGTTTATATAGTAGAATACTTCAAGTTAAACTCGACAAGTAAATGGAATTAATTTACAATTCAGAAATGCAGCTTATCTTAATTGACCGGTCTCAGGGAAGACTTTGTTATTTTACTAATATACATTTTCAAACCAACATTGCCATAACTTGTTAATGATGAACTTTTTTTTCAATCTGGCGCAGAGTTGGGATGTTTCCACAGCTTGAAATGGGCAAAATAGACTAGCATAATTACTTTTGAGCTGCTAAGGTCAAATGTAATTCAGGATTTAGATTTTTCACTTCATAAAATAGATGAGAGGGACAAGATTTAAAGGCAACCAGGGGGACACATTTGGCATGATGGAGTCGGGAAGAATGATATATTCCATGATGTAGAATACTGTGACTCTGTGACTCAGTATGTAATTTTAGGAGTGTTAAGGAGATATAATAATCAAAGTCAAAAGTCAAATTAAATTTATTGTCAAAGTATGTGTGCTATATGTTATTAATATGGGATTCAATTTTTTTGCACAAACATAAAAGACACAATAGAATTTATGAAAAAGCTATACATAAACAAATACTGACAAATAACCAATATACAAGACAAATTGTACAAAAAAAGGTGGCAAAACCTTTGTTTTACTCTATTCCACTATGAATTAAAATTCCACCAGGAAGACGCTCTTTCAGTTAAGAACCAATTTTAACTGAAGATTGATACAATCTTCATGTTATGAACATGGTGAGACTGTACTGAGAAGGACACAGATAAGTTTTATTTACTTGTTTGTTTTGAAGCAATAGGTGTGGGCTTCTTGCTGTTACACAGAAACTTTGAGTAGCCTGTTGTCATGAGACGTAAATGCTTGAACGTGGACATATCAACTACTGTTTAACCTCATTCACTTCCATTGATGTCAGTGGAACACAGTGTGAGTTAAACATTATCGCATACTCAAAAGAATGGGCATCATCTGCTGAAAGTGAAATGGTTAAATATTTCAGGTCAAGGTCCAAAACCTATTATCAGAATGGGGGAAAAGAAAAGCAAACTTCCAGATGTTGTCTCAGTCTGATGAATGGTTCATTCCTTCACTGTTTCTCTCCCAACAGATTCTACCCAACCTACTGAGTGTTTCCAGTACTTTTTATTTTTATTTTAGAAATCCAGCTTCTGCTTTTTCTGATTTTCACATACCTACTGACTAATAATTACCCAAAATATTGCTCCTCCCCTATTTTATTATTCTAGGGATTATATTCAATTGTGATGTGTGAGGGTTTTGACAACAGTACATCTCATCTTGGGATATAAGATTCAACTATCTGCAATTTGCCTATCCTCACAATAGATCTGCAGCAGATGCTATCTCACAGGCTGCCTACTCTGCTTTGGAGACCTGGAAAACGGCAAAACATACATTGAATTGAATTGAATGATCTTTATTGTCATTATACATAGGTACAATGAAACTCTGTTTGGCTTCCTCTCAGGCAATTAAATAAAGTGGTAGATAAAAACAAGACTGTAATAGAAAAACAGTATTAAATAGATAAGTAGCAGAAAATAAGTTGCAGCAGCACCAGAATATCACAGTAATGCACAAAGTGCCATTAGTGCAGGTATTTGAGTCCTTGTGTGTGTGTGTGTGCTCACAGTTTCAGTCATTGTTCTGTGGGAGTGGTGTGATGGAGGCCACAGCTCTGGGATAGAAGCTGTTCCTCAGTCTATTTGTTCTGGCTTTTAGTGTCCTGAACCTTTCGCTGGATGGCAGCAGGTCAAACAGGGAGTGGTCGGGGTGTGTGTCTCTGGTTATGCTGATTGCTTTCCTCCTGAGTCTGCTGGAATAGATGGTGTCCAGTCCTGGGAGCTCCATCCTGACAATTCGCTGGGCCGCCTTCACCACGCAATGCAGGTCTTGTCGCTCAGCGGTTGTGCAGCTGGCATACCACACTGTGCCACTGTTGGTCAGGATGGTTTCAATTGTGCTTCTGTGGAAGTTGAGCAACAGCTTTTGTGGGAGTTTGGCCTATTTCAGCTTTCTAAGGAAGAGGAGTCTTTGTTGTGCCTTTTTTACAAGCAACGAGGTGTTGGTGGTCCATGTCAGCTGTGTTGACAACATAACTCCAAGGAACATTCAGGATATTTTGGGTAACAATTAGTCATCACTTGGCATGTGAGTCCTGAAACTGCAGATGCTGGAATTCTGAAATAAAAAAAATAAACAGAACTATTGGAAATATTATGCATGTTGGGCAGAATCTGTGGAAGCAGAAATAGTCAGTGATGTTTATCAGTTATAGCTTGGCATTCAACACTATCAGCCATTCAGTACTATTTAACAAACTTCAAAACCTGGGCCTCTGTACCTGCCTCTGAAAAATGGATCCTTGACGTCCTCATCAGGAGACCACAGTTAGTGCAGATCAGCAATAACATTTCCTTCCCCCTAACAATTAACACAGGCTAACCTCAGGGATGCATACTTAGTCCATGGCTCTATTCTCACCACACACATGATTGTGTGGCTAGACACAACTCAAGTGCCATCTATAAATTAACTAATGTCACCATTGTTGCTGGTAGAATGTCAGATAGCATTAAGGAGGTGTGTGGGAATGAGAGCGATCAGCTGAGATTTATCACCCCCCAATCATCAGCCTCTTGAATAAAAGGGGTAACTGCACACTTGACCCATCAGTGAAATTTTCCTCCAACCAATGATCTCACTTTAAGAACTCTATCTCATGTTCTCATTAATATTGCTATTTATTTGTATTTGCATTTGCTCTGTTGTTGCCTTCAGTACTCTGTAGATCTTTCATTGATCCTGCTGTAGATACTATTCTGTAGATTTTCTAAGTATACCCACAAGAAAATGAATCTCAGGGTTGTATATGGTGATGTATAGGTAGCTTGATCATAAAACTTACTTTGAAATTTGAACTTTGATTGGGTGGTGTTACAACAATAACCTTGCCCTTAATGTCAGCAAGACCAGGTCTTGGACTATTTGGACTTCAGGAGCGGGATGTCAGTAGAACACACAACAGTCCTCACTGAAGAGTCGGCAGTAAAAAGGGCGGCACACAGTGGGCAGCTTTTATTTCCTGTGTGTCAAAATCTCAGAGCATCTGTCTTAGACTCAATGCATTGATGTAATCACAAAGAAAGCATGCCAACAGATCAACTTCTTTATGAGTTTGAGGAGATTTGATATGGCACCATAGACTCTAGCAAATTTCTATAGAGGTGCAGTGGAGAGAATTCTTACTGCATTGCAGCCAGGTATGAAGACTCCAGTGCACTGGATCACAACAGGTTACAGGGTTGTAGACTCATCTAGCACCATCACGGGACCAATCTCCTTCATCATCAAGGGCATCTTCAAGAAGTGGTTCCTCGAGAAGTCATCATCTGGACATTCCCACTTTACATTACTACTATTAAGATGGAAGAACAGGGTCCTGAAAACTCACACTGAATGATTCAGTAACAACTTCTTCCCATTTGGTGTCAGATTTCTGGATGGTCCACAAATAAAATAACACTGCCTGATTATTCTTTTTTTTGTACTATTTAGCTTTGAAACATGGTAATTTTATGTTTCTGCAGCATAAAGATAACAAGTTTCACCATCAAATAAATCAGCGATAATTTTGATTATGATTTGAACATCACATCCCTTATCACACGTTAGAATCAGGATTTAAGATTTTTAAATTTATTCGCTGAGAGATCAGACTTGATTAATGGTAGATTGTGAATGCAGCATGATTTTCAGCTCCTATCCTAAATTGTCACATGGAACACAGATCCAGAATTTCCTAAGGTCTTCGAAAAAAGTATAGAGATTAGTAAGTAGTGCAAAAAGAGAGGGAACAAGCATACTGATAAAGTGTTCCTAGGTATATTGTCCATTTAGAAATCTGATGGCGGAGGGGAAGAAGCTGTTCCTGAAACGTTGAGTGTGTGTCTTCAGGCTCTTGTAACTCCTCCTTAATGGTAGCAATGAATAAAGTGCATGTCCTGGGTAATGGGGGTCCTTAATGATGGATGCCACCTTATTGCGGCATCGTCTTTCGAATGTGCCCATGATGGAGCTGGCTGAGCTAACTTTTTACCATCCTGTGCAGTGGCCCCTCCATACCAAACAGTGATGCAACCAGTTAGAATACTCTCCAGGGACATCTGTAGAAATCTGCAAGTGTCTTCAGTGACATATCAAATCTACTCCTAATGAAATATAGCTGCTGTCATGTCGTCTTTGAAGCTATCAGTATGTTGGATCCAGGTTAGATTCTCAGAGATATTGACACCTAGGAACTTGATTTTTTTTCATTCTTTCCACTTCTGATCCCTCTATGAGGACTGGTGTGTGTTCCCTCATCTTAGCCTTTCTGAAGTCCACAATCAGTTCTTTGGTCATATTGATGTTCAGTGCAAGGTTGTTGTTGCGACACCACTCAACTAGCTGATGTATCTTTCCTCTATATGTCCTCTCATCACCATCTGAAATATTGCCAACAATACTTCTGTCATCAGCAAATTTATAGATGGCATTTAAGCCGTGCGTAGACACACCATCATGGGTGTAGAGAAAGTAGAGCTGTGAGCTAAGCACACATCCCCGTGGTGTGCCAGTGTTGATTGTCAGTGAGGTGGAGATGATATTTCTAATCCACACAGATTGTGATCTTCTAGTTAGGAGGTTGAGGATCCAGTTGCAGAGGGAGGTACAGAGGCCCAGGTTCTGGAGCTTTTCAATCAAAACTGTAGGAATGATTGTGTAAATGCTGAGCTGTAGTTAATAAGCAGCATCTTGACACATGTAGTTGACTTATCCAGCTGATCCAAAGCCACAAGAAGAGCCAGTGTGATCACATATCTGCTGTAGACCTATTGTGGCAGTAGGCAACTTGCAGTGGGTCTGGGTCCTTGCTGAGACAGGAGTTAATTCTAGCCATCTGTAAAGGGAAATCTTGCCTGACAAATCTATTAAGAATTCTTCGAGGAAGTAACAAGCAGGGTGGACAAAGGAGAGGCATTGGATGTTATTTACTTTGATTTTCATCAGGCGTTTGATAAGGTGCCACACATGAGGCTGCTAACAAGAAAAAGTCCTATGAGGTTACAGGAAAGATACAGGCATGGATAGCGGAATAACTGACAAGCAGGAGGCAGCATGTGAATAAAAGGGGCCTTTCATGTTGGCTGCTGGTGACTAGTGGTGTTCCTCAGGGGTCAGTATTGGGACGTTTACTTTTCATATTGTTTGTCAATAATTTAGATAATGGAGTTAACAACAGGAATTCTGCAGATGCTGGAAATTCAAGCAACACACATCAAAGTTGCTGGTGAATGCAGCAGGCCAGGCAGCATGTCTAGGAAGAGGTACAGTCGACGTTTCAGGCTGAGACCCTTCGTCAGGACTAACTGAAGGAAGAGTTAGTAAGAGATTTGAAAGTGGGAGGGGGAGGGGGAGATCCAAAATGATAGGAGAAGACAGGAGGGGGAGGGATGGAGCCAAGAGCTGGACAGGTGATTGGCAAAGGGGATACGAGAGGATCATGGGACAGGAGGTCCGGGGAGAAAGACAAGGGGGGGGACCCAGAGGATGGGCAAGGATAATGGAGTTGATGGCTTTGTGGTAAGTTTGCGATGATACGAAAATAGGTAGAGGGGTGGGTAAATGGGGAGAATATTCACATATCAGAGGTGCAAAGGGACTTCAGAGTCCTTGTGCAAGACTCCCAGAAGGTTAATTTAGAGGTTGAGTCTGTGGGCATTATTTCAAGGGGAATAGAACATAAAAACAAAGAGATAATGCTAAGGCTTTATAAGACATTAGTCTGGCTGCACTTGGAGTATTGTCAACAGTTTTGGGCCCCATATCACAGAAAGGATGTGTCGTCATCGGAGAGAGTCCAGAGCAGGTTCATGAGGATGATTCCGGGAACGAAGGAGTTAACATATGAGGTGCATTCGGCAGCTTTGGGCCTGTGCTCACTGGAATTTAGAAGAATGCAGGGGGATCTTGATTCATCTGAATCCATTAATCCGTAGACTGTAGTTCTTTGTGGTCAACAGTCTTATTCACGTTTTTCTTGCATCACATTTGCTACATTCTGCTCAGTTGGCACTATCAGAGGGGAATTGGTGAATTTTTTTTCCTTGAGATAGATATTAGTTTTTGCCCAAAGACACAGCTATGAAGAGTTAGAGATGGTTTTCAGAGCCCTACAAGGTGCACCATCAGGACCTGATGCTTTGATACTTGGACAACTTGTGTAGTTCTGGATCACAGGTACTGAGTGCCACAGACCCAGCTTCAGCAAACTACAAA
Source organism: Mobula hypostoma (assembly GCF_963921235.1). NCBI lineage: Eukaryota > Metazoa > Chordata > Chondrichthyes > Myliobatiformes > Myliobatidae > Mobula > Mobula hypostoma. The sequence goes on along the minus strand of NC_086098.1, from coordinate 216,298,584 downwards.
TCTCAGAATTCATCTATGGCTTTTGATTTGGGTATAACCGGTATATTCTTGAAGACACACACCTATCCACACAGCTCTTGATGAAGTTGGTGACAACTATGGCATATTCATCCAGATTTGAATATGAATCCCTGAATATTGTCCAGTCCACCAACTCAAAACAGTCGAGTAGGCACTCTTCCATCTCCCTTGACCATATCCTTGGTCCTCCCACCTGGTACACTGTAGTCTTTAGTCTCTGCCTGTACAGTGGGAGAAGAAGTACAGCCAGATTATCAGACTTTCTAAAGACTGGGTGTGGAATGGTATAGTAAGCATTCTTGATGGTGGTATAACAGTGGTCAAGTGTGTTGGCTCCATTTAGTTCCACAAGTGATATGTTGGTAGTAGTTGTTCAGAGAATTCTTCAAGCTGGCTTAGTTGAAATCCCCACAATGATAAAGAAGGCATCAGAGTGCACTGTTTCATGCCTGCTGATTACAGAGCTTAGTTCCTCCAGTGACTGCCTAATGCTGGTCTGAGGTGGAATGTAGACAGCTACCAGAAAGATGGCAAGAAACTCCCTTGACAGATTAAAAGGATAACATATGACCACTAGATGTTCCAGGTCAAGCGAGTCAGAAACTCATGTCTGTGCACCACAATAAGTTAATTATCAAACATACTCCACCTCCTCTGTCTTTAAAAGACTGAGCTCTCCTGTCAATATAGTAAATAGCGAAGCCATTAAGCTGCAATGTTACATTCAAAATGGCAGGGGATTGCCATGTTTCTGTGAAGTAAAGTATGTAGCAGTACCTGATGTCCATCTGCTTCAGCAATTTTGCTCCAGGTTCTTCAATGTAATTTTCTAGAAACTGTATGTATACATCAGAAGGATAGTCAGGAGTGAGGTCTAAAGCCTTTGCATTTCAATTTTACTTGCAGCCCAGCATGCTTTCTATGCTTTCATTTTCTTAAAGGGAAACTACACTCGCGACCTGAGTCTGCATTCTGGGATCCACCAATCTGTCGATAGATTATTTTAAAATGTCAATTTTAAGTATTGATAGATTTTTTAAGAGAGCATTAAAACAGATAGAAGCAGAATGCATATAACTGCTGAAGCAAGTGACTTGCTGATGCAGAACTCATTGCAACAAATCCCATGATTTTCCCAATGGAGTACAAATTGTTTCATCAGTTTTTAATCAGCAATATATTTTAAGATTTTGATATTCTGCCCCTCCTGATCTATGTAAATGCAAACTAAAATCTTGCTGGTTATTGGCATTGCTACTTGCCAGTCTAGTGTTATAAGCCAACTCTTACCAACGCCGACTGATTCCCGTTTATTAGAGTTCACAACTGTAAAACTTATTTCGGGTTTGACAAGCTGAAAAAGACATCTAAGCAATTATAATTGATTGAAATTATAAGGCCTGGGAGAGTAATGACTTCGGCAGGAAATGTAAATGAAATACTTATCTTGCAAGCAGATGACAATTTCTGCATTGAATAACATCCTAATTATTCCGGACATCCACAGCTCCAGTTTGGAAAGTAGTAAAAACAAAGATAACTCAATACATCTTTGCTACATTTCACTGGAATTAAAACTGCATTTTGTATTTCCTTAACTTTTGTTTTTAGAAGTCCCATTAATGTTACAGTCTTCAGCACTGTTGATTTGCACAAAAATACACAAGAAAATAGGCCCTTCAGTGTGCCATGCTGATTTTGGCTGATCTGATCCAACTCCCTAGTCCCCTTCTGTGCCAGTTACCTCCTCTTTAAATATATTCAATGACCAAACCGCCACCGATCTCCAATCAGGAGATAGATCATCTTTTTTGTGAAGGAGGTACATACATCAGCTGTAATTGATTGGCAATTTGCTTCTAACTATAATTTGTTGTCCAAGTTCCCAAGGTAATGGAAGTATTTTAACATCCACCTTGCCTTGACCCCCTTAGTTATTTAGGTTGGCCATGTGATACTGGGCTATGTCAGTTTCAGCCAGTGTTCCCTATTGCAAGATTTGCACAACTGCTGATATTAAACTTTACAACTATGACTTCAGCAGTCAGCCTTTAAAGGGGATCTACATGCAATAAAAACTACATTCATCTGGCAACTCTGGACTGTTCCTCCTTAAATAGATGCTGCCATCATGGGAAGGGGACAGAGGGACTGGAACGAAATACACCCATGAGGCATGCTTATTATGAAAAGAGGCATGGGGTTGTCCAAGATTACAATTAGGTGTTCCCAGCACGAGGTGTCAGGGAGCTCTCTGCAAAGAGTAATACAAATTGAGTGTAGTTTATGAATGCATTCACGTTGGAGCATTTAACAATACAAACAAATTAACATCAGAGTGAAATGCATTAGGGCAAATGGAAATTTGGACAAATTTCCCAGAAATTTCTCTGCTCTACATTAAACCAATTTTTAACTAGAATTAGAGTTGTGAATTAAAATCTCCAGGCAGTGTGTTTTGTTGTTATGTTCTCTCTGTCCATTTCCTTATCACTAGTTCTTTTTTCTTACCTCATTGTTTTACATCTCTGTTTTAGTCACTTTCAGTCTGCCTGCCGATGATATTCTTCTATTGTCTGATTCCCTAGTTCTGTCTCTATCCATTATTAACAACTGCTGAATTAAAGGTGAAGCTGCAGAAGATAGAAATGATTAGAGTGGTACACTATATCCCTCCAAACAAATAGGGCTACACATTAGTATGCACCACTTCACTCAGGACCTAGGCTATATTGAGTACCCACAGTCATGCCATGTTCCATGGCCTATAGTGCAGCAGCTGCAGATGGCTGACTTTCCCTGAGCCAGACACAGATCCAGTCGTCACTTTCATGTAGTCAGGAAACCACATCAAAGTTTACAGATGAGTGTGTACTCTATTAGTTGGAATAAATTTAGATGCCATTGATTACTCTGGAATAACCTGAACTGTACAGCACCACTGAAATCTGGAGTGTGCATATACTGTATGTGGCCAACGAGAGCCCCCAATAGTCATGATGTGTATAAAAGGTATGCAAGTGCATGCACAAATTGTTAATATTCACCAATTTAAAATGACTCTCCAAATGCAGTCAGACATAAATTCATGTGCACATGCTTGACTGGAAGCATTTGGGATTGCAACTAGTTTATTTCAGTAATAAAGTATTATAATTGGATGATGTAGTCAGATATCTTTAATGTTCGCAAACAGGAATTGAGAGAGTGGATTGAAAGAAAAAAATCGCAGTAAATCTGATAATCTCATACCATTGTAACATTGGTGTGCCAGATTGGCAGATTTTCTGAGCTATAAGATATTATTCTTATTAATAAGCTAACAAAGGTTTATTTCAACATTGTTGATGTGTCAGATCTAAAGAATCTATTACCTGGTGAATATAAAGGGAGCATTGGAAACAGAACCCAATGTGATTGAAGCGGGTGTGGGATGGAAGGCCCCAGTGTTTCTTTTTCTTCTTAAGGGGAGCGTAGTGAGCCAGACACCAAATCATCAAGATTTTTTAGCAATCAGATACTGGATTATCAGAATTTTATTGTATTCCACTGTTTGACCAGATCAGAGAGCCAGAGTTTTTTTTATTTAGAGCAAAGCTTTTCAGGAGTGCAATCAAGCAATGCTGTTATGTGTAAAGGCAAAAGCAGTTTACACCTCAGAAATGCAAATGAAAATTGATACTCTGTAAATTATTCATGAAAGACGTTTGTGGACTAAAGGTATTAAAGGATGTGATTAACTGACAGCCAGGCAACGTTAGGCACAGGTTAACCATGATCTTAAAAAATTGCGGAACAGTGTTGAGTGGCTAAGTGGTCCACAAATGGTCCAAAATTCCACATTTCTGTAAAGCCTTTGAATATGCAAGACTTCACGACTTTGGAAAGTAGGGCAACCTGCTGGCATCACAGTGTAGAGTGTATTTTATCCAGCCAATCCTCTTATAGGTTTATATTTATGTGAAAGGCAGATGGGAATGAACAAAATATTGTGAAATCAATGGCAAGGAGAGTAAGTCAGGATTGAAGAAAATTATGTGGGTTTCTTTAGGAAATAAAAATAAAAAGCGGTAACTGCTTGAAATCGGAACTGAAAACAAAAACATGGTGGAAACATTCAGCATATCAAGTACTGTTTGTGGAAAAAGATAAAGTTAATTACTTCATGTCTGCAACACTTCATTGTCTGAAGGAGGTAGTAGTAGGGGGAGGGCTGAAGGAGCTTTTCATCTGATTCCAGCTGTTTTCATGATGAGGATTCATCTCTTTTTGTTGCTGTGTGGAAGGGTCCTTCATTTTCTCCATCCTCTCCTGTTTAGTTTTCTAGTTATTTTCAACTGATTTTATGTCACTTAATTTATCAAGGTGACATTTACCAATACTCCAAAGACTAAAGGAAATGAGGCAACATGTACCCTTTGGATTACTCCACTTGTATACAAGTTTAATCCCTTAATGAAGTCTACCTAATTTATTCCGATATTTTGCAAAGTGATGCAGGCAAAACTGGCTCTGCTCATGATTTTATTTCTGCTAATTAACCCATGGTGTAGATACTTCTACTGTCGTTAAAGAGAGTATAAATAAACTGGAATAATGATCCAAAGCTCACAGTCATGCTACCACCACACTCATAATTGGCCCACATTGTAATTGGGAAAAGTCAGCTTTTCAGAAAACCCAATGCTGAAAAGCAGGTCAGTGCCAGACTGATCTGAACTAGTGAGGTCTGAATGATGCAGAAATATTCAGAAACTCCCCAAAAAGATCACATATCAATGACATAAAATCTATTTTTAAAATTTAGTCTCCTTCAAGTGCTCTGGTTTCCCCCCATGCCCCATGGACAAGCAGGGATAATTTACCACTTGAATTGCCCCCAGTATGTAGCTGAGTCATAGAATCTTGACAGTGTTGATGGAATGTTGACAAATAAAATAAAGGGATTCATGTCGGATTAAACAGGTTGGCATTCACGTATGGGCCGAAAGAGCCCATGTTGCTCCATGACTCTATAATTTAAATCGATATCAATTACCTGATACTTATTGAGATGCTTGTCCAACTCCACTGAAATGAATCATGTTCCCAATGCAGCTTCCACAAGAAGATTTGCCACCCTATGTGCTGGGGAATTGCAGCAAACTCATTTTTCAGTGTGGGGTGCAAATTGTCAGTTTGGTACTGTTGTGTTCATGCAGGAGCTCTCCAGCTTAGTGGTGTTTACATGACTTAAAACTTCGAGTGTTTCCAGCATGATCCATCCCATAAAACAACAAAATCAACATGCGTCAGTTCTGGCCTTTTACTCATGAGAAAGGAAATCCAAAATTCGCTTGAGTGACTCATGTTTTTATAGTAATGGTTTAGAGGCAGGTTTGGAATGGTGCTGTGTGTGTAGGTGAGTGGAATGAGCAGTAGGACAGAAGGTGTTTGTGTAGGGGAGGGTAAAATCACAGACACCATACTCCATTATTTTCCTCATGATATTTCTCCTTGATGAAGGATCTTTAACCTGAGATATTTATTTTTCCACCAATGTGGTCTGATCTGTTCAGTCTTCCCAGCATATCTGTTTTATGCCCTTTACCTTCCCTTCTCCACAGAAAGAAACACCAGTATTTCCAGACTACATTTAAAGTTAATGCTCAGTATCATTCTAGTGAATTTGGAGCTTTACCAAGGCTTGGCTCCATTGGGAAACATATTTGTGAGGAGTTGCATTGGCTCTGGCCAGCTGGACACTGTTTCATGAATGGGATGATCACTAAAATAAGGCAAAAACTAAGAGGACATGCATGCCCTCCAATCTTAGTGTCCACAATTCATAACACTATAGACATTAAGACATAACTACAGAACTATGACATTTGGCCCAACAAGTCTGTTCTGTCATTCGATCATGGCTGACCCATCTTTGCTCTCAATCACATTTGTTACCAAACGCCCCCAACCACGTCAGCTTCCGGGATTTAGACATTCAAACTCCCTGGAGTATGGATAGCTGAACCCTTTAAGGGTTCAATTGGTAGTCATGTTTCGAGCACCAATAATTGAGTATTTAAGGAACACCAGAACTGTGGTTTGGTGCTCAATTGTAAGACTACTTGTGATATCATCTAATGTTTGCTTTAAGCTCAAGTCCAGTGTAATACCATGTCTTGAAGTTTGCTTTGGATATCCCAGCATTTGGATGCAATTCATCCTTGTCAAGGACTCTCGTCACAGTATGACTGAGCCAACATGGACCCAATGGGGTATTGGAGCCTGTCATCAGCTGTGGGCAACCACGGTGAGAAAATTTCCAGACACAGCCTGGAGATGCATGACACCGTGTGCCAGCTGTTACAGGGAGGAAGCGAAAGTCACTCAGGTGAGGCTGTTGGTCATTAAGCGGAGCCAGCCCATCTTCTAACCCTGGATTCTTGCCACGGATTCCTCGTCCAATGCACATTAGTATTTGAAATTCAGCCATCCTGGTTCCCTTCAGAGCATGGAAACGTGGCCTTCATTATCACTCTTCTGACTGGAAGAGCTCTGGCCTGGGCCAACATGCATTGGGAATGTAGATCAGAGGTTTGCTTGGATTCAGAGAAATTCTGGGCTGTCCCGACGAAGGGTCTCGGCCCAAAACGTTGACTGTTTGTTTCCACGGATGCTGCCCGACCTGCTGAGTTCCTTCAGCATGTTGTGCGTGCTGCCATGATGAAGATGTTTCATCACCCCGCCAGAGCCAGTTGAGCCTCGGACCACCAGGGGGATGGTCAACAGCTGACTATGTGATCGAATTTTGGACCTTGTCCCAGGACAGTGTTGGAACAGGGAGGCCTTGGCCTCGCTATACCAGCATGGACTCTGAGGATGCCCTCACCTTGGGAGAGCCAGCAGAGAACTTGGAAGTTCTGATCGACAAGTCCATCCATCTTGATAACCGCCTGGCAGAGTGAGAATGGGACCACGTCAGGAGGTTGATGAGAGCCGGTCTGAGCCCAGTTCCCATGCATTGCAGTTCCACTTTCCAGCCTCTGACCGTGACCAGCCCATCGCTTGCTCCAGATTCAGTTGAACCCTTGCAGGTTGGTGGCACTGGGCTATCGCAGATGAGAGGTCCCGGAGTTGGAGTCAGGGTTGTTGCTCTTACAGCGAGGAAGCAGGCCACCTGCGGGCTGAATGTCCAAAGCAGCAGCCACTTTGAGAACTGCAAACACCGTCCAGTGGGAGGGGGACTGTGATGGTGGCAATACCTATGCTCAATCCCACGGATTCCGGTTTCGCGCTGAGGGAAAAGTTCACCTGGGTAAGAACTTGAGGCAGATGAAGACGTTCATGGACTCTGGAGCAGGAGGTAACTTCCTGAATTTAGGAACCACCTGCCATTTCGACATACCACTGTGAGAGTTGAGCCAGGCCAGACCCGCAACTGTCTTGGATGGCCACCTGTTAGGGTCCGGGCAGATCCAGCAACAGACTGATTTTGCAGATGGGAATAGAGAATCATGTGGAAGATATTAGTTTCTACATTATTGACTCTCCAGTCAAACCCTTGACCCTCGGGTATTCTTGGATTTCCCAGCATAACCCATCTGTGAACTGGGGGTGAGGGAAGAATCACTGCTTGGTCCAGTCATTGTAAAAGGGATTGCTTACGGCATGGTGTTCCGACACCCAGACTGTCTCGTGACCAATGCCTAATAAGGGAACAGCTTTCATTTCAAGGGAACCTGGGGCCTTCTGGAGACCTAATCCGGTCCTCTAGAGCGGACAAGCCAGTTCTGGCCAATGGGACTGTGCAAGTCCCAACACAGACTAGTTGGGATCCCACTGGAACTAGAGAGAGGGAACCTATAGTTCAGGATAAGTCCAAGAAGATGCCCGATCAGTCTAGGAATCTTGCCACTAAGCTTAAGGAATCCTGCTGCTGGGTCTCAAGGAAGGGAGAGACTCCTGTACGCAGATCCTTGAAGCCTGTTGCCAGGGGAGTTAGAACCCTCTGTAACGCCTCACTGCAGCTCTCTGAGGATACAGACGGGGATTCGGACTCTGATTTGGTCACTGTTTCTACCAAGGAATTTTGTGAGTGAAGGGAGAGGAATCACAGGTATGTCAAATCGTCTATCACCTAAGAAGCCTCAGGAGTTATCCTCAAAGAAAGGTCCAGAGAATATAGCTACACCCAGACTGGTTGAAATCCCTTCTGTCCACAGGAACTTGGGAGAGATCTTCAGCAAAAGAAAGGCCTCAACTCTTCCAGCACATTGACCCTATGACTGTGCTATAGACCTGCTGCCTAGTACCTGTCCTCACAGGGTCTCAGGCCCAGAGAGAAGCACGGTGGAGGAGTATTTATGGGAAGCTCTTGCCACAGGCTTCATTTGGCCCTCCACCTCATCCGCCGGTGCAGACTTCTTTATACAAAAGAAAAATGGGAGCTTGCACCCGAGCATTCGGTTAAACCAAGAATTGCTACCGCCTTCCACTCATGAATACGGCTTTTGAGATGCTCGAAGGGGTGAGGGTATTCTCATAACTAGATCTACGGAGTGCACATAGTCTGGTCTATACTAGTGAAGGCAATGAGTGGAAGAGTGCATTCAATATACCGACAGAGCACTTCGAGTACCTGGTTATCCACTTCGGCCTTGGGAACAGTCCAGCTATTTCCCAAACCTTTATATATGACCTGCTCTGGGATACTGTCCATATGTATGCCTGCGTCTACCTGGATGATATCCTAATCTTCTCAACATAAAGGAGCATTTCACTCACATCAGAGACATTTTAAAGAGGCTTCTAGACCATGGACTTTATGTCAAGTTGGAGATGTCAGGGTTTCATGTGACAGCTGTTTCACTTTAGGGTTTCATCATCTCCAATGGCAATTGCAAGATGGACTCTACCAAGTCCCAGGCAGTCAGAGACTGGCCACCACCATCCAGTATTAAACAAGTCCAGCGACTCCTGGAGTTTGCTAACTTCTACCAAAAGATCGACCACTGATGGCACTAACTAAGAAATCCATGGGCCCTTTTGTCTGGACAATTGAAACGGAACCTACTTTTGCAGACCTTAAGCAGCGGTTCACAGCAGCTCCCATCTTGGTTTCTCCTAACCCAAATCTTCCCTTCATCATGGAAGTGGGCACCTCAAACATTGGAGTGGGCACCACCTTATCCCAGCAACCACCTTCAGATAGTAAAGTCCACCCATGAGCATTCTTCTCCAGGTGGCCATCCCCTGCAGAGGGGAGCTATGACGTCAGGAATCAGGATGTTCTTGTGGCTAAGTTAGCCTTGAAAGGCCAAGAACCCTTTTATCTTAGACTGGCCATAAGAACCTGGCTTATATTCAGGATGCCAAGGGACTGAATTCCAGGCAAGCCAGGTGGACTTTGTTCTTTAACTGCTTTGAATTCATCCTGACTTACTGACCAGGGTTGAAAAAACAGAAACCAGGTTCTCTGTCTCATCAGTTTGATGAACTGGAATAAGAGGAGGACTACTACCATTTTGCCCCAGGCCAGGGTATCACCAATTCATTAGGGTATTGACGCTCTTGATCACAAGGCCCAAGCTCAAGGGAAGATTCCTAGGAACGATCCTCCGGGTAGGCTTTTTATCCCTAGTATTCCAATTGGGACATTCGTCCAGAATGACTACACACCCAGGGATTGCCAGGACCCTCGAGTTTTTCAAGAGGAGTTATTGGTGGCCTGAAATGATGAAATAAATTTGGCAGTATGTGTGGGTATGTAAGGTGTGCACCTGAAACAAAGAACCCTGTACCCAACCTCTAGGGCTTCTCCACCCTACCTGTTCTGGAAAGACCTTAGGCGCACATCTCCATGGACTTTGTCATGGGTCTCGCGCTATCCAAGGGGAAATCAGAGATCATGGTAGCTGTTGATCAGTTTTCGAAAGCCTGCAAGTTCATTGCTTTGGAGAAACTACCTTTCATGTTGGAGACAGCTGTATAATAACACAAACAAGACAAAAAGAACAAGCAGAAGGTGGAGAAAAAGTGAAATAATTGAAGACTGTGGAATTATTGTTCACTGGCGCCATCTTGACTGGAATACAGGGAAGGGGAAGGGAATTTTGGTTCACTCTGTTACTGAAGGATACACCACCTAGTGGAATGTTTGTTACCACAACAAGTATCATCCTGACTTACCTCATGACTGAAATGGTCAATGAACTTCTCAAAATAAAACTTAGAGGGATACGTATCTATTTGGTATCTATTTGGCAAACGTAAATGTTTGCCTGATAGCAGGCTGTACTAAAATGAGTGCCACATGGAAAACATCAAGTATTGTTATGTTCCTGTCTTATAAAGTGCCTACAAGCCAAAAGTTATGAGTGATCACCAGAGGCAGAACAAGGTTTAGTGAGCTGAAAAGTTAATGCCCAGCAACCAAATATTTAATATACTTTTTTTTTGAAAAGAGAACATTCTTCTTAAACAACGTGCTGAATGTGAAGAACGTGATTGTCATACCAAATTCTCATACTGAAGCACAACATATAAGTCAATGACTGGAGACAGTTCATCATTTCTCTCCCTTCAGCAGAGCTCTGCTTATCTAAAAAAATACAAGTTCTTTTGAGTTTGTAGTAGTCAAAGAATATTTGTGAATGTATGAACTGGAATTGAGGTTTATAGGGCTATTATTGCAGATCTCACTGTAAGATGTTGGGATGACAAACTGATCGGTAACTGGACCAGCTGGATATTCAGCTAGCTGATCCTGAGGTTTCTGCACTTCTCCAATTCTGGTTGTTGTGCATTTTTAATTTGCATCACTTTGGAGCCACAGGGTGATACAACATAGAAACAGGCCATTTGGACAAACTGGTCGATGCTGACAAAATGATGTCCCATTTGCCTGCATTAGGGACATATATTTTAGGACATTCCTATCTGTGCATCTGTCCAATTGTCTTCTAAAAGTTTTTATTGTTATGTCAGATGTGCCTCGACTAAAAACTTTGAATTTCCTCGCTAACCCTCTCACCTCTCTATTTTCTTTACTTCTTTCGGATTTTTTTTTAACTTAGTAGTTTATATGTTTGATATTTTAGGAGGTGATTTCCAACAGTCGTCCAGGATGCATGAGGCAGGGATGTCTGTTAGCACACTGGGCCTATTACAGTATATTACTTCCAATCAGGTTAGATAATGAAACCTCAATAATGGGTGGCATTCACAAAGAGGAATGAACTGAGAATATGTTTTTTGTAGCCTGGGGGAAAATACACATGCAGGACAACAAATAGTTTTGTGGGTCTCAAATTCCTTTATCTGTTTTAGATGTATTATTGCAGAAAGATGGTATCAAAATAAAAATGACAAAATAAGTTTAAAAAAACAGTTCCCACTATTACTATCCCAGCTTAAATTGAGACCATACCCCTGCTATGTGTGCAGAATGAAAATAACTGCACATGTTCAAAATATACAAAACCAATACGGTAGTGGCAATTCTAAAAAAAACAATACAAACAACATTAGAATCCAACCAGCTCAGTACCTTATACACAACATTGAAGATATGAATAAATACATCTCATCTTGACCAAGAGATATACTCATTTTGGCACACACATGCTTAACTTCCAAATACATATAATCTAGACCTTGAAATGAGCTCTCCTCTCTCATGCTACATGAACAGAAATGAATACATTCACATTACTCTGCTACATTCACATTCAGTCATGAAACAATAAAGAAAGACAAATAAACTTTTACAATATGTTGCCTTGTAGTTGAATTACTAAAAAGACTAACCTAGTAGACTGATTATGGAACTTTACAATCACACTATTCCAGCATCGATCAATCTTTCTTGTGAAAATCTAAAGCATCCACATGTAAAATGTGTCAAATTACTGATATTCTAGATTTACAAACAAGAGTACAAATGAATTTATATGTGTATTATCCTCACCAAACCTGGGAAAAGCATTCAAATGTCATCCTTTCTAGAACGTGTCAACTCTTTGCTCTACCACATTACCATTACCATTACCATTACCATTACCATTACCATTTTCTCTTAAAGGCATCCGTTAGTCTTGTGAGACCATGGATCTGCGCCTGGAAAGTCTTCACTCTCCAGGGTGCAGGCCTGGGCAAGGTTGTATGGAAGACCAGCAGTTGCCCATGCTGCAAGTCTCCCCTCTCCACAAAACACCAATGTTGTCCAAGGGAAGGGCATTAGGATCCATACAGCTTGGCACCAGTGTCATCGCAGAGCAATGTGTGATTAAGTGCCTTGCTCAAGGACACAACACGTTCCCTCGGCTAGGGCTCGAACTCAAGACCTTCAGGTAGCTAGTCCAATGCCTTAACCACTTGGCCAAGTGTTCGCACACATTATTAGGCATAGACAGCTATTTTAGCATTACCAAGATGAATACACAAGTGCACCTTAACAATAAAAAGTGATATTCAATGGTCACCTGGTTACATATTTGTACTTGGTACTATCTGACAATCAACCAAACACCTAAAACATCTTTTTGCCATTAAAGACTTGGTGGTTTAACATCAGTCTGTTCAAACAAGGGAAGTTTGCAGGAGTACATACTCACTGTATTGCTACTTAGGGGCTCTTGAACAGCAATGGATTCTCGGTCTTTCTGATGGTTCTATAAATGTGTTAATAATTTTATTGTTACATCGGAAGGCTGGAATCATACAATAGATCTAACAAAAACAGTAAAAGATCATCACCTCCAAAAGGCTAAAAAAAGCACTCTTCTTCTTTAAGGTGAGTACTTAGTGAATACCAACTGTATGAATACCTTCAATGAGAAAACTGGGAGATGGAACAATATATGAATATCACAGTTCAAAGCAAATTTATTATCAATGTATGTATATATTACCCTGAGATTCATTTTCTTATAGGCTTTTGCATTAGAGCATTAGTAGAATCAATGAAGAACTGCTGACAAACAAAGACTAGCAAACAACCAATGTAGATAAGAAGACATACTGTGCAAATACAAAATAATAATAATAAATAGTTCTGAGAATATATGTTGTAGGTTCATTGAAAGTGAATCCATAGGTAGTGGAATCAACTCATTGTTGAGGTGAGAGAAATTATCCACAATGATTCAGGAGCCTGATGTTTGAAGTAGATTAATAGTAGAGCTACTAGGACTTGATGTTTCAATCCCTATAGTAAGTTGGCACCCTCGATGTTGGCAGTGAGTTTGGAGTGGTGACAAGGTAGGTACATCATCGGGGTCATCAGGTGGACACCCTCCTTCTTTGACATTTCATTGATAAGCCCATGACATCTCCAGAGGGCTCAACGGTGCTACCTGGCATCCCAGATACACCCCCTGTCTTCATCTTGCAGTCCAGTTGTTGTCTTTCCTTTTAATCTGAATCCAATTGCTGCTTTCTTCTGCTGCATTTGACACGGACTTGATTGCTTGTTGGAGGGAGTGACCCCTCACCCCTATCTTCTTCAATATACTGGTCATAGATGTAGCAACAAATCCCCTGCATCCCACTTCTATAGGGAAAATCTTGGTCTTCAAGCCATTCTGGGCAGCTTCAGTAATAACTAATTCTAAACCTGGTGGTGTGGGACCTAAAGTTTCTGTACCTTCATCCCAATGGCACCAGTGAGGTACTGAGAAGAGAGCTTAGCCGGGATGGTGGGGGCCGGGGGGGGGGTGGTTCTTTGATGATGGATGCAACAATGTTTTATATAGATGTGCTCAATGGTGAGGAGGGCTTTTCCTGTGATGGACTGGGCTGAATCAATCACTTTTTCTTGGCTCTTTCATTCTTCGGCATTGGTGGTTCCATACCAGGCCATGATGCAACCAATCGGGTGCTCTTCATTGTGCATCCATAGAATCATTTAATGAAGGCAGAAGCTGACATAGAAGCAAGAAACTAATGCATTACAGTATATACTAATTTAAACTATTTTACAAATGGTAACACATACAAAACCATACCTGTCTTTCTTAATTTGCCTCTATTCTATACCAAATATTCAGAAAATTGCCCTTCTTTATATTAATGTCGATAGGTGTGCATTGGTTCCCATCTACAAAACTGTTTGCCCTCTACCATTCCACTGCTCGCTGGAGAATAAAAAGGATGAGAGAAATTTGGAAACAAAATATGGAATGGATCTGATGAAGATTCAGTCATGTACTATATATGATATTCAACATGTATTTTACCAATATAAAACCTGCCTTGTTTAGGCAGTATTTCCCATTTCAACCATGTTTCTTAGCAGAATTATGTTGAAACATGTTTGTTCATTTTAATCAATGTTTCACTTATAAGCACAATTTTCAGTTGTAATACATAGAGTAACATACAGTGATGTTTCATATCTTCCAATTCTATTAATCATTCCGATTGTACATAGTAATATAATACATAAGCCTGGAGATTTTAAGGTTACAGCATTTACTAGTTCTTTACTTTAAGGTATCTTCCTGAGATAATAAAATTCTGGAATACATCTTGAAACATGAGACATAGACTGTAACTACATCATGGAATGACTAAAGTTATCAACAGATATCTGTATTGAGAACTGTGTGATTTTCCCTCGCAGTGGTAATTTTCAATTGAAGGCTATCATAGACTAAAAGAGAAACTTGATTTTTACCAAGAACTGCTCTCACTAGACTGTGTAATATTTTCCAAATTTATTTATTTATCAATCCAAAATATCTTTGGGGCAATATATTTCATTCACTGTAAACTCCAAAGGCTTTTTGCCATTTAGTACCCATTTCTTCAAGAGCACAGATGTGTAAAATATTGTAAAGGACTCCTGGAGATTTCTGTTTAAAATATAAACAGGAATGCATGGGAACCACCAAGACGTTACACAGCATCTGTGGAGGTAAAAGGCAAATGAATAGCTAAAGCTCTCTCCTTCACCTACGGATGATGAGTGACATGCCGTGTGCTTCTGTCTATTTTTGTTTTAACATATCCTGGTTTGTTTCAGTTCAAACAACTTTCCTCAAAAGTAATTTACACAACCTAAAAATTAATTGTCTGTAAATTACAATGCTGCAATATAAGCACTTAGGAAAAGAAACACGTCTTTTTAATTTCAGAAGTAGTTTGTTTAAAATAAATCTTTGGTCTTTCCATCAAAGTAGCAAAATGAGTAGAATCTTTGAGGAATTCTTTGTTATTAGTGTCATGCACTAGAATTTCAGTACATTTGCCAAATTATTTGTGTAACAAAGGGTCAAATTGACTATCTTACTGTCAATCTGTATTTACTCTGGTGATAATACAACATTATTTTACAGGTGCATCCTTTGATTCTTAGTTATACATGCAAAATAATATATAATCTGGCAAAGCCTTGTACAAAATAGTTAGGAAAGAAAAATGTTTTCATTACCCTTCCATTTCAAGGTGTCCAATTCAAAAAATAGAACCAACCACTCCATGAATAAGAGCTGTCATATATTGTATGTGAAATATGCAACATCATTCTTGCTTAATTTTTAAAATTCTCAGGTGAATCTTTTATTGAATTTTATAGGAAAGGACTTATTTCAAGAGAGAATGCAGCTGACACTTACTGACTCCTGTAGGCTTGCAAAATGAGCAGTAGTAACTTACCCTATTCACAATCTTAATTCTTTGGTAGAGAGAACAGTTGGCTGTGGTTGTGGATGGCCTAAATTTGCCTCATTCTGGCAAGTAAATACATATAAGATAATTATGCAAATGTCATGCAGCAATGGCTAGGATGTGGATAATGCATTCTCTGTCTGATTAATATTGGGCAGGGAACAAGCAAATGTTCTAAAAGTGGACCATGTCATAGTACTCACAAAAGGGCCAAAGAACAGTGAATCGGTGGAATTCATTGCCACAGACAGCTGTGGAAGCTAAGTCATTGGGTATATTTAAAGTGGAGTTTGATAGGTTCTTGTTTAGTAAGGGCATCAAAGGTTATGGGGAAAAGGCAGGAAAATGACATTGTGAGGGATAATAAATTAGTTATGATCCAATAGCAGAGAAGACTTGATGAGTCAAATGGGCCAATTCTGTTCTAATTCGTATGGCTCGATGGTCTTATAAATCTAAAGAATAAGAATAAAAGCTGACCAAAGCACTGAGAGATAGAATTTCATTCCAACAATATGAGGTGATGAATCTTACATAGGAGATAGAAATAATAGTGCATTCACTTGAGTCGAGTTTGAGTTCTCCATTATTCCCTTAATGGAGAATGCCTGAGTGTGACTTTATTTAACGTAGGGAGGCGGATGCATAGGTAGCCACTGCATTATCTTTGACAGATCAATATCAGAGTTAAGTGGAATGGAATCTGATTCCGTCTCTAACTTCAACTGGAATTGTTTTATCACTCTTAAAATAGCCTTCCATAGATTGTACTGGATTATTTTTATAGTTCTGAATCACCAGTTTTGATTTAGCCCTCAGCAGACTTGGAATCTCCTGGTTCATCCACAGCTTTTGGTTTGTGTATGTCCAGTATGTTCTCAAAGGCACACAGGTTTTGGTGAATTCGATGACAACTATGGGATATTTATTCAGATTCAAGGGTGAATCCCTGAATATTTTCCGGCCAACTGACTCAAGGCAGTCATGTAAGTACTCTCACTCCACCCTTGATCATAATTTCTTGGTCCTTCCCACGATGCTGCTGTCTTTAGTCTCTGCTTGTTCAATAGGAGTAGGAGTCTATCAAAAATGCTTACTGTGCCATCCCACACCCTACACTATATTCCATCTGTCGCTTCTTTGTTTCCACAGGTGATATGTTTGTGGTAGATGTTCAGAGACTTCTTCAAGCTGACATGGTTGAAGTCCTCCACAATGATATGGAAGGAATCAGGATTCACTGTTTCGTGCCTGTTGTTGACAGTACTCAGTTCCTCCAGTGCCTGTTTGATGTTGGCCTGAGTAGAATGCACACTACTACCAGAATGATGGCAGATAACTCCGTCAGTAGATAAAATGGATGACACTAGACTGTTAGATGTTCCATACCAGAGAAAACCTGCAGATGCTGCAAATCCGAGCAACACACGTACACAATGCTGGAGGAACCCAGAAGGTCAGGTAGCATCTATGGGAAAAAGCACAGTCAATATTTTGGACCATAATGTCAACTGTACTTTTTTCCATAGATGCTGCCTGGTCTGCTGAGTTCCTCCAGCATTAGATGTTCCATGTTGGGTAAGCAGGAATGAGATAGAACCAGCATGTCTGTGCACCATGATGAGTTAATCATGGAGTGTACGCCACCTGCTCTACCTTTAAAAGACTCAGCTCTCCTGTCTTTGGACAAAGTCAGCATGGATTTGTGAAAGGAAAATCATGTCTGACGAATCTCATAGAATTTTTTGAGGATGTAACTAGTAAAGTGGATAGGGGAGAACCAGTGGATGTGGTATATTTGGATTTTCAAAAGGCTTTTGACAAGGTCCCACACAGGAGATTAGTGTGCAAACTTACAGCACACGGTATTGGGGGTAAGGTATTGGTGTGGGTGGAGAATTGGTTAGCAGACAGGAAGCAAAGAGTGGGAATAAACGGGACCTTTTCAGAATGGCAGGCGGTGACTAGTGGGGTACGCAAGGCTCAGTGCTGGGACCCCAGTTGTTTACAATATATATTAATGACTTGGATGAGGGAATTAAATGCAACATCTCCAAGTTTGCGGAAGACACGAAGCTGGGTGGCAGTGTTAGCAGTGAGGAGGATGCTAAGAGGATGCAGGGTGACTTGGATAGGTTGGGTGAGTGGGCAAATTCATGGCAGATGCAATTTAATGTGGATAAATGTGAAGTTATCCACTTTGGTGGCAAAAATAGGAAAACAGATTATTATCTGAATGGTGGCCGATTAGGAAAAGGGGAGGTGCAACGAGACCTGGGTGTCATTATACACCAGTCATTGAAAGTGGGCATGCAGGTACAGCAGGCGGTGAAAAAGGCGAATGGTATGCTGGCATTTATAGCGAGAGGATTCGAGTATAGGAGCAGGGAGGTACTACTGCAGTTGTACAAGGCCTTGGTGAGACCACACCTGGAGTATTGTGTGCAGTTTTGGTCCCCTAATCTGAGGAAAGACATCTTTGCCATAGAGGGAGTACAAAGAAGGTTCACCAGATTGATTCCTGGGATGGCAGGACTTTCATATGAAGAAAGACTGGATGAATTGGGCTTGTACTCGTTGGAATTTAGAAGATTGAGGGGGGATCTGATTGAAACGTATAAGATCCTAAAGGGATTGGACAGGCTAGATGCAGGAAGATTGTTCCCGATGTTGGGGAAGTCCAGAACGAGGGGTCACAGTTTGAGGATAGAGGGGAAGCCTTTTAGGACCGAGATTAGGAAAAACTTCTTCACACAGAGAGTGGTGAATCTGTGGAATTCTCTGCCACAGGAAACTGTTGAGGCCAGTTCATTGGCTATATTTAAGAGGGAGTTAGATATGGCCCTTGTGGCTACGGGGGTCAGGGGGTATGGAGAGAAGGCTGGGGCGGGGTTCTGAGTTGGATGATCAGCCATGATCATAATAAATGGCGGTGCAGGCTCGAAGGGCCGAATGGCCTACTCCTGCACCTATTTTCTATGTTTCTATGTTTCTATGTCTTTGTAGTGAATGATGAAGCTCTCAAGCTGTAGCACTGCATCCAAAATGGCGGGGTTATACCATGTTTCCGTGAAGCAAACTATACAGCAGTCCCTGATGTTCCTCTGGTACTGCAATCTTGCTGTCATTTTGTTTTTCCTGAGACTGTACATTTGCTAGCAGGATAGTCAGAAGTGAGGGTCTAAAGCCTTTGTGTCTCAATTGTACTTGCAGACCAGCCCACCTTCCGCACTTCCTTTCTCTTAAAGGGGAAGTGCACTCACAATCTGAGCCTGCCATCACCAGTCCGCCAATTTTAAGGATTAGTAGATGTCTTACATGCTTTAAAATGATGTTGCTTACTGATAAGCTCATGGATGTGACTGTGGATTTCAGCTGCAGTACTCCTAAATGGGAATATTTGATGATTCCCATTGGAGCTGCATGCAAAGAGTCACCATTTATCAGTGCCATTGTGATGAAGACAATAAATGGTAGAGTGCTAAGGGATGTTAATATCTGGAATGTACTGTCAGAAAAAGTGGTGGAACCAGATACAAGCACAATATTTGAGAGGTATTTAGACAAGCATTTAAATAGGCAAAACATAGATGGATAGTGACCTAATATAGACAAGTGGGGTTAGTGTAGATGTGGTGAGTTGAAGGTCCTGTTTCTGTGTTGTACAGCTCCATGGCACAAATGTAATGTAGAGTGGAACAGACTTAGGTGATCATTGAATGAAAATCGAAAAGGAAACTTCAGAATTTGGAAGTGTGAAGAAGGAAGTGATGCAAACAATCAGCAAGGCAGGAAACCTTTAAGAAAGAGAGGGATAGACTGTCAAAAGGTCTTTGATCTGAAACATTAAATTTGTTCTCCTTTCGACAAATGCTGCTTAACCTGCTAACTGACCATAACTTCAACACAATCTAGTAGGTTCTGAGGTTTTTATATCATAAAGAATATGTTGACATCCAGAACCAAAGAAAATTCAATCATATTTTCCATTTGCTTGCACATACTATTTGAAATCACTATGTATTTGGAATGTAGGAATGTTTAGATTGTTATCTTTATATAACCTTATGTTTGATTAGTGTCAGGAGTAATGACACTTTCTAAGGGAAATTTGATTAAAACAGCACCAAATAAATTATTTAGATATGTGCATTCCTATAATTATTAAGATCAGATAGGGACAAATTAATTTTGTTCCCCAAAATAGGTGTATGTAGGTGTACCAGTCCTTAGGTAAACTCAGCTTTACACATCTGGTCCCAGAGATTCAATGTCTGAAACTACAAAGTAAAGACAAATTGTCCCCCAACTTTTTTATTATGGTTATCTTTGTAAAGCTTTGCTTTTGAAAATAATTCACAAAGAAATAAAGACTGAAAACTTTGTCAAACATTGAAGCACAAGCTGGTTGTAAGAAAAAGGTCATCTGTCATTAACTTGCAAGTAGGAAGGAAAGCAATCTATCTTACTCAATGCCAGATACTTCCCTGTCTTCTTATCATTCCTGAAAGGAGCACCTAAAAGCAGATAGCTAGAATGTTCTGTGTATTCTGACATTATTTGACAGTGTGTTCTTGAAAACATCTGAGTAATTTGAATAGGGTTCATGTTGTGTTAAGTACTTACATAATCTTTTGATACAAAATCAAATGGATGTCTCCACAATTTGGACTGATCCTGAAGGAAAGAGGAAATCACAGAAGAAAAAAGAATAGCCTAAAGCATTACCATGGGATATTGACATACTTGTATGAAATGCTTATTCTAGTATTTGAATACCAAAGCTACATTACTAAACATTTAAGTTACAATTTTAGCAAGAATTCTATCCTTCTCATACACTTTTCATTCATTAACAGCATTTTCCAAAAGCTTTTCTCTAGATCTTACATCACAGTTAAATGGGAAGTCATGAAAAGCCATGTGGACTGTTCAGGGCCAATGATCTACAAGGTAACTTCATAAGAAATTTGCATGTTTTTGTTGTTGGATTGATTTGAAAGATTCAGTTAGAGGTGAATTTTGGTTCTGAATTGAAGTACAAAACAGCAGTGGCAATGGGTGCAAGCATCTTGCTTACTAGTAATATGAGTGCAGTTCATTGAAAAGTGAGAGAGCTCTGGTTAGGGATGGGTTGAATGAAGAATAAGGCAGTGAGCAAACTGATAGTACAGTGGGAATATTGAAAAAGAATGGGTTAAATTGGAAGCTGAATCAATGAAATATTGATTAAAAAGTGGGAGCCCTGAACAAAAATAGGTTGAAAGGGGAGACATTGAAACAAGCTCTTTTGAAAGTAATTTTACTTTGCAGTAGTTCAATAAAGGAGGCTCACTGGCACTTTACAAAGGACAATTAGGAACAGCTTCTTCAGTATAATTTCAGCAAGCATCAAGTGCATGCAAGTTTAGGAGTCACCACTTTGGTTTCTAGAGTGACTCATTCAACTGACGTATGTTGTGTGTCATCAAATGACACCTGAAGCACTCAAACAATGAGTATTGCTGCATTTCAATTTTAGCTCCAATAGATATTGAAAGCAAAGTGTCAAAATAATTCAACACAATTAGTCAACCCAACAATCAGCAGAAGTTTGTTATGATACAAATTGTACAATACTGATTTATTTATCCCATAATCCTACCCTTTTAAAGCTCAAAATGTGCATTTTTATCATATTCTCCATTTCAATAAAGGCATATTCTAGTTTCCTAGCACAAAGCAAAACAGACATATATACCTTGGTTTCACATTTTCTTGTGTTTCCTACCAATTTGTTCAGTTCAATTTTCTCTTTATTTCCCTACACGTTTGCTTTCTAGTTGTAAGTGATCCACATACAACAACACTTTCCAACATCTCATCATGGTGTTTGCTGAATGAGTGACAATGGGATCCATTCCTGGTCACACATGCACATATGCATTTTTATATTATACAGGTATGAGCATATGGAAATACATGTCCCTATACTCTGTGTGAATGAATTACGTATCAATCACGTGTACGTGATATGTGCCTACATGTACTGTACATATGTGGAACTTGAGGTGGATTTGCAATACACCATGAATTTGAATAATTATTTTAATCAGCATTGAAATAATTCAACATTGGCAAGATGTTCTGCAAAGAAGACAATACAAATGTAATGCCGATGAGACTTCCGGTAGCGCTCATGGAGTGAAGTCGCGTTCTTGACTCGCTCCATTACCTCTGAGTTTTTTTTCTCTATGGTCAGCTATACTTTAATTAACCATTAAGGCATCAACTCTTACAATACTTTGAATTAAACTGAATTCTCCGACAACTGGATGATACTTAGATCTGCTATGTCTAAGAACGGGAAAGACGGCAAGGATGGTAAACCTCCGGTTAAACCGAAAGCTACGGATCTCCCCCCGACTGAATTACCGGTGACTTTGAAAGCGATATCGGAGTTAATTCAGAGGGAAATTTCAACCTCTGTTAGGGAGATGATTCGTACGGAAATTGCAGACTCTGTTAAAGACCTGATTCATACGGAAATCTCAACTAATCTCCAGAAAATTGCCGATTCAATTGATAAGATGCAAACATTTATCGCGGAACATCAGTCGGCTATATCTGATCTTCAAAAATTCGCGCAACAAAGTGAGCTTAAGATGGGGAAAATCGAAGAAACAATTAATGTAATGAAGAAGAAACTTGACTTTCTGACTTTTAAAAACTCTGACTTGGAATCTAGAATGCGACGGCAGAATTTACGAATGATTGGGGTGCGGGAAGCTGTGGAATCTAACAACCCCATGAAGTATTTTTCTCAACTTTTAAAAGATGCATTCCCTACTGTATTTCCTGACCAACCACCGCTACTGGATCGTGTTCACAGAATCCCATCATACTCGTCTAGGTCAGATAGACCTAGGCATGTTATCTTACGTTTTCATTACTTTCAAGACAAGGAGAGACTGTTTCGATTTGCTCAATCTAAAGGTTTCATCGATTTTTCGGATCTTAGGTTCCGATTCGTGGAAGATTTCAGTAAACCAATCTGGGACCAACGGGTTCGTTACAGATCTGTGATGTCGGAATTCTATAAGATGGATTTAAGACCAGCGTTGCTGTACCCTGCACGTCTAAGGATTCGCATGTCAGATGGAGTCCTTCATTTTTTTGATTCTCCATCGGATGCCCAGAGTTATCTGGATCAACTTTCACCTTCAACATCTTAATTGCTATTTTTTTTAATTATCTCCGTTGATCGGAGGCTGTGAATTGGTTGGTTTTAACTTTTTCGTGCCCTATTTGGGCAGAAAAGTTTATTTTTGATTTCTTAATATGGTTGCTAAACTTTCTTTTCAACTGCGTCATTTCTTTCTTTTCCCAGGGGATTCTGGGTGGTTACTTCCTTTTTGTCATCTTACGTATTTCCTGTGTGGCCTTAAATTTTGTAGTTTTTTTAAATTTTATTCTGTTTTGCTTTTTATAACCACTTTATGTCAATAATCTTATTTTTTCTTGTTGCTGTGTTTATTCATGGGTTTGGGGTTTATTGTGGTTTTTTTTAATATATATTTTCTGGCTTTTGTTCTGTTGTGTGTGTATTTTAATTGAGCTACCTTTTTTTTACTTTTTTACTGTT
Source organism: Mobula hypostoma (assembly GCF_963921235.1). NCBI lineage: Eukaryota > Metazoa > Chordata > Chondrichthyes > Myliobatiformes > Myliobatidae > Mobula > Mobula hypostoma. The sequence goes on along the minus strand of NC_086098.1, from coordinate 216,275,288 downwards.
TTACAATTAGCTGATCTTTTTCATATTTATACCTTTTTTTAGGGAGCGTATACCGGAAGTCATGGGGGTAGTTTTAGCGCTTGCTTCTTTCGGGCGGGTCTGCTTTAGATTTTGCCTTGGGGTCTTGGGGCGGGGGTAGTGGGAGGGGCTTCACGTTTTAGTTTGTTTCTCTTTGGGCTATATACATTAGTGAAGTACTGGTTGCGTCCTTTTTCCCGGTATCTTTCGTATGTTCTGTCTCCTCTCCGGGTTTGTGGGTCGTGCCTATCGTCAACCCTCCTTGTTGTGGGTTGACTTTAGGATTTATGGAGTCTATTATTAATTTTGTCTCCTGGAATACTAACGGTCTTAATCATCCTATTAAAAGGAAAAAAGTTTTTAATGTGTTCCGGAGACTTAAAGCACAAATTTTATTTTTACAAGAGACCCATGTACGGAGGGGGGACAGACTACGTTTTTTCAAATTCTGGAAGGGACAACAATTTCATTCGAACTCCAATGCTAAGATTCGAGGCGTCTCTATTTTTATTGATTCCTCAGTTACTTTTATACAACAGGATATTATTTCTGATCCGAATGGTAGATTTTTATTGGTTAGTGGTTTACTATTTAATAAAAAAGTAGTTTTGGTTAATGTTTATGCTCCTAATATGGATTGTCCAGAATTTTATAAATCATTGTTTAATCAGTTTCCGAATTTGAACGAGTTTTCATTGATCTGGGGCGGAGATCTTAATACCTGTTTGTCTCCAGCTTTGGACCGTTCGGCTCCTTTACGGACCTTACCTAATAAATCTGCAAATTTGATTAATTTTTTCCTTTCTGATTCTGGGTCGACGGACATTTGGCGTTTTCTGCATCCTCAGGAAAAAGATTTCTCCTTCTTTTCACATGTTCATCATTCCTATTCAAGAATTGATTATTTTTTTATTGACTCTCATCTTATTCCTTCAGTGATTAAATGTGATTATGATTCTATAACCATTTCGGATCATGCTCCACTTAAGCTTTCTATTAAAATTATGGCCAATATACCAAATAATAGACAATGGCGTTTTAATTCGCTGTTGCTTCAGGACTCGGACTTTGTTAATTTTATGAATGAACAGATTGAGCTTTTTTTTACAATTAACCACACAGAAGATATTTCGGTTAACACTCTTTGGGACACTTTTAAAGCCTATATTCGGGGTCAGATTATTTCGTATTCTGCTGCTTTGAGGAAGAAACAGAAGCAGGAGGAGATGGCAATTGTGGACAAGATTAAAGAAATTGATAAGAAATATGTTATGGCTCCTTCTGAGGAGTTATACAAACAAAGAACTGAACTTCAAATGGAACACAGTTTACTACTCTCGTCCTCGATTGTAAACCAATTAAAGAAAACAAGAAGTGACTTTTATGTTCACAGTGACAAAATTGGCAAGCTGCTGGCTAATCAATTGAAATCTAATTATGTTAAATCTCAAATCAATCAGATTTATAACCAAAATGATCGATTGATACTGGATCATGTGGGGATTAATCAAACCTTTTGTGATTTTTATTCTTCTTTATATCAATCAGAGTCTCCTCGAGATTCTAAATATATGAATGATTTTTTAGATAAGTTAGACTTCCCTCAGATTTCACAGGATATGTCTTCTTTATTAGATACTTCCATTACAATGGATGAGATTAAGAATGTTATTTTTTCTATGAATCTGGGGAAAGCTCCTGGCCCGGATGGGTTTACCGTTGAATTTTATAAATGTTTTGCTTCTTTATTGATTCCTTGGCTCTGTAGGGTTTTTGAGGCTTCTCTGACACTTGGTAAACTTCCTGAATCTTTTAATAGAGCATCAATTTCTCTAATACTAAAGAAGGATAAAGACCCTGCTCAATGTGCATCTTATAGACCAATATCTTTATTAAATGTTGATTCTAAAGTTTTTTCTAAGTTATTAGCAAATAGACTAGAAAAAGTACTTCCTTCTATTATTTCAGAAGACCAAACGGGTTTTATTAAAGGTCGTTACTCTTTTTATAATATTCGTACATTGTTAAATATCGTTTATACTCCCTCACAAAATGTTCCTGAGTGTGTTATTTCTTTAGATGCCGAGAAAGCTTTTGATAGAGTAGAATGGCCTTATTTATTTAAGGTGCTTGAAATGTTTAATTTTAGCTTGAAATTTATATCCTGGATTAAACTGTTATATCATTCCCCTGTTGCCTCGGTTCGTACTAACTCTTTAAACTCACCTTTTTTTCCTCTCTTTCGTGGTACTTGACAAGGCTGTCCTCTTAGTCCCCTATTATTTGATGTTGCATTAGAACCTCTTGCAATTGCTATTCGAGAATCTTCAAATATTACTGGGATAACTCGGGGATTAAAGTCCCATAAATTATCACTCTATGCTGATGATTTACTTTTATATATTTCTAATCCTGAGAAATCCATTCCTGCTGTTTTAGAGTTATTAGCACAGTTTGGTTTTTTCTCAGGTTATAAATTAAATTTTAGTAAGAGTGAACTTTTTCCGATTAATAAACATCTTCCCTTATATTATAAATTTCCATTTAAATTGATTAATAATTATTTTTCATATCTTGGGATTAAAATTACTTGTAAATACAAAGATTTATTTAAGACTAACTTTTTACCATTAATAGACCATATTACTCAACTTTCATCTAAATGGTTTCCCTTATATTTAACTTTGATTGGTCATATTAATGCAGTTAAGATGTTTTTTTTGCCAAAATTTTTATATGTGTTTCAGGCATTACCAATTTTCGTTCCAAAATCTTTCTTTGATAAAGTTGACTCTAAAATTTCTTCATTTATTTGGCAGAATAAGAATCCGAGACTGGGTAAAATACATTTACAGAAAGCTAAGAGAGATGGAGGTTTAGCATTACCTAACTTTAGATTCTATTATTGGGCTATTAATATTCGACATATGAAATTTTCGTTACTTGACCAGGACATACTATCTATTCCTAAATGGGTAGCATTGGAATTACAATCTGTTCAGGGTTATACACTTGGCTCTATTTTAGGCTCCTCTCTCCCTTTTGATTCGAAACGCCTTAAGCAGGTCTCTAACCCAATAGTTAAATATGCTTTGCGCATTTGGTTTCAATTCAGAAAATTTTTTGATCTTAATCAATTCGGGTTAGCGATTCCTATTTTAGGTAACATATTTTTTCCTCCCTCTTTTACGGATCGCGTTTTTCAAACTTGGAAGACTAAGGGTATTTTACGGTTTTTGGATTTATTTTTAGATGGTTCCCTTATGTCTTTTGAACAATTATCTAATAAATATAACTTATCAAGAATACATTTTTTTAGATATTTACAAGTTAGAAATTTCCTAAGTACTATACTTTCTTCCTTTCCAATGCTTCCTCCTACATATATTTTAGATTCGATAATTAACCTCAATCCATGTCAGAAAGGTGCATCGGCTATGATTTATAATATTATTATGAAACTTAGGAAAGCTCCATTTGACAAGATTAGGGTAGATTGGGAACAGGAATTGGGGCTTACCATTTCTGTGGATGATTGGGGGCAGATTTTACAATTGGTTAATACTTCCTCTATTTGTGCTAAACATTCCCTAATTCAATTTAAAGTGGTTCATAGAGCACATATGTCCAAAGATAAGTTAGCGCGTTTTTACTCGCATATTAATCCTTTCTGTGATAGATGTTCGGGGCAGATAGCCTCTTTAACTCATATGTTTTGGTCTTGCCCTACTTTGGAAACTTTTTGGAGAGATATTTTTAATATTATTTCTAAGGTATTAAATATAGATATCTCTCCTCACCCTATTACTGCTATCTTTGGACTACCTAAAATTTCTAGTAATCTTTCCCCTTCAGCCCGTAGAATGATTGCATTTCTTACTTTAATGGCGAAAAGATGTATTTTACAACATTGGAAAGAGCTTAATGCTCCAACTACCTTTTTTTGGTTTTCTCAGACGATTTTATGTTTGAATTTGGAGAAAATTAGAAGTAACCTTTATGATTCTTCATTTAAATTTGAACAGATTTGGGGACCTTTTATTCGATATTTTTATTTAATGTAATATTTACCCTTCTTGTTTTTTTTTCACTGTTTTTAATGGAGGTCGGGATTGAGGACGTGATTTTAAGTTTAACTCTGTTTGGTTTCAAGTTAGCCCATTGCTTTGCCTTGCTTTTAGTTAGTTGCACGGTGGGTTTTTTTGGGGTTTTTTTTTCTTTTTTTCCATTGATATATATAAAATTTAGTATACTATTATGTTATCTTGGTTTCTTATGTTTAAATTACATTGTTTGTAGTATTTTTTTTGGTATTGATACCTTTTGGAATTTTATTATACTTTAACATTGTATTAATGTTTATATGGCTTACCTTTTTTGTATACTTACTCAATAAAAAGATTTAAAAAGAAAGACAAATGTAATGCCATAAAGCTGTTGCAGAATGTCTGCAATGTCACCTGCAACTATATTCAGTGACATAAAAGGTTGCCACTTGATTTTGCAACAGCAATAGAATCTCTTACCTGCTGACAGTAAAATATTGAAATTCAGAAAACTCTCTTTCCTGAATATTTATAATAATAGTTAGAATATCAAGCAGAGCACATACTCGAACTTCCCACCAGGTAAGATTCCTAACAGTGACTGCAAATTTGGAAAACTGCGCATGAATACCTTTATCGTAATACTAAAGCATTAATTATTTAGATTGCAATAACCTGCATTTAGATACCTAATTAAACACTGTACAAAATACATCCTTTCAAGAAATACTGAATTATAATGACTATGTCTTACAGAGTCCTCAGTTATTAAAAAGATTTATTAGAATTTAGACAATAAACAATAGACAATAGGTGCAGGAGTAGGCCATTCAGCCCTTCGAGCCAGCACCACCAATCACTGTGATCATGGCTGATCATCCACAATCAGTACCCTTTTCCTGCCTTCTCCCCGTATCCCTTCACTCCACTATCTTTAAGAGCTCTATCTAACTCTTTTTTGAAAGAATCCAGAGAATTGGCCTCCACTGGCTTCTGAGGCAGAGCATTCCACAGAACCACAACCCTTTGTGTGAAAAAGTTTTCTTCAACTCCGTTCTAAATTGTCTACCCTTTATTCTTAAACTGTGGCCTCTGGTTCTGGAATTTCAAACTACAATCTTAAAATGGCCTGCAAAAAATATCAACTGACACACTTTAATTTGGACATCTGAATGGAAATCTTGGGTTAAAACTAAGAAATTAAGTTAATTGAATTGAAGCGAATGAAAGAAATTCAAATGCCCTTGTTTTATTTGAGCAACTTTCTCAACATAAATATCATTTCAGATATAAAATAAGAATGACACGTAGAATTAATTCATTTCAGCAACAGCTTTGAAATTTACTGATTGTAACCATTATATTACCTCTTGGCAAGTGCTATGTTTGCTCTTTTTTTTCCAGTTTAATTTAATCTTCTGTTTAAAGTTCAAAGCTGAATTTTAACATGAAAGTAAAGCCAACCAGCAAAAAACTGAAATACTCTGTTATGTATTTCCTTTCATATAGCTCATATTTTGCAGTTGAGCCTCTCCCAAATACGTGCTGTCATATTGCCAGATAGATCTCTACAGATGAGGGGCTACTGCCAGATTATTCTGAGAACAGAGGCAACATCTCAGTTACAGTCACAAGTAACCGATGTTTAGGGAAGGTTTTTCAACAATCCAAAGCAGGTGGGTTTTAATGAGCTTAGATGTCAACATGATATGGACATGAATCGTTACCTTCAAATATCTGCAACCTGGTCACTTTCAGTTTTAATGAAGGCAGCAGAAGGAGGTGCCAACCAATCCACCATCTGGAGGTGGATTGTCAATTTAAATATTAATATGAGGCTTTGCACTTCAAATTTAACCCTAATTTGTAATTGAACAAAAACAGAATATATTTTCAGGGCCTTGGGAATCCTGCAGAAAAAAAACAACTAAAGCAAAACCTGCTCATGAAGAGAACAAGGTGATTTGCCATTTATTGGCAGGGTTCACTTTACCTCCATCTGCTACTAGGCAGAATCCTTCCTATTTTTTCCATTTGATCAGACACATCTCTTTCATGAAACTTTTCCTCTTTATTCCAAACATGCATAACAAACATTCTTCTAGTCTAGTGTCTAATTTGAATCCCACTCTTCAGTTTCATTACTGACCCCCAATTTCCTTCAGACTCAGTTTCTAAACTTCTTTTCTGTGGCCTATTGGACTTAAGTTAAAATTAGAACCTGACCCCATTCATCTCTTGGTCTGGGAATCTGACGTTGTCAAACTCTGGATCCAGAATGCTTCCCTGGCCATGTTGGCCTGACCTAGATTCTGATTTTCACCCACTCTCTCCCATCCAATAACCCCCTTCCCCCAATCCTCAGCTCCGAGCTCCAGATTCACTAACCACAACCAATAGACACAAGAACCAACATCACACAACCATCTTCAATCTTCCTCAGTTTTCATCTTAACATTTAATTTAAATACTTTGAGAAATGTAGTTCTTTGAACAGATTTTTGTGTGCTGAGCCTATTGCTGTGTACTCTGCTTATGCATGACCTCACGGCCTCATATCCGAGTAGTCATATTGTCAAGTTCGCTGATGACATGACAGTGGTGGGGCTCATCACCAACAACAATCAGTTGGCCTACAGAGAGGAGTTGGAGGTGCTCAAGGCCTGATGCCAGACAAATAACCTCTTCCTCAATGCAAACAAGACAAAAGAGATGGTTACCAACTTTAGGTAATTTCTTTCTTAAGTGGTCTCCTGCATTACCTCTATTCCATAAGCACCTCATTTGTTCCTGCATGCTGAACTTGTTACGCACATCCTTTTCCCTCTTAACCGGGGTCTCAATATTTTTTCAAAATCAAGGTTCCATACACTTGTCATTCTGACAAACACATACAAGCTCTCTTCTCTCAAAATTCCACTTTTGAATGCCTCCTACTTACCAAGTACACTTCTACCAGAAAACATGTCCCAATCCACACCTGCCAAATCCTTTCTGATATTGTCAAAATTGGCCTTTCTCCAACTTGGAATCTCAACCCGCGTCGGATAAAGCTCAATTAACATGGTCATATGTTTCTTTTTTCTCAGTTCCACCAATAATGTCTTGCTAGGCAAGTTCTCCAGTCTGTCCTGATGGACCACTGCATGACATTTTCTTTGACTAGTAATGCCATCTCCCTCTCTTAATCCCTCCCTCTCTATCATGTCTAAAACAATGGAACCCCAGAATATTGAGCTACCAGTCCTGCCCCTTCTACATCCAAGTCTCACTGATGGCTTCAATATCGTAATTCTAGGTGCTGATCCATGCCTTGAGCTCATCTGCCTTTCCCACGATACTTCTTGCATTGAAATATGTGCAGCTTAGGACACTGGTTGCACCATGCTCAATCCTGACTTGATCTGAGGGCTCACCAACATCTGTCTCCAGTACCTGAAGTGGCTGTATTGTGCTTTAGGTTTTCTATGTTCTAAGTTCTAACCTTTACATTAAACGTTCTGGCACTCTGGTTCTCATCCCCCTGCAACTTTAGTTTAAACCCCACCGTGCAATATTCACAAACTTTCCTGCTAGGATATTAGTCCTCCTCCAGTTCAGGTGAAAACTATCCCTTTTGTACAGGTCCCACCTTCTCTGAAAATTGCTCAATGATCCAAAAACCTTACGTCCTCCATCCTACGCCAGCTCCATAGCCATGTGTTAAAATACGTTATCTTTCTATTTCTAACCTTATTAACATGTGGCACAGGGTGCAACCCTGAGATCACAACCCAGGAGACCCTGCCCTTTAAGTTAGCAACTAACTCCCTGAACACCCATTGCAGAACCTTGTCACTCATCCTACTCATGTCATTGGTAAGTACCCGGACCAGAACCTCTAGCTGTTCACCTTCCCACTTAAAAATGCTGAGGACTTGATTTGAAATGTCCCAGACCCTGGCACCAAGGAGGCAATATACTGTCTGGGAATCTCGTTCTCTCCCACAGAACCTGCAGTCCATTCCCCTAAATAACAAATCCCCTATCACCACAGTGTACCTCTTCTGCCTCTTCCATTCCTATTCACAGAGTCAGACTCAGCGTCAGATACCCGACTGCTGTGTCTTTCTCTGTAAAGGTCATTCCCCCTCCAACAGTATCCAAAATGGTATATCTGTTGTTGAGGGTCCTGCACTGGCTCCTTAACCCCTTTCCCCTTCCTGACTGTCACCCAGTTTCCTGTGTCCTGCACCTTGGGTGTAACTACCTCTCTATATGCCCTATCTGTCATTCATTTAGCCTCCCAAATGAGTTGGAGTTCATCCAATCCAGGTTTAACTTCTTAACATGGATTATTAAAGCTGCAGCTGGATACACTTCTTGCGGTTGTAGTCATCACAGACACTGGCGATCTCCCCGCCTTCCCACATCCCACATTCAACTACCCTGCCTGGTATCTCTACTGTCCGAACTGTGCAATGATAAAGAAGAGAAGGGGAAAAAAAACGTTACCAAGAGCTTTTCTTTTCTGCCTTCTCTGACTGAAGCCTCGAAGAGCTAAAGCCTCACCTCTCTAACTCTGTCCACTCCAACTATGGCCGCAGCGCTTACCCCTGCATTCCTTTAGTTTGCTCTTGCGAATTGATCTCAAATGCTGATTTGTCACTGGTCAGAGAACCAAATAAGCTACCGTGATCCATCGTTGCTTTTTTCTACTTGGTCAGTGGACCTGAGTGAAATCCCCTCTTCTCAAATTTCTGATGCCAGGATTGGTCGCTGGTCAGACTAATTTGATGGTATTAGAAATGATCTGGCATTTGTGGATTGTGACAGGCTGCTTTCTGGCAAAGGTGTACTTGGAAAGTGGGAGGCCTTCAAAAATGAAATTTTGAGAGTACAAAGCTTGTATGTGTCTGTCACAATAAAAGGTAAAGATAACAAATGTAGGGAATCTTGGTTTTCAAGAGATACTGAGGCCCTATTAAGAGAAAAAAAAGAGGTGCATTGCAGGTTCGGCAAGTGGGAACAAATGAGCTGATAATGGAGTTTAATTAAAAATGCAGAAGAAATCTGGAAGGTTAAAAGAAGGTAGAAAGTTGCTCTAGCAGACAAGGTGAAAGAGAATCCTAAGGGATTCTACAGATATGTTAAGAGAAAAAGGATTGCAAGGGACAAAAGTGGTCTTCTGGAAGATCAGAATGGTAATCCGTATGTGAAACCAAATCAGATGGGGGAGATCTTAAATTAATTCTTTGCGTCAGTCTTTACTCAAGACATGGATACAGAGTCTATAGAAGTGAGGTAAAGTGGTATCAACTTCATGGATCCTGTACAGATTATAGATGAGTTATTTGCTACCCTAAGACATTTCAGGGTGGATAAATCCCCAGCACCTGACAAGGTGTACCCTTGGACCCTATAGGAGGCAAGAGGAGAAATTGCCAGGCCCTAGCAGAGATAATTACACCACTGTTATCAACAGGGGAGGTGGCTGAGGCTTAGAGGATAGTAAATTTTGTTCTGCTGTTTCAAGAAGGCTCTAAACATAAATCAGGAAATTATAGCCTGGTGAGTCTGACAGTAGTTAAGGGAATGTTATTGGGAGGTATTCTAAGGGACTGGATGTATAAGTATTTGGATAGATGTGGACTGATTAAGGATAGTCAGCTTGGCTTTGTGCATGGTAAGTCATGTCAAACCAATCTTACGGAGATTTTTGAGAAAGTTACCAAGTCAGTGGATGTTGTCTACATGGATTTAGTAAGATATTTGATAAGGTCCCTATGGGATGCTGGTCAGGAAGGTTCAGTCATTCAGCATTCAGGATGTGGTAGTAAATTGGCTTTATGGGAGAAGTCAACGAGTGGTAGTAGAGGCTTGCACTCTGACTGGAGGCCTGTGACAGTCACAGGGATCCGTGCTTGGTTTTTTGTTGTTTGTCTCTATATCAATGATCTAGATGATACTGTGGTTAAATGTATCAGCAAATTTGCAGATGACACCAAGGTTGGGGGTTCAGTGGACAGTAAGGAAGGCTATCATAGTTTGCAGAGGGATCTGCATTAGCTGGAAAAATGGCAGATGGAATTTATTGCAGACAAATGTGAGGTTTTGCACCTTGCTAGGTCCAGCAGTGAATGGTAGGGCACTGAGGAGTGCAAAAGAACAAAGAGACCTTGGAATACAGTCCATAATTCACTGAAAGTCCCATTACAGATAGATAGGGTCGTAAAGAAAGCTTTTGGCACATTGACTGTCATAAATCAATGTACTGAGTCCAGGAGATAAGTTGTATAAGACATTGGTGAAACCTAATTTGCAGTATTGTGTACAGTTTTGGTCATCTACCTACAAGGAAGATGTAAACAAGGTTTAAAGAGTACAGAGAAAACTTCCAAGGATGCTTTCAGGTCTGCAGTACCCAGGTTATAAGAAAAGATTGAATAGGTTTGGACTGTATTCTTTAAAATATAGAAGATAGAGAGGAGATTTGATAGAGGTATACAAAATTTTGAGGGGTATAGGAAGATTAAATGCAGGTAGGCTTTTTCCACTGAGGTTAGGTGGGACTAAAACCAGAAGTCATGTGATTGATGAAAAAGCCTACTTGCATTTAAGGTGATAGATGAAAAGTTTGAGAGAAACATGAGGGGAAACTTCTTCACTCAATGGGTCGTGAGAGTGTGGAAAGATCTGTCGGTACAAGTGGTGCATGTGAGCTTGATTTCAATGTTTAAGAAAATTTTTGATAGGCATATGAATGGCAAGGGCATGGCGTGCTAGGGTACTGTTGCAGGTCGATAAGCATAGGCAGTTTAAATGGTTTCAGCATGGACTAGAATGGGCCTATTTCTGTGCCGTAGTTCTCTATGACTCTATGATACTGCGAGCAGTTTCAAATTCTTGGAAGTGCACTTCTCTCAGAACCTCTCAAGATCCCAGAACACATTCCACACCTTCAGGAAACTCACCAACACCTCCACCTCTCAGGAGCTTGAAGAGAGTTGGACTATAATGTCTTCTACAGATACCCTTCTACAGATGTGCAGTAGTGAGCACCCTAACATGCTGCATCATTGTATGATAGAAAAAATACACTGTAGCGGACAGGTAGATTCCTACAACGGGTAGTCAAAACTGCCTAATGCATCACTGGTGCTAGCTTACCTACCATTAAGGACCTATATACAGAAAGGTGCTGGCAAGGATTAGTAACATCATTAAGAATCCTGCCCACTCTGTTCACGGACTGTTTGTCCAACTCCCGTTAGGGAGGAAGCTACGTAGCATCAATGTCAGGACCACCAGACTCAAAAACAATTACTTTCCTCAAGCAGTAGGCTGATCAACATCTCCATCCACTAAATGCCCCCTCCACACCCCCAACCACCACTACCTTATAATGTCCTCTTAAAGTCACTTTAATACAGCCACTCCTGTGCTTAGTGGCACTTATAGACATATGATCAATCTATGTACATAACCCCTTGCCCCACCTTTCAAATTGGCTCCTCAGCTTTTATTCTCCAGTACTGCTGAAGGGTTTCGGCCCGAAACGTCAACTGTACTTTTTTCCATAGATGCTGCCCGGCCTTCTGAGTTCCTCTGGCATTTTGTGTGTGTTGCTCGGATTGCCAGCATCTGCAGAATTTCCCTTGTATGTGTATGATCTACCTTACATATTTATACAGTATTTAATGTACTTTTTATTATTGTGTTCTTCCTCTCATGGTTTGTGTTTTTGTAGGATGCCGAGTAACAATTACTTTGTTCTCCTTTACACCTTGTATACTGGGAAAAACATAAATCAGTCTAAATCTTGTATCTCTAAACTAAATGAGTATGAGGCACTTTCAGTTTAAAAAAAAGAATAATTGTCCGCTTTTAGTATCCATTTTAGAGTATCTATTTATTAGGTATAATTCACATTGCTGAATTATCATTTTTTACAGATCCTATCACTGCCTCAAAATTCAATGCCTGTCATGAATAACTTGACAGTGTAGATGACATAAAAAAGACCAAAACCTTTTGGTATTCAATTGCTTAGTATACTTAATTTTGAATGTAAACACTGAATAAATGCTACACCATTAGAGTCATAGAGATATAGAATATTACAGCACAGAAAAATGCCCTTTGGACCTTCTAGTCAGTGCCAAACTATTATTCTGCCTAATCCCATTGATCCTGCATGCAGACCAGAGACCACCATACCCTTCCTATTTATTTACCCATCCAAATTTTTCTTAAGTGTTGAAATAGAACCCGCACCCACCACTTCCGCTGGCAGCTCATTTCACATTCACATCACCATCTGAATGAAGAAATTGCCTCTCATATTTCCCATAAATATTCCACCTTCCTCCCCAAACCATAACCTCTAGTTCTAGTCTCTCCCTACAGCAATGGAAAAGCCTGTTTGCATTTACGCTATCTATAATCCTCATAATTTTGTATACCTCTGTCAAATATCCCCTCATTCACCTACATGTTAGGGTGTAAACTTCTAATCTAGTCAACCTATCCCAATAACAGGTCCCCAAGTCCCATACCATGCTTGTAAATTTTCTTTGCACTCTTTCAATCTTATTGATATCTTTCCTGTAGGCAAGTGACCAAGACTGCACACAATACTCCAAATTAGGCCTCATCAACATCGTATACAATTTCAACATAACATGCCAAACCTCAGTAGTTTGAATGATGAAGGCCACTGTACCAAAATCGCTCCTGATGACCATATTTATCTGTGACACCACTTTTGAGGAATTATGGATCTGTACTCCCAGATCCCTGTTCTAACATACTCCTCAGTACGCTAAGACTCAACGTGTAACTCCTACCCTAGTTTGTCCAACAAAAGTGCAAACTCACACTTGTTTGTGTATTAAATTTCACCTGCATTTCTCAGCCCATTTTTCCAGATGGTCTAGATCTTGCTGCAACTTTGATAGCCTACTGCCCACTACATCTGCAATCTTGTTGTCATCCCCAACTTCGCTAATCAAATTAACAATGTTATCATCCAGATCGTTGACATAGATGACAAACAACTCCAATCCCTGTGGCACACCATTAGTCAAAGGACGCTCATCAAAGAGGCAACCACCTACCTCCACTCTCTGGCTTCTCCCACAAATCTATCTCATCGTGAATGCCAAGCAACTTAAACTTCTTGACCAACCTCCCATGTCAAAGACTTTGCAAATGTCAATGTAGACAACATCCACTGTCTTTCATTCATCAACTTTCCTGGTAACTTCCTTGAAAAACTCTATTACGGGGTTCCCAACTTTTTTTTAATGCCCTGCACCAATATTATTAAGCAAGGGTTCCATGTCCCCCAGGTTCAGAACCCCTGCTCCATAAGACTGGTTAGACAGAACTTACCATGCACAACGTACACCATGTCTTTCTTACCTTAATCCCTGTCTATCAAACACCTTATATACTCAAACAACAGGAATTCTGCAGATGCTGGAAATTCAAGCAACACACATCAAAGTTGCTGGTGAACGCAGCAGGCCAAGCAGCATCTATAGGAAGAGGTACAGTCGACGTTTCAGGCCGAGACCCTTCGTCAGGACTAACTGAAGGAAGAGTGAGTAAGGGATTTGAAAGCTGGAGGGGGAGGGGGAGATGCAAAATGATAGGAGAAGACAGGAGGGGGAGGGATAGAGCCGAGAGCTGGACAGGTGATAGGCAAAAGGGGATACGAGAGGATCATGGGACAGGAGGTCCAGGAAGAAAGACGGGGGGGGGGGTGACCCAGAGGATGGGCAAGAGGTATATTCAGAGGGACAGAGGGAGTAAAAGGAGAGTGAGAGAAAGAATGTGTGCATAAAAATGAGTAACAGATGGGGTACGAGGGGGAGGTGGGGCCTAGCGGAAGTTAGAGAAGTCAATGTTCATGCCATCAGGTTGGAGGCTACCCAGACGGAATATAAGGTGTTGTTCCTCCAACCTGAGTGTGGCTTCATCTTTACAGTAGAGGAGGCCGTGGATAGACATGTCAGAATCCTTATATACTCAGTCCCTTAAGAATAATATCCAATAACTTACCCCCTTCTAATATCAGGCTCATGGATTCTATAATTTTGTGGCTTATTCTTGGAGCCTTTCTTAAACAGAGCAGCATTGGCACAAAAATTGCTGGAAGAACTCAACAGGCCACGCAGCATGTATGGAAAAGAGTACAGTCGACATTTTGGGTTAAGGCCCTTCAGCAAAAATAAGCAGTCCTGCTGAGGGGTCTCAACTCAAAACATTGATTGTACTCTGTTCCATTGATGCTGCCTGGCTTGTTGAATTCCTCCAGCATTTTGAGTGTGTTGCTTGGATTTCCAGCATCTGCAGATTTTCTCTTCCTTGTGAACAACACCAGCTATTGTCCAATCCCTCAGTACCTCGCCCGTGGCTAAGGACTTTTTAAATATCTCTGCTAGGGCACAGGCAATTTCTGCATTGCGCTCCTACAGGGTCCAACAGAATGTTTTGTCATGCCCTGGGTATTCATCCACCCTCATGTGCATCAAGACCACAAGCAGCTCCTTCTCTGTAATCTGTATACAGCCTCTGACCTCACTTCTGTAGACTTGTGTCTGTCTCCCAAATAAATACAGATGCAAACATCCATTTAAGATCTCCCCCACCTGTTTCACTCCTTCATAGGTGACTACTCTGATCTTCAAGAGGGTTAATTTTGTCCCTTGTTATGCATTTCTTCTTAATATATCTGTAAAAACCTTGGGTATTCTCCGTTATCTTGTCTGCTAGAGCAACCTTATACCTTCTTTTAACCCCTTTAGATACCTATTGTTCTCCAATTATTCTGATGGGATCCATCATTAAAACTTTGGGCCAAATTTTAATCTAATGCATTCATATTGTCAAATGGACAGAAAATGCAAGTGGTGCATTCAGAACACCTGGCAGATAATAATGTATCTTGCCTAATAATGAAAGAGCTATCTATTTTATTTGTGAATAAAGAAGATCAGAAGTCCTTCAGTGCTGATCTGCTCCTGTACATTGCCCGTCCCTCACAACAGCAGGAGCATTCTGTCTTGGAAAAACCTCTAGGATGTGGTGAGGCAGATTCAGGTTTATACAAGAAAATGTTAATGAATCCACTTCCCACAACTACTCTGTCATGGTAAAGTTGAGAGAAGAAATTGTTTAGGCTGTAGTTCATAGTGTTGGCAGGGAAGTGGCTGATAGACTGGGGTGTAGGTGGGTTTTGACTGAGTACAAAGATGGAGATCCGGTTGAATCAATCATAGATACAGAGTTTCCAGGTCATCTGGCGATGGAATGATATTGGAATTAAGACAGCTTCAAGGCAAGAGATAACACCAAAGGAAGACTTAGGAAGGAAGAGGGATGATTGACTGGTGGGGATAGGATCAGCAATACAATGGGGTGAGGGATCAGTCTGTCATGTGGCCGAAGGTTCAGCAAGATGGAGTAGGTATCAGTTAACTGCAAACAGAAGAGCTAGTCACTGTTATAGTGGCACCACTCTCAGCTCCAGCAGCCTGGGTTGACTTCTGATCTTTGGTGCTGTCTATTTACAGTGAACTTACTTCAGTGAGGATAAACCGAATTGCTCATGGATTTTAAGTTTAAGCATTTCCAAACAAATTAAGTGTAAGTTACATCAAAGTTAAGGCTGATTTATACTTCTGCATCAACTCGATGTACTGTGTCACCGCAAGCCCTACGCAGATCGCTATGCCACAGCCTGACGCGCACCTCTCCCAAAATATAACTGCGTGTCGCAGCAACGCAGACTGCAACAACTGTGATTGGTCTGCCTGGTAGCATTGCATTTCCTCCTACGCTACAATAGCTTCCCATCGGCCGCTGAAGGGTAGGGAAGGAACTCTGGCTGCAATGCTTTCCATAAAGCATTACAGACCTCCGAAATTATGGAGGACACATTTTGCTTTTACGAAAAAAGACGCCCGCTTTAAACTTGTTTACCCCGAGAAAGACTACCATGGCTATGAAGCCTTGCGCAGGCAGGTGTGTGTGCATGCGCGATGTGCCTGAATTGCAGAGCGATGCAGACACACCAATGCACGAGTATAAATGCTCACAACGCGCGTCGGTCACTTGCGTATGTTACGACGTCGAGTTGACACAGAAGTATAAATCAGGCTTTAGCATCATTGCATGCTGCTTGACATCACTGAAAAGACACTCAAGCACATTGCCAAAAATATATGGTTCACAAGTTTTATATTAATTTGATCGGTTATGCAAAAAAGTTATGCTCACTTGAGAAATTTTAACCTTTTTTATAAGGTATACTTCAATTCAAGTTCCCGTGTTTATTTTGATCAAATTATTGAATAAATGATTGAAACAGCTGCCAGGCAGAAACCAGGATAAGATGTTTGGCAAAGATAAGCGTTTCTCCTGCTATGGGCTTGAAATTTTGCTACAGGCTATGAGTGTCAGTTGCTCAACACATTTGTCTGAATTCTCTTCCCAATTTTAGTGGAGATGGCAGCTCATCTAACATACATAGATAACATTTATACTCACACTAGAGAGAAAGAGAAAAAGGAAATTCAGTCAAACATCAACATGGCATCATTTCAAAGCCTATGCTATTCCCAGTTGTACATTGTTGGGAACCTTAAATTTACCAGTGCCCGAGGCATTCCCTGCCCAATGTTTTTAATGAATGACTTGTTAGCATGACCTATATATACACACTTCATATGTCCTAAAGAGTAATTGTCCATAGCTTACTACATATTTAACACTGTCCTGTTAATAAATCACAAATTATTTCTGCTCAACAGAAAGTTAACTATTTTTATTAATGTATGATGATTAATCTCAGTTTTATTTAATATTTGATTCACTCAATGGACTTTTGCATTTATGCTCCATTTGGAAAAATAAACAATGCCAATAATTAACTTTGAGCCCTTCTATTGGTCGGGGTTGACCATTGTTGCATCCCGGCTGTCTACTTGATAAACAAGCCAATATGCACACCAAGTCAGTACACTATGAAGAGCAAGCTGTTGCCATTACAGCAGGCTCACCTTCTCCACACAGCTGATGAATCCAAAGGAATGGCAGAGACTGGTATAGTTTGGCACCGGGTTGTTGCAGGAGTTGCCAGACAGTGTTGACCTCAATGTAGAACTGCTTTAGGGACTCCAACTCTGGAGTTTTCCTCTGGGCTTACGCCCAAAGCCTTCCCTCATGAGTACAGATGCAAGGCAGCAGATGTCAGAATTTTCCTTCTCCTAGATGAGCTGCTTTCCACAGCTGATGAACCCCATCTGCCCAAAGAGACTGGTTTTCAGGCATCAGTAACCCACCTTTGCCCCTTCTCCTGTCAGTAGAAACAGTCCTCCAGGCTTACTAGCTAAGCCACATGTAATGATTAGAAGCTGGACTTGATTGTCATATGCTATTTGAGACACATGCCACTGGGAACAATTAATAACTAGTGGGAGCTTATTCCCACCATCACCTCCAGTTCTAACCCGAAAATTAACTATTGAAGTTAGGAAAATAAACACTAGGCAGAGAATGACCATTATCTGCATCTACTGTGGCCATTCCCCTCAACAACAGGTATATCACTTTGGATACTATTGGCAGGGATCACCTGGCAGAGGACAATCGCAGTGGTCAGATCTCTGTGACTCACAAGGGAAATGGGGAGAGGAGGCAAGATGAGGTGATAGGCGATTCACTAGTTAGAGGAACAGAAAGGAGGTTCTGTGGACAAGAACGAGATCCCCGGATGGTATGTTGTCTCCTGGGTGCCAGGGTCTGGGGCATCTTGAATTGAGTTCTCAGCATTCTTAAGTGGGAGGGTGAACAGCCAGAGGTCATGGTCTATGTATGTACCAATGACAAGGTTCTGAAAAGTGAGCCCAGGGAGTTAGGTGCTAATTTAAAGGACAGGACCTCCAGGGTAGTGATCCCAGGATTGCTACCCATGCCACGTGATAGCAAGGCCATAAATAGAAAGGTTATACAGATTATATGGCTGAGGAGTTGGTGTAGTAGGTAGGAGGGAGGGAGGGAGGTTTTGAATCATTGGGCTCTCTTCCAGCGAAGGTGAGAACTGTAGAAGTGATCATATGCACCTGAACTGAGAGGGTTTGCTAAAGCTGTGGGGGAGGGGGGAATGGAGTTAAAACTAGAGTTACAGGAGGGTGAGAACCAGAGTGCTAGAACAGATAATGTGGAGAGGTTATGGAAGCCGATGTTTTTAAGACCTCAGACAATGTAAGGAATCAAAGGTTGAGAACGGTGGGACCAAGCTGTGCTTATTTCAATGCAAGAAGTATCATAGAAAAGGCAGATGAGCTCAAGGCATGGATCAACAGCTGGAATCAAGATACGACAGCCATTAGTGAGATTTGGTTACAGGATGGGCAGGACTGGCAGCTTAACATTCTGAGGTTCCATTGTTTTAGACATGACAGAGTAGAAGCCTTCAAAGGAGGAGGGGTGGCTTTACTAGTCAGGTAAAACATCACAACAGTTCTCTGTTAGGACAGACTGGAGAACCCATCTAGAGAGGTGTTATGTGTGGAAATAAGGAATAGGAAAGGTATGACCATGTTAATGGGGTGATACTACAGACCAGTCAACAATCTAAAGGACTTAGAGGAACAAACTTGTAGAGAGAACACACATTGTTGCAAGAAACATACGGTTGTTATAGTAGGTGACTGTAACTTTCCACGTATTGACTGGGACTCCCATGCTGTAAAAGTATTAGATGGGATAGACCTTGTTAAAAGTGTTCAGGAAAGTTTCCTTTCTCAGTACATAGAAGTCCCAATGAGACAGTGTGTGATAGTTGATCTGCTATTGGGGAATGAGGCAGGGCAGGTCACAGAAGTTTGTGTAGGGGCACACTATGCACCTACCGATCATAATGTCATTAGTTTCAAAGTAAATACAAAAAGATGGATCTGGCCCTCGAGTTGAGAATCTAAGTTAGAGAAAGGCCAATTCTGATGCTGTCAGAAAGGATCTGGCAAGCGTGGATTAGGATAGGCTGTTTTCTGGCAAAGGCAAATGTGCCTGTCAGAATCAGAGTTAAAGATAACAGATGTTAGGAACCTTGGTTTTCAAAAGATTTTGAGGACCTGGTTAAGTAGAAAAGGAGGTCCATACCAGCTATAGGCAGATAAGAACAAATAAGCTGTTTATGGAGTGTAAGAAATGCAAAAGGACACTTAAGAAAGAAATCAGAAAGGCTAAAATAAGGCATGAGGTTGCCCTAACAGTCAAGGTGAAGGAGAATCCTAAGGGATTCTACAAATATGTTAAGAGCAAAGGGATTGCAAGGAACAAAATTGGTTCTCTGGAAGCTCAAAATGGTAATCTACGTGTGAAGCCAAAACAGATGGGAGAGATTGGGAAAGATTGTAAATAAATTATTTGTATCTGTTTCTACTCAGGAGATGGACACAGAGTCTATGGAAGTGAGACAAAGCGGCATCAATTTCATGGACCCTATACAGATATAGAGAAGGTGTTTGCTGTCCTGAGGCAAATTAGGGTGGATAAATCCCCAGGGCCTGACAAGCTATTCCATCAGACACTGTGGGAAGCAAGACAGAAATTGCTGAGGCCCTAGCAGAGAAATTTAAATCATCCTTAGCAACTGGTGAAGTACCAGAGGATTGGAGGATAGCCAATATTGTACTGCTGTTTAAGAAAGGCTCTAAGAACAAACCAGGAAATTATAGGTCAGTGAGCCTGGAATCAGTGGTGGGAAAGGTATTCTAAGAGAAGGGACCAGATATATAAGTATTTCGATAGACATGGACTGATTATGGATAGTTAGCATCGCTTCATGCATGGTAGGTTGTGTCTAACCAATCTTATAAAGTTTTTCAATGAAAGTACCAAGAACGTTGATGAAGGCTATCATGATTTGGAGCAGGAACTGGACCAGCCAAAAAAATGGGCTGGAAAATGGCAGATGGAATTTAATGCAGACAAGTATAATGTGTTGCACTTTGGTAGGATCAAATAGGGTAGGTCTTATACAGTGAATGGAAAGGCAGGGGAGTGCTGTAGGAGAAATGGATCTTGGGAATACAGGTCCATAACTCATTGAAAGCAGCATCACAGGTAGATAGGGTCGTAAAGAAAGCTTTTGGCACATCGGCCTTCATAAATCAAAGTATTCAGTAGAAGAGGTCAGACGTTTTGTTGAAGTTGTATAAGATGTTGGTGAAGCCTAATTTGGGGTATCATATTCAGTTTTGGTTACCCTTACGCAGGAAAGATGTAAATAAGTTTGAAAGAGTACCGAGAAAATTTACAAGGATGTTGCTGGGAGACTGCAGTATCTGAATTATAAGGAAGGAATGAATTGGTTAGGATTTTATTCCTTGTAATGTAGAAGATTGAGGGAAGATTTGATAGAGGAATATAAAATTAGGTAGGGTATAGAGGTATAGATAGGGAAAATGTAAGCAGGCTCTTTCCACTGAAATTGGGTGGGACTACAACTAGATGTCATGGGTTAGGGGTGAAAAGTAAAAATTTATTGGAACATGAGGGGAAACTTTTTCACTCAGTGGGTCAGGAGAGTGTGGAACAAGCTGCCAGCACAAGTAGTGCATGTGAACTCATTTTCAATGTTTAAGAGAAGTTTGTATAGCTACATGGATGGTTGAGGTATGCAGTACTATAGTCCCAGCGCAGGTCAAGGGGCGTTTGCAGTTATATGGTTTGCCACTGACAAAATGGACAAAGGGGCCCGTGTTGGTGCTGAACTTTTTTATGACACTATGACTCTAAGACCCAGTTAATTACAGAAACACTTAATTCATAGCTTAACTTTAGTAACAAAACTGAAAGGATCAGATAATCTAATTTTAACATAAGTAATAGACAGATCGACTGCATGGCAACTCTATACTAAAGCATATGTTAGACCTGGTCACCTTAATCCACTGTCAATATCTTTATATACAATCTATGTACATTTATTGTCATAATTTAATTTTTGTTAATTTTTTAAGTAAATGATATTACTGACTTTTACAATTTTTATTTGTATGGTTTACTTTTCATAGAGAACTCAATTCTATATTATATTTCTATGTTGCTTGTCAGCTGGACGAGGCCATTGGTGTGCCATCAGACACAGTTTATATTTTTCATGTTCCCGTATACATTCCTAAATATTCATTTGACTTCTAGTAACTACTTGAATTGTGGCAGAGACCGCAAGCACATGTGGTACACAATCATTACTCAGTTTAATCTCCAGTTAATTCCCCAGAGTCAGATTGCATTCCTGCTCATGCATATTGAAGATTCTTCTCACCTTCCAAGAGAAAGTCAATTTTAATTGGTTGGTAATACCATAATATTTTCTGAAATCTATTTTTATATCAGCAAGTTTCCAGTCATAGTAATTGGAAGCATGTGTTACTTGCTGGAATGACAGCAAAATGGGAAATAATGTGTGGATTGCACTCAACGTGACACCATGGCCTGTATTAACCTCTTACAGAATGTCGACAGCTTAACGTCATCGGTTCCAGGCACATTGCTGCCGAGAACTGGTAGGTTCCCTTCTGCAGCTGCTCTGTAAAGCATGTAGGTTGCAAGCCAAAACTATGCCCAATGTGACATAGGTCCATGCTCTCAGACAGCCCTGATGCTCCTTTGATATTCGTGTAGTCAAATGCTCTTTCCTTTATTTCTAAATAGCCACAATGACTAGATCCATCTAAAAACAGGTGAAAAAATGAATAATTTAACTGTATTAATATACATATTAGTCATTTTTGAATAATTGCTTGAAATCCAGAGATGCAGACATGGGATGAGGGACATCCGGTGACCAGGCCTCCGCTGCACACACAAAGGCCAGCGACATGGATGGGTGATGAAGGACATAGTGGAGGTTCTGGAGCAGGCAAACACAAGGCAAGTATGAGCATTTTTAGAAATCTGGTCCTCTTCTGACAAATACTTAAGCAAGCATATTAAAATAAACATCTTCCATGAACCCCTAAGAGCCAAAGAAACTTGAGCCAATACAATTCAAAGTTCAGCTGAAGGGGTAGCCAATCAGGACCAAGGCAAGCAAATGGGGACTATATAACTGCGAGCTCTCCCAGAGAGAAACACCAACAACTGCACACCGAGGATGTCACCTAGACAGGTGATGAAACGTCAGGAAGCTAATTGCTAATGTCGGTGAACACCATAACATCAAATATCCATGAATGTCGAGCTGTCCCAGGTTGGTGGGTCCCGGGTTTAAATATTCATGCAATCAAGGTACATGAGGAGGTATGAGGACCAGTCAGCAAGTGAGCCTGGAGTTCAGTGTCCCGTCGTTGGCTACTCTGGGAGTCAATTGAAAGTCAATTGGAAGTCTGGAGGTTGAGGTGAAATGGCTGAAGCCTGGAGACTGGAAGCTGAAGGCCTATCCTGGAACTGAAGGCCTGTCTATGTGTGTGGGCAGGTGAGGTGGAGCAAAGTTGCTTGTTTTGCAGTTGTTCTTTTGCTTGTTTTGTTCTGTTTTATTGTCTTCTATGTTGTTCTGCCAAACATTGTGAATATACTATGTTGGCACTTAAATGTGTAGTGACAGTTACACTTCATTCGTTAGTTCTTGGGTGTGTTGGGTGTTAATGGAAATGACATAACTCCTTGTATATTTCCATGTACATGTGATAAATAGATAAACATGAATTATGAAATAAATCTATAAACATGTATTTATATAAATGAATCAAGAATGTTTGTATTGAATAAAATTTTAGGAAAAAACATCATTTACCATTCTGCTATAAATTCCTGACTACATTCAAATACATGGTAAAACTTTCAGTGTGCCACTTATGAGTGGTGGGAAACTGAGAGTTCAGACACAAAACGCACTTGTCTTAGGACTCTGTTCAGAGATCAGACATGACACCATTTGATCACCAGCACAGGCTATATTTCCATGCTGTATTGTGCAAGCACAAGGCATCACTAACTAGCCGTCAATAAAATCCAACTCATTATCGCAAGAAAAAATGAAATGCAGTTAAAATAACATCTACTTATTGACGCATCTTTTGATGATGTTAAAGTTCTCCTCAATACTAAGATTATCCTCAACATTTCTTTTATCCCTCACCACCTATGTAACCACTATCTCTCTTACTCATTTAGTTCCTGCATCAAATTCCATAGCCACATCCTTACGCTGTCAAACTGTTAGTCTTCTATTTTCTGCAATTACTTTAAGACTTTACTCCACTTCAATTTTTTCCATCAAATATTTTTTTTTAACTAGTTATTGCTCTTTTCTGCCCTCACCACTTCTTTCAATACATGGCTGTACTGGTTGTGTTAAAATGGGTGCAAGTTTAATGAACGCACTTTTAAGTATATCTGGCATACAGTATCTTAACTATTTATCACTTTCCTATAGTAATTTCATCAAACTCAAGCAATCTTCACTCTCCTCTGCCACTACCAGCAAAGATAACCCCTAGCTGATCTTTTTCAGTTAACCATGGAAAATGATTCTTAGAGACAGGATATGTGAGCACTTGGAGAAACATAGTCTGATTAGTTTAGTCAACATGGCCTTGTGAGGGGCACCTTCTGCCTCATGAGACTGATTAACTTCTTTGTGGATGTGACAAAGCACATCGATGAGAGGAGTGCGGTGGATGTGGTGCATATGGATTTTGTGAAGTGTTTGATAAGTTTCCCCATGGCGGGCATATTCAGAAAGTCAGGAGTAATGGGGCATAGGAAAACCTGACTCTGTGGATTCAGAATTGACTTGCCCACAGAAGGTAGAGGGTGGCAGTGGACGGAGCATATTCGCTTGGAGTTGGGTGGCTAATAGTGTTCCACAAGGATCTATTCTTGGAATCCTGCTCATTGTGGTATTTATGGCTGAGAAATTGGAAGGATGTGTTAGTAAGTTCAAAGTTTAAAGTAAATTTATTATCAAAGTACATATATAATAAATTTACTTTTAAATTTGAACTTTAAACATTAACCCACCCTTCCACTTCCTCATCCATGAATATCACAGAAAGCAAAGTTCCCAGAAGTTTGCAGATGACATGAAGATGGGTGGAGCTGTGGGTAGTGTAGAAGGCTGTCAAAGGACAGAAAACAGATCTGGGCAGAAAAGTGGTGGATGGAGTTCAACCCAAAGAATCATAAAGTGATTTATGTTGGAAGTTCAAAACTGAAAGCAGAATACAGGGTCAACAGTATGATTCTTATCAGTCTGGAGGAACTGACGTATTTTGGATTTCACATCCATAGAACCCTCAAAGTTGCCATGCAAGTTGATAGGGTAGTTAAAAATGTGTGAGGTATGTTGGCCTCTATTAGTTGAGGGATTGATTTCAAGAGTTGTGAGGTAATGTTGCTCTCTACAAAACCCTCATTAGGCTACACTTGAAATATTATGTTCAGTTCTGGTCACCTCATTATAGGAAAGATGAGGAAGAGAGGTGCAGAAGAAACTTACAAGGATGCTACCTAGATTAAAGAGCAGGTCTTATGAGTATAGGTTGAGTGAGGGAGGGCTTTTCTTTTTAGAGTAAAGGAGAAAGAGCAGTGACTTGATAGAAGTGTACAAGATGATAAGAGACATAGGAAGAGTGACTAGCCAGTGAGTTTTTCCCACTAAGCACAATTTTAAAGTGACTGGAAGAAGGTATCATGGGGATGTCAGAGATAAGTGCTTTACACAGAGTGGTGGGTACATGGAATGCCTGCCGTGGGTGGTGGTAGAGGCAGACATATTAGAGACATTTAAGCTTTTAGAGAGGCACATAGATCATAGAAAAATGTATGGCTATGTTGGAGGGAAGGGTTAGATAGATGTTAGAGTGGGTTAGAATGATGGCACAACATTGTGGGCTAAAGTGACTGCACTGTGATGTAGTGTTCTGTGTTCTAAACAGTAGACTGTAACTGGCCTGGATGGTGTCACTGGCTATGTTTTTTGTAAACTGTACAGATCAGTTGGTGGGGTATATTTGTAGACATTTTTAACAACTCCCTGCCTCAACCTGTAGTTCCCAACTGCTTTAAGAAGAAACTCTTATCTCTGTTCCTGAGAAAAACAAGGTAATGACTACTGCCTGGTGCTTTGACATCCTTCATGATGATGTGCTTCGAAAGGCTGGTCATGGCATTCATCAGCTCCAGCCTTCCACACAACTTTGACCCACTGCAATCAGCCAACTGCTGAAGCAGGTCTATTGGCTAATAACACCTCCCTGGCCATACATTCATGTCTTGCTCCCTGCTGAGAAAATAATCTATGCCTTTATTCCTTCTTCCATGCACTTTCCTATACTGGATTCCATCTGCCACTTCTCTGGCCATTCTCCTATATCCAAGACTTTCTGCAGACTCCCTGCTTCATCAACACTACCTGACCTTCCACAAACTTGGCCACAAATCATTATCCAGATTATTAACATATGTTGTGAAAACTCCCTATAGACTCACAATTGTATGGCTAGGTTCTGCAGTAACTCCATCTACAAGTTTTGCAGGTGATGCCAACTTGAGCCTACCTCAAATAATGATTTGGTCACATTGCGGGGGCATTGGGGAACCCAAGTGCAAGACACATCTTGTGAGGTTAAATAAATTTAGTTTATTGTTTGATACCAGGAGAGCAAGGCAGGAACAGGAATAGCGAAGTGGACAAGGACTCAGGACTACGACTAGGCTGGGACCAAGGGTCTGGGCTACGACTCAGAACCCGATCCCAAAACTAGAGGACACATGAAGAGGCTAGGGTTTGGACTCCGAAACAGAGACTGGGCAGGGACCCAGTACCTGGGTCTTGCCTCGGGCTCGGTCCCCAGAACCAGGCAAGGACATGACATGGGCTAGGGAGAGGAGGAACATGGGAACACAGAGCCTCGGTCTCGGGAAAGCAGGTACATGGAACCATGGACACATACACAGAACACAGAGTCGGGACCCCTCCTTGGGTACAGGAGATAGGGCCGGGACTCATGACCCCCCGTGGGGCAACGACAAGACGGCCTGACTTACCCCACGGAGGCTGGGACAAGACAAGACATGACCCACGGCGGGGCAACGGCAAGACGGCCTGACTTACCCCATGGAGGCGAGGACAAGACAAGACCAACACAAAAGAACACCAGACACCTATCTAGCTCCGGCAATAGAACTAGACTGAATTGCAGGCGCGGACTGCAGACGAGGGCTAGAGGCGAGAGGGGTGGAGAAGGGATTCAGACGGGGGTGGGTCGGACAGAAATCACAGACCGCCAGGGCCAGGACTTGACTCGGAACTTGGATGCCACCAGGACCAGGACTTGGCTTGGTACTTGAATGCCCCCGGAGCCTGGACTTGACTTGGAGCCTCCGGGTAGTGGCGAGCTCTCGACTCCGCCCGGGAACAGTAGACAGTGGTTCTTGATTCCCTCCAGCTGGTTAACTGACGGACCCACCTCGCTGAGGAAACTTTGCAGGCTCACTTTGGCGAGGTAACTTGACAGGGTTGCTCCGGTGAGGAAGGGCCAATTACCAGCACTCGCTTCGGGCGGAGACTAGGCTTGCTCCGGCCAGATGACACTGGCACGCCGTACATTTGGTGACGTTGCAAACGGTCTCGCACCGAACAGCTGAAAGCTGGAGACTATAAACTACCGGTTCAGCCGAGAGTAAATTGCCTCTAATCACCAAGGCCGAGGGACACGGGAAAACAGGGAACCGAAGGGAACAGGGAGTCAACGGTCCGGATCGTAACATAAACAAAGTAAATTTAAAGAGACCCCGATCCGGACCATGACAGACTTGGAGTACTGGAAAGAGATAGAGAGTGTATTGACATGTGGTTATGAAAACAACATTTGCTCAATATCAACAAAAGAAAAAAACGAGCTGGTCATTGACCCCAGGGAGTAGAGTAGTGCACATGGCCCTGTTTACATTAGCAGTGCCAAGATAGAGAGGGATGAGAGTTTGAAATTCCTGGAGTGAACATCATCGGTAGTTTATCTTGTCCAACCACACTGATGTCATGGCCAAGAAAGTTCACCAGCACCCCTACTTCCTCAGGATGCTAAAGAAATTTAGCATGAACCATTGACCTTCACCAATTTTTATCAATACACCACAGAATGCATCCTATCCAGATGCATTGTGGCTTAGTATAGCAAATGCTCTGCCTGAGGTCACTAAAAATTGCAGAGATGCTGTTTAACCATATAACCATATAACAATTACAGCACAGAAACAGGCCATCTCAGCCCTTCTAGTCCGTGCCGAATGCTTACTCTCACCTAATCCCACCAACCTGCACTCAGCCCATAACCCTCCATTCCTTTCCTGTCCGTATACCTATCCAGTTTTTTTTTAAATGACAAAATCGAACCTGCCTCTACCACCTCTACTGGAAGCTCGTTCCACACAGCCACCACTCTCTGAGTAAAGAAGTTTCCTCTTGTGTTACCCCTAAACTTTTGCCCCTTAAATCTCAACTCATGTCCTCTTATTTGAATCTCCCCTAATCTCAGTGGAAAAAGCCTATCCATATCAACTCTATCTATCCCCCTCATAATTTTAATTACCTCTATCAAGTCCCCCCTCAACCTTCTACGCTCCAAAGAATAAAGTGTACACTTCTCCTTGCCAGCATTATCAAAGATCCCAACCAGAAGAAGATACAAAAGCCTGAAAGCACGTACTAGGACAGCTTCTGTCCTGCTGTTATTAGGCTATTGAAAACTCCCCCAATATGATAAGTAGGATTCTTAACCTCACAAGCTACCTAATTGTGACTCTACTTCTTAATATCTCGCTGCATTTTATTCTGCACTCTGCTATTGTTTTACCTTGTAGTACCATATGCACCATTGTAATTGATTGATCTGTATGGACAGGTACAGAAATACAAGCTTTTCTCTGTAATTTGGTACCTGTAACAATAATAAACCAACTTAGCAATTTTAATTTATCATAGTCAACTATGTTTATACCCATCTGACCGCTTTCTCCAATCTTATTATGAGGTCAGAGGAGACTTTGGAGCTGAAACTGTTCATTCAGTTGCTTCTCTCTTATCCTTCTTTCCCCACTAATATGCCACATAGATTGCCCTTGCTCTGGGCTTGCATCAACATCTTTAGATTGTCACCTACCTTGGAAGGTTTTGAATCAGGTTGCATAAAATTGTTTGCAATCATGTTTGGTACTTCTGTTATTTTGCTTTTTTATGCAACTAACCAGGTACAATTTCAAGGTCATATTTTCTTCTGATTTCCAACCCTCTAAAGATAAATTCAACTTTCAAGTTAAGTTCCAGGCACATAGTTTTGACTATTTGATTGGAAAAGGAATAAATAACAAATTTCTTGCAGCTGCTATAGTTAAACCCACAAGTTAGCAACAATGGCTCACATTAATTCACAAGAATAAAATTACAAATTTATGAAATTACAAATTCAATACAAAGAAAATTGTAGTTTGATTGAGAAAGGGCTTCTTATTCTCAAACTAGTATTACTTCCTGATGCAACAAGATCTCTCGTGTCGGACATGTGAAAACCTGATATGTAATTAACACTAAACTTGAGGAGAAATGTAGCACAGATTACTGTGTACTGATTACTGTGATCTTTTTGCAATTGTTTATTCATTGCACTTCATCTTTCAGTAATGTATTACACAGCTTGAAAATACAAAAAATATTAAAACTCACATTTTGCATGACTAACCTGCAGATTTTACTAAGGCAAAGTAGTGATATTTCAATCAACAGCTTTACTGCATTTTATTTGGCAAGGTCCTTATTTATCCATATTTTGTTCTTACCGAAAGATAAGAACATCCTTGCTTGGTGTTCAATTGTTACACTGAAGAAATCTATGCAAAGTAGGCTTACATTGTTTGCATCCTGTAATATGTTAGTCCTGAAATTTCTGCAGTGGTTTACTCACCAGTAAAACACACTAAACATTTTTTTTACAATAAGATTCTAAATAAATTTCAAAGTATGCAACATTTTTAGTGCAGCTTTTGGAAAAATTTTGCATCATGGAATCTAAGCCTTGCACACCAGTAAGACATCATCAGTTTGCTTTAAGAAACAATTGAAAGTGAACTAAGTGAGCTGAACTCCCTTGGCATTCAGGTTGATGTTAATGTTTTCTTTGGTAAATCAACAACCGGAATAGCAAAATTTGCTGACAGGTTTGAAAGTATAAGATTATATTCATAGAATGCAGGCTTTTTCCTTTCCTGTCTACTTGTACCCAACTTCACACCATTCTGCTAATGTTTATTGTTATATGAAGCACATTTGAGTTAGATTCATCACCTTCATTTTTATAGGCCATGCATAGAGACTGGAAGATTGTTGATAACACTCAGAATTCTAAACATGCATTTATTGTTTTGTAATTTAGATGAACCAAGTGAATGCAACTTGTAGTTATCAATGTCAACACAGAAACACCAAGAATAAAATAAGAAGATAAGACACAAGGTCCACAATTGCTTAAAAAAATCTACATTCTTTTCTTCTGAAGTCTTCACTATGTGCTCTTCCTATACAATGGAATTTGCAAGCCACAGGACAGTGTAAGTGCTATCCTTGTGCTGTCAGTGCAACCGTCATTCTCAAAGCCTCTGTATATCTCAAGGAAATACTGTAAGTACTAATAAAAGTGCAGAATACATGATAAAAATCAAATGCAATTCTAGGGATTTCTGAATACTTAAAATAATGATAGTAATTTCTATTCCTATCATTCTGGATTCAGTAATAAAACATATTGTGACAATTAATAATTAGGATGTTTTTCACCTCAAGGTTCTACCTGCTTTAATATATTCAGAATTCATCATGCTTAAACTATTCAATGCTGTCTTTCTGCATTTCTCAGGAGATACTTCAATCAAATGTCTCTTATAATATTAGTGTTAATAGAGAAAAATTTCTTTCTTGATGTTTTCATTAAATGCAAGTTATTCTGTCATACCTCATTCATTTTATTTATTATGTATACCGAGCACTTGTGTGGTGCTTTGCTCATTAAATATTGGCTTTTTTGGTTGTGTCTTCTGGTTCTGATTTACTCAACAAATTGAGCAAATACAGGATAAGATTAATATTCATCAGACATGGCAGCAGACATTCCCCCAACTGATTGAAATAAATTGGTGCTAAGCTGCAGCGGACAAATCCCTAAACACAGAAGATTCTGCATTTGCTGGAAATCTTCACCAACATGCACAAAATTCAGGAAGAACTCAGCAAGACAGGCAGCATTTTTGGAGGGCAATGAACAGTCGACGTTTCGAGCTGAGACCCTTCACCAAAACTGGATAGAAATGGGGCAGAAACTATAATAAGAAGTTGGAGGCAATGGAAGGAGTACAGCAGGCAGGAGTACATAGATGAAGGCAGATGAGAAGGAAAGAGGGTGGGCGAGAGAAGGTAGATGAAGTAAGAAGCTGGGTGGTGAAAGGTGGAAGAAGTAAGGGGCTGAAGAAGACGGAATCTAACAGGAGAGGACAGTTGACCATTGAAGAAAGGGAAGGAGGAGGACATCTGAGGAAGGTGATGGGCAGGTGAAGAGAAGAGGAGCAGTGAGAGGTGAGCAGAAATGGGAAATGGATAAAGAGAAAAGGGAGGGAGAGAATTTTGGATCGGGACTACAGAGCATCGTGGGAGCTAAATTCTGAAGGAAGGCAGCTTTTTTAAAAACTTCTTTGAGTGCAAGAAGAACGAGACTGCGCAGGCACATGACGTCAGCAGGACAGCGCGGAGAGTTTCAAAAGGAGACCACCCTATACAGCGGGCAGCTGTCGGAGTGAGCAGCTGAGTGAGTGGGAGCAGAGTGTAGGGCTTTGGCTTCAACGGGCTTCAGCAGTAAATGGGAAGAGGCGAAAGCGAAGCACCAACTCTTTTTTTCTCCCCCCCCGCTTCGCGAATCGGCCCGGACAGACAGGAGCAGAAGGGCTCTCACAGCTAAAGGTATGAGCTAACGGTTTAAAAAGTTCGTCTGTTTGGCGAGGTAAGTGGGTGAGTAGACTTATTTTTCCTGTTTCATTCCTATAGAATTAGATAGCATGCCTGCAGGGCTAGTGCTTTGTTCAGGGTGTCAGATGTGGGAATCCTGGGAGACCTCCAGCCTCCCTGATGGCCACATCTGTGCCAGATGCACCGAGATGCAGCACCTCAGAGACCGTGTTAGGGATCTGGAGCTGCAGCTTGATGACCTACTGCTTATCAGGGAAAGTGAAGAAGTGATAGACAGGAGCTACAGGGAGGTAGTCATCCCTAGGCTACAGGGGTCAGAAAACTGGGTCATTGTCAAGAGAGGGAAGGGAAATGCCCGGATAGTGGAGAGCACACCTGTGGCTGTCCCCCTCAGCAACAAATACCTTGTTCTGGATGCTGTTGAGGGGGATGACCTGGCCGGGGACGCCCACGGTGACCGGGTCTCTGGCACTGAGCCTGGCGCTGTCGTGCAGGAGAGAAGGAGGGAGAAGAGGAATGCGATAGTCGTAGGGGATTCCATAGTCAGGGGAACGGACAGGAGATTCTGTGAGACTGATAGAGATACCCGCATGGTGTGTTGCCTCCCAGGTGCCAGGGTACGGGATGTCTCAGATCGGGTCCTGAATATTCTGAAGGGGGAGGGTGAGCAGCCAGTTGTCTTGGTACATGTTGGTACCAATGACATAGATAAGACAAAGGAGGAGGTCCTGAAGAGAGATTTCCAGGAGTTCGGAAGGAAGCTGAGAAGCAGGACCTCCGGGGTAGTAATCTCGGGATTGTTACCTGTGCCACGTGCTAGCGAGGGCAAGAATAGTAGGATCAGGCAGATGAATGCGTGGCTGACAGACTGGTGCAGGGGGCAGGGCTTCAGATTCTTGGATAACTGGGATCTCTTCAAGGCAAAGTAAGACCTGTTCAAAAAGGACGGGTTACACCTGAACCCAAAGAGGACCAATATCCTGGCGGGAAAGTTTAATAGAGCTGTT
The DNA here is from genome assembly GCF_963921235.1 of Mobula hypostoma. Classification (NCBI taxonomy): domain Eukaryota; kingdom Metazoa; phylum Chordata; class Chondrichthyes; order Myliobatiformes; family Myliobatidae; genus Mobula; species Mobula hypostoma. The sequence continues at coordinate 216,243,204 of NC_086098.1, read as the reverse complement.
AGGGAGGGTTTAAACTAATTTGGCAGGGGATGGGAACCGGAATGACAGAGCGGAGGAAGGGGAAAACAGAAATAAATCTAAGATTGTGAGCAGTAAAGATGTCAGGAAAGACAGGCAGGTGATGGGGCAAATTTGTAGCCATTGGGATGAGTTGCAGGGCAATAAAGTTGCAGTGAAATCAAAGCGAAAAGTACCAAATACTGGTCTTAAGGTGTTATACTTAACTGCACGCAGCATAAGGAATAAGGTGGATGGTCTTGTCGTACAGCTACAGATTGGCAGGTATGATATTGTGGCCATCACTGAGTCGTGGCTAAAAGATGCATGTCTCTGGGAGCTGAACATCCAAGGATACACGATGTATCGAAAGGATAGGAAGGTAGGCAGAGGGGGAGGCGTGGCTTTATTAGTAAGAAATGATATTAAATCATTAGAAAGAGGTGATATAGGATCGGAAGGTGCAGAATCTTTATGGGTTGAGCTAAGAAATTGCAAGGGTAAAAGGACCCTGATGGCAGTTATTTATAGGCCTCCAAACAGCTGCAGGGATGTGGACTACAAATTACAACAGGAAATAGAAAAGGCTTGTCAGAAGGGCAGTGTTATGATAATTGTGGGGGATTTTAACATGCGAGTGGATTGGAAAAATTAGGTTGGCACTGGATCTCAAGAGAGAAAATTTGCAGAATGTCTGCGAGATGGCTTTTTAGAACAGCTTGTTGTTGAGCCCACTAGGGGATTGGCTGTACTGGATTGGGTATTGTGTAATGAACCGGAGGTGATTAGAGAGATTGAGGTGAAGGAATCCTTAGGAGGCAGTGATCATAACATGATTTGAGTTCACTGTGATATTTGAAAAAGAGAAGCCGAAATCTGATGTGTGGGTATTTCAGTGGAGTAAAGGAAATTACAGTGGCATGAGAGAGGAACTGGCCAAAGTTGACTGGAAAGGGACACTGGTGGGAAAGACGGGAGAGCAGCAGTGGCTGGAGTTTATGCGAGAAGTGAGGAAGGTGAAAAACAGGTATATTCCAGAAAAGAAGAAATTTTCGAATGGAAAAAGGATGCAACGGTGGTTGACAAGAGAATTCAAAGCCAAAGTTAAAGCAAAGGAGAGGGCATACAAGGAAGCAAAAATTAGTGGGAAGACAGAGGATTGGGAAGTTTTTAAAACCTTACAAAAGGAAACTAAGAAGGTCATTAAGAAAGAAAAGATTAACTATGAACGTAAGCTAGCAAATAATATCAAAAAGGACACTAAAAGCTATTTCAAGTATATAAAGAATAAAAGACAGGTGGGAGTAGATATAGGACTGATAGAAAATGATGCTGGAGAAATTGTAATAGGAGATAGTGAAATGGCAGAGGAACTGAACGAGTATTTTGCATCAGTCTTCACTGAGGAAGACATCAGCAGTATACAGGACACTCAAGGGTGGCAGGGAAGAGAAGTGTGCACAGTCACAATTACGACAGAGAAAGTACTCAAGAAGCTGAATAGTCTAAAGGTAGATAAATCTCCCAGACCAGATGGAATGCACCTGCGTGTTCTGAAGGAAGTAGCTGTGGAGATTGTGGAGGCATTAGCGATGATCTTTCAAAAGTCGATAGATTCTGGCATGGTTCTGGAGGACTGGAAGACTGCAAATGTCACTCCGCTATTTAAGAAGGGGGCAAGGAAGCAAAATGGAAACCTGTTAGCTTGACATCGGTGGGTGGGAAGTTGTTGGAGTCGATTGTCAGGGATGAGGTTACAGAGTACCTGGAGGCATATGACAAGATAGGCAGAACTCAGCATGGATTCCTTAAGGAAAATCCTGCCTGACAAACCTATTACAATTTTTTGAGGAAATTACCAGTAGGCTAGACAAGGGAGATGCAGTGGATGTTGTATGTTTGGATTTTCAGAAGGCCTTTGACAAGGTGCCACACATGAGGCTACTTAACAAGATAAGAGCCCATGGAATTACAGGAAAGTTACGTACGTGGATAAAGCGTTGGCTGATTGGCAGGAAACAGAGAGTGGGAATAAAGGGATCCTATTCTGGTTGGCTGCCGGTTACCAGTGGTGTTCCACAGGGGTTCGTGTTGGGGCCGCTTCTTTTTACATAGTACATCAACGATTTGGATTACGGAATAGATGGCTTTGTGGCTAAGTTTGCTGACGATACGAAGATAGGTGGAGGGGCTGGTAGTGCTGAGGAAACGGAGAGTCTGCAGAGAGACTTGGATAGATTGGAAGAATGGGCAAAGAAGTGGCAAATGAAGTACAATGTTGGAAAGTGTATGGTTATGCACTTTGGCAGAAGTAATAAATGGGCAGACTATTATTTAAATGGGGAAAGAATTCAAAGTTCGGAGATGCAACAGAACTTCGGAGTCCTCGTACAGGATACCCTTAAGGTTAACCTCCAGGTTGGGTCAGTAGTGAAGAAGGCGAATGTAATGTTGGCATTCATTTCGAGAGGAATAAAGTATAGGAACAGGGATGTGATGTTGAGGCTTTATAAGGCACTGGTGAGACCTCACTTGGAGTACTGTGGGCAGTTTTTGTCTCCTTATTTAAGAAAGGATGTGCTGACGTTGGAGAGGGTACAGAGAAGATTCACTGGAATGATTCTGGGAATGAGAGGGTTAGCATATGAGGAACGTTTGTCCGCTCTTGGACTGTATTCCTTGGAGTTTAGAAGAATGAGGGGAGACCTCATAGAAACATTTCGAATGTTGAAAGGCATGGACAGAGTGGATGTGGCAAAATTGTTTCCCATGATGGGGGAGTCTAGTACGAGAGGGCATGACTTAAGGATTGAAGGGCGCCCATTCAGAACAGAAATGTGAAGAAGTTTTTTTAGCCAGAGGGTGGTGAATCTATGGAATTTGTTGCCACGGGCAGCAGTGGAGGCCAAGTCATTGGGTGTATTTAAGGCAGAGATTGATTGGTATCTGAGTAGCCAGGGCATCAAAGGTTATGGTGAAAAGGCAGGAAGTCTAGGATCCAGTTGCAGAGGGAGGTGTTCATGATAAAATGGGCCAAATGGCCAACTTCTGCTCCTTTGTCTTATGGTCTAATTAACAGAAGTTAAAGAATTTGATATTCAAGCCATCAGATTGGAAGCTACCTAGATGAAAAATTCTCCTCCAACCGGAGAATGACCTCATCAATGCAGTAGATGGACTGATATGTCAGAATGGGGATGGGAAGTCAAATTGGAATGAGAGGCTTATGGGAGATCCAACCTTTTGCAACAAACGGAGTGATGGTGATCAATAAAATGGATGTCCAATCTATGTCAGGCTTCACCCATGTCAAGGAGGTCACATCGAATATAATAGATGACCCCGAAAGGGAACTGCTACTCACCTGGAAGCAGTGATTTGTGCTCTGATTGGGGTGAGGGAGGAAGTGTAGGGGCAGATGCACAACTTGTCATGCTTGCAAGGATAACTGCCAAAAGGGAGATCGGTAGTAACAGTTGAGTGGACAAGAGAGTCACATAAAAAGTAACACAGAGTAGGTGGGTGGGTATGGGTTAAGTTGTGCTTAATGGTAAAACAAGAACAAATTGTTGCAGGTAAACTGTCTGCAGCTCAGCTCTACTCATCCAGCCCAAGGCTGCTAACCATTGTAGATCAAAATAATGTTCAGTTTTACCAACCTCAGGTGCAGACAAGGATTGAACTGATGAAGCACACAATTTCATCGAGGCTTCAGAAAATGAAGTTCCGTACTGGAATCATGAGTAAGACTTTATGAAAATACGAAAGAGAAACAGCAGGACGATTGTTGAAAAACCCAAGATAACCAATCTACTTGAGGATAGTAGAATAGTATCACTTTAACTGTTCATAAATTGAACATAACTTCAAGTCAAGTCAAGTCACTTTTTATTGTCATTTTGACCATAACTGCTGGTACAGTACAAAGTAAAAATGAGACAACGTTTTTCAGGACCATGGTGCTACATGAAACAATACAAAAACTACACTGAACTACGTAAAACAACACAAAACTACACTAGACTGCAGACCTACTCAGAACTGCATAAAGTGCACAAAACAGTGCAGGCATTACAATAAGTAATAAACAAGACAATAGGCACAGTAGAGGCCAGTAGGTTGGTGTCAGTCCAGGCTCTGGGTATTGAGGAGTCTGATGGCTTGGGGGAAGAAACTGTTACATAGTTTGTTCGTGAGAGCCTGAATGCTTTGGTGCCTTTTGCCAGATGGCAGGAGGGAGAAGAGTTTGTATGAGGGGTGTGTGGGGTCCTTCATAATGCTGTTTGCACGGATGCAGCGTGTGGTGTAAATGTCTGTAATGGCAGGAAAACAGACCCCGATGATCTTCTCAGCGTACCTCACTATCTGCTGCAGGGTCTTGCGGTCTAAGATAGTGCAATTTCCGAACCAGGCAGTGATGCATCTGCTCAGGATGCTCTTAATACATCCTCTGTAGAATGTGGTGAGGATGGGGGTGGGACCTGGAATTTTCTCAGCCTTCACAGAAAGTAGAGACACTGCTGGGCTTTCTTTGCTATGGAGCTGGCGTTGAGGGACCAGGTGAGATTCTCCGCCAGGTGAAAGCCAAGAAATTTGGTGCTCTTAACGATCTCTATGGAGGAGTCGTCGATGTTCAGTGGAGACTGGTTGTTCCGTGTCCTCCTGAAGTCAACAACCGTCTCTTTTGTTCTGTTCACATTCAGAGACAGGTTTTTGGCTCTGCACCAGTCTGTTAGCCGCGGCACCTCCTCTCTGTATGCTGACTCATTGTTCTTGCTGATGAGACCCACCATGGTCGTGTCATCGGTGAACTTGATGATGTGGTTCGAGCTGTGTGTTGCAGCACAGTCGTGGGTCAACAGAGTGAACAGCAGTGGACTGAGCACACAGCCCTGGGGGGGGCCCCCTGTGCTCAGTGTGATGGTGTTGGAGGTGCTGCTTCCGATCCGGACTGACTGAGGTCTCCCAGTCAGGAAGTCTAGGATCCAGTTGCAGAGGGAGGTGTTCAGGCTCATTAGGCTCAGCTTTCCAATTAGTTTTTGAGGAATGATTGTGTTGAATGCTGAACTAAAGTCTATGAACAGCATTCAAATGTACGTGTCCTTTTTTGTCCAGGTGGATTAGGGCCAAGTGGAGGGTGATGGCAATGGCATCATCTGTTGAACGGTTGGGACAGTACACGAACTGCAGGGGTCCAGTGAGGGGGGCAGCAGGGTCTTGATGTGCCTCAGGACGAGCCTCTCGAAACACTTCATGATGATGAATGTGAGTGCAACAGGACGGTAGTTGTTGAGGCAGGACGCTGAAGACTTCTTCAGCACGGGGACGATGGTGGCGGCCTTGAAGCACGCAGGAACGACGGCGCTGCTCAGGGAGATGTTGAAGATGTCAGTGAGAATCTCAGCTAGCTGGTCTGCACATCCTCCAAGCACTCTGCCAGGATTATTGTCTGGTCCAGCAGCCTTCCGTGGGTTGACCCTGCACAGGGTTCTCCTCACATCGGCCACAGTAAGACACAACACCTGGTCGTTTGGAGGAGGGGTGGTCTTCCTCGACGCCACGTCATTTTTCGCCTCAAAACGAGCGTAGAAGTTGTTCAGCGCATCTGGGAGGGAGGCATCATCAGCACAGGCAGGTGGTGTTTTGTAGTTGGTGATATCCTGAATGCCCTTCCACATGCGTCGCGTGTCGCCGCTGTCCTGGAAGTGGCTGTGGATTCGCTGGGTGTGTGCACGCTTTGCCTCTCTGATGGTCTGGGACAGTTTGGCTCTCGCTGTTGTTAGTGCTGCCTTGTCACCTGCTCTGAAGGTGGAGTCATGGGTCCTCAGCAGCGCACGCACCTGCGCGGTCATCCATGGCTTCTGGTTATCGCGTATAGTGATGGTCTTGGCCACAGTGACATTATCAATGCACTTGCTGATGTACCTCGTCACTGATGCCGTGTACTCCTCTAAGTTAGTCGAGTCGCCATCGGTTGCAGCCTCCCTGAACAAGTGCCAGTCAGTGTGCTCAAAGCAGTCTTGAAGAGCAGAGATGGCTCCTGCTGGACAGGTTTTCACCTGCTTCTGAACTGGTCTGGAGCACCTGACGAGCGGTCTGTATGCTGGGATTAGCATAACAGAGATGTGGTCTGAGTAACCGAGGTGGGGGTGGCGCTCCGCCCGGTACGCATCGGGGATGTTTGTGTAAACAAGGTCCAACGCGTTCTCCCCTCTTGTTGCAAAGTCCACGTTCTGATAGAATCTGGGGAGCACTGACTTGAGGTTTGCGTGGTTAAAATCTCCGGCGACAATAAACAGTCCATCAGGGTGTGCGTTCTGCAGTTCGCTAATAGCCCCGTACAGTTCACAGAGCACCTCCTTAGCATTAACGCTGGGGGGAATGTAGACACGGACTATAAGGACAGTGGTGAATTCCCATGGTAAATAAAATGGCCTGCACCTGACAGTCACAAACTCCACTAGCGATGAGCAGTATCTGGAAACCAGCAAAGAACGTCAAAGCAAGTATCCTCAAAATCATTCACGCTGTCGATATTTCAATTTGTTTGAAATTCAATGCTTTGAATTACCTTCACTGTCTAAATTCCCGATCTGTAAATTGTCTGACTGCTCCTTCTCTGCTTATATGTATGGTCTGGGATAAATATAGAATAAAGATGCACCTATGTTGTCTCAACAACTGCCACCCTCCTCCTACCCCAACTCCAAACTCCCCACTGACGTCCAGCATCATGATATGGTTGAAACCTAAAACACTGAATGCTCTACCTGGCACTCTGGCACCAAGCTGGGTTTACAGTCCGTTTATTGAAACAAGGAGACCTCCAGTGAAAAGTCACTGATTTTATGCACATTCACAAAGCTGTATCCCAAAGGAAATTAGTGCTACGTCATTGACAAGAATGATTACTTCTTCCCAGTTACTTTTTAAACTCCGGGGAAGTATATTAAGGGTGCTCTCCCATTTTTCAGCAATATTGGCAGAACTACCTAAGATTTAATTTATCTTCTATTTAAAGTAAATCACAAAAAAAAACATGTGTTTTCTAAATAAACTTCTCTAATTAAACTTCCAAAAAATGTAAGAAGAGCAGTGTTATATAAGACAACCTTTAATTCGGTATGTCAGCAAAGATATATGGTGGAGAGCATTCTGACTTGCTGTATCGCAGCTTGGTATGGAGGTTTCAGTGCACAGGATCGCAAGGAGCTGCAGTGTTGTAGACTCAGCCAGCTCTATCACAGGCACACTCTCCCACCATCAAGGGCATCTGCAAGGGGCAGTGCCTCAAGAAGGCAGCATCCATCACTAAGGATCTTCATGATCCTGACATAGACTCTTCTCGTCACAACTGTCAGGGAGGACATACACAGGAGTCTAGAGACCCACATTTAACAATTCAGGAACAGCTTCCTCCTTTCCATCATCTGATTTCTGAATGGTCCATGAACCAGGAACACTACCTCATTATTACTTACTTTGCACTATATATTTATTTTGCAATTTATAGTAATTTTCAAGTTCTGCACTGCCCTGCTGCTGCTGCAAAACAAAAAAAAACATCATATAATAAACCAGATCTTAATTACAGGAGCTCTGAGGCAACTTGTAGTGTAGTCACTCGAGTCAAGTAAAGTGTTCTCCTTGGGGGTTGTCTATTGGTGGGTTTTCCAGTGGCTGTAGAGGCTGATCCAAAATCTATAGATTCTGGTTCAGTGTGGATGGGAGTAGGTGGTGGCTGTTGTTAGTCGTTGGGTCCTTTGGTTGTTCATTCTCTCGCTTAGCAGCCACTGCTTGCTCTCTGCATTCTCATATAATGCAGATCCCTCTTGAACAGATTTCCCCCGGGTGGTTCTATTGAGTGCAGAGCCCTCCTAATTTTTAGATGTAATGTTGAATTTCTTCAGGCTTATTTTGACATCCATTGAAGTATTTCCTTTGCTCACTAGGGGCTCACTGACCTTCCTTCAAATGTGAGTAAAAATTCTTGTTTGGGGAGATGTGAATTAGGCATTTGAATGAAATTACCTATCCATCGGAGTTGCTATTGCTTTATTGTGGTGGAAAAGCAAATTCTAATATAATGAATGTCAGTTTTGAGAGAGATGATATAACAAAACAGATCAGGAACTGAATTTGGGCCCTCCTGTTACATTAAGTTACCTACTTAATTGGACAACATTATTTAATATTTACCAGGTAATCAAGGAAGAAGTGGAATGACTTATCAGGTAGCATTTTTATATTGAGCAATGAATTCTCCTCATTAGAAAGCCTGTTACGCAGGTCCATTATGACCTACTGATTAATATCTTAATATAATCAGTGACATAGTTAGTTCAGAAACAAAGAGAGTGACATAGTTAATTCAGAAACAAAGGTTCTGAACTTAAAGAGGGATAACTTTGAAGGTATGAGACGTGAATTAGCTAAGATAGACTGGCAAATGACACTTAAATGATTGGCGGTGGATATGCAATGGCAAGCATTTAAAGATCGCATGGATGAACTACAACAATTGTTCATCCCAGTTTGGCAAAAGAATAAATCAAGGAAGGTAGTGCACCCGTGGCTGACAAGAGAAATTAGGGATAGTATCAATTCCAAAGAAGAAGCATACAAATTAGCCAGAAAAAGTGGCTCACCTGAGGACTGGGAGAAATTCAGAGTTCAGCAGAGGAGGACAAAGGGCTTAATTAGGAAGGGGAAAATAGATTATGAGAGAAAACTGGCAGGGAACATAAAAACTGACTGTAAAAGCTTTTATAGATATGTAAAAAGGAAAAGACTGGTAAAGACAAATGTAGGTCCCCTACAGACAGAAACAGGTGAATTGATTATGGGGAGCAAGGACATGGCAGACCAATTGAATAATTACTTTGGTTCTGTCTTCACTAAGGAGGACATAAATAATCTTCCAGAAATAGTAGGGGACAGAGGGTCCAGTGAGATGGAGGAACTGAGCGAAATACGTGTTAGTAGGGAAGTGGTGTTAGGTAAATTGAAGGGATTGAAGGCAGATAAATCCCCAGGGCCAGATGGTCTGCATCCTAGAGTGCTTAAGGAAGTAGCCCAAGAAATAGTGGATGCATTAGTGATAATTTTTCAAAACTCATTGGAATCTGGACTAGTTCCTGAGGATTGGAGGGTGGCTAATGTAACCCCACTTTTTAAAAAAGGAGGGAGAGAGAAACCGGGGAATTATAGACTGGTTAGCCTAACGTCGGTGGTGGGGAAACTGCTGGAGTCAGTTATCAAGGATGTAATAACAGCACATTTGGAAAGCGGTGAAATCATCGGACAAAGTCAGCATGGATTTGTGAAAGGAAAATCATGTCTGACGAATCTCATAGAATTTTTTGAGGATGTAACTAGTAGAGTGGATAGGGGAGAGCCAGTGGATGTAGTATATTTGGATTTTCTAAAGGCTTTTGACAAGGTCCCACACAGGAGATTAGTGTGCAAACTTAAAGCACACGGTATTGGGGGTAAGGTATTGATGTGGATAGAGAATTGGTTAGCAGACAGGAAGCAAAGAGTGGGAATAAATGGGACCTTTTCAGAATGGCAAGCGGTGACTAGTGGGGTACCGCAAGGCTCAGTGCTGGGACCCCAGTTGTTTACAATGTATATTAATGACTTGGATGAGGGAATTAAATGCAGCATCTCAAAGTTTGCGGATGACACGAAGCTGGGTGGCAGTGTTAGCTGTGAGAAGGATGCTAAGAGGATGCAGAGTGACTTAGATAGGTTGGGTGAGTGGGCAAATTCATGGCAGATGCAATTTAATGTGGATAAATGTGAAGTTATCCACTTTGGTGGCAAAAATAGGAAAACAGATTATTATCTGAATGGTGGCCGATTAGGAGAAGGGGAGGTGCAACGAGACCTGGGTGTCATTATACACCAGTCATTGAAAGTGGGCATGCAGGTACAGCAGGCGGTGAAAAAGGCGAATGGTATGCTGGCATTTATAGCGAGAGGAAGTGAGGACAGGTGCAGGGAGGTACTACTGCAGTTGTACAAGGCCTTGGTGAGACCACACCTGGAGTATTGTGTGCAGTTTTGGTCCCCTAATCTGAGGAAAGACATCCTTGCCATAGAGGGAGTACAAAGAAGGTTCACCAGATTGATTCCTGGGATGGCAGGACTTTCATATGAAGAAAGACTGCATGAACTGGTCTTGTACTCGTTGGAATTTAGAAGATTGAGGGGGGATCTGATTGAAACGTATAAAATCCTAAAGGGATTGGACAGGCTAGATGCAGGAAGATCGTTCCCGATGTTGGGGAAGTCCAGAACGAGGGGTCACAGTTTGAGGATAAAGGGGAAGCCTTTTAGGACTGAGATTAGGAAAAACTTCTTCACACAGAGAGTGGTGAATCTGTGGAATTCTCTGCCACAGGAAACAGTTGAGGCTAGTTCATTGGCTATATTTAAGAGGGAGTTAGATTTGGCCCTTGTGGCTACGGGGATCAGGGGGTATGGAGGGAAGGCTGCAGCAGGGTTCTGAGTTGGATAATCAGCCATGATCATAATAAATGGCAGTGCAGGCTCGAAGGGCCAAATGGCCTACTCCTGCTCCTATTTTATATGTTTCTATGTTTCTATAATGCATTATTATAATCATTATAGATATGTAAAAAGGAAAAGACTGGTAAAGACAAATGTAGGTCCCCTACAGACAGAAACAGGTGAATTGATTATGGGGAGCAAGGACATAGCGGACCAATTGAATAATTACTTTGGTTCTGTCTTCACTAAGGAGGACATAAATAATCTTCCAGAAATAGTAGGTGACAGAGGGTCCAGTGAGATGGAGGGACTGAGCGAAATACATGTTAGTAGGGAAGTGGTGTTAGGTAAATTGAAGGGATTGAAGGCAGATAAATCCCCAGGGCCAGATGGTCTGCATCCTAGAGTGCTTAAGGAAGCAGCCCAAGAAATAATGGATGCATTAGTGATAATTTTTCAAAACTCATTAGATTCTGGACTAGTTCCTGAGGATTGGAGGGTGGCTAATGTAACCCCACTTTTTAAAAAATGAGGGAGAGAGAAACCGGGGAATTATAGACCGGTTAGCCTAACGTCGGTGGTGGGGAAACTGCTGGAGTCAGTTATTAAAGATGTGATAACAGCACATTTGGAAAGCGGTGAAATCATCGGACAAAGTCAGCATGGATTTGTGAAAGGAAAATCATGTCTGACGAATCTCATAGAATTTTTTGAGGATGTAACTAGTAGAGTGGATAGGGGAGAACCAGTGGATGTGGTATATTTGGATTTTCAAAAGGCTTTTGACAAGGTCCCACACAGGAGATTAGTGTGCAAACTTAAAGCACACGGTATTGGGGGTAAGGTATTGATGTGGATAGAGAATTGGTTAGCAGATAGGAAGCAAAGAGTGGGAATAAACGGGACCTTTTCAGAATGGCAGGCGGTGACTAGTGGGGTACTGCAAGGCTCAGTGCTGGGACCCCAGTTGTTTACAATATATATTAATGACTTGGATGAGGGAATTAAATGCAGCATCTCAAAGTTTGCGGATGACACGAAGCTGGGTGGCAGTGTTAGCTGTGAGGAGGATGCTAAGAGGATGCAGAGTGACTTGGATAGGTTGGGTGAGTGGGCAACTTCATGGCAGATGCAATTTAATGTGGATAAATGTGAAGTTATCCACTTTGGTGGCAAAAATAGGAAAACAGATTATTATCTAAGTGGTGGCCGATTAGGAAAAGGGGAGTTGCAACGAGACCTGGGTGTCATTATACACCAGTCATTGAAAGTGGGCATGCAGGTACAGCAGGCGGTGAAAAAGGCGAATGGTATGCTGGCATTTATAGCGAGAGGATTCGAGTACAGGAGCAGGGAGGTACTACTGCATTTGTACAAGGCCTTGGTGAGACCACACCTGGAGTATTGTGTGCAGTTTTGGTCACCTAATCTGAGGAAAGACATCCTTGCCATAGAGGGAGTACAAAGAAGGTTCACCAGATTGATTCCTGGGACTTTCATATGAAGAAAGACTGGATGAACTGGGCTTGTACTCGTTGGAATTTAGAAGATTGAGGGGGATCTGATTGAAATGTATAAAATCCTAAAGGGATTGGACAGGCTAGATGCAGGAAGATTGTTCCCGATGTTGGGGAAGTCCAGAACGAGGGGTCACAGTTTGATGATAAAGGGGAAGCCTTTTAGGACTGAGATTAGGAAAAACTTCTTCACACAGAGAGTGGTGAATCTGTGGAATTCTCTGCCACAGGAAACAGTTGAGGCCAGTTCATTGGCTATATTTAAGAGGGAGTTAGATATGGCCCTTGTGGCTACGGGGATCAGGTTGTATGGAGGGAAGGCTGGGGCGGGGTTCTGAGTTGGATTATCAGCCATGATCATAATAAATGGCGGTGCAGGCTCGAAGGGCCGAATGGCCTACTCCTGCACCTATTTTCTATGTTTCTATGTTTCTTTTAATATGTATGCCATTAGATTCTCAACACCAACCCAAATTCTCCTTCTTCACTGAGTGTGGTCTTGGATCAGACCCTCCAAGGAGTCCATAGCGATGTCCTTTACTGCAGAAAGGCTATGAACACATCCTTCTGCCTGGTGACCTCCCAGGAAAGAGCTCAGAAATGAATGTCTGTTTTAAGGTGTCCATTAGACTGATCCCTCAGCAACACATTAGTGTGCCTTTTCATTCAGAGCCCCTGATTCCAAAGACTTCATCCCAATGACAGTGCTTTCCCAGGTAGTCCCAATTTCCTGTGTTTGGCCCATATCCATCCAAGACCAGCCACTCCTACACTCATCCAAGTGCTTCTTAATATCCTCTCACAGCTCATTCAATGTAATCACTACCCCCAGCATGAGAGATGCTCTTCAGATCACAATTACATTTTTCCCATCTCATTCTATACCTACCCTAGAGTAAAAACTGTTGCCATCCACATTATCTATGACTCACATCATTTCAAATATCACTATAAGGTCGCCCCCTATTCTTCTATATTCTAAGGAATAAAGACTAGCCTAACTACGCTCTCCCTATAACTCAGATTCTATAGTCATGGTGACATTCTCCCAAATCTGTTGTATACTCTTTCCAGTTTAACTACATCATTCCCAGAACAGGGTAAACAAAACTGTTCATGCTATTCCACGTGTAGCCTCACCAGCGACTTAGACAAAAACAACATATTAAGATTATAGGCCCATAAGTCATGGAAGCAAAATGAGGCCATTCTGCCCATTGTGTCTGCACTACCATTCCATGAAAATTCCAAAGTACATTTAATATCAGAATATGTATCCAGTACATGACCTGAAATTTGTCCTCTTCATATATATAAATATCCATGAAACTAAGAAATCCCATAGAATGATAGAAACTGTGAATTCCCAAAGCCCTCGTCCCCTCCCTTTGCACAAGCAGCAGCAAAAAGCATAGACTCCGCCAACCCCCCTACCTTACAAGCAACAGCAGAAGCACCAAACAGCCATTGATGCAGACTCCATCAAAGTCCAGTCCACAACCCCACACTTTAATACCTCAGACAGGCTCTCTCTCACCAGCGAGGAAGAGCGAGGCCATCCTGCAGCAACAAGAGCGAAGACAAGTAATTCACTCTACCGATGCTATAACCCAGGGGTCCACAACCTTTTCTGCAGCGCTGACCAGCCGACGGGGCATTGGGGGGGGTGTTAATCACGAACGGAATATTGGTGATAAGTCAACTATAAGTCACTTATCAGTGGCTAATACACTCAATTTCGTTTCTAAAAGTGTTTATCTAACGAATTTAATATTAAACACACAGCATATATTTTCTTTGCATGAATATAGTGATAAGTCAATTATAAGGGGGTTCCTTATGTCCAGTCTATTACGCAATTTAGTTTTCATTGCATTCGTTGCAGAAAACTCCGCTTCGCAGAGATATGTTATTGGAAATGGAAGCAATGTCTTCAGTGCTTTCGTGGCTACCTCAGGATATTCAGCCTTGATGTTGATCCAGAATACCGGTGGAGATGTTATGTCAAACATACTTTTCAGCCCACCATCATTTGCAAGCTTGAGGAATTGATCTTCTTCTCGCGCTGCATGGATGATTCACCAGGACATTCACAAATGGGTCACAGACCCATTTCTTTGCATGTCTTGGGTCATTCGTGGTTGGAAAGTAATGCTTGAATTCTGTCGACAGCAAAGTTAGGTGACCGCGCACCAGCTGTGAGAAGGACGGTGCAGCCTCAGTCTCTCCCAAAATCCTAGCCAATGTTGGAAATGTGTCAGATATGCCCCTGTCCACACACTGTCCTCACAGTTCCAGTTTGGCTATGAAAGCAGACACTTTATCTGCCAACTTGAAGACAGTTGTCATTCTCCCCTGACAAACTGAGTTCATTGAGCAGGCTGAAGATGTCACACAGATAAGCGAGTTTTGCTATCCATTCCTCATCTCTGAAGTGTGCTGCCAGTGGTGACCTTTTTCTTGAAAGAGATCTCTGTAGCTGCTCTCTTATCTCAAAAACCCTGGCCAGGGCTCTCTCCCTTGATAGCCACCTGACTTCAGTGTGTAAGAGAAGGTGTTTCTGCTCTGCACCCATTTCCTCGCAAAGCTGCTCAAACAGACGTGAGTTCAGGGCTTTTGCTTTGATGTGATTGATAACTTCAACAACATCACTCGATATGCTGTTAAGATCAGGTGACATTTTTCGGCTAGCCAGCATTTCCCTGTATGTAGACTGACATTCAGGAGCAACGTCTTTGACTCTGGTAGTGAAACCAGACTCGTTAAGCTGTGCTTCGATGTCCTCCACTATGTCATCGATTCTCCCTGAAGCTGTGGTAGCTGAAAGAGAAACCTGTGCCATCTTGTTGGCTGCAGCTTATCCTAACAGTTCAGGACACATGTCCTTGGCAGCAGGCAGAATCAATTCTTCACCAACAGTGAAAGGCTTCTTAGCCTTAGCAATATGGCTAGCCACTAAGTACGACACTCTCAGAGCAGCAGCATTTGTGGAGCTGGTGGCTCTCAGCATTTGCTTCTGTCCTGCTTGCTCACATTTTTTTCCGCTCAAAAAACTCAACGGGTTTGTCTTTAAGTGCAGGGTGCTTGGACTCAAGGTTCCAAAGCAGTTTTGACAGCTTCATTGCCTCATTAGACAGCTTGCCTACACATATCACACACAGGGGGCTTGGAGCGTGCGGGTCACCGGTCGCAATAAAGCCATATTTTATGTACGACTCATCGTATTTTCTGGTGAAGGAAGCTTTCCTTTTTTTTGCAGTCTTGGCCTCAGCTGTCTCTGCTTTATCATCATCATTAGGCCTTTTATGTCCCCTACCATCTCTTCCAAAGAAACTCTCGAGCAACGTTTGTTTTTCACTCATTGAGTAGTTGCAGGTTAATGACCGACTGATGACCTCGCGTGTGTTCAAGTTCAACAGTGGGCGTGACAGGGAATGAGGAAAGGTGCGCTGACTCATATCGTTTCAAATCGCCAAATCATATTATTTCCTCGCGGCCCGGTACCAGTGGTTGGGGACCACTGCTATAACCTTCTGTATTGCTTCCCTAAGTCCCCATCTCGAGGACCAACAGGCTCTTACTAAGCATTGAAAGAGAGAGAGAGAGAGGGAGAGGGGGATCACTCAAGTACAGGGATGTTGTTCCAATAGCAGTTGGTGATTAGTAAACACACAGTCTGTTGTCACAGTGTTCCTGTCTCGATATTTCATTCTCCCACAATGCTTCAGTCGACTAAATTGGCCAGGAACTGGGTCACTGAACCACACAGTCTCAAGGACACATATCTTTCAGGCTATTCATGGATATAGCAAAGCATTAGGTTGCACAGTCAGTCCAAAGACCCACTGTTTGCAAAGAACTGTAATTTGAACTGTAGATCATGGACCCCGGCAGAATCACAGCCACCTTGAAAGGAAAAGAAAGACATAAGAGAAGAGAAACAGGCTGTTTCATGGACGAACTGGAAGAAGCTGCCTAGATCTGCAGAATCCACTGTCACTATCTTTCCTTGCTTCTCTTCATTATATAATATGGCTGTCATGAAATGGCTGATCCCTCTCAACCACATGCTCCTGCCTTCTCCCCATAACCTAAATATACCCAATAACTTGCCATACACAGCCAACATTGGCACTGAATTCCATAGACTCTCCACCCTCTGGCTAAAGAATTCCTACTCAACTCTATCCTAATGAGATGTCCTTCTGTATTGAGGCTATGCCATCCGATCCTAGACTACAGGAAAGTCCACTCTATCTAGGCCTTTCAATATTCTATAAGTGTCAATGAGATCCCTTCCAATTCTTCAAAACTCTGGTGAGTACAGACCCGGAGCCACCAAAGGCTTCGCCTACCCTTTTCATTACTAAGATCATCCTTGTGAACCTCCTCAGACCCTCTCTAATGCCAGCACATCCTTTCTTAGATAAGGGACCCAAAAACTGTTCATAATATTCCATGTGCAGTCTGACCAATGCTTTATAAATCATCAACATTGCATCCTTGCATTTACATACTACTCCACACTCAAATTGCTAACATTGCTTTTGCCTTCCTTACAACTGACACAGCCTGCAAGTTAACCCTTAGGGAAGCCTGCAGGAGGATTCCTAAGTCCCTTTGCACCTCTGATTTTTGAATTTTCTTCCTACTTAAAATAGTCCATGCCTTTATTCCTTCTAGCAATGCGAACGACCATACATTTCCAACACTGTATTCCATCTGCCACTCGTAAACACAAAATACTCTGCAGATGCTGGGGTCAAAGCAGCACTCACAACATGTTGGAGGAACTCAGTAGGTCGGGCAGCATCCTTGGAAAGGATCAGTCAATGTTTCGGGCCGGAGCCCTTCGTCAGGACTGAAGAGGGAAGGGGCAGAGGCCCTATAAAGAAGGTGGGGGGGGAGGGTGGCAGCCCTCTTCTTCCCACCCTCCCCCCACCGTCTTTGTAGGGCCTCTGCCCCTTCCCTCTTCAGTCCTGAAGAAGGGCTCCAGCCGGAAACGTTGACTGATCATTTCCACGGATGCTGTCCGACCTGCTGAGTTCCTCCAGTGTGTTGTGAGTGTTCCATCTGCCACTTCTTGGCCCATTCTTTTAATCTGTCTGTCCTTCTGCAGAATCCCTGCTTTCTCAGCAATATCTGCCCTTCCACCTATCTTTGTTAAATATGCAAACTGGCCACAAAGCCATCATTCCATCATCCAAATTTTAACATATAGTATAAAAAGAAGCAGTCCCAAGACTGATCTCTGTCTGACAGCCAGCCAGAAATGATTCATGATATTCCCGCTCTTTGCCCTTGCCAGTCAACCAATCTTCTATCCATGCTAGTATTTTCAATATAATATCATGGGCTCTTCTCTTGTTCAGTAGCCTCAACTGTGGCACCTTCTCAAAGGCTTTCTGAAAATCCAATTGAATAACATCCGCTGACTCTGCTTTGTCTATCCTGTCTGTTATTTCCTCAAAATTTTCAACAGATTTGTCAGACAAGATTTCCCTTTAAAGAAACCATGCTGACTTTAGCCTCTTTTGTCATGTGCCTCCAAGTACCCTGAAGCTATCATCCTTTACAATTGACTCCAACATTTTCCCAACCACTGAGGTTAGGCTAACAGGCCTATAAATTATTTTCTTCTCCCTCGCTCCTTTCTTGAAGGGTGCAATGATATTTGCAATTTTCCAAATTCTAGAACCATTCCAGAATCTAGTGATTCTTGAAAGATCACTATAAGTGCCTCCACAATCTCTTCAGCTACTTCTTTAGCACTCTGTGGGTGTAGACCATCTGGTCCAGGTGATTTAACTACATACAGACATTTCATCTTCCCAAGCACCTTCTCCTTAGTAATAGCAACTGCACTCACTTTAGCACCCACCCCCCATAAACTCTTGAATTTTAGGCAAACTGCCGGCGTCTTCAAAAGTTCAAAGTAAGTTTATTATCAAACTACATAGAAACTTTGACAAACTTATATAGATACTTATATACAAAGAAATTCATTTTCTTGTGGGCATAAAATAATAACTATAACAGAATCAATGAAAGACCACCCAACTTGAGCATTCAACCAAAATGCAGAAGATAACTAACTGTGCAACAATGAGGAAACACTAATAATGAATAAAGAAACAATAAATATCAAGAATATGAGATGAAGACTTGAAAGTCCATTGGTTGTGGGAACAGTTCAGTGTTAGGGAAAGTGCAGTTGAATTAAGCCATCCCCTTTGCTTCAAGAGCCTGATGGTTGAGGAGTAGTGACAGTTCCTGAATCTGGCAGTGAGAGTCCTGAGGCTCTTGTATCTTCTTCTGGATGGTAGCAGCGAGAAGACATCTTGTCCTGGTTGGTGGGCACCCTTGACGATGGATACTGCTTTTCTGCAATAGCATTTCATGTAGATGTGCTCAATGGTTGGGAGGGCTTTACCTTTGATGGATTAGCTGTATTAATTACTTCTTGTAGGATTTTCCATTTGGGGCATTAGCATATTCATAGCAGTCTGTGATGCAACCAGTCAATATAGTCTCCACTGCACATCTATATAAGTTTGTCAAAGTTTTAGATGCCATGCTGACTCTCTGCAAACTCCCATGGAAGCTGTGCTTTCTTCATAATTGCAGTAAAATGCTGGACCCAGGACAGTTCCTCTGAAGTAATAACACCAAGGAATTTAATGTTGCTAACCCTCCACCTCCGATCCTCCAATGAGGACTGGCTCAGAAACCTCTGGTTTCCTTCTCCTGAAATCTATAATCAGCTCCTTGGTCTTGCTGACATTGAGTGAGAGGTTGTCGTTATGGCACCACTCAACCAGACTTCCAATCTACCACCTGTATGCTGATTCATCACTACCTTTGATTCTGCCTACGATAGTGGTGTCATCAGCAAAGCTGAATATGGCATTTCATGTGTAGTTAGCCACACAGTCATAAGTGCAATGCAAGCAGAGCAGGGAACTAAGCACATAGTCTTGTGGTGCATATGTGCTGATGGAGGTCGTGGAGGAAATTATGCGAATCTGAGCTGGCAGGTGTCTGCATGTGAGGAAATCCAGGATACAATTGCACAAGGAGGTATTTAGGCCAAGGTTTTGGAGCTTATTGATTAGTTTTGAGGGGATGATAGAATTGAATGCTGAGCTGTAGTTGATAAAGAGCATCTTGATGAATGAACCTTTGCTGTCCAGATGTACCAGGATTGAGTGAAGAGCCAAGAAGATGGCATCCGGAAATCAATAACTGCAGCTATGATCTGCACAAAGTCATCAAGGCAGCAAAATAACAATACAGGGACAAGATCCAGACACAACTCTCCACCAACAACACATGCAGCTGTCATGTTCCGGATCGGGGTCCCTTTAAATTTACTTTGTTTATGTTACAATCCGGACCATTGAATCCCTGTTTCCCTTTGGTTCCTTGTTTTCCGGTGTCCCTCGGCCTTGGTGATTACAGGCAATTTACTCTCGGCTGAACTGGTGGTTTATAGTCTCCGGCTTTCAGATGTTCGGCGTGAGAGCGTCTGCAAAGTCACCAAAGGTACGGCATGCCAATGTCACCTGGCCGGAGCAAGTATAGTCACCGCTTGAAGCGAATGCCGGTATTTCGCCTTTCCTCACCAGAGCAACCTTGTCAAGTTACCTCGCCAAAATGAGCCTGCAAAGTTTCCTCACCGAGGAGGGTCCGTCAGTTAACCCGGCGGAGCGAATCAAGAACCGCTGTCTACTCTTCCCGGGCCGAGTCGAGAGCTTGCCACTATCCGGAGGCTCCAAGTCAAGTCCTGGCTCTGGAAGCATTCAAATACAGAGTCAAGTCCTGTCCCTGGCAGCATCCAAGTACTGAGCCAAGTCCCGGTCCTGACGGCATCCAAGTACCGAGTCAAGTACCGAGTCAAGTCCCGGCCCTGGTGGTATCGAAGTTCCAATCCTGGCCCTGGCGGCATCCATGTTCCGAGTCCAGTCCTGGCCCTGGCAGCATCCAAGTTCCGAGTCAAGTCCTGGCTCTGGTGGTCTGTGATTCCCGTCCTACCCCCTGTCTGAATCCCTTCTCTGCCCCTCTCGCCTCTAGCCCTCATCTGCAGCCCTCACCTGCACTTCGGTCTAGTTCTATCGCTGGAGCTAGATAGGTAATGTCTGGTGTGCTTTCATGTTGGTCTTGTCTTGTCCTCGCCTCCGTGGGGTAAGTCTGGCCGTCTTGCCATTGCCCCGCGGGAGGGGGGTCATGTCTTGTCTTGTCTTGCCCTCGCCTCCGTGGGTAAGTCAAGCCATCTTGCTGTTGCCCCACAGGGGGTCATGAGTCCCGGCCCTATGTCCTGTACCGAAGGAGGGGTCCCGGCTCTCTGTTCTGTGTGTGAGTCCCGGCCCTATGTCTTGTACCCAAGGAGGGGTCCCGATTCTGTGTTCTGTGTATGTGTTCATGGTTCCATGTACCTGCTCTCCTGAGACCGAGGCTCTGTTTTTCCATGTTCCTCCTCTCCCTAGCCCATGTCATGTCCATGCCTGGTTCTGGGGTCTGAGCCCGAGGCAAGACCCAGGTACTGGGTCCTTGCCCAGTCCCTGGCTCAGAGTCCATACCATAGCCTCTTCATGTCGCCTCTAGTTCTGGGATCCGATTCCGAGTCCAAGCCCAGACCCTTGTCCCAGCCTAGTCGTAGTCCTGAGTCCTTGTCCACTTCGCTATTCCTGCTTCTGCTTTGCTCTCCTGGTATCAAACAATAAACTCAATTTACTTAATCTCACAAGATGTGTCTTGTATTTGGGTCCACCCTTGCTCCCAATGCCCCACCACTGTGACAGCAGCTTATGGCAAGGTTTGAACACCATCGCAGATTTCAAAGCTAAATGCACTGGAGTCTCCAACATAGTTGCCTCACACCAAGATGAGCTAAATCTTTCTTACACTCGATTCGATGAGCCCCCAAGGAGAGCCACCAAAGAGACCTGCAACCTGGTCATCTCTGAGGCTGAACCATGCAGGTGTTTCCAACGAGTGGACAGTTGCAAGGCTGTGGGACCGGACGACATCCCAGAGCGGGTACTCAGGATGTACGCAGCGCAACTGGCAGATGTGTATACAGACATTTTTAATCCCTCCCTCTCCCAGTGTAGAGTGCCCTCTTGCTTCAAAGCATCAGCCATTGTTCCTGTACCTAAAAAGACCAAGGTAACATGTTTGAATCACTGGTGTCCTGTCACACTCACCTCAAGGACTACATCTGCAGCATGGACTGGACCCCTTACAATTCGCCTATTGACACAACCGATCGACAGATGATGCAATAGCCACAGCTCTACACACTGTCTTTACACATCTGAAGAAGAAGGATGCTTATGTGAGAATGCTGTTCTTGAACTACAGTTCAGCATTCAACACCATAATTCCCTCCAGGCTTGACAAGAAACTCAGAGACCTTGGCCTTCACCCTGCCTTGTGCAGCTGGATCCTGGACTTCCTGTCAGATCACCGTCAGGTGGTTAGAGTGGACTCCCTCACCTCAAACACTTTGACCCTCAACACAGGTGCCCCTCAGGGCTGTGTCCTAAGTCTCCTCCTTTACTCCCTGTATACCCAAGACTGTGTCGCCACCCACAGCTCCAATCTGCTAATTAAATTTGCAGAAGATACTACACTGTTTGGCCTAATCTCAAATAATACTGAAGCTACCTACAAAGAACTCATCACCCTGACACAGTGGTGTCAAGAAAACAACCTCTCCCTCAATGTCGCGAAAACAAAGTAACTGGTTATGGGCTACAGAAGGAATGGAGACAGGCTAGCCCCTATTGACACCAATGGATCTGGGGTTGAGAGGGTGAACAGCTTTAAGTTCCTCGGTACACACATCACCAAGGATCTCATGTAGTTTGTACATACCGGCTATGTGGTGAAAAAGGCACGACAGCTCCCCTTTCACCTCGGATGGTTGAAGAAGTTTGGTATGGGCCCCCAAATCCTAAGATCTTTCTACAGGGGCACAATTGAGAGCATCCTGACTGGCTGCATCACTGCCTGGTATGGGAACTGTACTTCCCTCAATTGCCGACTCTGCAGAGAGTGGTGTGGATAGCCCAGCTCATTCGTAGATGTTAACTTCCTACTATTCAGAACATTTACAAAGACAGGTGTATTAAAAGGGCCCAAAGGGTCATTTGGGACCCGAGTCACCACAGGCACAAACTATTCCAACTGCTACCATCTGGGAAATAGTACTGCAACATTAGCCCAGGACCAACAGGCTCTGGGACAGCCTCTTCCACCAGGCCATCAAACTGATTAATTCATGCTGATACAATTGTATTTCTATGTTATATTGACTGTCCTGTTGTACATACTATTTATTATAAATCACTATAAATTGTACATTGCACATTTAGATGGAGATATAACGTAAAGATTTTTTACTCCTCATGTATTTGAAGGATGTAAGTAATAAAGTCAATTCACTCAATTCAGTTCAGCTGCTGTGTACCTATTGCTCCAGTAGGCAAGATGGAACGGGTCCAAGTTGTTTCTCAGGCAGGAGTTAATATGTTTCCTCACCAACCTCTCAAAACACTTCATCACTATGGATGTAAGTGTTACTGTGTACTAATCATTGAAGTGGGTCACTGTGCTCTTCTCGGGCACCTGTATAATTGAAATTTGCTTGAAACAGGTACGTACTACACACTTCTGAAGCAAGCAGTTAAAGATCACAGTAAACACATTAGCCAGTTGATCAATACAGGTCTTTAGTACTCGGCCAGGTACCCCATCTTGGCCAGATGCTTTTCATGAATTCACCCTCCTGAAGGCTGCTCGCACATTGGCTTTAGAGTTTGGAATCACAGGGCCATCAGAGGATGTAAAATTTGTGACATTTCCTCCATATTTTGATGGTCAAGGCGAGCATTGAGCTCATCTGGAAGCGAGGTTCAGCTGTCTCCTATGTCACTTGATTTAACTTTGTAAGAGGTGGTTGTATTCAAGCCGTACCACAACTGTCAAGCACCCTTTGTTGATTCAAGTTTGATTTGGAATTGCCACTTAGGCTGGGAGATGGCTTTCCAGAGATCATACCTAGAAATTCTGTAACTTTTTTGTTCAGCAGACTTGAAAGCCTCTGATCTGGCTCTCAGCAGATTTGAAGCCTCGTGGCTCATCCAGGGCTTCTGATTGGGGAATACTCTGAATGATTTTGTGGGGACACACTCATCTCCAGCAATTTTTCGTAAAAGTCATTGCAACCATGGTGTATTTATTTAAATCCCTAGATGAGTCTTTGAACATGGCCCAGTCCACTGACTTGAAGCAATCCTATAGCTGGTTGTTTGCCTCCCGCAACTACCTGTTTGTTGTCCTAATCTCTGGATCTTTGCTCTTTAGCCTCTGCCTGTATGTAAGTAGGAGAAGGACAGCTAAGTGAACCAATTTATCAAAATACGGTCTGGGCATGGAAAGATGATGAGTCTCCACAAAGAAGACTGATACAAAATACTTATTGAGTATATCCTCCATTTCTTTGCCCCCATTACTACCTCCCAAGCATCATTTTCCAGTGGTCTGATATGTTAAGTCATTCTATTCTTATCCTCACTGGTGCATGACACAGGCAGCAATCCAGAGATTATGACCAGAGGTAGATAACCCTCTTCTTATAATCAATACCCTGACTCATAAAGGCCAATGTGTTAAATGCCTTTTCTCCACCCGGTTTAACACGCATTTACTCCAAGGTCCTTCTGTTTCATTACACTCCCTCGTGTCCCACTATTCAAAGCTCAAAGGTTCAAAGGTCAAATTTACTTTCAGAGAAATGTACACAAAATACATCCTGAAATGCTCTTTCTTTGCAAACATCCACGAAAACAGAGAAGTGGCCCAAAGAATGAACGACAGTTAAACATGAGAACCCCAAAGTCCCCCTCAGCTCCCCCCTCTGCGTGTAAGCGGCAGCAAGCAACGATCCCCCCTCTCCCCACCAGCAAAAAAAAACGCACATCGGTAGCATCACCAAGCCCAAACGTGTGCTAAGCAACAGCAAAGACACTGACCAAAGTTACCCCAAAAGCTTCGCATTTTATCCGAAATCCAACAAACCATAGGTTCTCTCTCTCCTGGGCAAGGGAGAGGGAGGTGTCCCCCGTTTTCACAGCTTGCAGGAGATATAACAACAACCCGCTGGTTTACGATCTTAAAAGTCTGTTTCGTCACTTTTTTTGAGCTCTGTGTCCGAAGATCTCAAAGACCTCAGGTCTTTAGCTCCACAGCGAAAGATTTTACACCCTCCCCAATGATACACGAGTCTCTTGCCATGACACCGACCCTCAATCGCCCGACTCCAGAGCCCTGAGATCTTAGGCTTCCAAACACAACCGAGATTCTCAGGCTAAACCCTTGGCATGTCGAATAGTGGCCAGTTGTGGAACCCCGAGGATGGGTCCCATTCCCCTAAAGAAACGAAGCCCACGTGTAACTCCAGGTCAGGGTCTTCAAAAGAACCCTGAAAGGGAAAAATAAAGATATTAAGGGTAGAAATAGAGCTGCTTCTCAAGATGCAAGCAAATGAGTCGCCATTAGGCGCCATCATCTTTGCAGTATAAGTCGTATGCTGGCTTGAATTTCCAAAAGGCATCATCTCCTAGTTATCTTTATTGAAATCCATTCACCAAACCTGAGCCCACTTCCCTAACTGATCAAATCCCCATGTAATCTATTACAAACCTCCTCATTATGAACAACACTTCCTATTTTTGCATCATCTGCAAACTTACTGATCAAGCCTTGTGCATTCACATCCAAGTCGTTTATATAAATAATGAATACAAGGGTTCCAACACTAACTCCTGTGTCACACCACTACCTACTGGTCTCCATTCCAAGAAGCAGCCCTCAACCACCACCATCTGCTTCCTACCTATGAGCCAATGTTGAATTTATCCAACTACCTCTCCCTAAATTCCATGGGTGCTAATCTACCAGACTAGCCTACTGTGCAGGACCTTGTTGAAGGCTTTGTTAAAGTTTAAATGTAGAATATCCACTAACCTACACTCAATAAATTGTATAATTAGAAAATATCAATGATTTAATATAAAACCAAGTACAAAGGGGTTTTCTAAAGAAAGTAAGGTATTACAAGGATTATTGTTTCAGCTTGCCTTGGCAAATGCAACAGTATCAGAGGTTGACTAATCCACAGGTTTACCTCACTTTACAGACCTAGATGTCATGTTTCATGTCTGTGAATGATGTGGTCTGCCAATGTAGAATGCAGATAGTGGTTTTCCTTCCAGTGAACCTGAAAGGTTTTGTGTAAACAGACTTGGAAGTATTTTCCCAATGTCTTGATCAGATCTCAAAAGCATTTTTGTTGGATAAGGATCATAGCTGCCAGGTAGATCATCAGTTTTTTTTTACAGATCTGAGATCTTGATATTCAAACAACCTTTTCCTCAATCAAGCAAAGGTGGTGCTGAAGGTAGTGGTAGATTTAATCGATAATGTTTACCTTTGTTGAGATGTGATTCCCAAGAAATGGGAAGTGATTCATGCTTTCCACAATCTTGTCATAAACTTTTATTGTCAGAGGACAGTATGGTGCAATGGGAAAGTTGGTTCACTGCATTAGTCTTAAAGATTTTGAGTGTATATCCTATTTCCCTGTATGCTTTGACAAAAAGGACAACACCAACTTAAAGCTCCATCTCCTGCTCACTGAAGCATGACTGCTAACATTCAGGTGACCATGGTTCTGGATAATATTTAGAATTAACAGCAAAGATTGATCTAAAAAATGTTATGTTCTAACATGAGTAATGTTTATTAATGAATAATCTGTACATTATTGAAATACTGGAGCCAATCTTGCAGAAAAATGAATAAACATTGTAATCCATTAATTAATCCCATTTTAAAATTTTGGTTAACAGGACAAGTACATGATACAAACATTACTGGGTTCCATTCTTCATATTGTTAATATTACTATAGATAAAGGAACAAAGGACAGAAGTGATTGATAACTCATTTTAAACACAGTTCCTGTAAACTAAAACATACAAAATATGATGTAGGCAATCGTCCATTGCAGAAACTGAAACTGGAGGAATGGATTCTAGTTCACGCCACATATCTTTCATGTTTATTGATATACCTTCCCTGTTCCTAATAAGACAGAACTGCTGACTACATTTATAACCCTTTTCCACCATTTGGGTGACTTCACACACATATGATATTTCCTCATATATCCTATTAACACAAATGGTCTAGAAGATTTTTTGAAGACATAAATCTCGGCATTAATATTGTGAAGCAAATTTCTGAGTACATAAACTTTTCAAATATAAACACATCAGTTATTGATGTGTTAACTGATATATAACCTTATAACCATATATCAATTACAGCATGGAAACAGGCCATCTCAGCACTTCTAGTCCGTGCCATACTCTTACTCTCACCTAGTCCCAGCAACCTGAACTCAGCCCATAACCCTCTATTCCTTTCCTGTCCATACAGCTATCCAATTTAACTTTAAATGACAACATTGAACCTGCCTCAACCATTTCTGCTGCAAGCTCATTTCACACAGCTACCACTCTCTAAGGAAGTTCCCCCTCATGTTACCACTAAACTTTTGCCCTTTAACTCTCAACTCATGTCCTCTTGTTTGAATTTCCCCCACTCTCAATGGAAAAAGGCTATCCACGTCAACTCTATCTATCCCCTCATAATGTTAAGCACCTCTATCAAGTCCCCCCTCAACCTTATACGCTCCAAAGAATAAAGACCCATTCATCAGTTCTGCAAGCTTCCTTTCACTTAAGCAACTTAAGAGTCAGCTTGTCTGTTTGAAACACCACAAACTAAATAATCTATTGTCTTATATTATTCCTTGAGCAGTAATTGAGCAGATGTCATGAGCTAGCATGTTACTTCTCGTAGAGAAAGCATCTGTTAAACTACTGTATAGGCAATACTTTGTTTTAACTTCAAACTAATTACTGCCTTCCATTTATATTTTAAGAACTAAAGACTGACCTCCTTTTATGACCAGAAGTTAAACAAACGGTTAGTTGGAAGTTTATTTATATCTGTTTTTGACCTTACAAGTGGCAGCTGCTTGGTGTTTAGAAAGCAGGCTTAGCAAACATAAGACCTCCTGTTCCAGGACAATGAACATCTATCACAGAACATGCTTTCTATGTGTAAAGAAAATACAATCAATTCATTTCAAGTTAATTAAATTGTTGATCAATCCAACCACATACATATCACCCACATTAATTGCCTTACTCAATTGAACTTGTTTCAAGATTTGTAATAATTCAAGCTTCATTTAGAGATATTGTAATCTATTATCTAAAGAAGGGTAGTTTCAGATTCTCTGGAATGTTACTTAATCGGCAGGTTGGTAGCCATCCTAAGAAATCTAGCTAAATTCATGGTTGTACTTTCTAATATATTTACGTTAATTATTGTTAAACTGAAAAGTTTTGATATCCGTGGTACCAGACATCTCCATCACTTTCTATCTTTGTTTCATCCAGAAACACTGTTTGATTAGGAAAAGACAAATCTGTCACTGCAGCTAAAATGTTCCTAACTTAATCCAGATAATTCTCAAGATAATTCCCTGGTGGACAAGATTCTCTAGCTCCGATCAACTTTGGAAGTTTATTAGCACTGAAATTTTATGAGATTTTATTTTGTTGGTTCAGGGATAACTCCACATACTCTGAAGGAGCCATGCCTTGTTTTTCAACTAACTGCACCTAAAATCTCTGGAGTTATCAAAAATATTTGTATTCCTTATTGAGATAACAGAAATATCGCCCATTGATTCTACCATCTGATTGCTTTGAGTCTCTCAAACAGGTTGATATTTTCTTGAATATTAGATTGTCAATTAAAAAGAAAGCCTCAGGTCAATTAATTAACTTAGAAAATAAATTATCATCATCTGGTGTTGACAAACAATTAATGTTAAAAGCCATACAAAATTTTTAGCCAATGGAAGAGAAAGATTGAAGCCCGAGATTAAGTATTAAAATCCATTAACATCAATTGCATGTGAATGAATTTTTTTCAGCATAAATCATTTCAAGTAACTATTAATGGAAAAGCATTTTGCTCCTGTCATTTAGTGATAGATTACTTCTGTGTTCAATAAAATGTGAACAATTTAATGCCGGAATACCTCTGCTCTCAAGGGTCCATGAATGCAGACTGTGGGAAATGCCAATCTGCACACCAATGGGATTTTCCAGCAAGCATTTGACATTTCTATTAACTTCATTTTCTTAGTCAGCTATGGCGATGTTTAAGGTGTAGGCTAGTACAGCATTTTCGTTTCCTTTACATCTGGGATCCTTATTCCAATCAAGAGATATTTTCATCAGTTAGCTTTTTAAATGCAATGAATTCCAATAACCCTAGTTGAGCTCACTTGGATGTAAATTGTTAGCATAAAGTTGTCTATACTCATGGTATAATTACATTTACTTGCTTTGAGAAGTTAAATAAATCAAGAGTATCAGGACTAAGAGGTCAAAATTGATTCACAGAGCACTTCTACAAAATTGGCTTGAGTTGTACTTTTGGGACGAACTATTTAAAAGTTATACGCACCCCATTTCGCTCACATGAGAACTGTTCAGAATGACTGCCATTTCTCTTCAAGGGAAAAGGAAGTACTTTATAAATGTTCTAATTAGCATAGATGGGCAAAATGCATAACCTGACATACATTTCTTTACTGTTTTCATGGGGCCACTTATGCAAAGAATGACAGATACCAATTTAGTACAATATTGGAATTTCTAAGAAATCATTTGGCAGCTCTATTAACTTCAATTTCTTTGACAGGATATGCTCATCTCCACCAAGTTTTACAGATAGCTTTTGTTGTCTTAGTTTTTGACATGCCTTTTAAATTGGCCCCTCTCTAGATGTATGGTTAATTCGCTTAGAGCAGCATGCATGCACATCCATATCCACATTGTTCTATTCAAATTGCCCATTAGAACTTCCCAGAGCCTCTCCTGTTCCAAGCAGTAATTCTTAGTGTGGATAACAGTGAAGTAGCCTAGCTTCTACTTTCTGAGAGTGGCAGTTTTGTAGCCAATTTCTAGATGGTGTGCAGTCCTAGGTTATAGAAAACTGCTCATTTGTTTCACAACCCACAGGGAACCATTTTGTCTTCATTTAGTACTTGCTCCAAAGGCCTGTCACAGATTCACACTGTGGCAAATTATGGTCTCAGATTTATATTCTACAACTTGATGTGGAGAGCTTTCAGCATTCTACAATTCCATTCATGACACCACAGTATATTACAATAGTGGAATTGGTATTATTTTTGTGATGAGAGGTGTAGATATTTCATGTACGGTTTCCTGAATTATATAGGGAATAAAAGGGTCTGGCTTTCATGGGCAATAATGACATTTGATTGAATTTAGAGAATTAAGTGCAAATCTAAATGTTATGTGTAAGATTATTAAAGTGACTGAGAGAATAAAGAGAAGCTAATTTCTTTCTAGTGTTGGAGTTCACTATAAAAAAGAACCACCATAGTAGCAAAGCTAGTCTGTTTAAGGATGATTGATTTATTGGCTGATAAAGATGGCATTTATTACCTATTTATAAATCCAGTTAGAAATTAAATGGTGAATCACCTTCTTTGATTGCTGTTCGTGTGATATGCACAGTACTGTCAGAATACATTTATAAATCAGTACGCTGTGCGACTTACAGGTGACTTGTAATGCTCTGCTTGGTGCTAGATTTTGCAAATTTGGTACTGTTGCAGTAACCTCAGTGAGTAAATGCAAAACATTTTGTAGAACTCACCATTGACTATTAGTGAGCTATTGGTGGAAGGAATGTTTAGGGTGGTGGATGGGGTGACAGCCAAATAGTTTTCACCTTGATGGTGTTTAACTTCTTGAGTAACTATAGGGCTACACGTTTCCAGGTAAGTGGGCCATGTTTCATCATGTGCCAGACAGGTGCTTCCTAAGCAGTGGAAAAATATCGAGCTAAGAGGCAAAGAACCAGGTAGTAAGTCCAGAGGAAGGAACAGAAAAACCCAGAAATGCTAATGTAAAATTATGCTTTACACATTGTGACAAATCTTCCATCTTGCACTGTTGGTTGGTGTAGAACCCACACGGTTTTTCCTAGCAAGCTCTCAGGTGCTGTGATCCACCAGAAGCCCAGCACCCAGGACCCACTGCCAAATAACTTCAGTAGTCAATGAGCCCTACCTTCAGGCGCACTGGCTGCCAAACTTGCCATTTAAATTAAACACTTTTGAATGTAATTACAAACTGATAAAATACTTTAGAACTTAAAAAAACTATTATTTAAGAGGCATAAACACCATGCTGTACACATTAAACCAAACATTTAAGGTAACTTAATAAAATCAGAACTAAAGTTTTAGTTTTCTTTTTCCTGACTGTAGTTTCCCCATTATTATCACTGAGCTCATTGTACTTGCACTTGTATAACCTGATGTGCATTTGAAGAATTTTGGAAAAGTGCATGAGCCTGAGAGCTGGGGAATCAGCAGATGTGTACAAAGCCTCCTAGGACTCGTGTGCAATGCCTCCGGGAGTGCATTAATTGGGCAACAAGTATTATTCAGCATCAAAGGTAGTACAACCTTCTCTGTTCAGGGCTTACTTCATGATATCTACCAGTATCCTTAGCAGAGGACTTGCCCCATTGCATAACCACTTTAGAATAGAATAGGTGTTCAATAACATATAAAACACAACTGCAATCCCAACTGAGTATTCTATACTTATATCATTAAAATTACTTGCAATAAATGTTAAAAAAGGATTCTGAGTATTTCAATTTGAAGAGCATTGGCTAACTATCCCACCTAGATGAGTTCATGGTCAAGCACAGATAATAGGAATCAGAGAACACTGCCTTTAAGATGTCACACAAGAAATTAACATGTTTGCAATCAGATTCAATTTTTCCTACAGCATGCAGTAACGTAAAAGAATGCTTGCCTATAATAAATAAATTATTGAACAATTTCAAGCTTGTTACTATACACGCATAGATTGCTAATGGATGACTATTTCTATAGGGCAACACATCCCAGAGTACCTGATGAACTGACACACTGTTCAAGGCAGATTAAAGTTCAAAGTGAATCTATTATCTAAGTATGTATATGTTACCATCTTCTACCTTGAGATTCATTTTCTTGCAGGCATTTACAGGAAAAATGAAATCTAATTGAATATTATGAAAAACTACTTATACAAAGACTGACAAACAATATGCAAAAGAGGACAAATTGCAAATAAGAATAACACTGAGAATGTGAGTGGTTAAAAAGTATTTGAAAGTGAGTCTGTAGGTCATTGAATAAGTTTGGTGTAGTGGTGAATGAAGTTATCCACACCAATTCAAGTGCCTGATGGTGCAAAGTATTGAAAGTTCACAAAAATCTTGATTTTCTTACTTTGATTGATGGTGTTGACAGTTGATGGAAAATCATAATGTCAGTCAAATTAATCCAAATAAACAGATCAAGAATATGAGACTATGAACACAAGACTTTTACTCTTCAAATGTTCTTCCTCCTAGGCAGTTAGATGCATTTAGCTCCAATATATCTTCAAAGGAGTATGGATGAATTTGCGTGATGACAATAGTTAGTATGAAGCCAGGAATAACTGGATTAGTTAGAAAACTTTATGGAGTACCAGATAATCTTGCAAGAGGTAAACCTTCCTTCAAGCATTAGATTTATATCAGCACTTTGTACCAGTGAAGTGCCATTGTTATGATAATTCTAAAGAAAACTGTGAAATTTGTATTTGTTGTGCTGGTCCATTCCACAAAACCTATTTCTTAGCTGGAGATACAAGAGACTGCAGATCCTGGAATCTGGAACATAAAGAAATTCTGGAGAAACTCAGCAGATCAGGCAGCATCTGTAAAGAAAAATGGACACTTGAAGTTGCTGATCAAAAAAAAAAATTCATTGGACTGAATGAAGATGACGATGAAGGGTTTTGACCTGAAAGATCAATTGTCAACTTACTTCAAGAGATACTGGTTGAGCCGCTAAGTTCCTCCAGTAGTTTTTTGTTTTGTTCCTGTTTTCTGGCTGCTGGCTCCATCTCTTTCCCTGACAATCATCTGAATCCAGACCAGTCTATTTGAAACATGATCTTCTTATCAAATGCCAATATGAACTATTGACAGCTAATACCCATCATCACAAATATTGCTTCACTCCCACCGCAACATTGACTAGCTTCACTCATACCTATTACTGATACTCTCATACCTGCTTTCATTGTGTCCACGCAACTGGTACCAATGGACTTCTGGCTAGTCTCCAATAATTTGCCCTTCAAAACTGAAGCATAGAGTCATAGAGACATACGGTATGGAAATGAACCGTTTGACCCAACTGCTCCATGCTGACCAAGATTCCTACCATACCAGCATTTGTCCATATCTCTAAAACCTTTCATATCCATGTAGCTCTACAAGTACCTCTTAAATATCGGTAATGCAACTGCCTAAAACACTTCCACTATCAGCTTAATCTATATGCTGATCGTTCAATGGAGAATTTTCCCTCAGATAAGTATTAAACCTTTCCCTTCTTGTCCTAACTTATGACTTCTAGTCCTTGATTTCCCAACCCTGGGGAAAAGACTGTGTGTATTGACCCTATCTATGCCCCTCATGTTTTATAAGATCACTCCTCTATAAGATCACCCCTCCTTTCTCCTGCACTCCAATAAGAAAGGTCTAAACCTGTTCAACCTCCTTCCATAACTCAGTCCCTCAAGTCCTGGCAACATCCTTTTAATATCTACACTCTTTCCAGATGAATGGCATCTTTCCTAAGGCAGGGTGATCAAGACTGACAACAAAATTCCAAATGTAGCCTCACCTATGCTTTGTTCAGCTGCAAAATAACATTCCAAATTTTAAAATCAATGACCTGAATAATGAAAGCTAGTGTACACAAAGCCTTGTACTCCTAGATCTCTCTGTTCTACAACATTTTCCAAGGCCCTAATGTTCACTGTGAATACTTGATGTGATGGGCTGGGTTGATCAGACCCAAACTATTGGAGTGTCCAGGAGTTGTGGTAATAAGCTTACAAGCACAATGAAGTAATATTAGCCTAATTTATTATCATAAAATAGAAAGCACAAATAAACCACATAAAATACTATGTAACAAGTCAAAAAAAATTCCACAGAAAGAATCCAACTGTTATCAGCAAACATTCTACAGATATTAAAAGCAACACTCACAAAATCTGCAGGCTTTCTCATTCTTATGATTTTCTACAGACATTAACAATTTACCTTGTACAAACAGCCAGAAGACATTACACACTAAAATACATACAGACTCTACATGTTAATGGCTTAGAAAGAGTTAAATTGCAAATTTGAATGGTTGAGATATTCATTAAATATTCTACAAAATTTGATATGAAACATTTCACCCCTTGGATACTTGTCAGATGAAGGACACATAGAACTATTCCTTCAGCTTAAAAGAAAGAATACATATTAATATCGCTTGCATGATTCAAACTAATAATAACAGAATTATTAAAGTATGAAAAATTATACAGATCCTAAACACTCACGTTAAAATATATAGAGACATAGAGTCATAGAAAATTACAATATAGAAACAGGCCCT
This sequence comes from Mobula hypostoma, assembly GCF_963921235.1. Lineage (NCBI taxonomy): Eukaryota > Metazoa > Chordata > Chondrichthyes > Myliobatiformes > Myliobatidae > Mobula > Mobula hypostoma. The sequence goes on along the minus strand of NC_086098.1, from coordinate 216,209,466 downwards.
TTGGAACATCCTGTCTGTGTCAAACCATTTAAACTGCCTACTCCTATCACCTGCACTGGGACCATTGCCCTCCATTCCCCTACCATCCATCTACCGATCGAAACTTCTCTTAAACATTAAAATTGAGCTTGTATGCACCACTTTCACTGGCAACTCATTCTGCACTCTCACAGCACTCTAAGTGAAGAAGTTTCCTTTAATGTTCCTTTTAAACTTTTCACTCTTAACCAATGACCTCTAATTGTAGACCCATCCCAACCTCAGTGGAAAAAGACTGCTTGCATTTACCCTATCTATAGCCCTCATAATTTCGTATACCTCTATCAAAATCTGCACTTCAACTTCTACATTCCAAAGAGTAAAGTTCTAACCTATTCAATCTTTCCTTATAACTCAGGTCCAGAAGTCCTGGCAGCACCCTTGTAAATTTTCTCTGTATTTTTCAACCTTATTTACATCTTTCCTTTAGGTAGGTGACCAAAATTGCCACACAATACTTCAAAATATGCCTCACCATTGTTTTATACAATATCAATATAACATCCCATCTCATGTGCTCAATAATTCGATTTATGAAGTACAATTTGCCAAAAGCTTTCCTTACGACCCTATCTACCTGTGATGCCACTTTCAATGAATTATGGACATGTATTCCCAAATCCATTTGTCCTACTGCACTCCTCATTGTCCTAATGTTCGCTGTCTAAAACCTACCTTAGTTGACGTTACCAAAGTGCAACAGCTCACACTTGTCTGAATTAAATCTCATCTGCCATTTTTCAGCCCATTTTTCCAGCTGGTCCAGATCCTGTTACAAGCTCTGATCACCTTCCTCGCTATCCATGACACCTCCAATCTCAGTATCATCTGCAAATTTCTAATCTGGTTAACTACATTATCATCCAGATCATTGATATAAATGATAAACAATAACGGACAGCACCGAGCCCTGCAGCACTCCACTAATCACAGGCCTCCAATCAGAGAGGCAAGCATTTACTACCAATCTGTGGCTTCTCCCACGAAGCCAATGTCTAATCTAATTTACTATCTTATCTGAAATGCCGAGTGACTGAATATTCTTGGCCAAATGCCTTGCTGAAGTTCATGTAGACAACATCCACTGGATTGCCTTCATCAGCTTTCCTTGTAACTTACTTAAAAAACTCTAAGATTAGTTAGACACAACATACCATACTCAAAGCCATGGTCTCTCACTAGCTCTTCCTTCAGTTAGTCCTGACGAAGGGTCTCGGCCCAAAACATTGACTGTACCTCTTCCTAAAGATGCTGCCTGGCCTGCTGCGTTCACCAGCAACTTTGATGTGTGTTGCCTGACGATCCTTAATCAGTTCCTGTCTATCCAAAATACTCATATATCCAGTCCCTTAGAATACCTTCAAATAACTTTCCTGCTACTGATATCAGGCTCACCAGCCTATCATTTCATGGTTTATTCTTAAAGCCTTTCTTAAGCAGTGGAAAAACGTTAACTATCTACCAGTCCTCCAATATCTCACCGATCACAAAGGATGATTTAAATATCTCTGCTAAGGCCCCTCCAATTTCTGCACTTGTCTCCCACAGGGTCCGAGAGACCACTTTGTCAGGCACTGGGGATTTATCCACCTTAATTTGCCTCAAGACAGTAAACACCTCTTCCTCAGTAACCTGTACAAGGTCTATGAATTCAGTGCTGCTTTGCCTCACTTCCAGAGTCTGTGTCCATCTCCTTAGTAAATACAGATGCAAAAGAAAAAAAACATTTAAAATCTCCCCCATCTCTTTTGGCCCCACACATAGACTACCATTCTGATCTTCCAGAGGACCAATTTGTCCCTTGCAATCCTGTTGCTCTTAACATATCTGTAGAATTCCTTATGATTCTCCTTCACCTTGTCTGTTAGGACAACCTCATGGCTTCTTTTGGCCTTCCTGATTTCTTTCTTTAAATGTTCTCTTGCATTCCTTGTACTCCATAAGTAGTTTATTTGTCCCTACCTGTCTATGCCTGCTATGCACCTCCTATTTTTCTTATCCATGGCCTCAATATCTCTTGATAACCAAAGGTCCCTAAACCTGTTCACCTCTTTACTTTTATTCTGATAGGCACATACAAGTTTTTCACTCTCTAAATTTCACTTTTGAAGGCCTCCCTCTTACCTAGTACATCTCATTCCTAAGGGGAGCGATAACATCTTGTTTACAATCAGAAAAGAAAGTGTAAAATTTGCAAATGCTACATTGTGATCAAGGACAGAAAGTCAAATTACAATCAATTTGGAACTTTATTTGTTTCACAGGAAAAGATCATATGAGACCAGTCACTCCAGGTTTACAACATTCCCTCACACTCATAGACCCCCAATTAGCACCTATCACATAACACACATCTTTTCCTGAAACAACAATATAATTTCCTCAAATTACAAGGTAATCGGTGACTTGTTGGGTCTCAATAGAAGTCCGACATCTAATAAAACACAAGACAAACAGAACAAAACAATATTCCAGCAGGAACCTTTAAAAAACAAAAGGAGAGAGATAGTTAGAAATCTTTTCATTCCTTCCCTGCCAGTTTACCCTTATCCACAGACACAGGATGGGTCTGCTCTTGTGCCATCACCCAGTATGTATTTTCTTGTGCATCGGCTATAATCTCACCCTCCACTGAAGGAGAAGATGGGTATGTCACCCCCTCTTGCAGAATTGAATTGGCTCTTTATCACTGTGTTCTGTTGTGCCATCAAGGTCAAAAGGTTAGATTGCCCTGTCATTAACAAAAGTGGAGTACCACCTTTCAATGTGGTTGTTCAAATTAAACAAATCATGGGGAAGGACAGGCAACCATTCAGATAACGTATGGGCAGGAGTAAGCAAACAAATTTGCTGTTTTCATAGGGCATTCATTCATTCACTCACACCACTGGCTTTAGTATAATTGGGGCCATGGAAGACCCACTGTGCACCATTAATGACAGCCCACTCTTGTACCCTGGAACCCCAAACGTGTGAACCATTATCAGATTGCATTTCAAGGAGATCGCCAAATGCAGAAATGAGATATTTTAATCCCCGAAGGGTATTATCCTGATTACTTTTAACAGTTAGGTATTGCCATCAAAAGACCAGAATAAGTATCTACAATAGTGAGCAGGTACTGGAGTCACTTCAGTAAAGGAAGAGGACCAACATAATCCATTTGCCAAATCTGATCAGGGGCATGCCCATGGTGAACAGCAGCCATTTTAAAAGTTATCAATCCTTTACTTCTAGACATAGCCCACAATTCCCTACTGCTGTAGGAGCTATATCAGTGGGAATGAATAACCTTCATGGTCTAGACCACTCCATGGTACCCTGTATGCCCCAATGACCAGTAACCTTGTGGGCCCACCAAGCAAGAGGGAATAACAGTATTTGAGTTTAAGGGCTATATGTCACTATATCAACACTAGTGAGTTTGTCAGAAATGTTGTTAAATCTTGTCATAGGTGAAGCATCTTTCAAATGGGCGTTGGCATGCTAAACAGTGTGGGAAATATGTGATGATCAGTCCCAAGTGTCCTTTCATAACACTGCTACCCGTAAGGGAAGTGCCCCATAACAGTATAAAGCAACCAGACAGCAATTCCATTAGCAACAGCTCAAGAATCAGTATAAACATAGGCTTCTTAGGTTTTATGCATATTGACATTATGCACTGCTACAAGCTCTGCATATTGACTTGACCAATCAGAGCTTTCCTTCTTCAGAACTTGTTGAGTGACAGGGTTAAAGATGCAGTCTTTCAACGATGACAACCATTCTTCCATATCACAGAGCAATCAGTGAACCAGACATGCTGCTGCAGAGCTGGAGTCAGAAGATCAAAGGGAACACCCCAAGCAACAGGTGAGACTTAATCGCAGTAGTTTCAGGCATGGGTGACATAGCCAGAGGAGACTCAGCAACCAGTTCATGTAATATATTAATTCCATCTGCCCCCTTCGATGCTTGTTCAGAAATATACCATTTCCACCTGACAATTGAACTCTGTTGTGCACGCCCCTCCTTATGGGTGTATGTGTGTCAGACCGTACCCATCCCAGTGTGGGAAGGTTCAGGTGGAGAGAGACGCCAGAATCTCTTGACTGCGTGTCAGTTTCTGTCAAAGCCAAGCAGAGGCAAAAAGATGTTTCTCAAACACAATGTATCTGGTAGCAGCATAAGGAAGCCTTTGAGACCAGAAACCCAAGAGGCATAGCTTTTCTCCATCAACATACATCAAAGTTGCTGGTGAACGCAGCAGGCCAAGCAGCATCTATAGGAAGAGGCGCAGTCGACGTTTCAGGCCGAGACCCTTCGTCAGGACTAACTGAAGGAAGAGTGAGTAAGGGATTTGAAAGCTGGAGGGGGAGGGGGAGATGCAAAATGATAGGAGAAGACAGGAGGGGGAGGGATAGAGCCGAGAGCTGGACAGGTGATAGGCAAAAGGGGATACGAGAGGATCATGGGACAGGAGGCCTAGGGAGAAAGACGGGGGGGTGTGACCCAGAGGATGGGCAAGAGGTATATTCAGAGGGACAGAGGGAGAAAAAGGAGAGTGAGAGAAAGAATGTGTGCATAAAAAGGAGTAACAGCTGGGGTACGAGGGGGAGGTGGGGCCTAGCGGAAGTTAGAGAAGTCAATGTTCATGCCATCAGGTTGGAGGCTACCCAGACGGAATATAAGGTGTTGTTCCTCCAACCTGAGTGTGGCTTCATCTTTACAGTAGAGGAGGCCGTGGATAGACATGTCAGAATGGGAATGGGATGTGGAATTAAAATGTGTGGCCACTGGGAGATCCTGCTTTCTCTGGCGGACAGAGCGTAGATGTTCAGCAAAGCGGTCTCCCAGTCTGCGTCGGGTCTCACCAATATATAAAAGGCCACATCGGGAGCACCGGACGCAGTATGTCACCCCAGTCGACTCACAGGTGAAGTGATGCCTCACCTGGAAGGACTGTTTGGGGCCCTGAATGGTGGTAAGGGAGGAAGTGTAAGGGCATGTGTAGCACTTGTTCCGCTTACATGGATAAGTGCCAGGAGGGAGATCAGTGGGGAGGGATGGGGGGGACGAATGGACAAGGGAGTTGTGTAGGGAGCGATCCCTGCGGAATGCAGAGAGAGGGGGGGAGGGAAAGATGTGCTTAGTGGTGGGTCCCGTTGGAGGTGGCGGAAGTTACGGAGAATAATATGTTGGACCCGGAGGCTGGTGGAGTGGTAGGTGAGGACCAGGGGAACCCTATTCCTATTGGGGTGGTGGGAGGATGGAGTGAGAGCAGATGTATGTGAAATGGAGGAGATGCGTTTAAGAGCAGAGTTGATAGTGGAGGAAGGGAAGCCCCTTTCTTTAAAAAATGAAGACATCTCCCTCGTCCTAGAATGAAAAGCCTCATCCTGAGAGCAGATGCGGCGGAGACGGAGGAATTGCGAGAAGGGGATGGCGTTTTTGCAAGAGACAGGGTGAGAAGAGGAATAGTCCAGATAGCTGTGAGATAGCTTTTTTCCATACTTCTGTTATAGGCTCGAGACAGCCACATCATCTTTCAAAGAACTTTGCAGCTCAAGGGGGAGGCCCTCTCAACGAGGAGACGAGGGTAAGGCCATGGTAACGGTCTCTTTTTCAGCCTCAAAAGCTGATCGTTGCTCTGGGCCCCATAGAAAGCTAGATTTCTTTCTGGTCGCAGCGTACAAGAGTAAGTGGATCGTAGTCAGATGGGATATATGGTGCAACCAGTATCTCAAAATGATAGCAAGGCGTTGAGCTTCTTGTTTTGATGTCGAGGGTGTTATGGTTAGGATCTTATTTCTGACCTTATGGGGTATTATTCTATCGCCATTAGTCCATTGTATTTTCAGAAAATGCGCAGTCATGGCTGGGCCCTGTACTTTATTGGGATTAATTTCCCCTCCCCTCAATCAGATATGATCAATCAAAGCATTTAGCGCTTTGGAAATTCCTCTTCAGAGGATCCCCACAATAGCACATCATGTATATAATGAGCTAATTTAATGCTGAGGATAGGACACATACACACAAACCTATGCTACTATACTATGGCAAATAGTAGGACTATGGACATATCCCCATGGAAACCGTGAAAGGTGTATTGAAAGCCGTTCCATGTAAAAGTAGGCTGATCTTGGAACTGCTCAACAATAGGGATAGAGAAGAGAGCATTAGCAAAATTAATAACAGCATATTAACTGTCAGTCGCACTAAAAAGGTCTTCAAGCAGGATCGGAATCGTTGGAGCAGCTGTGGCCAGGAGAGGAGCAAACCAATTTAAATGGCGATAATCAGTGGTCATACGCCAGAAGTCATCAGGTTTCCAAACTAGCCAAACAGGGCTATTATAAGAGTATGAGACAGGACAAAGTTCCCCCAGGTTTAAAAGGGATTCAACTGCCTCATCAATTTCCTTATGCCCTCACCGGATAAGATACAACTTGGTAGCTACTATTGTGGAGGGTTTAAACTAATTTAGCAGAGGGATGAGAACAGGAATGAAGGGACTCAGGGTAGGACGGATGGTAAAAAAACAAAGTTAGTGTGCAGTCTGACTGTTTGGAAGGGCTGGCAGATGACAAGACAAAATTGCAGCCAACAGGGTGTGTGTCAGTGCATTAGGCATGGAGAATCAAAAAGGGTAGCAAATATAGTACTCAAAGTGTTATATCTCACAGCATGGAGTATAAGAAATAGGGTGGATGAGCTTGTTAGCACATGCAAAATGCTAAAGGAACTTAGCAGGCCAGGCAGTATCTATGGAAAAAAGTACAATCGACGTTTCGGGCTGAGACCCTTCAGCAGTCTTGCTGAGGTCCTCCAGCATTTTGTGTGTGTTGTTTGGATTTCCAGCATCAGCAAATTTTCTTTTGTTTGTGGAAGATCTTGCTGCACTTTTACAGATCGTCGGCTATGACGTTGTGGCCATCATTGATTTGTGGCTGAAGGATTGTTGTAGTGAGGAGCTGAATGTCCAAGGTTACACATTGTATCAGTGAGATGGGAAGGTAAGTAGATGGGGTGGAATGGCTTTGCTGGTAAAGAATGGCATCAAATCAGTAGAAGGATGTGACATGGGATCGGAAGATATTGAATCCAAGGGTAAAAGGACACTGCTGGCAAATATATACAGGCCTCCAAATAGTAACTGGGATATGGACTACAGAATATAACGGGGAATAGAAAAGACATGTCAAAAGGGCAATACTATGTTAGTCCTGGGAGATTTTAACATGCAAGTGGATTGGGAAAATTAGGTTGTTAGTGGATCTCAAGAGCAAATTTTTTGAATGCCTACAAGATGGCTTTTTACAGCAGCTTGTTGTTAAGCCTACTCAGGGATCAGATATGCTGGATTAGGTATTAGGTAATGAGCCATATTTGATGAGGGAACGTAAAGTAAAGGAGGCAGTGATCACAATATGATTGAGTTCAACTTGAAATTTGATAGGTAAAAAGTAAAGTCTGATGTAGCAGTATTTCAGTGGAGTAAAGGAAATTACAGTGGTATGAGAGAGAAGGTGGCCAAAGTAAACTGGAAGGAGATGCTGGCAGGGATGACAGCAGAACACCAATGGCATGAGTTTCTAGGGAAAATGAGGAAGGTGCATGAACAAAGAAATACTCTAAGGGCAAAATAATACAACCGTGGCTGACCTGGGAAGTCAAAGCAACAGTGCTGGTCACACATCCCTGGCCCATACCCTCAGCAATGGGCTGAGTTACCTGTCATCTAGGGTCCAATTCACCCAAGTCTGGATATAAACAGGGAACATCCTCCTTTTTGGGATTAACAGTACACTCCACTGTAAGGGACATTATGGTAACCAGTCCCTCTGTTTGGGCTATCAAATGCAACCCGCCAGGGTGGCAGTGCTCATGGTAGAGAAAATAAAGAACACTAGTAGATACACCATCAGTTTTTCCTTCACCAAGCCTTCAAATAGGGTTTAATAGTTTGCTAGTCTCCACAACAGTCTGACCTTCAGCTGTTCCTAACTGAGCCAGCAGGACACCTCTTCACCAGTAGGATCCCCATTCCATTAATCGGGTATACATACCAAGGGAAAAGGGGGCAGCCTCAGGGCCAATAATGGCATTATTATTATGAATGGAAGATTGTATTGCCATATCACGGAGGCATGAAATAGCTTCCATGGTTTTTTTTTTCCCAGTGAAGAGGAGACGCTTCCCAATCCAGAGGGACAGGTTAGCGAGCACAGTCAGATCATTCGACCAGTCAGCTTGGTCAGCCTGACCAGCCCGTAATTCAGCCAGAACCAATTGGTCTGTCATTAATGATGATACTATACGAATCAATTCATGCAATTTAAAAAACAGTTGGAAGGCTCCTAAATCCCATAAGTAGGTGACTCAGCTGGGCACGGAGTTTCCTCGCCGCTAGCGTAGCCTTTAGGCTAAATTTTATAACTCATTTGTAGTGTAGTTATGGATTGTGGCCTCAGTGGTGATAGGGTGGTCGCTGCAGATTGATTTTGTTCATCAGTATTCGGCATTCATCTTTAATTTTTTTCATGTCTGAGGGGGCACACCTCGATTACGTTATTTTCATCTTCTTCTGAATCATCATCCAGATATACCCATCAGCCACAGCAATCTGTTCAACACGCAGCTTCCTTCCCAAGGCATGTCACTTAAAACAGTGTTCTGAGAATTTAAAGATGCCAACTTCACAAGATCACAAGATCACAAGATCACAAGACAAAGGAGCAGAAGTAGGCCATTCGGCCCATCGAGTCTGCTCCGCAGCTCCCCCATGAGCTAAACTATTCACCCATCTAGTTCCAATTTCCGGCTTTTTCCCCATATCCCTTGATACCCTGACTAATAAGATACCTGTCAATCTCCTCCTTAAACACCCTCAATGATCAGGCCTCCACAGCAATATGTGGCAACGAATTCCACAAATCCACGACCCTCTGGCTAAAAAAATTTCTCCTCATCTCTGTTTTAACTTTGTACCCTCTAATTCTAAGACTATGGCCTCTTGTCCTGGACTCACCCACCAAGGGAAACAACCTTTCCACATCTACTCTGTCCAACCCTTTCAACATTCGAAACGTTTCTATGAAATCCCCTCTCATTCTTCTACACTCTAATGAATACAATCCAAGAGCCGACAGACGCTCCTCATATGTTAGCCCCTGCATTCCAAGAATCATCCTCGTAAATCTTCTCTGAACTCTCTCCAACATCAGTATATCTTTTCTAAGATAGGGGGCCCAAAACTGCACACAGTATTCCAAATGAGGTCTCACCAGTGCCCCATAGAGCCTCATCAACACCTCTTTACTCTTACACACTATCCCTCTTGAAATGAATGCCAACATAGCATTCACTTTCCTTACCGCCAATCCACTTGGTGGTTAACCTTTAGGGTATCCTGCACGAGGACCCCCAAGTCCCTTTGCACTTCCGATTTTTGAATTTTCTCCCCATCTAAATAATAATCTGCCCAATTTTTTCTTCTTCCGAAATGTACAACCGTACATTTGTCAACGTTGTATCTCATCTGCCATTTCTTTGCCCACTCTCCTAAACTGACTAAGTCTCTCTGCAACCTTTCCGTTTCTTCAACATTTCCTGCTCCTCCACCTATCTTGGTGTCATCCGCAAACTTGGCCACAAAACCATTTAATCCATAATCCAAATTATCGATATACATCATAAAAAGAAGCCGCCCCAACACTGACCCCTGCGGAACACCACTAGTAACCGGCAACCAATCAGAATAGGATCCCTTTATTCCCACCCTTTGCTTTCTGCCTATAAGCCAATGCTCCACCCATTTCAATATCTTTCCTATAATTCTATGAGCTCTCATCTTATTAAGCAGTCTCATATGCGGCACCTTAACGAAGGCCTTTTGAAAATCCAAATACACAACATCCACAGCCTCTCCCTTGTCAATCTTATTCGAGATTACCTCAAAAAATTCCAGTAAATTGGTAAGGCAGGATCTTCCCTTCATGAAACCATGCTGGCTTCGGCCTATCTTGTCATGCACCTCGAGGTACTTCATAACCTCGTCCTTGAGGATTGACTCCAATATCTTTCCAACCACCGATGTCAGACTAATAGGTCTGTAATTTTTTTTTGCTGCCTCCTTCCTTTCTTAAATAGCGGAACTACATTTGCGACCTTCCAGTCCTCCAGAACCATGCCAGAGTCTATTGATTCCTGGAAGATTATTTCCAATGCTTCCACAAACTCCAAAGCCACCTCCTTCAGAACCCTTGGGTGCACCTCATCTGGGCCGGGAGACTTATCTATTCTTAGTCCACTTAGCTTCCCAAGCACTTTCTCTCTAGTTATCTTGACTATACCTAATTCTATTCCCTGATACCTCTGGCTATCAGGTATATTGTTCATGTCTTCCACTGTGAAGACTGATGCAAAATATGCATTCAGTTCCTCCGCCATCTCTTTGTTATCCATTATAATTACTCCAGCATCATTTTCAATCGGTCTCATATCTACCCTTGTCACTCTTTTATTCTTCATATATTTAAAAAAACTCTTAGTATCCTTTTTTATGTTAATCACCAACTTCCTTTCATAATTCATCTTTTCTTTCCTAATGACTTTCTTAGTTTCTTTCTGTAAGTTTTTAAAGGTCTTCCAGTCCTCATTTTCCCCACTAATTTTTGCTTCCTTGTATGCCGTTTCTTTTGCTTTTATTCCTTAACCTCTCTTGTTAGCCACATTTGTGTCATTTTTCCTTTCATGATTTTCTTTTTTCTTGGAATATATTTTTCCTGCATTTTCCTTATTTCTTGTAGGAATTTCATCCAATTCTGCTCTGCCGTCCCTCCATTTAGTTTACTTCTCCAATTGACTTGGGCCAGTTCCTCTCTCATACCACTGTAATTTCCCCTGTTCCACTGAAATATCGATACACCTGATACAAGCTTCTCCTTTTCAAATTTTAAACTGATCTCAATCATATTATGATCATTACTTCCAAGAGGTTCCTTTACCTCCAGCTCCCTAATCGCCTCAGATTCGTTACACAACACCCAATCCAAAACAGCCGGTCCCCTGGTGGGCTTCTGGACAAGTTGCTCCAAAAAGCCATCCTGTAGGCATTCTACAAACTCCCTCTCCTGAGATCCATTACTTTCCCGACTTTCCCAATCCACTTTCATATTAAAATCCCCCATAATTATCTTGACATTGTTCTTCTGACACACTTTGTCTATTTCCAGTTGCAACTTGTAGTCCACATCCCGACTGCAGTTGCTTATTTTCCTGGGAGAGTTCAGCTGTTTCGATACTCAACCGCTGCAGCTAGTCATAAATATCCTCCTTACTTGAGGCAGAGAATCCCTCTTAGAGGGAAACGTTATATGCTTCAGGCATTGTGATATTACACACGGAAGCTTAATGTCAGACAATTCAGCAAATACCTTTTCTAAACACCTGAGAGGCCCCCATTTACTCAAAACATTAGCCAGCGATCCCAAACCCTCAGAGTTATCTGTCCATCCAGGGAACTAATGAGTCTCATGTACAGTATCGCTTGACTTGTTTGTCCACCTCCACAATTTCCAGGACACAGCTTGCAGCACTAAATTGTGATAGGCTGGACTGATCAGACCCAAACTATTCAAGTGTCTAGGAAATGTGGTAATAGGAGTACAAGTACTGCAAGGTAACTTGAACCTAATTTAAAATAGAAAACACAAATAAACCATATGTAAGGGGGTTTTGTCTTTTACTGCATAGGGTAATTAAAATGGCTTCTTTGTTATGTTATACTTGGAAATGCTTCTTTGTGATGTTAAACGCTGAGAAAGTCCTTCCGGCTAGCAGTTTGTTGAATCACGTTACTGACAAGGGGGTGTTATGAACCAACTGGGATAGTTGTTATGGTTTTGGTGTATCTGAAGATACTGTATGCGTGGGGTTTTGGGGCAGAAGGCAGGAGAGTGAGACGGAGGATGGACCAGGTGCTGTGATGTCCACTAACGGGGTCGGACCCCGAGGAGGGCGTTCGGCGAGGAGACGGAGAAGAACTCGAACTCATGTAGAGTGTCTGGTCGACCACAGTTGTTGGTCCCAGGCGTCCGGTGGAAGTGGTCCGAGGGGTCACAGGGTGAAGAAGAAGGTTCTTGAGCTCCAACTGTGCACAAAGAGATTGAACTTTGATAAGTGTGGCGCCTTTTATTTTCCTTTTATATTTTATTCTCTATTAATTATATAGTTCCAGTAATATCTATAAACTGTAAATCATTTAATCGTATCTGGTGTATTGTCTGTTATTTGGGCGGGGTGGGGTACCTCACACAGCATCCACACAAACTAATTACCCAGTTTGGTGGGGCTGAGGGCTGTTTCCCTAGACGACAGCGAGCCGAGTGACCCCTGAGGGTGGCCGGGGGGCTACACATACAAAGTACCAAAGTCAAAAAGATTTCCACAAAGATTTCAAGGTGCGTGATTTTTAGTCACCACCTGATCGTTGCAGTTGTCAGGAGAATTTTGATTTCTGTCTCACTTGTGAAACCACCGGCACTGACACAGGCACTGATTGCAAATTTCAGCCCTGCTTAAGGTCCAACAAAATCAGAAAAAGTATCCAAATAAATATGAGACCCAGAAACATACAAACACTTTGATCTTTTGTCTCAACATAGCCTGTCCTTTGTTTTCAAACACAATCCTGCTTCTTTTAACAGTGTTCAGCATACCCTAATAAATCAATTAAACATTGTAATGGTCAGTGTTCATCCATTAGTCCAAAAATGTTTAAGACACAATATTCATTTAGACTTACAAAAGAACACAGATATTACATATAAACAATAAGTCTGAATCCAAAAAATAATTCATCAAGCCAACTTGTATTGTAATGATTTCAAAGGTTTCAAAGGTACATTTAATGTCAGAGAAATGTATACAATATACAACCTGAAATGCTTTTTCTTCACACTATTCACAAAAACAGAGGAGTGCCCCCAAAGTATGGATGACAGTTAAATGTTAGAACCCCAAATTACCCCCCACCAGCTTCCCTCCCTCCCACGCAAAAATGGCAGCAAGCAACAATTCCCCCCTCCCCCTACTGGCAAATAAAGCATCGGCACCCGCCACCGGGTGCTCAATTGTGAGCAAAGCAACAGCAAAGACTCCAACTTGCAGTTACCCCAAAGATTGCTTGTTCACCCGGTACTCAACATAACGCAGGCTTCTCTCTCCCTAATAAGGGAGAAAGAGATGTCTCTGTTTCACAGTTTAGGACTAAGTAAGAATCCAGCTGCTACCAGCAAACATTCTACAGACATTAAAAATCTTGTACAGACACTTCGCCAACATTACTCACTAACTGTTGCGTCTGTGCACAACTACTGTACATATCAATTAAATAAAAGCACGTATGCAGGAGTTTGCTTTAACTGGTGTATTCACATTGCAGTGAGAGTGAGAGAGAACAATGCGAATGCATAGACAATAGCGCCTGTACAGACAACAGATCAATGCACATGTGCAGACAACAGATCAATATGTAGTGCTGGGGGTGGGGGGGCCATTGCTCTAAAATAAATAGATCCATACATTAAACTTCCTGCCCCTTTAGATTAAAGCACCATAAAACTGTATATGTTCAAAACATACAATTTCCCTTTCATAAACCCATAATCCAAAAAAATCATGCTTTCACAATAACAGTCCATAACAATTTCACAGGTCTAAAGGTTCGATCTTTTGGATGGCAATCAGCTTCTTTCAAGATTGTGCCTCTGGACCTATGGAGTGGCATCAGATTTGGTAGGTGTGTTGTCTAATGCAACGCTCTCAGTTTCAGGTGTCATATTGCTTTTAGTGCCATGATCATCACTAAGAAGTAATTCCAGTGGATGTAATGTGTCTGTCTTTTGGATGCAACTGACTCAGGTGTGTTTTTTGGTTGAGCATCCAGTATCTAGTCCACATTACTTCTCTACGCATGATCTCCAACATCCACTGTGTACATCAGTGGTTCAGTTCCCATAGATATCCTACCGGATGTCCACTTGTCTTCTCGGTAATCACATGCTAGCATTTTCCATCCAATCTCAAACCTGTTTGCTGCTTCATTTGGGAGGTCTATGTGAGATCTCAGATTCTGTTCATGAACAACCTTGCAGGTGTTTGATTTGTTGTTGCATGAACAGCGTTCCAATACACAAAAAGGAAGTTGTCCACCTTTTTCTGTAGAAAAGTGTCCTTCTTGAATTGACTTCTTGGATAACCCTTTTAGCTAACCCATTTATTGCTGGGTGGTGAGGTGCTGATTAAAATGTCTGAGGCCATTTTCCTTCATGAATAGCCAGAATTCTTTTGACGTGTATTGTTTTATGTTGTCACTCACAATTTGTTCTGGGAAACCATTTCTGGTAAGGATAGTCCTTAGAGCCGATACAGTCTTTGAATTCATTGATATGACCTCAACCACTTCAAATAAACACCCACAGCAATCAGAAACATGGAGTCCGTGAGTGGCCCAGCAAAGTCAATATGTACTCTTTGCCATGGTGAAGGCAGCCTCTCCCGCTGGTGTAACGCTGCCTGTGGTGGGGCATTTTGAACTTTGTGGCATCCCAAACAGCTTTTGGTCAAGTCTTCAATCTATTCCCGGTTCCACATGTAGATCCGGGCATGACTCTTCATCTTGACTGTACCCAGGTATCCTTCATGTAGATTATCTTACATTTTGGTGCATGAGATAAACACATCAGCATTCTTTGACATACTAACAGTTGGTCTTGTCTCACTGAGAACTCTAGAAACGCAGGCTTATCTTGAACAGACCATTCTTACATGGTGATGCATAGACTATTGACAATGTTGGATCAATCCTTGTTTCGGAATTTGTTACTGGCAACTGTTCCACCAATGCTGTGTGAAACACTTCTGCTGAGTCACAGAATGAAGACTTTTCTTCTTCAGTTATCAATAGTGGAAGACATGACAAGCCATCAGTGTGTTGTGTTGTTTGGTACCATTGAACTCTGTGTTATAAGAGTGGGCTCCTGGGATAGTGTCCAATGTTGTAACTGGGTAGCAGTCATCACTAGAATTTCTTTCCTGGAATTGTAAATAGACACAAGGGGCTGGTGATCTGTCACTAGTGTAAACACCTGTCTGTCAAGGTAGTTAAAAAATAACTTCTTTATTCCCCATACTAGACTAAGGTCCTCTCGGTCAATCTGTATGGAGTTGCATTCTGCGCTCATCAGAGATCTTGAAGCAAATGCAATCAGGCGTTCAGATTCATCTTCCATAATGTGTGACAAAATAGCTCCAATGCCATAAGAAAATGCTTTGCATGCCAGTCTGATGGACAGGGATGGGTCATAATGGGTGAGCAGTTCATCTGATGTTATTTGTCTCTTTGTTTCTTTGAATACTTATTCACATCTTTCTGACCATTCCCATTTTGCTCCAGTCTGTAACAGTGCATTCAATGGATGCAGCACTGTAGCAATGTTTGGGAGAAACCAGTGGTAGTAGTTTACAAGGCCCAAGTATGACCTGAGTTGTGACACATTTTCCATTTTAGGTGCCTGTAGCACTGTTTTAATCTTCTCTTGTGATTTATGTAAGCCATGCTTGTCAACAACATGATCACAATATGAGATTTCATTCTTGAAAAACTCACATTTTTCTCTCGCTCTGCACACAGATCATACTCACTCAGCCTGGTAAGCACTTTACCAATGTTCTGGAAGAGCTCTTCATCATTTTTTGCCAGTCACAATGATGTCATCAAGGTAACATTGTGTTCCTGGGGTACCTTGGAGCACTTGGTCTATTGCTGTTTGCCAAATTGCTAGAGTTGATGCGACGCCAAAGATGAAACAATTATACTGGAACAATCCCTTGTGAGTGTTGATTGTTGTGTTTACAGCATCTAATATAGCACACTCTACACTAAATTGTCTTCCTAAAATTCAGCACCTCGCTTAAGTTCATACTGACTATGTACTAATTCACTCTCCTCCATGCCTCCGATACTTCCCTTTGTACATTATTTCCACAATAAATTCTCATCCTTATATTCAAGTTCCTCCTAATCTCACCCATCCCTGGCATGTAATCCCATCCACACCAAGAACACACAAATAATACGGGCTCCTCTAGTTTTGATCACCATTGATTTTAACTGCTGTTTTCAAGTACCCCTCTAGAATTTCCACTCTATCCTCTTCAACTTTTGAACACTTTCCGTCTTAAAAAACTTTGACAGATCTTTCAACTCCCTAGCCTAATGTCTCCTTTGAAGTTTGTAGCCAAATGTTGCTTGAAGACTCTCTTGGTGGCATACCTTGAGGTGTTTCATAATGATAAAAATATTATATTAACGTTTAATTGCAATATAATCATAACATACTAAATATTGTTCTTACATCTAAATTTTTACTGATGTTGTATGTCTGAATCTCAAAAGATAGATTGTTTCTTCTTTAACCTATTGAGAAAGAGTTTAAAAGATATTAAATAAAAAAACAATTTTATTTAAAGAAATATTTCAGAATTCCCAACAAATACACTGTGACGCTTTGGGGAGGGGAGTAGGGTTGCATGCTCGTCAGTCAGCCCTTGCATTTCTAATGACCAACACTGTTTATTGTTCTTGTGTTAAAATGCTTTTGGGGGGTTATGGTGGGAAGTTCACGTTCATTTATTGCTGCATTTTAGCTTGGGTTATACAGTTATTCACTTGTGTAATTGTGGGTCACCCAACTGTAACCGAGGTGTGTAATGGTCACCTTCCCTGTCAGTATGAGACTGAGCTGTCCTCTGTCTGGGTCATTGTGCCTGATACGTTTTCATGTTTCTCACAATAAAACTGCTGCTGAGTTTAATGAACTTCCTCGTCTGATACTATAAAGCATATGCTCACCACACTGATGTCAGGAGTGGGATCCAAAATTGACAACGAGATTGAAGAGCTATGACATCGGACAGAGCAGCTTAGATCCGGGGATTAAGTCAAGTGACCAAGCAGTACACCTCCCCAGCACCCCTGTGCAGAGCTCAAGATGACCTGGAGGGAGGAGCTGGGAACTGAGCATCATGCCTTCCTAGATAGCCCTGATGGTGCGAGCGTACCCAGGCTCCACAACCCGTAGGACAATACTGAGTACGTCACATGCCTCCCTCGTGATCCGCACCGGGGAGCCCAAGAAGCCATTACTATGGGAGAATGGGCACCAGGGCAGATTCTGCTGGAGCAAGAGGAAGACCAAAGGGCCTCGACGATTTGCGTCTCAAGATACAACAGTACCAGCCACCTGTAGCCTTACCCAGTGCAAGTCAAACTTGCCGCATGGCACAACGGGTGGAGTCCCAGCAAGGCGGCAGTGCACCAGAGGGAGATTCCCTGCGGGCCCTCCTCGACCTAATGTCTGCAGAGGAGCCTGACTACAGGCCCTCATAGTGGCACTGGAGTGGCATTTCGACCAGAGGCCATTGGAGGAAGCAATGAGAGAAGAACTGCAGCAAATGGCGACTTATGGGAGAAAGCCTGGGGCTGTTTGCAGCAGATCTTCACCACAGTACTCATAATGGCTACCCACAGTTCCCTCTGCAGCCCAGGAAGAGCTTGCCCTCCACGTCTTTGTAAAGGTGCCGTTGCCAGAGTGCTTTCCGCAGCATGTTCGCCTGACATCATCATCATCGCAAGCCAAGATGCTGGTAGACGTAGAGAAGGCAGAAGCAATTTTAGTCCCCTAGTCATTCCAGTGTCGTCCTGCGCCCCACGAGCCTGGGCTTGTGTCACTAAGGCGGAGGAGGAAACACATAAGGAAGAACCCATGAGATATTTCCGACCGGCACTGTGCCAGCCACGTTGCAGACCACGAAACAATCTCTGCTACTGGTGTGGTGAAGCAGGCCATTTGGCCCAGGACTGACCAGCACCAGCACTACACCACAGTCCAGCACAGCCATTGGGAAACGCTGATTGGACGGTGCCTCCCAGGACCCCCAGGAGTATCCCTCCATTGTCGCCACTCTGAGTGGGCCATTTGGGTGAAGAGGAAGGGTTATACAAGGACTGCGTGGTGGAGGGCATCTGATGCCATGCATTGATGGGCACAGAGTCAAACATTATCATCATCCATCCGGGTGTCCTCCACAACCTGGACCAGCCAGCCCCTCCTGGGTGGACGACGAAGGCGGTCCAACTGGCCACAGTCACTGGCGACCGTGCGACTTGAGAGGCAAGAGGTGGCTGCGCATCGCAGTGGGGAAAAACACAGTGGAGCATGAGGTGTGGTTTACTAACATCCAGGAGCCCTGCATCATTGGCCTGGACATGCTGTCCCACTGGGGTGCCCGCGTGGATGTGCCCGGGGCAACACTCTATCTCGGTGGCAAGCAATGCTAAAGGCCCTTCATGTGACAGCCGGTGACGACCTCTCCACCACGTAACACAAATAGACACACAGTGAGAAGGTGAGCGATCCTGTGCTGGCCCGGCTGAGGGGATAGAAACATAGAAAATAGGTGCAGGAGTAGGCCATTCGGCCCTTCGAGCCTGCACCGCCATTTATTATGATCATGGCTGATCATCCAACTAAATGGATGGCTGAGCTTGGGACGACGGCTGGAGTGGACAGAGGTCTTTGCCCTGGAACCAGAGACAAAAGTCCTATACTTGCAGTGGGGAATGCCGGAGGTGTGAGATGGGTTCCTGTTCTGGCAGTGGCCATTGCCCAAAGGTGACAGACCTTCCCGCAGTTTGTGGTCTCCCAGCGGCTCTGCACTCAGGTGCTGTGGTTGGTGTATATGCTGGTGGGGACTGGCTATTTTGGGGTCATAAAGATGTCCGGCAAGCTACGCAATGCTTCTACTGGCCTGGGTACAGGCTGCACATGAAGCTGTTTGTGCACTGCCGCTACACTTCTTTGTCCCAGAAGGGGCTGGGCTGCCAGTTTGGGGTGCCATGCAGCAGTACCTGGTGGAAGCCCAATATGGGTCCACTGCTTCTTCTGGAAGAAAAGACTATCCCTAAGCCGGAAAGCCACTGGAAGGGGCCAGGAGAGGTGCTCAACCATACCTCCGGTGTGGTGTATCAGGCGAGAATGCCTAAGTGGCAGAAGACAGTCATGTTGCTCCGTGACTGGCTGGCACCATGTCGGCCCTTGGCCACCATCGACCCAGCACAGCTGAGGAAAGTAAGTGACACTCTAGGTTTCTGCCTCTTGTCTCAGCAAACTATGCCTCCCAGGGGGCGATGGTTCCAGAAACCTCTAGTACCCCAGCCAGTGGCGTCAACTACCACCAGGACTTTTGGACTTTGTTATCTACTCTGGGGTTGCCGAGGATGGCTAACCCTTCAGGTGGGGGCAGTATATTGCTCTAGGTGGGGGGGAGGAGCAGGGTGGAATGGTTGACAGCCCACCCTTGTATTTTTAATGACCAATGCTATTTATTGCTCTTTATTAAAGATATTAGATAAAAAGCAATTGTATTTAAAGAAATATTTCAGAATCCCCAACAAATATAATGTGACACTTCGGAGAGGGTGGCAGGGTTGCATTCTCGTCATCTGGCCCCTGCATTTCTAATGACCAATGCTGTTTATTGTTCTTGAGTTAAAATGCTTTTGGAGGTAATGGTGGGAAGTTCAAGATCATTTATTGTTACATTTTAGTTTGGGTTATACAGTTATTCCTTTGTGTATTTGTGGGTCACCCTAATTGTAACTGGGGTGTGTGATAAGTACCTTCCCTGTCTGTATGAGTCTGAGTTGTTCTCTCTCTGGGTCATGGTGACTGATCTGTTTCTGTGTTTATCACAATAAAACTGTTGCTGAGTCTATCGGGCTTCCTCATCTGTTATCATGGACCAAATGCTCGTCGCAATACATTCACTAACATGTGAAGAAGGTGTGAAATATGATGCACCATTGCTTCCTAAAAAAGTCAGTGAAGGCAGAAAATCCTTATGATGTAACAGGCTGCAGTGGGAGAATGAGAGAAATGTAAGGAGCCAACATAAGTTAACTAAATGGAAAGTGTAGATTATGAGAGAGAACTGCTACAAGATATAAAAGTAGACAGTAAATACCCTAAAATTGTATAAGGAGAGCTTTTTAAAAACATTTCAAGTCTTTACTTTTTTTAAATATTTTAGCAAATGTAAACATGAGTTCCTTAGAAGATGAGACGGGAATTAATATTAGGGAAAGAAAAGAACATAGTAGGGACTTACAACAAATATTGTCCTGTAATTAAAGGGCCTTAAAGCAATCATTATCAAAGGAGAAAAGGTGCTGGGTGAATAAGTCTGTCATCCTTTGGCCTGATGGCATATATCATAAAGCTTAAAATGGTGTCTTTAGATAGAATAGCTGTGGAGTTTTGTACTCCAGATTCTAATAAGTCCAAGTAAATGGAGAAATATTCTCATTCAAGAAAGATGTATACAAGAGAGTCAGCATGGTTTCATGAAAGGGAAATTTTGTTTGACAATTTTAAACAAGTCCTTTAATGGCATAACTAGAAGGGCATATAAAGTAACACAAAGGATGTGAAGTCTTTGGCCCTTCAAAAGACATATGGAAATGAGTCACAAGATCAGTTCTCATCCCATTGGGGATAATATATTAGCATGAAATGAGGTTTGCCTACCTAACTGAAAAAATATAAGCAGAATAATTAGGTAATTTTCACATTGACAAGTTGCATCTACTCGGGTGCCAGAGGGATCAGAACTGAACTTGGGGTACTTAAAATCTATATTAATAACACAAATGCAGGGATTGAAGGCATTATATTGATCGCATTGTCACTGACAGTGGGAGACACATTGACATCATTAGTCAGCTGCTGGTCACCTTAATCCAAAGCATTCCTGATTAATAAGATACCATGATCTACCAACCCCATTGGGTAGTTGGAGGGCAGAGTGTTTGAGAAACACATGGATGCACAAGAGTCCAAGTCGTGCCTTATGACATAGATAGTTTCAAACAACAGCAATGCACAGATCTGTATAGCAATGTTCACATTCCTTTTCCTCCCATAAGGTAAGCACTGAAGAGATTGATACAACTCTTTGAATGGCAAACTGTAGCATCAGGACCAGTACATCTCCCTAACAGATAGCAATAACAGGGTGACAATCCCGGAAATCAGCTGAGATTGAAAAAGGACTTGAATATTGCTGTCCAGATCTGTGCATAACTGTTGTTTAGAACTATCGATGTCATAAGACAGGACTTTGATTCTGGTTATTTCTAGAGATTACGTCAATAAAAGCAATCTCTACATACAGTGCTGACTGTGATGCCTAATCATCTTCTGATGTGTACCAAGGTCAGGTCGCAACCCACAACTTCAACATTTCCTGTTTCTCTGGCATTCCCATGTAGAGTGCAGAAGCAATTTGAAATAAATCTGAGACACCATTTACAAAACTGCACTTACAATATGTGGCAAGCAAAGGTGGAAACAACTTGAGAAGTACGATGTTAACATCACTGTAATGGAAATTGCCCTCATCCATTACAAGTAAGACCTGAACAGGAAAACATTGAAAACATTGAGAGCTTCCTGAATTGTAGTTAAAGAGGCTGTCATGTTGTGTGCCAGAAACAAATGGGTGAAATTTCCTCCCAGTACTTGTTCATCCCCTAGTACAGATAATATCACAAAGACAACAGGTCCATCAACAAAGAAAAGTGATTTAAAAAAAAAACATGGATTATAGCACTACTGATGATAACAAGTGGATGATAACAAGCAACTACTAATGATAACAGGATGGGTGTAACAACAGACTGTACTCAAAGGAAAATATCAGCACTGAAGAAGTATTTGATTCCTTAGTGGACTCATCTGTAGGTAACTATATCCACTTACTTCCAAGGTGATATAGCCTTACATCCTGAGCTAGTCAGGGACAGGATGCTGACACTGCATCTGAACAGCTGTGTGTGTTTTGAGGAGCATTGAGCTCCAAGATTTGGGGAATGGTAGGATTGTGTCCATGTATAAGGAAAAAGGTTGAGCACAGTAATGGTAACATCTACCAAGGCATTTCCATACTGAATATTGACCTGGGTTGCCCTGGCCAGATAGCAGATCATGACTAAACCCATTTACCCCAGACTCCAAGGTGAGTTTAGTAGTGAACATTCCAAAAGTGGTTTGATGTTCTCAGTTCTGAATTCCAAGAGAGATACTACTGATAATGAAAATAATTGTACATTACCTTTATAGGGCATACAATTTCAACATACAGAAGAAAATTAATTACAATCTTAAATTGCCTAGGGAACTCATTTCATGATAATACAAGGGTCACATGAGCTATGCATGGCAACATCAGATCTCTTCAAGGTGTGCATTGGGATGAAGCATGGAGGCATTCTGGTGTCAAACTTGTTGATACATTTCTTTCACCCTTTGCTATTCGTGCACAAGAACTGATGAAAACCATTCTCCCTTGTCTTAATCACACACTTAGGAATACGTTCAGCAGTTGTTAGACCGATTTTCAATGCACCTGTTGAATTTAGCTTCAAATGACAGATTGCTGATGAATGTGGAATCTTGTTCTAATAATGTGTTCATCTTGGTCAACAGTATTAGAAAGACAAATATCACTGTTGTAACACTGTTATGTTTTGTAGTTCCAGAAAGTAATTGAAAGAAAAATTCAGGATCCCGGGATAAATTATCTACTTAGTCTTTCTTTAGTGTGGAGTGCCCACATATGCTGTGGTGGTATTAAACCATATGCCATTCATATATTTTTACATATGGCGCATGGTTAATTATATAAACAAATGAAGAATCCTTAATCAAACAATATATCGACAATTTACTGAAATATTAAATACACAACACATAGGCTAAATACACTAAATAGCAATGCAAGCCATTCCCAGTGATGGAGAAACACTTCTCTTGACATCTTCTGAAAGTGTTGGCATCCCAAGCAGTATCAAGCAAGCTGCTCAATATGCTGATCTATCCCAAGCCACTAGACAAAGCTTTGAGCCAACGCTTTAATTTTGACCGCACTTAGATGACCGGCATGTAGCTCCTCCAACACTTTAGCTCTCAGCTTGGATGGTAGCAGCAACTCTCAATCCCCACATACGGCAACCCCTGCCAAGAGCAAGTTCATCCCATGTTGGAAAAAATGGGGAAGCTGGTGGTTCTGCTGCACTTTGTAGCCACTTTGGGTTGCTATGTAGACATAAAACAGTGTGGGGTCTTTTCTAGTTTCCCTTTGGATCATCTCTGCCATAATAGGGAGACTTTCATTTTTGCCTTGGAGATAATTAATGTCAAGGGCAGTGTCCCCTTTTGTAAATTTTTTAGGCATTTCCTTTTCCAAGGTTAAACAGGATAATCTATCAGCATTTCCATTAGTTGTCCTCTTGAATTCAATGTTGTAATTGTGTCTTTCAAGAAACAGAGTCAATCTCTGCATTCAATGTGCTGTCATTGGAACACCCTTCTGTGGATTGAAAATGGAGACCAGTGGTTGATAAGCGATAATGAGGTTAAACTCTCTCCCATACAAGTACTGGTTGAAACATTTTACACCCTGAACCAGACTCAAGGCCTGTCTGTCAATCTGTGCATAATTTTTCTCTGCAGTGGTAAGGGAACATGACGCAAAGGCTGGGAGTGTTCACTTTCATCACTCATAACATGTGATATGACTGTACCTCTAGCACAAGGCAAGGCATTACAGGCAAGTTTCATTGGATGATGTGGATCACAACGAGTGAGTACAGTGTCTGACATTACCATTTCCTTTGTCTTTTGGAAAGCCACCTGAAACTGCATGTCTGTTGCTATTTCTTCCCAATCCGTAGTATTGAGTTCAATGGGTCGAGAAGAATAGCCAAGTTTGGCAGGAACCTGTTATAATAATTGACAATTCGTAAAAAGGATCACAACTGTAATATGTACTTTGGCCTTGAAGCATACACCACTGCTTGAACTTTCTCAGCACACTTGTTTAAAACATCTGCATCAATGGTGTGACCACAGTAAGTGATGTTTGGTTTAAAGAATTCACGCTTGTTGCATCCTGCTCTGAGCCCGTAATGTTCTAATATTTTTAAAACTGTCTTGAGATGTTGGAGATGTTCCTTTTATTCTCACTGGTAACAGTGAGGTCATCCAGGTAACACTGAATGCCTGGGCAGCCTCGCAGCACCTGGTCCATAGCTTTCTGCCAGAGTGCAGGTGAAGATACTACTCCAAAAATGGGCCTATTATAGTGATACATTTTGTGAAATGAATTAAACAGTCGAGCCAGTGTCCGATTCTATTTTGACTAATTTGCTGTTTACTTCTGGTATAAGCCATATTGCTTGTCTCCTGGTAGTTTTCACATTGCAAATCTTAAGGCTATTGAGTCCTGTGTCAATCTCATCATTATCGGATTTATTATCAACACCTTGCAGATTAGTGCTCTTTTCAAAACTGCAACTTGAGTTTTTTTTTATCTTTTTCTCTTCCCTATGCAGTCCATTTATTTTTGTCTGGCCAGCATGTTCTCTGTATGTATGTTACTTTATTGAATTTTCTGCAAGTTTCACCATTAAACCTACATTGGTCTAGTGGATGCGAGTCCCTGCCAGATCGGTAAACCTGAGATCATTCTTAGATAAGCTGTTAATGATAGATGACAGGTTTGCAGAAGTAATCTCGTTATCTCAGCCCAGTGTCTGGGTTACCTGGTTTGACGGCTTGAGCCAGTGTTAAATAGAGCAAAAGAAGTCACCAAGTTGTGTAGCCCTTAGCGACATCCAGTGGGAATCTGACACACATCAGTCAGATGATCTCGAGCCAATAAGATTGAAACGGAATATTTGGGCCGATGAGGAAAGCGTGTAAGAATGAAGGGCTTTAAATGCAAAGTGACGAGTCTCCAGAGACTAACTATTTCAAGGAAGAACCCAATGCCAAGGGCTGGGAGAAAAAGGACGATTTGCTGGGCCAGTAGGAGATCCCCTATAGTGGTGCTATAAATTGGAGAAGTGGTCTGAGTGAGTATTGGACAAGGGGAACAATAGAAATCATGTTTTAAGTTGTTGGCCTGGGGTCAACATAGTTACGTTGTTGTTTGCGCAAAGACAATAAAGTGTGAGCTTTGATTAATTAAGAGTTGCGTAGTGAATGCCTAACTTAGATCAGTTGATGATTGGTCAACAGATTTTGGCATCTTGGGATGGACTCAAAAAGAACGAATAGAGGTCTGGGACCTTAGTTTTGAGTTGAACCACACTCTAGGTTAGGGTCTTAAAATGGTTAAAGGAAAGAACAAGAAGAACCCGGAGACCAGCTCAGAGGATGAGAGAGATTATTTTCAGTTATGTATGAAGAAATTGGACAGATTATGAGGAGTGGATAGGAAAGTTATAGAGTGGAGAGTCATGGGACCCTGGGGGATGCATTGTGGAAAGCAGTTAGTGAAAATAAATCAAAGAAATTACAAGCAAATAGAAAAAAGCTGTTATAATTCAATGTATGCTCGAAGATGTAATTGAAATGAAGAGAGAAAAACTGAAACTGGAAGAGGAATTGTGCAAGGGAAGAGTTAGAGAGAGTGAGGAAAGAGCTGGAGAGAGAGAGGAAAGAAAATGAAATTTTGAGGTAGCAGGGTCGGGCGAATTTGATCCACATGAGTCAGTTTCAGGCTCAGTGTGAACGGGTAATAAGAGAAAAGGAGAAAAGTGAAGAGGAGTGTAAAAAGGCAAATACAGAGGAATGGAAAGGTCAGTGTCAGGATTTACAGACTACTATGAATGTTGTGCAGAAATCAGTGACTGAGAAAAAAGGCATCACTGATCACACCAACAGTTTAAAACAGATTGCAAAACTGCAAAGTTAATTCTCAGCACGGAGAGGAGTGATATGTGCATTTATTGCAAGGACTGACGATAATGGTTATGTAGGTAGTGGTGATTTAGCATATGAGGTGATACACGATAATAATGAGGATGATTGGGTAAGTGGCCCACCTCCCTATGAATTTTTCCAACAGGGGTTCGAACCTTCAACACCCACTGCCAGAATGGCACCGCAGTAATGGAGAGAGTTCAGGAGGTACCACAGGTAGGGGGACCAGCTGTGACAATGTATTCAACATCTTTTGACACGGCCCAATTGAGTGCAACAGCTGCGAATATACCAAAGTGTGGGCTGGAAGATGATCCCTGACAACTTTTCCAGCACATTCATCAGCATGGTTTAAATGAAGTAGAGGAGCAGAAATTAACACTTCTGTGACTCACTTCGGTGTTTCACTCAGCTCAGATGGAGAAAAAGGCACAAGGCCAGAGGACACTGGGTGATTTACAGGTGGCTAATTTAGAAGCTGCAGGGACTAATCAAGATGGCCCAGTGAAGGTTTGTACAAGTGCAGACAGCGGAAAGCGGAGCACCCTTCTGCACTTGTGACGAGGTTTAGTCCAGTTTTCTCAAGTGTGTATGGTCCCACTTTGACAGGCGGAATTTGACTCAACAGAGTAGTAACTGGCTTAGGACCTTGGGATCGGACAATACTGAGGAGAGCAGGAGACTGTGTGAAATGTTTGATCTTGCAGATCCCACACATAATGAAACATAGGTTCTCAGCTGGATGACAGGCATATGGGAAACAAAGTAAGGGAGAAAGGTACTAAGGAGGATAAAGTGGAACAGGATTCTAAAATAGCTCCTCTAGGGGAACAAGGTGTGCAGTGGCAGATTGCAGTGTGAAGGGAGACAGGTAGGCCAGCATTGCCCCCTAGTAGAGGGGCTGGTCGTGAACATGGTCGGAATGCCTATATCCAGCACCCCCCCCCCCCACCCCCCTTATGACTACTGGATCCCCATGGAAATATTTCAATTGCAGACACAAGTTTCATTTTACCGGGGATTGCCAATAACCCAGACTGGTTGGAAGTGATTAGGATGTAACAAGGCGCCATTGCCCCTGGAAGGTCAGTCACATTACTCGTAATGTAATATCCAGAGTGAAGATGAAAAGCCATGACAGTATCTGGAGTTACCTAGGAGATCACCAAATGCACAATGACAGTGTGAGGCCTCAATTATGTGGCTGTGCACAGCAAGGTGAGATGGTGCTAATAGAAGTGAGGGTTGGAGGCGGCATTATAAAATTCTTTGGGATACAGCAGGTTCTCAAACCACCCTAAACACATTCACATTCAATGTGCAAAGTTGGGAAGTACAAGACTAGTATTTTAACTAGATTTACTGGACACTCACAAGTAGGGGAGTTGACACCACTGAACCCAGAGTTGGGACAACTCAATGTGCTCCACTCGGTTGTGCTCATCGACTTGCCAACTGTTCAAGAACATATTCTGAGAAGTGATTTTGTGAGGAAAGTAGGTCTGTGTTTTGATCTGATTATTTGCCTGATTTGGCAGTTTAATGTTGATAGAGAGCAGGTCCCTATTGACATTCCAGTAGGATAATATGAGGACAGGATATGAACTGTTGGGGAGATATGGGTGAAGGTAGAAGATATGACAAAGAAGTCAAAGGCCAGAGAAATTAGTTTAGATTGACAATCAGCATTTGCTAAACATAAAGACAGCTGTGGCAGGATGCAGGGAGAGGTGTGTATCCAAGGCTGTGATCCGAAACCCCAGAAACAATACAGACTTCCGAAGCAAGCAGAAGTAGATGCAGAGAAAATTAATTCAGAGTTTGTGAAAACAGGGAGTTTTGCAAGAAATAGCATCTACAAATAATTCATCCATATGGCCAGTTCAAATACCCATTGGAAGTTGGAGACTCATCATAGATACCAGAAGTCAAATAAATTTACTCCTTTAACTGCTGCTACTGTAGCCACAAGTCCTGAGACTACAATTAAGCAGAATACTGTAGTAAAGTGGTTCACAGTACTGGATATAAGTAATGGATTTTGGTCTGTCATTATAGATAAAGGGGTGTCAATATAAATTTGCTTTTACTTGGAAATACAGGGACAGTTTTGCCACAAGGATTTCATAATTCACCCTCCGTTTTCCATCTGTAAACTTTTTCAGTTCCTGGAGTTTAATTCAATATGTAGGTGATCTACTGTTAGAGCCAAAGACCCGAGAGGAGCATTATGAGTTTCTTACAGAACTATTTCAACTGTTACAGGAGATAAATTTGAAGGTTAACCATAGAAAGTCTCAAATCATGAGGCAGCCAGTTGGTCACTTGGAAGTGGTCATAACCACTAGGAGATTGATTAACAGCATGTGAATGTAATGGCAAAACTACCTGTCCCACTGATGTGAGGGAATTAAGGTCATTTCTCAGTTTGGTGGGGGTTACCACCAAAGCTTAACCTTCTTATGAAGGAAGGTATTCCGTGGGAATGGAAACCGGAACACACTAAGGCAGTTTCAGATTTTAAAACTAGCCTTGCAGAAATACCTGTGCTTAAGACTCCAAACACTTCTGAGCCATTCTCTTTAGAGGTCATTGCCACCACTAGCATGATATTTGCTGTGTTACTCCAGGAGACCCATGGTTGACTGGAGCCAGTGGCGTATGTATCTCAAATGGTTACTCCAGTAGAAAAAGGATATACAACACGTGAGCGTCATCTATTAGTGGTATTTTGGGCAGTTAAACATTTCACTTACATTGTGTGTCTTAATTGACTAATTATTTTAATGATTATACTCCAATTCTGCTTTTCCTAAATGGAACAGTCAGTCAAATTCAACTAGCCTGATGGACATTGCTATTACAGGCTCATGATGTCATAGTTAAAAGAGTTAGCAGTACGAACATGCTCGCTGACAATTTAACTTATTGGAGTGAACCTCAGGAGGGGCAGGTGACAGTAGTACAAGTATGGAATGGACCATTCAATCCCATCTTAAAATCAGGAGAGGAAAATAAAGTAATCCAATTGGGATGTTCCTCTTTAAGGATCTTTGTTGATGGATCGTCAACTGTTCAGGATGGACAGAGACTTATAGGATATGGTATATATGCAGAGGACAAGGAGGGAGTTGAGATCAAAAGTGTTGCAATCAAGTTACCTGAAACAATGAGTGCACAAGTGGTAGAGATTGCTGCTATAACTTTTGTTGGCAGCCATCTAGATAGACATCCTTTGGAAGCAATCATATACTTAGATAGTATGCATGCTTGAAATAGTTTGATTGAATATTTACCGTTATGGGAAGCAAGAGGTTATGTCTGAGCAGATGGTAAACCTCTACCATCAGCATCCCTGCTGAAGTAGATAGCTGAGAAGGCAAGAGGAAACACTGATGGAGTATAACAGATGAAGACTCACTTAAAGACATTCCCAGAGGGAAATAGGAAGGCTAATGAATTAGGCAAACTAGGAGCAAGATGCGGGTGAAATTGAATCCAAGTATAGAGGGTGTGATGACACAAAAGCCAGCAACAGTATACAAATAGTCTTAGTAAAGGTACAGCCGCAGGATCAGGAGTTAGCAAAGGTACAGAGAGGAGTGAATTCTGAACAGTCTGGGAAATATCCAGGAAAACAGGTATAGAATGGGATTGTACTTCATAATAATCAATTTGTGGTGACAGAAGGTGAAAGAAACCAGATGATATATTGGTATCACTACATTTTTGGGCATCAAGGAGTAGTCAGAACTATGGAACAGTTGAAGAATCTGTGTTGGTGCCAAAAATGAGAGGAGATTTAGAAAATTGGTGTAAAAATTGTTCGATTTTGCCCAGTAAACCCAGATAAATTAGCTGGAAAATCAGAATTAAGACACACAATCCCCATAGAAGGACCATGGACTAGCTTGCAGATTAATTTTGTGAGACCTTTATTTCCATCTGCGGAGGACTGAAATATATCCTAGTGATAGTGTATACTTTCACTAAGCAGATAGAGGCTTTACCAACTATAAATAACATCACTAAGTTACAGCTAGGACTTTGTTCAGGAGAGTTTTGGCCCATTGGCGATTGCCAAAGTTACTAGAATCAGATCAAGGCCCCGACTTCACCGCACAGGTGGTACAAAATTTGATCTAACTGTTTGGGGTAAAATAGAGGTTCTATATCCCTCATTGACCCCATAATTGTTAAACAGATGAACAGGACCTTAAAGAAAATGTTGTCTAAAATGACTAAACAACACAGGACCACATGGGTCACTGTCTTACCCTATGTCCTTATCATATTCCGTATCACCGTAGTTTCTTCTACTGGATTTGCACCTTATAGTTTATGACTGGGAGAGAAATGAAGGGGATAGAATTCAGAGCCTAACTATGGTGGTATTGTAATGGATAACTTCATACAGCAATTAATTGGCACTATTAAGGAAGCTCATTATGTTGCAGTTCATAATATGGGACCAAAGAAACAATAGGCTAAACCTTATTTTGACATGCAAATAAAACCTAGGAAGTTGGAAATAGGATTGAAGGTTATGTTCTCAGTACTTCTATCATCTCTAGGATTTGTAGGGCCATAGGATTTAATTGACAGAGCCAGTCCATCATCTGTCAAATCCAGACTGCTCAAAGTAGGTTAGGCTGGTGTTATATTAACTAATTTAATCATCTTGGAGATAGTCAATGTTCTCTAGCAGCCGATGTCACTGGGATGCTGTGGATGGAGATAATGATGCTCTTAGATTTATGTTCCAGACAATCGACAATGATGAGGATGAAGGAGCAGTTGCCCTTCAGTGATTTGGTGACCACTTCCTACTTGGACCCGGAGGTTAAAGATAGTTCATTTTATACTCAGAAGAGAGGGGTAAGGCAAGGTATCTTTGTAATCGCCTAAGCCAAGGCAGATGCAATAGAAGAGAACAACAGCTGGGAGACTGTATTTATGATCAGATGTTCTGGAAATAAAGTGGGGCATAGAAGAGGTGAATTTAGATAAAGTATCAGATAATTAGATAAGCACAGAGACTGCTCTTTATGCTTCTATTTTCTAGGTATTCGAAGATGATTGGTGTTGGAATACTACCGATGAGTGGTGTCATAATGGTTGAAGACTCTATTGAAGGTTATCTATTCTATAATAAAGTGTATTATTGGCCAATTTTATATTTATTTGGACAGATGCAAGCTATAAAGATTAGCTTGGTGGCTGACAGATTATTCACAACATTCACAGAGAAGTCTATCTGGATTCCATCTGATAACATGGTGATACTAGACTGTGTGAATGATGAAGGTGAAATAGTAGTACAAATTTATAAAGAACAGAGACAAGATTTTGTAAGGGAAGTCAGACTGATGTCTGTTGATAATCGTGGTTAATACACAGTAATATGAGGAAAAGATAGGAGTACTGGGATAACAATGGGAAATCATGTTTTTTTTAACATCCTGCTTCAGTAAAAGAAGGACTTATAATTCAAGTACAACTTCATTGTGAATGAATGTACTGTTTATATGGACACAAATCAGAAAATAAATTATTGGTTAGTATGTGCTCCAGGCAATTCAATCCCAGTATCTCTGAAGCCCCAAGATTTCTATATACACTTACCCCGTGATGGAGTCAACAATAATGGATACATACCACAATTGTTCCTAATCCTTTGTTATGTGATGAGTTTCAGATAGATACAAAAAGAGTAGGACTTGTATTAGATGAATAAAAGAACAAATTATTCTAGTACCAGGATAAAGAACTCCGGGGATAATCTATCACAAGGAAGAACCCGATGACAGGGGCCAGGAGGAAAAGGATCAATATGCCAGGGTTGTGAATCTGTTGAATTCTTTGCCACAGACACCTGTGGAGGCCAAGTCTTTGTGTATATTTAAGGTCAAAGTTGATAGATTCTTGATTAGTTAATGCATGAAGAGATATGGGGAGAAGACAAGAGATTGGGGCTGAGAGGAAAATTGGATCAACCACGCTGAAATGGCGGAACAGACTTGATGGGCCAAATGGCACAATTCTGTTCCTATATCATATGGTCTTATAGTCAATCACTTGACCAATCGGAGATCATCTATATTAGTGCTATAAATTGGAGAAGTGGTCTGAGTGAGTATTGATACAGAGGGAACAGTAGAAATAATGTTTTAAGTTGTTGACCTGGGGTAAACATAGTTACATTGTTGTGTGTGCAGAGACAATAAAGTGCGAGCTTTGATTAATTAAGAGTTGCATAGAGAATTGCCTAACTTCGATCAGTTTTTGCTACATTGCAATTTTGTTCATGCAAACTTTCATTCCCAGCTGCAATTCAGTTGCATCATTGGCTGTTGTTTCTATTAATAGGACAATTTTAACTGATCTTTTAAGTGTGACTTGAGTTTTAGTTAGGAACCATTTTTGAATGCTTTCTTGTAAGACTCCACAAACCGTATGGTCTCTCAGTGCATCATTAAGCCCAACACTGAACTGACAATGCTCAGAAAAATTCTTCAATTCAGTCTTGTAAGCTTTTAATTCCACCAATCAACAATGGTTTTGGTTCTAAATGTTCCTACATTATGTTCACAATATCAGCAAATCTCATTTTGGCTGGTTTGTTTGCAGCAGACAAAACTTCTACTGTAAGTAACCAGTTTTTTCACCTATTGCATTCAGTAACACGGGCACTCACTTTTCATTGACTATTTTATTTGCTTCAAAATACTGCTCAATTCGCTCAGTATGAGTCATCCAGTTATCTTTTGTGCAACCAAACATATCTATCTCTGCTACGAGCGGAAGTTCCCACTTGCTTCAAAAAGGCAACAATTATACCAGTGCCTAAGAAGAATAATGTGAGCTGCCTTAATGACTATCACCCAGTAGCACTCACATCTACAGTGATAAAATGTGTTGAGAGGTTAGTCATGTCCAGACTGGATTCCTGCTTCAGCAAGGACTTGGACCCATTGCAATTTGCCTATCGCCACAATAGGTCAATGGCAGACAGAATTTCAATGGCTCTTCACATACCTTTAGACGACCTGGACAACACAAACACCTATGTCAAGATGCTGTTCATCGACTATAGCTCAGCATTTAATACCATCATTCCCACAATCCTGATTGAGAAGTTGCAGAATCTGGGCCTCTGTACCTTCCTCGGTAATTGGATCCTCAACCTCCTAATTGGAAGACTACAATCTATGCAGATTGGTGATAACATCCCCTCCTCGCTGATGATCAACACTGGTGCACCTCAGGGGCCCACTGCTCCACTCTCTATATGCCCATGACTGTGTGGCTAGGCATAGTTCAAATGCTATCTATAAATTTGTTGATGATACAACCATCGTTGGTAGAATCTCAGGTGATGAGGAAAGGGTGTACAGGAGCAAGATATGCTAACTGGTGGAGTGGTGTCACAGCAACAACCTGGCACTCAACGTCAGTCAGACAAAAGAGCTGATTGTGGACTTCAGGAAGGGTATGACGAAGGAACACATACCAATCCTCACAGAGGGATCAGAAGTGGAGTAAGTGAGCAGTTTCAAGTTCCTGGGTGTCAAGATCTCTAGGATCTAATCTAGTCCCAACGTATCGATGCAGTTATAAAGAAGGCAAGACAGTGACTATACTTCATTAGGAGTTTGAAGAGATTTGGTATGTCAACAAATACTCTCAAAAAGTTCTATAGATGTACCGTGGAGAACATTCTGACAGGCTGCATCACTGTCTGGTATGGGGGCTACTGCACAGGACCGAAAGAAGCTACAGAGGGTTGTAAATTTACTCAGCTCCATCTTGGGTGCTAGCCTACAAAGTACTCAGGATATTTTCAAGAAACATTGTCTCAGAAAGGCAGCGTCCATTATTAAGGAACTCCAGCACTAAGAGCATGCCCTTTTCTCACTGTTACCATCAGGAAGGAGGTACAGAAACCTGAAGGCACACACTCAGTGATTCAGGAACAGCCTCTTCCCCTCTGCCATCTGATTCCTAAATGGACATATAAGCTTTGGACACTATCTCAGTTTTTTTTTCACAGTATTTCTGTTTTTGCACTTTTTAAATCTATACAATATATGTAATTGATTTACTTTAGGTTTCATTTTATTCATTTTTTTTTCTCTCTGCTAGATTATGTATTGCATTGAACTGCTGCTGCTAAGTTAACAAATTTCACGTCACATGCCGGTGATAATAAACCTGATTCTGATTCCCATTCTGATATCATTCCGATGTAGCCATTTCCTATTTTTATTTATCTATCTATCTACCTACCTATTTATTTATTTATTTATTTATTTACATATTATTGCCCAGTACTCACTGTTTATGAACTTGTGGCTATACTCATTGCTTGTTAATTTAATCCATTTTTTTTGCCTTTTTAAAAATTTGAACTTCTCTCTTCCCTTCTGAAGAAACATATACTGTGCATTTTTTAAAATTCGAATGTCCTCCAAAGGAAAAACGAGCTGTGCTTCAGCAGGCAGGTATTCATCTTGGGTTCATTTTTAAACTTTCTCGTCACCACTGTTATGCTTTGTAACTCCAGAAACTAATTGAAAGAAAGACACAGGACCCACGATAACTTGTTGATTTAGTTTGTCCTCAGTGAGGCATGCCCACGTATGACGAGAAGACATGTTCTCGCACTTCTGACATATAACTGATAATGAATTATGTAAACAAAGAATGATTAATCAAATAATATATTTACAATATTATGCAAATATTATTCAACTATTAAATACACTACAACCGCTATTAAGTAGGATTAATAATGATTCACAGGAAGTTCTTGACAGCTTATTAAGACTCAACTTTTACCAGAAGAAATAGTCACCTGTTGCTGAAACCAACATACACACTGCAACTGTTATGTTGAAGCTGATTGAGAGAACATGGACCAACAACAGCACAAAGTAGTCATTAGCTGCAGATGTATCGCAGCTGTGGACATGGTAAAATTTTGTTGCATAGTTAGAACAAAGTATGGCAATTGAACACTTTTCACTTTTACTGCCTTGAACATCCTAGTTATCTCCTGCAAGAGGAAGTTATTACGTAGACGTCTTGCTGCAAATGTATAGTCATAGTCAAAGTCATACTTTATTGATCCGGAGGGAAATTGGTTTTCATTACAGTTGCACCAACCAAGAATAGAGTATAAATATAGCAATATAAAACCATAGATAATTAAATAATACTATGTACATTATGCCAGGAAATAAGTCCTGGACCAGCCTATTGGCTCAGGATGTCTGATCCTCCAAGGGAGGAGTTGTAAAGTTTGAAGGCCACAGGCAGGAATGACTTCCTATGATGCTCAGTGTTGCATCTTGGTGGAATGAGTCTCTGGCTGAATGTACTCCTGTACCCAACCAGTACATGATGTAGTAGATGGGAGACATTGTCCAAGATGGCATGCAACTTGGACAACATCCTCTTTTCAAACACCATCGTCAGAGAGTCCAGTTCCATCCCCAAAACATCACTGGCCTTACGAATGTGTTTGTTGATTCTGTTGGTGTCTGCTACCCTCAGCCTGCTGCCCCAGCACATAACAGCAAACATGATAGCACTGGCCACCACAGACTCATAGAACATCCTCAGCATCATCCGACAGATGTTAAAGGACCTCAGTCTCCTCAGGAAATAGAGACGGCTCTGACCCCTCTTGTAGACAGCCTCAGTGTTCTTTGGCCAGCCCAGTTTATTGTCAATTTGTATCCCCAGGTATTTGTAATCCTCCACCATGTCCACACTGAACCCCTGGATGGAAACAGGGGTCACCGGTGCCTTAGCCCTCCTCAGGTCCACCACCAGCTCCTTAGTCTTATTCACATCAAGCTGCAGATAATTCTGCTCACACCATGTGGCAAAGTTTCCTACCGTAGCCCTGTACTCAGCCTCATCTCCCTTGCTGATGCATCCAACTATGGCAGAGTCATCAGAAAACTTCGGAAGATGGCAAGACTCTGTGCAGTAGTTGAAGTCCGAGGTGTAAATGGTGAAGAGAAAGGGAGACAAGACAGTCCCCTATGGAGCCCAGTGCTGCTGATCACGCTGTCTGACACACAGTGTTGCAAGCACACGTACTGTGGTCTACCAGTCAGGTAATCAATAATCCATGACACCAGGAAAGCATCCACCTGCATCACATCACACATATGTTACTGTATCACATTTAATGAAAGAATGATTACCATATTGCTAAGTTGGTGTCAAGATGCAGTTTCCATTGAGATCATGGCTCATACTTGGTTTGAGTGAGGGACTGTAAGTCAGTAGGCCCAGAGTATGAGCCAAGAGTTCAGGATCCTGTCATCGGCTAGTCTCAGGATTGATACCAAAGATCAAAGTCCGAAGGTCAATTGCAAGTCTGGATGCTAAAGCCAGATGGCCAAAATCTGGAGACTGAAGGCTGCAAATTGGAGACCAGAAGCCTGACTTGGAGTGGGAGGACTGGCATTATGCGTGAATTGGAGGGAGGAAAGAGGTTTGTTTTGCAGTTGTTTTGTTGCTGTTCTGATTAGTTTTGTTTTGTGGTGTTCTGCTGAGTATTGTGAGCATGTTATGATGGCTTTGGTGACACTAGCACATCCTTCACTGTATGTTTCTGTATGTGATAAATAAATCTGAATCTGAATACCACGGACTGGATCATACCTGCTGAATTCAGTTCCCAGAATTCTGCAATACAGAAAGTTGCAAGCAAAACATGAAGATATTTTGACTACAGAGAGAAGTCCACCGTTGGTCCAAAGCTCCGTAGAGTGACTATGCAGAACAGAATTAAAAGAGGACAGGAATATCAAAATGTTCAGTTAGCTGACAAGAGGAATCAAGAAATCAGAAACCAGAAATATTTGTACTTCCTCAGCTCATTGCCTTCACCTGTAGCAAGTATGACAGAGAGACAGCCATGTTAAAGTGAAACTTCAGAGCCACACTAAATAATGACAGGGCATTAACACTATAAACAAACCATATTTTTCCCCATTCAGAAGGCTAACATTTTGAATATCAGTTATGGACATCAATCATTTCTAATCTATATTAATTATCTAAATGAGTTGATCAATTTTAATGTATTTAAAATTGCTGACCATATAAATCATGGCAGCAAAACAGCCTTTGAGGAAGACACAAAGATACTACCAAAGATATAGAAAGGATAAGTAGTAGACAAGACTGTGGCAACTTCAATTTATTGTTGAGAAATGCTGCTGTTCACTTTGGTGGTAAAATATGAAGACACTTTATTAAAACAATTGAGTGATTAGGAAATATTAGGATTCTGAGGGACAAGGATGCTTTAGTTTTGGAATCATGAATGTTCACCTGCTGGTACAGTGGGAAGTTAGCAAAGTAAATGGTATATTTTTGTTTATTGCAAATGAATTGAAATACAGATATGAAGCTATCTTTCTGCAGTTCTGGCCAACCTGCTGTTTGATAGCTGCTTGGCTACTAGTCACAAACTTCCACAGGGTTGGCAGTCTCTCCCTTCCAATGATAAGCCTTGAACTGAATTACTTCATCAGCATGTATAAGAGATCTTCGGAACAGCCCTCATCCACACTGATGACATCAGCACTAAAGAGTAAGCTTTGTCAAATTATTAGCTATCAACCTACTCAAAGGCTGATTGTATCTGATAGACTTAGCTTTTGTAATGCAACAATAAAAACAATTCTTGTAGGAGTTAAGATCAATGATTTGTATTTGTGATCAATATCCCTAAAGGAAAATGAGTCTTCTAAGAATCAATCCTGTTACATAAAATGTTTTTTCTCAATTCCTATAAATTCTTGAAATTTCTCTGCCCACCCTTTTTGTTTGTGCATCTTTTCTGGCAATTTTAAAGCTTTTCTTTACATATTTTAATTTGCTTTTCAATGAAAAAAAAATTAACATTTGTCTTTGCCAGATACTACTGATTAAGAGGTGTAATCATTGTCAGAAGTATCTTCTTTTCATTGAAAAGCAAATTACAAAAGCACTACATCAGAAGAGCAAAACACATTCAAAAACAGAATTATAACTTTGGGGATATGTTAGCTTGTTTTCTAAGAAAACTTGCAAAGGCATAAATATCCATTACAATAGTGTATTTAATTTGTTGATATAGTTGTGTATTAGAACAGGATTTGCTAACAATTTTATATTGTGTTGATCAATTTCACTTGCTTCATCTTTGGAAAATATAGTGTAAAAAACAACGACTACTTGCCAATATTAATGTCATCGCTTTGAGCATTGTGGTTGTCATTTATTTTTGCGTGAAAAATATTTGCAGCCATAAGACATTGTCGAATCTCACTCTCACCCATTTGCTGTGTATTAATCTGGGAGGAATAATGTGCACTGTGAAGGTTCATACAGTCTTTCTTGGAATATTGATCCTCCCTGTGGCTGCATATTGGGGAGCTTTTCAGCGCTTTCTGACATTGCCCATAATGCAGTTGGCAATATGTGAGGTGTTGTTTCAATACAATCAATGACAACACACCAAGCACAAACAGCCTTGGCAAAACCAGGTTTTTTTTACTGATGTGCTTTAATAAGACTGTAAACTAAATAGTAAAGACTTATTGTCATTAAATTTAATATCACTCTGATTTGCAATCATCAAACATAATATTATTATTTAATGTATATTGTCAACATGATATATTTTGGATAAAACTCTGGTTTATCTCTAGTTTATAGTCAAGTCAAGTCAAGAGAAGTTTAGTGTCATTAATCTATATTTATGTATACCATCAAATGAGACAGTGTTTCTCCAGTCCAGTGTGTAAAACACAGTAGTACACATAACATATATAAAACATACAACTTAGGAAAGTAAGAATAAAATCTGCAAATGAGTCACACATAAATAAACAAAATAAAGAGCACTTGGCCTGTACTGACCGGCTGTGTGGTGAATAAAGCACAAAAATACCTCTTTCACCTCAGACGGTTGAGGAAGTTTGACATGAGTCCGCAAATTCTAAGGACTTCCTACAGGGAGACATTTGAGAGCTTCCTGACTGGCTGTATCACTGCCTGGTATGGGAACTGTACTTCCCTCAAGCACAGGACTCTTCAGAGAGTGGTGTAGACAGTGGTGGAGTGAAATTCCCACTATTCAGGACATTTATAGCGACAGGTGTGTAAAAAGGGCCCAAAGGATCATTGGGCACCCGAGTCCCAACCACAAACTGTTCCAGCTGCTACCATCCGGGAAATGGTACTGCAGTGTTAAAGCCAGCTCCAGGACAGCTTATTTCTCCAGGTCATCGGACTGATTAATTCATGCTGACACAATTGTATTTCTGAGCTATGTTGACTGTTCTGTTGTATATCTTACTGTACACACTATTTATTACAAATTACTATAATTTCCACATTGAACATTCAAATAGAGATGTAACTCCTCATATATGTGAAGGATATAAGAAATGAAGTTAATTTAATTCAATTCAGATTAACCAGTGACACTTTTAATGTGATGCAGCAGGGAGTTCAGAAGCCTAATGGCCTTAATATGTCATGTGACATGGGCACAAGGACTTAGTTGTAGGGTAAGTTTGCATACCATATTATAAAAGCCTAGCCTAGGACAAAATGTATTTCTACATTACCAAAAAAATCCAACCTGGTTTGTGTAACAGAACATGAGTTACAACATTCCAGAAGAATTCTAGAGGAATGTACTAATTAGAGATAAAAGTTCTGCTCCTGGTGTAATCACCAGGAAGGCATTAATTGAACAAAAATACCCTATAAGGGTACGACCACCAGAGGCAGAGATCTGTGAGGCATGTGAAAATCATGCTTTGAAACTGGTGTCAAACGCCACTGACCGTTCCATTGTGGATTAGTCAAGAAGTGAAAGTAATCATCTGGGCATCAGTGAAGATGCTGGACCTTACCTAAGTATGTATAAAAATGGGATGTTTTATATATAATGTATGGAGTATTCTGGTGGAGTGAACAAACCTCCTGGAAGTGAAAGAGTGATTGAATTTATCCCTTAATGTTTGATATGAGAGCAGACTTTCTGAATTATTCCACAACAGTCTTTTACAATATAAGAGGAAGTCAGTGGGTCAAGCAACATCAATAGGAGAAAAGGAATTGTTGACATTTCAGATTGAAGCTATGCACCAGGATTCTGACATGACACATAAAATAGCTGCTGAAAGCTGGTGCATCATTCCAGCTGTAGCTGCATACTGAATAAATTCATGAATAGTTAGATTTAACTCAATGAGACAACGTTTTATGTGTCAGAAAGTGTGCTGACACAGTGGTCAGGAGTACAGAACTAAAACCCGTTAATTGTCCTCAAAGTGTAATTAGTATTTTCGTGAAAATAATAATAGCAATACAACAGCTGGTTGCGTAAACATGCAGTGACCTCCTATTAATGGTGATGATTTGTTTTGCTGAACTCTAGGAAAAATATGTCCTTTTTATATTGATATTTTGATGTTTATCCTTTCTCTCAAATCACCACAGAATGAATCCTGATCAAATGATATTTACTTTGCATAAGAATTCTGAACATTTGAAATAGGAATTGATTTAACAATAATAAAATCTCTCCAATCTTGAGTCCCAGACTAACCCCAGGTTCTCATAAAAGACATGCTCACTCAAGAGAGCTATCAGTGAAATAGATTATCTGTTGGGCAGATGAAAAGACTCAACGATGTTCTCAAAGATTCATTAAAAATTGCATCATCCACTCTACCTACTGAGAACCCTGGGTCCATCACTCATATAAATAGCAAGTTATATTTTTATAGTACTTACTACTCCCAATACCTTCTAAATCTGATGCAAAAAAAATTAGATCATTGGATCTTGGCACCGGACATGAGTGACAATCCCACAATATAGAACATACAGTTCAAATAAAAAACAGTATAGCACAGGGACATGCCCTTCACCCCACAAAGTCTTCACCAAACATGATGCTAAATTAAGCCAAACCTCTTCTCCTTTTATATTCTTCCATTCTCCGTCTACTGATTTATCTATCTGCAGTAAATGCCCTCTTAAACGCCACAATCATAAATGCTTCCATCACTACCCATGGCAGCACATTGCAGGCACCTACCACTCTCTGCGTAAAAAACTTACCCGCAAATCTCCTTTAAGTTCTTTGCCATCTCATATTAAATGCATGTCCTCCAGTACTTCAAATTTCTCCCTTATGATCAAACTTCTGGGTGCCCAGTATTTGCCTCTCACAGTTTTATAAACTTCTATTAGGTCTCCCCTCAACCTCCAACACTTTTGACAAAACAATCCAAGTTTGTCCAACTTGTCCTTATAGTTATTTCCATCTAATCCAGGCAGCATTCTGATAAATCTTTTCTTCACCCTCTACATCGTTCCTTTCATGTGACAATCAAAATTCAACATAATACTGTAATTGCAGCTGAACCCAAGTTTCATATCACACCAACATGACTTCTTTACTCTTATACTCAGTGCACTGACCATTGTCATGCACCTTCTACAACACCCTATCTACTTGCATGGCCACTTTCAAAGAACAATGGACTTGGACCCCAGTATCCTTCTGTACATTATTCTTGATAACCTGCCATTGACCACATACATTTCTGCTTACAGTTGACTTCCCAAAGTCAACACCTCACATTTGCTTGTTATTAAACCCTACCAGCCATTTCTCTTTTCTCATTTATATTTTGCTCTATCCTTTGACAGCCCTCTGCACTGCACTCCACAAATCTTTCAACAATATGCTGGGAAATCCCAGAATGATTGGATGCCCTGATTGATTCCATGTGGTGTCTGGCAGTCAAGCAAGATGACAGGTTTGCTCCCTTAGCTCTGTGAGAATGGCCTAATCCGCTGTGTTTTAGAGTCCTGGACCCTTCGGCATACACCATGCACACTACGTGCATGCATTCAACCCATAATCTTCTACTCCTTTCTTAGTCAAGCATCTCTCTAAATACATTTAAACCATTGCAATTGTAACTGCCACTACCACCTCCTCTGGCACCTCACTTCATATAATACCATCCTCATGTGAAAACCTTGTCCTTCAGATTTCCTTTAAATTTCCCCCTCTTACCTTATATCTATGCCCCTAGACATTAGATTCCTCCATCCGAGGAAAAACACTCTGACTATCTACCCAATCTAAGTCCCTCATTTTCCCTGGTTTGTTGGATCTGTTTCATAGATCATGTCACAAACTTTATTTTTTAATGGCTGTGAGTGCAAGTCAGTCTAATCATTATGATTCATGCAAAATGCTACACGTGTTTAATGACACTGTTAAATTAGAATATATACTGAAATATTTTTTTCTCTGAAGCTAGGAATATATCTTTTTCTCAGTAAAGTTACAGTTTCATGTGACTAACAGAGGGCAGAGCTTAGGATGATGGCGCCTATGTCAACTACTTTGCTTGCATCTTCTGAAACAACTCTATTTCTATTTTTAATATCTCTTTTTTTCCCCCTTTTCAGGGTTCTTTGGAAGACCCTGACCTGGAGTTACATGCTGACTTTGGTTTTTTTTGGAAATGGGACCCTCTCTCAGGGCCTCATGACCGGCCACTTTTCAATATGCCAAGGACGCAGCCTGGAAGTCTAACACGCCTTCAGGGTGACGGGTTTTTGTGGCTCTGGAGGCGGGCAGATTTGAAATCAGTGCCGTCACCTGATGTGTTGTGGGAGTACAAGGAAGATTGAAAGCAGCGAGCTACCTGCTGTCTGGGTGCCCAGAGGCCCAAGTTCTTTGGGCACAGAACTCGGAAAAGGTAACGCAACAGACTTTTAACACCATAAATCAGCAAGTTGTTTTGTTATGTCTCCCCTGTCATTGTGAAACAGGAAAACCTCTTTTTTGCTTATTAGGGAGAGTGAGAGCCTATGGTATGTCGAATTACTGGGTGAAAGAGTAGTCTTCGGGGTACTGCAAGTCTGTGTCTTTATTGATGCTCTGCTGCACGCTTGGGTGCTTTGTGGAGGGTGCAGATGCTTTTTTGGTGGTGGGGGAGGGGGTCGTCGCTTTGCAGCTACTAATGCATTGGGGGGGGGAAGCTGGGGGCTTTATAGTTCTAACATTTAACTGTCATTCATTCCTTGGGGCACTCCTCTGTTTTTGTGGATGTTTAGGAAAAAAAGGAATTTCAGGATGTATATTGTATACATTTGTCTGACATTAAATGTACCTATTGAACCTTTTGAACCTATTGAAGCTATTGAAACCTATTGTAACCTATTGACTAAAATGTGTGAGCCCAGACAGTGAATACTAACACTACAGTGGCATGTTGGAAGAGCTAATGGAGATGCTGCCTCACAGTTCAACAAACCTAACCTTCTAACCTCGAGAGATCGACTTTGCATGCTCCATGTGACTGCATGGCTCTGACTTTTCTGGTTTTCTCCCTCATATAAAAACGTTGGGGTCTTGATCCTTGATCCTTGGTAGCTTCCTTGATCAGGTAAATTTCTCCCAGTGTGTGAGTGAGAAGCAGCACCTGGGGAAAATGATGGAAAGGTGGAGGGGTAGGTATAGGATTTACATAAATGGGTGTCGAAGGTCAGTACAAATTCAGCGTACCAAAGGGCCTGCTATCATACTGTCTAACTTAGTGACAAGAACAATATCACTGTCATCCTACCCTATTCACACCATACATATAACATGAAGGATCAATGAAACAAAATCAGAAGCAGCTGCATGATCAATGAATACAATAACACTCAGTATCTCTGACATAGAGAGAACCATCATTCTAGCAGTCCGGGGTTAATTTTGACCTTAGCTGCTTCTCTTTAGAGAGATGCTGGTAGATTAATTGGATGCTGTAAATTACTTCAGTGTCAGTGGGTGGCGGAAGAAATGGGTGCATTCGTATCCATGTGTGAGAATAGTTTGTGTTGCGGTCTTTATTGAGGGAAAGTGCAGAGCGCACCCGGATACCAGCATGTAGGATACCCAGCTGAACTTTATTGACAATCCTGCTTGTACGTAATGTGAACTCCTCCCATGTGGGGGTGACTAACTGAGTGGCATAGGACTAACACTATAACATCATAACAAAAGCTAGATACGGACTTCTTGTCCATTGAACTGCATTGAAATTATAGTCACTGAAATTGAGTGATTCAGTTCACTTTACCCATAGTACATAACTCATAGTCCTTACATAAACATAAAAAAAATTGCTAAAATTATAATGGTCTTTCTCGTTATTCTCAATGGTCCCTCTCTCTTTGTTTTTCTCCTTTTTCCATCAATTCCTTTTTTTTTTAAGAATCATCTCATTTTGGGAAATGATTTCAACATTATAACTCTTTTAAAAAAACACTGCATCTAATGGAGGTCAGGGTAGACTACATGAACACACCAGTAAAGTGGAAGGAATATTCACAAACATGAGAAAATATGCAGATGCTGGAAATCCAAGCAACACGCACAAGATACTGGAGGAACTCATCAGGTCAGGCAGCATCTATGGAAAAGAGTCAGATCTCCCAGTAGCCACCTATTTTAATTCAACT
This sequence comes from Mobula hypostoma, assembly GCF_963921235.1. Classification (NCBI taxonomy): domain Eukaryota; kingdom Metazoa; phylum Chordata; class Chondrichthyes; order Myliobatiformes; family Myliobatidae; genus Mobula; species Mobula hypostoma. Next base: position 216,164,980 of record NC_086098.1, on the reverse strand, counting down.
TCAAATTCCCATTCTGACATGTCAGTCCATGGCCTCCATTGTCATGATGAAGCCACACTCAGATTGGAGGAGCAACACCTGATATTCTGTCTCAGTACCCTCCAACCTGATGACATAATACCTGGGGATACGAACTGACAATAAACTGGACTGGTCAAAGAACACTGAGGCTGTCTACAAGAAGGGTCAGAGCCGTCTCTATTTCCTGAGGAGACTGAGGTCCTTTGACATCTGCCGGACGATGCTGAGGATGTTCTACGAGTCTGTGGTGGCCAGTGCTATCATGTTTGCTGTTGTGTACAGGGGCAGCAGGCTGAGGGTAGCAGATACCAACAGAATCAACAAACTCATTCATAAGGCCAGTGATGTTGTGGGGATGGAACTGGACTCTCTGATGGTGGTGTCTGAAAAGAAGATGCTGTCCACGTTGCATGCCATCTTAGACAATGTCTCCCATCCACTACATAATGTACTGGTTGGGCACAGGATTACATTCAGCCAGAGACTCATTCCAACGAGATGCAACACAGAGCATCATAGGAAGTTATTCTTGCCTGTGGCCATCAAACTTTACAACTCCTCCCTTGGAGGGTCAGACACCCTGAGCCAACAGGCTGGTCCTGGACTTATTTCCAGGCATAATTTACATATAACTATTTAACTATTTATGGTTTTATTACTATTTATTATTTATGGTGCAACTGTAACGAAAACCATTTTCCCCCGGGATCAATAAAGTATGACTATGACTACTATGACTATGACTATGATCATTGATTTCTCAAATTTCCCATAATGCCACCACTCCACTTCAACTCCTTCACTATTCCCCATTCCCATTTCCCTCTATCACCTCATCTCCTGACTAGCCCATCATCTCCTTCTGGTGCTCCTCCCCCTTTTCTTTCTTCCATGGCCTCTGTACTTTCCCATCAGATACCTCCTTTTCCAGCCCTTTACTTCTTTCACCAATCAATGTCCCAGCTCTTTACTTCACCCCTCCCCCCTGGTTTCACCTATCACCTTGTGTTTCTTCCTTCTCTTCCCCTGTCTTCTTACTCTGACACCTCATCTTTTTAGCCTCAGTCCTGATGAACAGTCTCGGCCCGAAATGTTGACAGAAATCTTTTAAGACCATATGACGTAGTAGTAGAATTAGGCCATTTGGCCTGTTGAGTCTGCTCTGCCATTTAATCATGGCTGATCCATTTTTTTCTCTTCTCAGCTCCACTCCTCTGTAGCCCTTTAGCTTTTACACCAGCCAACTCTTTCTCTTTACTTTATCCCTCCCCATCTCCTGGTTTCACCTGTCAGCTACCACCTTGTATTTCTTCTTCCCCTTTCCCCACCTTTGTACCCTGACTTCTAATCTATTTTTTCAGACCCGATGAAGGGTCTCGGCCCAAAACATTGACTGTCTACTCTTTTCTGTAGATGTTGCCTTGCCTGCTGATACCCTTTGGCATTTTATTTGTGCAGTGTGCCTGTTCCACCTGATTTCCCTTGTGATGTTCTGATCACCAGCAATTGTGGTTTGTGCTGCTAGACTTTAGTAAATGTCACCACTCCTGAGCAGCTACAAAGATTTTGCTCTGTGTTGGAGTTCATGCATGCTCTTCATTTTCTCATGCTTTGTTAACTTAAAATTGTACACGTTGTCTACGTCTGGTAAGTGATGTTGCAGAAGGGGTGGAAAAACCGGTAGACTTCTTCTCAGTCTCTGTCTGATTGATAGCTCTGATGGACAGTACTTACCCGCCAGAGGTGTCGAGCAATAATCTAACAGTGCTTTGTAAAGGTCTTTTGCTTGCAGTAGGAGACTCTTAATATTTTGCACTGGTCTTTCCACTTCTTAATTTGCCCGTGGGTACTGTGGACTGCTTGTCTGGAGTTTGAACTCATAGTCCCTAGCAAATGCTTTGAATTCTGAGCAGCTGAATTGTGGACCATTGTCTGACACAAGTATCTGGTATTCCATGGTGAGTGAATACAGCTCTCCGGTGCTGTATTACTGCTGTTAAGGATGTAGAGAACAGCTTGTACACCTCCACATTCCGTGAGTAGTAGTCCACAGTGAGAATATAGTTGTCTCTTTCCAGCTTGAAAATCGCTGTGCCTGCAACCTTCAATAGAAAGTCTGGGAATATCTGTGGGACAGAGATATTCAGCATGACTCTTGTGCAGTTTTCTGCACGCCTCACTTTGCTTTACATAATCTCCCAGCTGTGCGCTCAGACCAGGCCACCACACAGATTGCTTTGCAAAATGTGACTTTTTTCAATGCCTTGATGTGCCTGGTGGATTTGACTAATGATGTTGTTGTATGCAGAAGCAGAAATGATGAGACTGGAGCCCTTTAGCAGGAAGCAATCAAGAATTGTGAGTGTGTCTATGTCAAGCCAGAAAGGTCTGAGTTTGTGAACTTTTGGAACAGCTGGGCATCCATGCTCACAGTATTGCATGGCCTTGCTGCACATTTGGTCCTTTTTCAACTCAGCACAAATTTCATCCAGGAAAACTTTCATGTACCTGAGCTAAGTAGATATTGCTACTTTCCATGACAGAGGAGTCAGCCTCCATGCACTCACTTTTGCATGGAATCCTTGACAGAGTGTCAGATGTGTAGAAGATTTGCAGTGAACACGTTCAATGTCATAACAGAATCGCATTACCCTCAGTCTAAAACTTTGCAGATGTAGAGGTAAGTCATCCAAGTATTTTTAGCTGAGGAGACAGGCTTGTAATCTGTTTCAAGTAGGAAATAGTAGGTGCTTGTTAAAATGAATTTTGGCTTTAGATCATTTACATTTAGCAAAAGACTTTGGCTACCAGCCTTTGAATATGTATACAACAGGAATTCTGCTGTGGATTTAATTTGGAACAATGGATTTCTAAAAGCTGTGAATTCCAGTCCAGATGATGTTGGCATCTGTGGTATGGGGGTAGGTCAGGAGGTGTTTTTTCAAAGAAAGCATTGTCCATGCGTTGTAAATGTGGAGTTATCCTTTTATATTTGGCACATTAAATACCGAGCCCCACATTGGGCCAGCAGACCTTTCCACCAGGAGAGTCTCCATATGATGCGGTACCTTGTTTTGTCGAATAAAGAAGCTGCTTTGTATCTACCAGCAATTTTCTCCAACGATTTCATTCATGCAACAACAGTGTCTATCAAGAAACAGCTGAAGTGTTCACAAGCCCATATAAGAGACAGTGTCTTCTTTTTGATTTGTGGTTAATGCTGTTCTGTAGGAATCCGTCCTCTTGATGCATATGGCATTAGCTTCCATACACCATTGCAAAACCGCATAAGCGCTCCACCTAGGTCACAGGAAGAGGCATCTGCTGAGAGTTGCTGGTGAATGCAGCAGGTCAGGCAGCATCTCTAGGAAGAGGTATAGTCGACGTTTCGGGCTGAGACCCTTCGTCAGGACTAGACGTAGTCCTGTCTAGTCCCGACGAAGGCCTGCTGCGTTCACCAGCAACTTTGATGTGTGTTGCTTGAAATTTCTAGCATCTGCAGAATTCCTCATGTTTACGGCATCTGCTGAGACCTTGGTTGCCTTGTTCAAATCAAAGAATGCCAATGTTGAAGGAGAGATAAGCTCTGCTATAAGTAATGTGGATGACATTTCCTGTTTTGTATGCCAGGTCAAACATTTCTCTTGTAACCCTCAGGCTCATCCAGCACATGTTCGTCCAAAGAAAATCAACTTCTGGCCCCACCAAACTGAGAAACCTCGTTTGTGTGGATGCTGCGTGATGTGTTGCCCGGTTACAAATCCCCACTGCAAAATATCAGACAGTACACCACATGCAATTAAATGATTGAACTTTATAAATCTTAATCTCAATAAAGGGTTAGTAAAGAAAATAAAAAGAAAAAGGGCCTATTTTAAGGAAAAAGTCTATTGCGTATTGTTGGAGCTCACTGATATGGCTATTCATCAACCATCGACCTCTTCCAAGCGTCGCAACCTTCGCTCCTCAGTCCAATCCGTCTGGTGGTCTTCTGACGCTCCCCATTCACATCCTCTCCCTCCATCACTCCCTGATGAAAGACCGTGAAAAACCCGGCTTCCAGTCACACAAGAAAGGACATTTCTCCCACTGGATAACATACATTCCAAAGTCTCGTTATCTCTAGCCATAACTCAGACATCGCTGCCACAGAGAAAACATTGCCTTATCAGTGGAGCATTGCATAGAAGCCATTACATTAGCCTTACTAGTGAAACCTTACAGCGTGTTACACTCTCCCCCTACCAAGTTTAGTCATGTCCTCATGACGGTAAGATAATTTGACAACCCTTCCTGCAAAACATAAAATGGTAGACCAGCCTATCTGCCGGTCTCCTAATTCTCTGAGACCTCCGCACCCTCTCATCTAACTCAATGGGGGAAGGGCTGGGAGTCTCTTCCTCACTCAATGGGGAATTAACGAAAGGCAGCATATACCAGAGAACCCAAAGAAAGAACGCAGAGTGCTCACAGTCTGAGGTCTTGGCCAGGTGGTAACTGCCTCTGTCTTTGCTGTCAGCTTTTCCCCTTTTTCCTATAGTTTCTCCCTGGCTTGTCTCACAAGGACACTGGATATTGCCGTCACCAGGAACAGGTGCACCAGGGGCATCCCCCTCAAGGTCTTCTGGAGCATCCAGTAAGAGGCCCTTGCCCTCAGGCACTCTGGGATACTTGGGGGTCCCCATCACTCTTGCTACCTCCCCAGGCCGGACCCACAGTGGCTTCGAATGGGTGAACCACACAGTCCCTCGTTTAAATTCAGAATCAGGCTCAATGCAGCCACGCACTTCCTCAAAAGCAGCTCGAAACACCGGGTGCACAGACAATGTCCCCAGAAAGCTTTCCCCTGCCTTCTCCTTGCAGGCTTCCATAAGCCTCCTCATAAACAATAGAATTCTGTCTTTGAAGTCTCCAGCCCCAGCTACGGGAAACTTAACTTGTAACTTGGCCTGCTCGGCTACCTTCTCCTCCTCCCTGACAGTATGGACAGGCCATGGCCCCACCTCACCTGGGTCACTGATAGACGCTGGCAGTCCCACCACTGTTATGTCAGTGCTAGTCTGAATGAAAACAGGGTCTGAGCCCACCATTTTATCAAAGCTCCTCGTTACAATTTCAACTTTGCCAATAGCTGTAACTGTACTCAAAAATCTAATTAACAGATCATCAGGGGTACGAATATCCACCCCATTCAACATGCAGGCATTAATTACTGGTAACTCAAAGGAGGAGCACTACTGCTCCACCCCAGCAGCATCCATAGCAACACAGGTCTAAACACACAACTGCTCAAGGCAATCACGCAACATCTCACGGAATCAATCCCAAATGTAGCCCCCACAATTGTAACCCTCAGGCTCAGCCAGCATGTGTTCATCTAGGGGAGAGCAGCTTCTGGCCCCGCCAAACTGAGAAATTTTGTTTATGTGGATGATGCATGATGTGTCACTGAAAGCAAACATGCAGATACAGCAGGCAGTGAAGAAAGCTAATGGCCTGCTGGCCATCATAACAAGGGGAATTAAGTATAGGAGCAAAGAGGTCCTTCTGCAGCTGTACAGGGCCCTGGTGAGACCACACCTAGAGTATTGTGCGCAATTTTGGTCTCCAATTTTGAGGAAGGACGTTCTTGTTATTGAGCGAGTGCAGCGTAGGTTCACAAGGTTAATTCCCGGGATGGTTGGACAGTCATATGTTGAAAGATTGGAGCGACTGGGCTTGTATACACTGGAATTTAGAATGATGAGAGGGGATCTGATTGAAACATATAAGATTATTAAGGGATTGGACACGCTGGAGGCAGGAAGCATGTTCCCGCTGATGGGTGAGTCCAGAACCAAAGGCCACAGTTTAAGAATAAGCGGTAGTCCATTTAGAACGGAGTTGAGGAAAAACTTTTTCACCCAGAGAGTGGTGGATATGTGGAATGCTCTGCCCCAGAAGGCAGTGGAGGCCAAGTCTCTGGATGTTTTCAAGAAAGCGATGGATAGCACTCTTAAAGATAGCAGAATCAAAGGTTATGGGGATAAAGCAAGAACTGGATACGGATTGTGGATGATCAGCCATGATCACAGTGAATGGCGGTGCTGGCTCGAAGGGCTGAATAGCCTACTCCTGCACCTATTGTCCATTGTTTATTGTCTATTGTCTATTGTGTTGTCCAGTTACAAATCCGCACCCCAAAATATCAGACAGTACACCATATGTAATTAAATGATTGAACTTTATAAATCTTAATCTGAATAAAGGGTTAGTGAAGAAAATAATAAGAAAAAGGGCCCATTTTAAGGAAAAAAGTCAATTGCACGTCATTGGAGCTCACTGATATGGCTATTCATCGACTATTGACCTCCTCCGAGAGTCGCTGGTCCTCAGACCCTCACTCCTCAATCCACTCCCTCCGGTGGTCTTCCGACTCTCACCATTCTCATCTTCTTTCTCTATCGCTCCCCGATGAAAGACTGCGAAAAATCTGGTTTCCAGACACACAAGAAAGAAAATTTCTCCCATTAGATAACATACATTCCAAAGTCCCATTATCTCTAGCTATAACCCGAACATTGCAGCTATAGAGAAACCACTACATAGCAGTGGAACATTACATAGAAGGCATTACATTAGCCTTAAAAGTGAAACCTTACAGCGTGTTATACTCTGAGAGAGGAGGTCTCTGCCAAATCTGGAATGAACTTTGATTTCTCTGCCAAATCTGGAATGAACTTTCCCAGCTGGTGTACCACGCCAAGGAACCTGCAGATCTCTGATACATTTGTAGGTTGTCCCATCTTTCAAATTCCAGCCAATTTGTCTGAATCTGGTTGCACTCCCTCTGAGGACAGATAGTGGGCTCAGAACTTTTACCTTCAACTTTGCAAATTTGCATTTCTTTTCGTTCAGGGTATTTCCAGTCTGTTTCTGATTCTCCAAGGCAGCTTCCACTCTTCTCATGTACTTCACTTGAGCCTCTGAATTTGAGTATATCATCCATGTGGCAAACTGCTCCTTTCAGTCCCTCCAAAATCTGGTTCATCCACATCTGAAAAAGTTCAGGGTCTGCCAAAATGGAGCCTCTTGAAGGCATAGCACCTATATGGTGTGATGAAGATTGAGAGCTTCTGTGTCTCAGGAGCTAAATGGAACTGCCAGGAACTTATGTTTGCATCTAGTTTGGTGAAGAACTCTGCTCCGCCCAGCATACCCAATGTATGTTCAACAGAGGGTAGAATAGACTTCTCCCACCTCACAGCATTATTCAATTTTGTTAGACACAAATGCTTACTGTGCTATTTGGCTTGGGAACAGGAGCAACGCCTGCACTCCAGTCAGCAGATCCATTCATTCTAGTTATGATGTCAAGTGCCTCCATTTTCTTAAGTTCAGCTTTGACTTTGTTCATTAAAGGGACAGGTATATGCCTCGCTGTGGTAAGAGAGTAGGGTGTCACTCCTGGCCTCAGTTGCATAAGGAACACTTCTTTCAATACCCCCCCAGGACTGCGCACAACTCCAGGCACTTCTCCTGGCACTGAACATTGTTTATCAAAATCTTGGCAATGAGATTCAGCTTCTCGATGGCATCTGTTCTAGTAGTGGTGAGAAGAGATTTTGAATGACAATGACGTTCTCTTTTAACTGTTTCCCATTTTTATGGATGGAAGTAGTAAACTTTCCTTTCACACTGAGCTTATGTTTCCCTGGCCCTATGAGCACTTTCCCTGTTAGGTTTAGAGTAATGCCTGTTTTCCTTCACCGGTTTTGTGAACAGACATTCAGGGATGGCTGTGATATCTGCACCAGTGTCCATGTTGAACATCACTGCCTCATATTGCAACTGAACCATAGTACACCAGCCTTATCTATTTGAAACCAGAACCCCAAGGAATGCTCTCATCGTCTGAATCAGGGTCTTCTTTGACCTCCTGAAGGCATGTTTTTGATAAACACTGTTTTTTTTATAATGGCCAATTCTATTGCATTTGAGGCATTTAACTTCATTTGCTGGACAGAGTTCTTTGACGTGGAATGAAGGCTTGCAGCATCTTCTGCAGCTGGAAATGTTACCTGTTCTTTGTTTTACTTGTCTGTTTTTTTTGAGCTGAGCTCTAATGTCACCTCTTTCTGTAGTCTTACTGACTGGACCTGGGTTTGTACACTACTTTTTCTACAGTTTCTCGCTTTAGAGCGTCATTTACATGCCTGAATTGTGCCTGTTGCTAATGAACATTCTCACTCTGCCTGACCATAATAATAGCTTTCTCTAGTGTGAGATTTGCCTGCAATGGAGGTCTCTGACAATTTTGTGACCAGTAGCCTATCATCAGTCCTGTCTCTAATGAGCTTATTTCTCAGATTTTCATATTCACAGTTGTCTGACAGGGCATATAATACTGTGATGAAATTATTTACACTTCATCTAGACCCAGTTTTCTGAAGTTGACCTTTGCCCTCTCATAAATCACATTTTGCTTTCCTGTGAATTATTCTTTGTATTTGTCTGACAGTGTTTTGTACTCATCTGTCAGTCCTAATTCACCCATAGTGTCATCTGCTTTGTCACCTATGCAGTATATCCAGGTGCTTACTTGACGCTCTTTTGAAGCCCAAGTGAGAATGCTTGCATCTGAGCTGTCTCTCAAAGTTCCCTGGCTTAGAGAAACCAAACAACTTGGCAGGCTTTTTTTAAGTAGATATACTGTAGGTACTGCAGATTTTTGCTCTGTTTGCATGGATATTTATTATTTTATTTATTTGGACTGCTAAAGTCTTCTTTTCTCTTCTTGAAAGTTTGACTGACTTCTCTGACTTCTCTGCAATATCTATGGCTCTATGCACTTCCCCAGGCTAGTGACCCACAGATTATTACAATGCATCAACTTTTGGGTGTAGGTCGGAGGCATTGCCGAGCAACTTCGGCCCTTTCTCAGCTCATATCTCATGGTAGATACAATTACAGCTAGTATAGGCAGTTTATGTTGATAGGTCTCTGGATATTTTCCATTGATATATGCAAACAAGAACAGTCTTACTGTAAGTTGTTTCTTGTTGGGGATCTCAATTCTCCTGTAGCACCAATGTTTCATTGATGATCAACCACTTCTGGCACCATGTTGTGTTCATTATTGAGGGATAGTGCAGAGCACACCAGGATGCCAGCATGCAGGATACTTAGCTGAACCTTGTGCGCATGCGCTGGCCGTGCATGCAGCCTGGTACAGCCGTTCCGATCTATTCTTACTTTCTTCTTCTTACTTTTTAATTTACATTATTTTTTGTTTTTTTTCTCACGGTAACACGTTGAAGCTGCACCCTCTCTAACATGCTGGTAGAGAGAGTATTCTCTGGGTTTTCTTTAGCGCTGGAAATGCTTACATTCCGACACACGGGACAGAAGCAAGGTCGCATTGTGTATTCCACGGACCAGCAAATACCGGCCGGCTTAGCGAACAGAGTGGCGGACACCCCTGCTGAAATCCAGAGGAAAACACACAGAGGATGCAGAGGGGGATCACAAAGCCTAGGAAAGAGGACCGGGTCAAGACAACAGAGACTTTTGGAGAAGAGGAGTTCAGTGGGTAATACCGTTCTGGTTGACCGGAAGTGCACTGAGAGCGGTAAGCGTAAAGGAGTTGGGTGCTTACTGATCTGGTTAACAACGGATGGTGCAATCTGGGGTATATTATGATCGAGGAACGTGTTTGCAGACTGGATATTGAACTTTTTACTGTTGGACTTCGGCCACATTCCACCGTGATACTACACTTGGAGGCACGGGAGGTGGTTCCTGCCTGTGGCCATCGAACGTGCAGCTCCTCCCGTAGAGGATCAGACACCCTGAGCCAATAGACTGGTCTTGGACTTATTTTCCATCTGGCATAGTTTGCATTTTGTTGTTTGATTGTCGGGGTTTTTTGTATTGTTATATTTATGCTCTATTCTTGGTTGGTGCGGCTGCAACGAAACCAAATTTCCCTCGGGGTTAATAAAGTATATCTATCTATCTAGCTATCTATCTAACTTTACTGACAGCCCTGTGTGTATAGTATGTAAACTTTTCCCATATGGAGATGGCTAATTGAGTGACAAAGGAGTAATGCTATTAATGTCGTGGTTTCTCGTTTCTCACAAACGACAAGGAGACGCAGAAAACTCGTCAAGACGTTTTAATCTTTAATTTGCAAATCAAAGCTGAGACAATCAGAAAGCTAGTAGCTGACTGCCCATCGAGGCTTGTATACAGCATTTTTTATAGAAATTCTCCTATCTTAGCTACATTATCATATCCAGTCGGCCTGTGATTACATATCATCAATATATCCACTCTCGACTTTCCACTATTGTTTACTCCCCAACTACATTTTAGACCATATGTCCTCTCATCCCTAACCACAGTTATTTCTTAATTAGTCTTGCGTTGACATACTGCCACATATTTCATCACCTTACTCGCCACCATTATCTTTCTACTTGGTTTCATTCTAGTTCTCTTCATGAATTAATAGTGAACAGGTCAAAAGTCATGGCTACATAGTGAATACCTTCTATTGAGCTAGCAGTGGTTACATAGTAAATATAGAAAATAGAATGTGTACATTTGAGTAAATACTGTTGAGTAGATACTGTAATGCATTGAAAATACAATGTATGCATTTGCATTTTCCAATATAATCCCTCCTTTGAGACGCACAGGGTCTCATACAGAGAGAGAGAGGACTGAGAGTCTATGCACAAAAGCTCAAATAAAGCCCCACATTTACTCCCAAATTTGGGTTAAACTATAGTTTCCTGCGCTTAGGACTCAAAGTCTTCTCTCCCTACCTCCCTAGGCCACTGAGCCAAAAACCCATCCCTTCGTATCTGAGACAGGGAAAAAGACTCAGGAGCCTTCACAGTCTAATCCCCACGTATTTCATCTCTCTCCTGTTCGTCTTGCGTGTCTCGTAGACTGTACGAATACATCATCGGTGCTTCTTTCTCCGTAGGGCTCGACCCAATAATTTCCAGGAGCATCGGAAACCGTGTCATTGCAGCACGCACTACAAGCGACTTGAGGCATGGAAAAAAACAGCACAGAATGACCGTACAGCTTAGCAATACAATACCGATGGTTACTGCAATCTTGGTCAGCCATGCTCCCCATCCTCTTAGTTTACTATTTAACCAGTCAAAGAACTGGTGTCCAAACCCTGCATTTTAAGCTTTCCCTATGTGGGTGTCTGGCTTCTTTTATTTATAGCCCGCGGTCTGCTGTAATTACAGTTAGAGGCAAGCTTGTTTTGATCAAACTGCGATGAAGCCTGGTATAGCATACACCAATAAGGGCACATTGGTGTGTTATCAATACATTTCTGATAACAAGGATCCGTCCCACTACAAATTCCCATACTGCAGGTCTTGACTACACTTGGACACTGCCGCGCACACTGCCCGCTCCGCTCCTTTCGCCATTGCGTGCAGGTGGAGGAGTTATAGGGCATGGGGGCTACGTGTTGCACCGGACTTGCCCTTGAGCATAGATAACAATTCTGTCTCTTCATCATCCCTGCTGTATAATTTGCCCACTGGTACCACATGTTCTCGTACCATGGTACGGAGGAAACCGTTGTGCTCCTCTTACTCCTTTCTCTCAGGCTTTGTGGGATCCTAACAGTCCCATGCCACCTCTGCCAAATTAATGGTCTCCAAATCTGCACAAGAGTATCTGAGTGTATCATCCCGGGGGGCAGAACTGGTCACCCCCAAGTTGTCCCCATTATCTGAAAGAGTACCATAACCCCATCCTTAGGGTCTTCGGGCCTGTCCTCAGGTCCAAAAATTTCCCTTATTACTTAGTCAAGTTCCTGCGGTTCAGTGTCAGCTTCTTGTTGCTCTTGTCTGTCCCCTACTGTTTGTTCCTCTTCACCACTTACCTCGGGCGGCCCACCTGACTGTACCTGCGGGATTGCTCTAGTGCAGTGATTGAGATGATAGCAGGTGGAGCGTCCTTCCACTTGAACTGCGGTGGGTGATGCTTTGGTTACTGTAAAGGGCCCTTCCCTTCTGGGTTCATTCCACTTTCTTCGAAACGCTCGCACGTAGACCTGATCACCTGGCTGGATTGGTCCTTCCCCTTGATTGATCTCTGGCTCTTTCTGTTTTTCCTGTGCATAAATAGACTTATGTATCATAGTTAATTGCCGCATGTGTTGTTTTAATTCCAATTCCAATTGTTCCAAACTAGGCCCTTTATATGGTCCTCTCCACTGGGGCACTGGCATGGACCTTCCGGTTAGCATTTCATGCGGTGTTAGACACGTCATCCGATTAGTCTGCATGCGGTAACTCATTAATGCTAACGGTAGTGCATCGACCCAGTTGAATTTAGTATCTGCACGGATTTTGTTTAGTTTGGTTTTTAAGGTCCCGTTAATTCTTTCCACCATACCCTGCGACTGAGGGTGATACACACTTCCAAATCTTTGCTTTATTCTCAGTGCTCGCAGTACTAACTTGACCACTTTTTGGATGAAAACTGAACCATTGTCTGAGCTAATTTCTGTTGGTATCCCAAACCTTGGGATCACTTCATTTGTCAGGAATTTCACCACTGTTCCTGCCCCTTGATCTTTCGAGTGTACTGCCTCTACCCATCTGCTGAATCTGTCGATTACCAGCAACGTGTATCTTTTCCCTCTTACTGTTTTTATCATGTCTACACAGTCAATCACTAGGTGTTTAAATGGCCCTTCAGGTACAAGTGTATGACCTATTGGGGTTGTAATTCCTTTCCGAACATTATTCTGCGCGCATACCACGCACTGTGACAATACATGGTCTACTGAAGCCTGTAAATAAGGCGACCAAAATCCATCCTTTTTTATTTTCCTTATTACTTCCCCCCTTGCACAATGATCTATCCCATGTGCTTCTGAGATCAGGATAGTCACCAAAGGGGTGGGAGCTACCAGTAGGCCAACTTCCGTGGTCCATAGGCCTTCTGGGTTCTGCTTGGCCCCCCTTCGTCTCCACAGTGTTTGTTCTGCCAAAATTGCCTTTCCCTTTATTTCAATTAGGTCCTCTACCATAGGTTCAGGCTCTAGACTTACCTGGGGTGCGATAACAGCGGATATACACCCAGACGCTTTCCTGGCTGCTTCATCTGCAGCTTGATTTCCCTTTGTTACTGCATCGTTTCCTTTTTTATGTGCCTGGCATTTTACTATAGCCAGTGCTTTAGGTTTCATCAGTGCTTTTATTAGATCTAAAATCTGCTGACAGTGCTGTATGGGATCTCCACTGCTCTTTTTTAAACCTCTCTGTTTCCACACTGCCCCAAACAAATGACACACTCCATGAGCATATGCTGAATCTGTATAGATATCTACTTTCTCTCCTTCCATCATTTCACATGCTGCCATCAAAGCTCTGATTTCCGCTAGCTGGGCGGAGTATGGTTGGGGACGTGCCTCTATTCTGATGACCTTGAAATCTGCCTGATCCTGTTGCACTACTGAGAACCCTGTGTGATTCCCATCGTGATCTCTGTAGCGAGAGCCATCTACAAACAGGACCTTTTTATCTTCGTCTTCTAATGGTTCTGATCGTAAATCTGCTCTCAATTTAGCGAATGTCATTGTTTACCCTACACAATCATGGGGTTCTCCTTCATACCCTAAAGGGACATAATCAGCTATGTTACTGGTGGTGCATCTCTGTATAGTTATATCTGGAAATGTCAGTAGGAGCTGATACGCTGCTATCCTGGCTGGTGTCAACACAAATTTCCCTCTTTCCAGTAATTCTGCTACCTTGTGGTGTGTACAGAATCACAGGATAGCCCATGGTTATGGATGATACCTTTTCATATGCATAGTATAGTGCTGCCAATCCCTGGTAACAAGGTGGGTACCCCTGAGCCACCTCATCCAGTTTCGCATGTAGTATGCTATGGGTTGCTTTGCTTTACCTGTGCCAGTCTCCTGCATTAGAACTGCCGTGGCATAACCTTCCTGTCGGTTCGATACGTACAAATGAAAGGCCTTCTCGTAGTCAGGCAAAGCTAATGCTGGGGCTGACTGCAATTCCTGCTTTATAGTATTGAAAGCCACTTCCGCCTCCTCATTCCACTGTAGATTACTCCTCAAGTGTGTATGTCCTGCTTCCTTCATTATTTTCCTTAGTGGCTTTACAATTTCAGCATATTCCCCAATCCAATCTGAACTATATCCTGTCAGTCCCAGAAAAGTCATCATCTGTCTCACTGTCTGGGGCTTGGGAGCTTTAGTTATAGCCTCAATTTGATCCGGCGCTATCGCCTTTGCTTCCTTGGATATCACTCTACCTAGGTATTCTACCTGTTGCTTGCAAAATTGCAGCTTCTTTCTACATACCTTATGCCCTCCATGCGCCAGTCTCTCTAAAAGGGTTATGGTATCCTGTTCACACTGTCCCTCACTTTCGGAGCAAATCAACAAATCATCCACATACCGTATCAATGTACTTTCCAACGATATGCCCTCTAGGTCCGCTTTTAACACTTGATTAAATACATGTGGTGAATGTTTAAATCCTTGTGGCATTCTAGTGTAGGTATACTGGTTGTCTCTGTATGTAAATGCAAATAGGTACTGACACTGATCTGCCAGGGGAACGCTGAAAAAAGCCGAACACAAATCAATCACTGAAAAATAGTCTGCCTCTGGTGGAACATTAGTCAAGAGCGTGTGTGGGTTGGGAACTTCCGCTGGCCAGTCCTCCACTACCTCATTCACCGCTCGCAAGTCATGCACCAGTCTCCATTTAGATTTATCCGCTTTAAGGACAGGTAACAGTGGGGTATTACATGGGCTGTCTGTCCTTTTGAGTACTCCTGCCTCCAGTAGCCCCTGTATCGCTGGCGCTATTCCCTCTTCTGCCTCTGGTTTCAAGGGATGTTGTGGTCTCCTGGGTGGAACTGCTCCCTTTTTCAGCTTTATTTCTACTGGACTGGCTGTTCTTACTCTCCCTACATCCGTGTCATGTTGTGACCACAGAATAGATGGTAACCTATCCAGCCTGTAATCTCTCTGCTGGCCCTCCTCCTTTCCCAATAACGTCAGGTGTGATTGGGGAGTTACTTCAACCTCCTTTGTTGTTCCTACTATATCTATATCTACCTCTATTTTAAAATAGTTGCTGTCTCCCGATACCCACACCTGTGGCATAATTTTCCTCCACACCGCTACGGTTCCAGCGTGCTTTACTAAGGGTCCTAGGTCTTTAGACTGATGTCCTTCATTTACCAGCAGCGTTATGTGGGGCTCAGTTTCCAGTATCCTGTACCATTTCTCCAAGAGGGTATTCCACCTGACTTGCAGGGCTGCTTCCTGTCTCCCAATTATAATATCTTCTCCTGTTAGGTGCTGCCGGTTGCCTGCCTCCTTGTGCCATCTCTCCTCTAGCTCTTCGTTCTGAGTTTCATCAAAAATCACTGTGCAATGTAACTCGGATTTGGGCGCTACAGCCTGGGGCAATACAGCCTGCACGCCCTTTTTCCATTTTTCCCAGGTTTCCCAGATCTGATCTTGTATGTCTCCTATCCAAAAGACATTAGCTTTCGTGACTTCCCGCACTAGTAATTGAGCATTTACTCTTTCCACACTCAACCCACTTCTGGTACATTCTAATTTTAATTCTAGTTTTAATAGGGCATCTCTGCCTAGTAAATTCATCGGATTTCCTTTGGACACTAATATCGGCAAAAGTATTCCTTTGCTGCCCATCCTTAATCTCACTGGAGCTGTACATTGTGTCAACTGTGTTTTTCCCAAGAACCCTACAGTCTTAATAAATTTTCCTGACATGGGAAGGTGAAGGGCATACTGCGGTTGTACACAAGTATACGTGGCTCCAGTATCTATCATCATTGGTGTCAGCTGCCCTTCTAACACAACCTGAACAATGGGTTCCTCCTCTGCCTCCCTTGTTATCACTGGGTAGTGTCCCTTCCTACCTGGGTTCTTTGGGTACCCCTAATGTCTTGCATAGGGGTTCACGGGTCCACTCGGCCCTGCAGGAACTGGTCCTTGGCCAGACTGTGGTTCCCATCTCATTGGTTCCCGCTGGTACGTGACGGCCCATGGCTTACGTGGGCAGTCCCTTCTCATGTGTCCTGGCTGGTTACATTCCCAGCACAGTCTCTGTATCTCTCTTTCCCCTTGTTTCCTTACTGGCCCTTCCTGCCCATAACCTCTCTGCCTCCATCCTTGGGATTTCCAGTCCTGTCTGTGCTGCTGTTTAAATTTATCCTGTCCCTGATAGGGCATTTGTGGAAAAGCACCCCCAAAGACGTTTATTATTGGCATAGGGTTTTCTGGGCTCTGACTTACGGCATGACCGGTCCCTCCATATAATGGCATTTCATTCATTTCAACGGCTGTGCTTAAATCGGTCACTGCTGGCAGCATCTTCTTGCCTTTTCCTTTTTCCTTCTTTTTAAGTTCTTCAAGCTGCATTTGTATCAGCTTTCTTAGCACTTCTTCTTGCTGCTCAGTCAACTTTCGTTTGTCTTTTCGATATTTTTCCACTGCATGGACTACGTGGTCCCTGAATTCCTGTGGGGTCATTGACATCAGTCCAACCACTTCCTCAAGTTTAGACTTAACTTAGGGAGGCATTGCATCCAAAACGGTATTTTGGAACATCCAGGTCATAAACGGGTTGCCTTCCACCTCTTGTTCAGTTTCCAGTCTCCACCTTTTCAACTGATTTTCTATATAGGCTGCTGGATTTTCAGTGTCTCCCAGTGGATCCCCTTTCATGGCTTTGGGGTCCATTTTGGGTGGATAGAGCTCCCTGAGGGCCCCCCATACCCTCTGCCTCACTGTGTCAAATCTGGCCCCGTCAATCAGTGTGCTGTCCACATTCTGTATGCCAGCCACTTCCATCAGCTCTTGTAGTTTGGAGTTTCCCATCAGCCTTATCAGCAGCGCCTTCAAATCTCCCATAGCCAACATTCGTCCCATGGTTTCTTCCTCAAAGGTCCTAATCCACTTCCCTGCACACTCATGTAGGCTGGGCAGGGTGTTTTTCAGCCCTTCCAGGTCCTGGGATCCCCAAGGAATATACTGTACTTGTCCCAATCCTTTTACTAACCACGGCATCATTCTCCCTTTCCTTTCCCACATCTCCCGACTCTCCTCCTCGCCTGACTCCCCATCTGTTTCTGAGCACGTTTTCACTGGCTGCCACATGATTCTTTCCGGGGTTTCCTTTCTCCCTTGGCCTCCTCGTGGAGTTCTTTCTGCCTTGAGCTAGCATTTGCTTGGGCCCCTGTGAAATCCTCAAACTCCCCTTGGAAATTCAGTCTCCGTTGTAATTTCCTAATCTCTCCCTCAGTTTCTAATATCTGCCTTTTCACTCTCTCTTTTCCCCCTTCAAGGCTCCTATCTCCTATCCTCTGCCTACACTCTCTTGCATCCTCTCTTTCGCTACTTAACTCTTGCTCTCCCGACAAGTTACCTTCTGCTCTAGCCTGTTCAGTTCTATGCCCATATAACAAAGATTTCTCTTCATCCCTTTTCGCTTTTAATTCCGATAACCCTTTGATCTCTTCTTCTATTTCCCTTTTCTCCTGTTCTATCTTTGTCCTGTCTTCTTCTATTACCTTCTGTAGTTCCTCCTGCTCCTTTTCGTGATTCTTTCTTCCCTCCTCGGTATCCCAGACTTTAATTTCTCCATTTAGATCCACTCTTCCTGTTATCATCGGACACTGCTTAAGGGTTTCTTTCTCAATAGGGAGGAGGTTTTTCTACGTCTTTCAGGTCTGGGTACAGAGCCGAAGCCGGCTCCCTGTTATGCTTTTCCTTTTCTTTATCAGACTGCTCCTTTCGTTTCTCAGTGTCTTTTTTACTTACTATTAATATACTTCCCGTCTTTCTTAACCTTTCTCCCTGCATCCTAAAGAGTTTTAACACTTCCATTTCTTGTTCCCTTTTTTCCTCTCTTTTCTTAGATTTATCTTTGGGTTTGTGATTTTTAATTACCGCTTCCATTTCCTCACATAAACTTACATCAAACATTCCTTCTCTTGGCCATTTCGTGACCAGTTTTTTAGTTCTTTTTTCCCATTTTTCTGAAATTTCCGCGATCTTACCTTGACACACCGGCAATTTTCTGCTCAATATTTCTACTGCTGTTCCTTTCTCTGTCATATTGTTCTCTTTTTCCTTTTTCTATTATGGTATTTTTAGAATCTCATTACTTGCTTATTTAATAATACTATTTCTCTAACTCTATTTCTATGCCTAGCCTTATGGTTTATCTCACCAGCGTCTGAATTATCTATTAATCTATCTTTATCTCTTATTATGTTCTGCCTGTGCAGACCCCTACTTAGGGCAGTATCCACAGAACCTTTTCCTTTTACACCTCTGAGAAGTCAGAGTAAGAAGGTAGGGGGAGGGGAGGAAGAAATGCAAGGTAGTAGGTGATAGGTAAAATTGGGAGGGGGGAGAGTGAAGGAAAGATCTGGGAAGTCAATTGGTGAAAGAAATAAAGGGGTGGAAAAGGAGAAATCTGATAGGAGAGACAGAAGACCATGGGAGAAAGGGAAATCAGAGGAGCATCAGAGGGAGGTGATGGGCAGGTAAGGAAATAAGTCATAGTCATAGACATACTTTATTGATGGCGAGGGAAATTGATTTTCATTATAGTTGCCCCAACCAAGAATAGAGTATAAATATAGCTATATAAAACCATAAATAATTCAATAGTAATATATAAATTATGCCAGGAAATAAGTCCAGGACCAGCCTATTGGCTCAGGGTGTCTGACCCTCCAAGGGAGGAGTTGTAAAGTTTGATGGTCACAGGCAGGAATGACTTCCTATGACGCTCAGTGTTGCATCTCAGTGGAATAAGTCTCTGGCTCAATGTACTCCTGTGCCCAACCAGTGCATTATGCAGTGGATGGGAGACATTGTCTAAGATGGCATGCAACTTGGACAGCATCCTCTTTTCAGACACCACCGTCAGAGAGTCCAGTTCCATCCCCACAACATCACTGGCCTTACGAATGAGTTTGTTGATTCTGTTGGTGTCTGCTACCCTCAGCCTGCTGCCCCAGCACACAACAGCAAACATGATCACACTGGCCACCACAGACTCGTAGAATATCCTCAGCATCGTCCATCAGATGTTAAAGGACCTCAGTCTCCTCAGGAAATAGAGACGGCTCTGACCCTTCTTGTAGACAGCTTCAGTGTTGTTTGACCAGTCCAGTTTATTGTCAATTCGTATCCCCAGGTATTTGTAATCCTCCACCATGTCCACACTGACCCCCTGGATGGAAACAGAGGTCACCGGTGCCTTAGCCCTCCTCAGGTCCACCACCAGCTCCTTAGTCTTTTTCACATTAAGCTGCAGATAATTCTGCTCACACCATGTGACAAAGTTTCCTACCGTAGCCCTGTACTCAGCCTCATCTTCCTTGCTGATGCATCCAACTATGGCAGAGTCATCCGAAAACTTCTGAAGATGGCAAGACTCTGTACAGTAGTTGAAGTCCGAGGTGTAAGTGGTGAAGAGAAAGGGAGACAAGACAGTCCCCTGTGGAGCCCCAGTGCGAGAAGGAAAGTGGAATGGGGAATGGTGAAGGAGAGGGGAAGGGAATTAGTGGAAGTTCAAGAAATCAATGTTCATGCCATCAGGTGGAGGCTACCCAGACCAAATATAAGGTGTTGCTCCTTCAACCTGAGTGTGGCCTCATCGTAGCAGTAGAGAAGGCCACGGACTGATATGTGAAGTGTAAAGAGCTGCTAACAAGGGTTCAGTATTGGGATTTTTGTTCCCTTCATGTTCTAGATATTCAGTGTTGCAGATTGCATAAAACTGAGAAAAGTGGATCACAATGACTATTGGGAATGCGTAGAAAAAAAGATAGTAGAAGGTGAGGTAAATTAAAAAAAAGGATTTATTTATAGTTAAGAAGGATAGCTATTCCCAACTTGCATGAAACATCAGTTAAAGTTCAGTTTCAATATATATTGTGCATTGTTAATCAAAGATTATTGGATCTAATATTAATAGCATGAAGAAAATCAGAAGAAATTTATTGTAATGTGTAAGAGACTTGCTTTTGGATGATCTCCATGTCGTAGAAAAAGCCAGGAAGCTTTTCTAATGGAGTAAATAGTGGTGAATATATTTGATACAATGCTTAGAAATAGCTGTTGGTCAGTTAAATAAAGGTGTCAGTTAACTGAAGATTAAGGATCAGGACAATTGGCAAATTAGTCAAAAGTGAGGCAAATACATTTTTAGAATAGCAAATTAATATGATAGGGAAGTACGGCCTGGAATATTGGTGAAAATAGATCCAAAACATTTAATGTAAATAAATATTGTGCTTATAAAAGTGCTACCATTAATTGGATGGTGAAATAGAAAACAGACACAGAAGGAGCTTAGAAAACGCTGAATAATAATGTGACTCAGCATTGAAAAGATGACATTCTATGTTTTCCACGCTTCTTCTTCCACAAATAAATATTTCTTCAGTTGCGTATCTATGGCAATTAGGTCTATTGGTGATGCAACTTGTTATTAATTGATTTACAATTTTCTAAATATCTTACTGTTTTTGTACGGGATAAAAAGTACAAAATTTGAACAATGGACCAGAATTCTCAAATCTTACCCTTCCATTTGGTCAGAACAAAATGTAATTTCATGTAAATTAATTCAGAAGCCTTTGATTCAATGTTATTTTAATTTAAACCTATGTTCAGTTTAAGTTAATTTAATTCAACTGACAAGAAGATCATCTGTAGAGGCAGCTACTACCTTAGGATGACCCCAGTATAACCATTGATCCAAATTATAATATGAGAAAATATCAAAGTATACTATGTGGAAAGTGGAAGATGAAAAAAGAATGCAAAGAGCAACCTTTAAGTAATAATATATTATGACACCCCTGGGAGGGAGGGGTGGACGACAGCCTACCCCTGTATTTCGAATGACCAACACTGTATATTGTTCTTGCGTTAAAATGCTTTTGTGGGATTATGGTGGTACTTTCATTTCACTTATTGTTACATTTTAGCTTGGGCTATACAGTTATTCGTTTGTGTATTTGTGTGTCACTCTAACTGTAACTGGGGTATGTGATGGTCACCTCCCCCATCTGTACGAGACTGGTTGGGTTCACTCTCCGGGTCATGGTGCCTGGGCTGTTTGGTGTTTATCACAATGAAATGGTTGTTGAGTTAATGAGCTTCCTCGTTATGGACCAAATGCTCGCCACAGTGTCTTCCCAGTTGCATTTTGGGCTATTACGATTTATTATGATTGGATGGTGATATCTTGTGGGTAATTGTATGTAAGACTCGCTTTGCCTAGTGGCATGATCTCGGGGGTGGTGCCCCCTACCCGGCCAAACTTTAACACCCTTGTTTGGGTGGATGCTGCATGTTGTGTCCCCTTAGTAACATCAGTACCCCAAAATAACATTCAATCCACAATGTGCCGTTAAACGGTTAAGATTTTATATTTAAGTATGGGGTTAATAGAGAAACAAAAGAAAAGGTAAACAAATAAAAGGCACCAATAATCTCATAAACACGAACAGTGCACAAACGTTGGAACTCACAGATTCGCTTTCGCTGATCTTCCTCTGCTCATCGTCAACCCCTGGGCTCCCGCCCTGAGCCCAGGCCCAGCAGGTCTGGAAACTTCCTCAAGCCACATCTTCTCTCTTCATCCTCTTCATGCCTTCCCCCTCAAGCCCACCCAAACTAACAGCTTTCACACAGAGAGAAAGAATAACATCAATCCCAATTTGTTAACAAATGAATAGAAGTTCAGTTATCACTAATTATAACCCAAACATGCCGCTACAGAGAACATTACCTCATCAGTTAGCATTACAGAGAAGCCATTTCATTAATAGCCTTAGCAAGTAACATGAAAGAAGAAACCCTTACACTTTCTCCCTACCAAACTTAGTCATGGCCTCATGACTTCCAAATAATTCGCCAACCCTTCCTGCAGACACAAAAACCCAATCCATGTACAAACAGTGACATTGCTCCCCAAACAGTAGACCTTATGCCCTGTTCCCCAGGCACTACATAGGCCAACCTATCTAGGAGTTTCCCAATTCTCCAAGACCTCCGTACCCCCTCACCTAAACCCTTCAAGCTTGGACAATACTGGGGCTACCTCGGGTCTACTTGCCAAATCCTGTCTCAATTGCTTCACCTCCTTGGAAGTGTAGTCAAACTCCTCTCTCTGAGCTATGTTGGCCTTAGTCAGACAGCTTTCTTTGTCTTCCCCAACTTGCAAGTCTTCCAACTGGTTCTGGATCGCTTTCTCCAGTCTCTGCTAGGAATTCTGTCTCTCCGTCTTCACTTCAAACTTGATCACAGTCACTCATGAGCTGCAACCTTCGCCAGACCTGGCACGTGTCCAAAGAAAGCTTTAACTCTTTAGTTCTCAGCCGCTCCTGCAACAGCCTCACTTCATATTCTTCTGAGACAGATCCAAATACTAGGAGATCATCCAAATACACCAAAACTCCAAACAATTCCACATTCCCCCACCGTCTTCCTCATGCCCTGCTGGAAAGTTGCAAGGGCTCGGGATATGCCCTAGGGCATCTTTTCGGACTGGAAGGAACCTAGGGGACTTATACGACCGTCTTCTCCTTGTCAGCCTCACTCATCGGGATCTGGCAACATCCACTCCTCAGATCCTGCACATTAAACCACTTCGCACCACTCAGACAGACCAGCGCGTCTTCGACCCTTGGGACCGCATACTGGTCAGGGACAGTGCGCCTGTTCAGGGTCCTATAACCCACACACACGCTGCCTGCGTCCTCCACATCTACAGGGGCCAGTCGCCGCAACCTCTCTCTCACCGAGGTGTCTTCAGCGGTCATCACCACCCCCCCCCACCCCCGCCACTTGTGGTACATCAGAGCATCAACTGAGGGTCTTTCCCGGGCCATACCACCGTCAGCTCTCGTTTAAATTCAGTACTGGCCCAATGCTGCTACGCACGTCCTCACAAGCAGCTCGAAACACTGGGTGCACAGACAATGCCCCCGAACAGCTCTCACCCACCTCCTCCTGGCAGGCCCCTATGCGCCTTCTCTCCAGCAGGGTGTTGGTCCTCTCCAGAATCGAAACGCTGCCCCTCTCAACAGTGTACAGACACATCAGCACTAACGATTCACAACCCTCAGACACCCACACACTGGCCTCCGAGAACTCTAGTTTCACTAACCCATAATTGTCTTCTGGACAATCCCCAGCTCTGATATTCCGAAATTCCAGTGCCCTGAATGGTGTCAAGAGTAAATACTTCAAATACCGGTTAGTAAAATGAACTGTACAGCAACTTGACCTGCGCTCCGGTGTTCATAGTCATAGTCATAGTCATACTTTATTGATCCCGGGGGAAATTGGTTTTCATTACAGTTGCACCATAAATAATAAATAGTAATAGAACCATAAATATTTAAATAGTAATATGTAAATTATGCCAGTAAATTATTAAATAAATCCAGGACCAGCCTATCGGCTCAGGGTGTCGGACCCTCCAAGGGAGGAGTTGTAAAGCTTGATGGCCACAGGCAGGAATGACTTCCTATGACGCTCTGTGCTGCATCTTGGAGGAACGAGTCTCTGGCTGAATGTACTCCTGTGCCCACCCAGTACATTATGTAGTGGATGGGAGACATTGACCAAGATGGCATGCAACTTAGACAGCATCCTCTTTTCAGACACCACCGTGAGAGAGTCCAGTTCCATCCCCACAACATCACTGGCCTTACGAATGAGCTTGTGATTCTGTTGGTGTCTGCTACCCTCAGCCTGCAGCCCCAGCACACAGCAAACATGATAGCACTGGGCACCACAGACTCGTAGAACATCCTCAGCATCATCCGGCAGATGTTAAAGGACCTCAGTCTCCTCAGGAAATAGAGACGGCTCTGACCCTTCTTGTAGACAGCCTCAGTGTTCTTAGACCAGTTTATTGTCAATTTGTATCGCCAGGTATTTGTAATCCTCCACCATGTCCACACTGACCCCCTGGATGGAAACAGGGGTCACCGGTACCTTAGCTCTCCTCAGGTCTACCACCAGCTCCTTAGTCTTTTTCACATTAAGCTGCAGATAATTCTGCTCACACCATGTGACAAAGTTTCCTACTGTAGCCCTGTACTCAACCTCATCTCCCTTGCTGGTACATCCAACTATGGCAGAGTCATCCGAAAACTTCTGAAGATGACAAGACTCTGTGCAGTAGTTGAAGTCTGAGGTGTAAATGGTGAAGAGAAAGGGAGACAAGACTGTCCCCTGTGGAGCCCCAATGCTGCTGATCACTCTGTCAGACACACAGTGTTGCAAGCACACGTACTGTGGTCTGCCAGTTGAGGATGGCCTTAGCATAACTTCCATCTATCCGTAACGACACACGGGGGCATGGTCCCTCTGAGCCTTCAGGAATAGGGTCTTTTCCTTTCGGGAGTTCCTTGGTACATTGCTGGGAACGTGTTCCCCCCCTCCCCCCGAGACCCCAAGCCGTTCCCCCACTGGGCCTCCATTAAGTTTTCCGACACCTCTCTGATCAGCTGAATAACTGAGGGAGGGGCTGATCCCCTTAAATGATCCCCCTGGCACTGCAAACAATTTAGCTGCCCCCTAGCCATAGAAGATACACTGAAAGCTTTCCCCCAATCTCCTGACACAGGTATGGAAAGCCCTCCCAGGTGCTGTATGTTACTTCCAGTCGAACCAAATGCATTTTCCCACGCTTTCAAAAACTGACAACTGCCACTACGGGATAATTGAACCTTACAGTTCTAACACCATTGGCAGCCCACCTACTCAAACTTTCAGCCAATCCCTGTCGCTTTCCCTCAACCAAGTACTGCGGCTCATCTGACAACTGAGAGATCTGTTCCACCCGCATCGTGTACGCCTCTGTCCCTTCAGGAGTGGGCAGTATTCCAGAGGAAAAGCCGAGCCTGCCATAGCGGGAACATCTATTTGCCAGAGAAACAAAGGCGGACACTACCCCAGATTTCTCACGCTCCACTGGGGGACGAGGACTGATTAGACATTCCAACTCTGACCACTCTTCCCCCTCCCTCTTGACAGTATGGGCAGCCCATGGCCCCGCCTCACCTGGGGCACCAAAAGACACTGGTAATTCCATCTCCGTGACGTCAGCGCTAGCCCACGCTAAAGCAAGGTCTGAGCCCGCCATTTTATCAACTTTTTGTGGTACGATTTCAAACTCGCCATCAACTTTAACCATACTCAGAAATCAGACTAACAATTCATCCAAGGTACAAATATCCATCCCACTCAGCCCGTTACTAACCCCAATCCCACAGAGGAACACATGTCTAACCGCAATCCCACAGAGATACACGAGCGCTGATTTAAACAGGGCAAACATGCAGCACCCTACAAAAATCTATATCCTGGACGAGCAACCCCAGATTGTAAGACTGGCTTTGCCTAGTGGTATGATCTCGGAGGTGGTGCCCCCTACCCAGCCAAACTTTAGCATTCTTGTTTGGGTGGATGCTGCGTGTTGTGCCCCCTGTGTAATATCAGTACCCCGAAATAACATTCAGTCCACAATGTGTGGTTAAACAATTAAGATTTTATAGTTAAGTATGGGGATAGTAGAGAAACAAAAGAAAAGGAAAATAAATAAAAGGCTCCAATAACCTCATAAACATGTCCAGTGCACAAACGCTGGCGCTCACGGATTTCCTTTCGCTGACTCTGCTCCATTCGTCGTCGACCCCTGGGCTCCCGCCCCAAGCCCAGGCCTAGCGGGTCCGGCAACCGTCTCCTCAAGCCACGTCTTCTCTCTTCATCCTCTTCATGCCTTCCTCCTCAAGCCCACACAAACTAACAGCTTTCACACAGACAGAAAGAATAACGTCTATCCCAATTGGTTAGCAAATGAATACACGTCCCGATATCACTAATTATAACCCACACATGCTGCTGCAGAGAATATTACCTCATCACTTAACATTACAGAGAAGCCATTTCATTATTAGCCTTTGCAAGTAACATGAAAAAAGAAACCCTTACTTGTGGTCCATATTATGTTCAGATATTTAGACACAAATTACTTGGAAAAACAAGTTGAAAGTAGAGAAAACTATATAAGTTCCATGTAGAAGAGCCAGCAGCTGGAATAAAGAATGTGAAGAGAAACATTTAAATAATAATAATATATTATCATTATAATGTAATAATAATGTATTGTGACAGAGTTGATCTTCATGTTGAAAGCAAGTTGAGCAAAAGAATTTATAGTTATTTATACCCAATGCCAAATCACCATTTTCAGATCAGTAAATCTAAACTCTGCATGATTTGTTCTCTGCTTCTGAATGATAGCGACATAGAATTCAGTGGAGCCAAACACAGTAATAATGTACAATGCCTAATTGGAACAATATGATACAGTTGGCACTTTTGATTAGAAAAGAAATTTCCCTCTGATTATTTAAATTCTACTTTACATACACCTCATCTAAGATGGCATTACAACGAACTGTTCAGAGAATGTGGTGTTTTCATGAGTGTTAGCTTTTGAATGCTATTACATTCATTTTCTATATAGAAGTTTTTATAGTTCAGCTTCCTTTCACAACTTCCATGATACTGCAAACTCTGCTCCTCTTGATTAATATTGCTCCCTTCACAAAATGCCTATCAAAAAATTACACATGCTTTGAATATTTCCCAATCATTATAATGGATCCTAGAGACCTGAATTTGCTTTAGCATGTTTTCTTTCCACACATGCTGTTGGACCTGCTGAGTGCTGACCATTTCCTTTTTTTGTAGAAAATGCCTGTAACTTTAGCCTACAGAAAATAGGTTATGGCATGTCAAAGTTAATATTTATCCTCAACTTGTTGAATGAGAAATAAATAAATAGTTATGTCTTATGTTATGGTTTGTAACTCCAGAAACTAATTGAATAAAAAACATGAGAGCTGGGATACATGTGCTGAGTTTCTCTTTAATGAGGTGGTCAGATGTAACATAATAGTGTAATGGCGTAAGTCATTCACATGCTTTTACACAGAACCTGTAACAAATTATGTACATCAAATGATGCTTAATCAAACAATATATTTACAATATTACTGAAATATTAAATACACTACACTCCTCCCTGCTTAGCTATAAAACTCCAACACAATATACAGGTGTCCCCTGCTTTTTGAATGTTCGCTTTATGAAACCTCACTGTTACAAAAGACCTACATTAGTTACCTGTTTTTGCTAACAGAAGGTGTTTTCACTGTTACGAAAAAAGGCAGCACGCAAAAAAAAAAGCAGCGCGCCACGCACCCCGAGCAGTCGCTCTCCCCCGGATTCGGAACTGCAATCTCGCCGGCGTTGCTTAAACACATGCCTGTGAGCAGCCGTTAGCAAGATGAGTTCTAAGGTATCGGAAAAGCCTGAAAGAGCTCGTAAGGGTGTTACACTTAGCGTAAAACTAGACATAATTAAGCATTTTGATCATGGTGAACGAAGTAAGGACAACGTGAGTTTGGCTTGTGGAAGCTGACGAAGATGATGTTGAAGAGGTTTTGGCATCTCATGACCAAGAACTGATAGATGAAGAGCTCATGCAATTGGAAGAGGAAAGGATAACAATCAAAACCGAATGCAATAGCGAACAGACTGAAAGTGAAGTCGTCCAGGAACTGAACGTGAAGCAGCTGCGTAAGATTTTTGCTGCAATGATAAAGTACGACTTTAATTTTGAAAGGGTACGTCGGTTTAGGGCATATTTGTAGGATGGTTTGAGTGCTTACAAAGAACTGTATGATCTAAAAATGCGCGAGGCTAAGCAGTCAAGCAAGCCTTCCACATCAGCCACAGCAGACTACGAACCTCAACATTTGACATCAAGGCAGGCAGACATAGAAGAAGATGACCTGCCTGCCCTGATGGAAACTGATGACATCCCAGTGTCCCACCACCCCAACCCCCGGGCTGCAGACAGATGCCAATTCGCGGAGAATGAAGCGGTAGCCAGGACGCGCCCGGCACATCTTTAAGAAAAAAGCCGAAACAAACAAGCTAATTAATTAGGTGCCGCCTGGCACACAAATGTCGGCCCAGATCAGAGGCGATTGCCGATTGCATCACCTCTGATCTGGGCCAACATTTACGTGCCAGGCGGCACCTACTTAATTAGCTTGTTTATTTTGGCTTTTTTTCTTAAAGATGTGCTGAGTGCGTTTCAGTCACCGCAGTACCCCTGCATTCTTCGCGGATCGGTATTGGTTGGTGGCCCGGAGGGTGGGGGCCACTGCACCACTCCAGCCTCCGTCGACTCAACCTGACACGCCATCATCAGTATGCTCAGCGCTGTCCCAATTTCAGTAAGTGATACTACACTGTACATACATTATTTCTACTTTATATCGGCAGTATATTTTTAGGTGTTATTTGGTATGATTTGGCAGCTTCATAGCTTAAAGGTTACTAGAGAGCGTTTGTGCCGTGTTTCTGCCAATGGCGCTTGCGCCATGTTTCTGCTGAGAGCACTTGCGTGAGATTTTTGCTGCGGAGAACAGTGCAGCAATGATTGTGGAAAAGTATTTCTACTTTATATAGACTGTGTATTCATCATATCATTCCTGTTTTTACTATATGTTAGTGTTATTTTAGGTTTTATGTGTTATTTGGCATGATTTGGTAGGATATTTTTGGGTCTGCGAATGCTCACAAATTTTTCCCGTATAAATTAATGGTAATTGCTTCTTCGCTTTACGACATTCCGGCTTACGAACCGTTTCATAGGAATGCTCTACGTTCAGATGGCGGGGGAAACCTGTAAAATGCATTTCAACTTATATACATATACAGTATACTTATAATGCAACTACTGTACAGACTTCCACAGCATATTAAATTTTAAATTGTCCCACTCAGACCTGAAGATTTTATCTCCATCAAGGATTTCTTACTCTTGTGGGTTAACTACTTTCCTGACAAGGAGGGTCACTTTGCTTGGCAGAAGAGATTTGTGGATGTGAAACGATCTCAGATTCTGGAGTCTCCTCCATGGTGGTTGTAGGAGTTGACTCTGGGACTGCAGGAAGTGATTCCGACAGCTTTGGACATCTTTCTTCTCTAACAATTGTCTCTCCTCAAGTGATCGATGTGTCATCTCCAGATGACATTAGATGCAATCTCTACTGTGTGGGAGAGTGGTCCAGTCTCAAGTACCCACTTTTGATCTCCTCTATAGTCCCTCACCATGACTGCTTGTCCAGGAGAGAAACATCAAACTTTCTTGTTTGAGGAATGATAGGAACTTAGGCTATGGACAAAAAATGAAATAGATGGAGTCACATAGCACTTTAGTGCAAGGGTGTTTATTAGGTGCATCAAAAATCAAACTATAACAATTAGTGAAAAGAAAAATGCCAATATTTATAATATGATATTTACAAGAAAACATAATAATAACTTCATACTTATTCTTGTCCAGTGTGAACTCTTGGCGATACCTTTCTCTCCCTCCCACTGAGAGTGATGAGCTCCTTTTCATTCAGCCTAAAGACATTCCATCTTTAATTACCCACAAAGTTAACTTAATATTACACATGAATTAGAATATGATGCATCTCCATAATGTACATAGTTACAATCATATTACGAAATTAACCAATCTACCTTAAACGCAGTATACAAACAACATTTACATATTTTCATATCCCCATTACTAAAGAAATAGAATATTCTGCCATGTATGACAGGGAAGTCACCATAAAGCCAACCAAAATGCATCAGCTCAGTTCAATACCCAGCAGAGCACTCAATACAATCGCACACTTACAATTAAGTACAAGTACAGAATAAAATTAAACTAAACTTTGGTGTCTGACTCTGAAAGTATACTGCAGGGCAGAAGGAAAGCACTGTGTATACTGGGGTAGACACTGAAGTGGATACATCCATCGCAACGGCAACAGAATGACAAGGCAATGTTTTGTGTGTGAGTGAGTATGTGTGTGTATGGAGTGAGTTGACTGAACTGAATTGACTTTATTGCTTACATCCTTCACATACATGAGGAATAAAAATATTTATGTTACGTCTCTGTCTAATGTACAATGCGCAATCATAGTAATTTATAATAATTTGTAATAAATAGAACAGTCAATGTAACATAGAAATATACTCAAATCAGTGTGAGTTAATCAGTCTGATAGCCTGGTGGAAAAAGCTGTCCCAGAGCCTGTTGGTCCTGGCTTTTATGCTGCCATACCATTTCCCAGATGGTAGCAGCTGGAATAGATTGTGGTTGGGGTGACTTGGGTCCCCATTGATCTTTCAGGCCCTTTTTACACATCTGTCTTTGTAAATGTATTGAATCATGCGACGTTCACAACTACAGATGGGCTGGTCTGTCTGCACCACTCTCTGCAGAATCCTGCAATTAAGGGAGGTACAGTTCCCATACCAGGCAGTGATGCAGCCAATCAGGATGCTCTCAATTGTGCCCCTGTAGAAAGTTCTTAGGACTTGGGGCCTCATACCAAACTTCCTCAACCATCTAAGATGAAAGAGGAGTTGTGCATTTTTCACCACACAGCTGGTGTGTACAGACTACGTGAGGTCCTTGGTGATGAGGATGCTGAGGAACTTAAAGTTGTTAACCCTCAGAACCTCAGATCTATCAATGTCAATAGATGCCCGTCTCCATTCCTCCTGTAATCCACAACAAGCTCCTTTGCTTTTGCAACATTGAGGGAGAGGTTGTTTTCTTGACACCAGCACCTCATTATTGTTTGAGATTAGCCCAATGGATATAGTGTTGTCAGCAAATTTAATTAGCAGATTAGAGCTGTGGGTGGTAACACAGTCATGGGTGTACAGGGAGTAAAGGAGGGGACTTAGTACATAACCCTGAGGGGCTTCTGTGTTGAGAGTCAGAGGGATGGAGGCGAGGGAGCCCACTCTTACCTCCTACTGGTAATCTGACTGTAAGTCCAGAATCCAGCTGCACAAGGCAGGTTCAAGGCCGAGGACTCTGAGCTTCCTGTCAAGCCTGGGTGGAATTATTGTTGAATGCTGAAATGTAGTCCACAAACAGCATTCTCACATAAGCATCCTTCCTCTCCAGATGTGTAAGGACGGGATATAGAGCAGAGGCTATTGCATCGTCTGTCGATCGGTTGTTCTGGTTGGCGAATTGGAGGGGGTCCAGTCTCGGTCGTAACTAGCTGCAGGTGTAATCTTTGACCAGCTTCTCAAAGCATTTGCTTATTATTGAGGTGAATATGACAGGATGCCAGTCGTTCAGACGTGTTACCTTGGTCTTTTTAGAACAGGGACAGTGATAGATAATTTGAAGCAGGAGAGCACTCTACACTGGGAGAGGGAAAGATTACAGAACACACCTGCCAGTTGTGCTGCACACATCTGTGTACTCGCCCTGGGATGCTGCTGGTCCCGCAGCCTTGCGACTGTCCACTCGTTGGAAACATCTGCGTACCTCAGCCTCAGAGGTGACCAGGTTGCAGGTTGAAGAGGTGGCTTTCCTCGGAGGCTCAGAGTTAGCAACCTCGAACTGAGTGTAAAAGCGATTGAGCTCATCTGGGAGAGAAACCGCAATATTGGCGTCACCACTAGGTTTGGCTTTGAAGTCTGCGATGGTATGCAACTCTCGTCACAAGTCGCATGTGCTATTTGTTGTGAATCTTGACTCAATTGTGTCCCAGTATTGTTGTTTTGCAGCCTTGTTAGCTTTGCGCATATCATAGCTGGTTTTCTTAAGTTCGTGCTGATTGCCGGCAATGAAGCTTTATGTTGCACAGTAAGTGCTGTTTGCATGACACTATTGATACAAGATCTCTGTTTCGAGAAGACCCTGACCGACTTCTCCGTCACATGGAGCCCTCAATTTGTCTCAGTTGTTTGTCCTTCATACTCGCTCTGAGGTTGGGCTCGAGGAGATCCAAGTCTGAGTGCAAGGGTGACCCACGAAGAGCATAGGTGGGGAGTTGCTGGTTGTGGAGTGTGCTGCATTATGATATGCAAGAAGGAAATTGGCAAGCTTCTGATTCAGTGTCAGTGTAGTATGTTCTGCTGATATTGCTCACAGTGCATTCCTTAAACTCTGGCAAACCTTTCCACCAAGCCATCTGTAGTTGTATGGTATGGTGCAGATGTAATATATCTTATTTCATTCATTTTCAGGAATGACTAAAACTGTTTTGCAGAAAATTATGAACTTTTGTCACTATGAAAACCAGTCCTTCAGAAGAGGCTTCTCAACACACCGGCTGTACGTGAGGCTATAGTGGAGGCAAGTGGGAACACTTCTGGCCACTTTGTAGTTGCATCAACAGTTACCAAGAAATTTGTGCCCATGAATCTTTTGACAAAACAATGGAGGCTATTCCCAGGAATGGAGAAGCGCTGCTCTCGGCATCTGCAGAACACGTCAGCTTCCCGAGGAGTGCATGTCAAGCTACTCAATCTGCTGATCTGTCCCATCCCAACAGTCAAAGCTTCAAACCAAAGCTGTTCCTGAATCGTTGAGTGTGCACCTTCTCCTCCTTGATGGTAGATAGGAGAAGAAGGCATGTCCTGGCTTATGGGGATTCTTAATAATGGATGCTGCCTTTTGAGGCTACACCTTTTGAAGGTGTCCTCAATGCTGAGAAGACTAGTGTCCATGATGGAGCTATCTGAGTTTACAACATTTGGCAGCCATTTCTGATTATTTTTTGATCCTGTGCAGTGGCCTATCCATACCAGATAGTGATGCAGCTAGTTAGTGCTCTCCACTGTGAATCTGAAGAAATTTGTGAGTGTCTTTGGTGACATACCAAATCTCCTCAAACTCCTGAAGAAATATAGTTGCTGTCATGCCTTCTTTGAAGCTGTATCAATATGTTGGGTCCAGGTTAAATCTTCAAGGATACTGATACCCAGGAACTTGAAGTTTTTCATTCTTTTCACTTCCGAACCCTCTATGAGGACTGGTGCTCATTCCCTCGTCCACAACCAGTTATGTAGTCCTACTAATGCTGAGTGCAATGTTGATGCTGTGACACCGCTCAAGTAGCAGATGTATCTCACTCCTGTACACCATTTTATCACCATCCAATATTTTGCCAACAATAGTTCTATCATCAGAAATTTACAGTTGGCATTTGAGCTGTGCCTAGCCACACAGTGATGGATGTAGAGAGAGTAAAGCAGTGGTCTAAGCACATATCCCTGAGGTGTGCCAGTGTTAATTGTCAGTAAGGTAGAGATGTTATTTCTTATCTGCATAGATTGTGGTCTTCTGGTTAGGAAGTTGAGGATCCATTTGCAGAGAGAGGTACAGAACTCCAGGTTCTGGAGCTTTTCAATCAAAATTGTTTGAATGATTGTGTAAATGCTGGACTGTAGTCAATAAACAGCATTCTGACATAGGTAGTTGTATTTTCCAGCTGATTCAAGACCACATGAAAATCCATTGAGATCGCATCTGCCGTAGACATATGCTGGTGACAGGCAAATTGCAATGGGTCCAGGTCCTTGATGAGACAGGAGTTAATTCTAGCCATAACCAACCTTTCAAAACACTTCATCACCATAGATGTGAGTGCTACAGGATGCTAGTCATTAAGGCAGCTCACACTGGTCTTCAGGGACGCTGGTATAAGTGTTGCTCTTTTGAAACAGGTGGGAACATCTGACCATAGCAATGAGAGATGAAAAACGTTTTTTAACACCCCCACCAGCTGATTGACACAGTTTCTCGGAGCCCTATCAGGTTCTCCATCATGGCTTGTCACCTTGCAAGGGTTCACCCTCTTGAAAGACAGTCTGACATTGGCCTCCGAGACAGAGATTACAAGGTCACAGGGTCCTGCAGGGATCCTCATAGCTGTAGTTTTATTCTCTCTTTCAAAGCGAGCATAAAAGGCATTGAGCTCATGTGGGAATGAAGCACCTCTAGCATTCATAATGTTAGGTTTCACTTCGTAGGAAGTAATGGCCTGCAAACCCTGTCAGAGTTGAAGTGCATCTGATTCCACCTCTGACACTCATGTGGAATTGTTCCATTTCTCTTGAGATAGCCCTCAGCAAGTCATACCTGTTTTTTTTTGTATAGACCTGTGTCTCCAGACTTGAATGCCATAGATCTAGCCCGCAGCAGACTATGAACCTCCTGGTTCATCCACACCTTCTGATTTGGGTATCTGCAGTAAGCTCTCATAGGCATATACTCAACCACACAGGCTTTAGTGAAGTCAGTGACAGCTGTGGTCTACTCATTTAGACTCAAAGATGAATCCCTGAATGCAGTCTAGTCCATCAATTCAGCACAGTTCTGGAGCTTCAGAGAGAAGCTCCAAGAAATAGTGGTTAAAGTTGTTGAAGAAAATGCAAAGAGACGATTGATCATCAACTGCAAAAAGACTTAATGCATTGTTGTCACAAAGAAAAATGCAACACAATTGCAAATTGAAATTTGGAATGAAACAATTAAACAAATATGGAAGTTCAATTACATAGGGAGCACTATAACATCTGATAGTAGGACTGATGTTGAAATAAAAAGAAGTGTTGCGATTGCCAATGCACATTTGAACGTTTGAGCAAGATACTAAAGAATAACATAATTTCTATGGGTATCAATCTCAGAGTGTTACAGTGTTACATTCATTCCACACTAACATATGGAAGTGAATGTTGCCAAATTTGCAGATGATACAAAGATTGGTGGAGAGGCAGGAAGTTTTGAGGAAACAGAAAAGCTGCAGAAGGACTTAGACAGAAGAGCAGAATGGTCTGGAAATTGACAAATGAAATACAATGTTGGAAAATGCATGGTCATGCACTTTGGTAGTAGATATAAATGTGCAGGCTCTCTAAATGGGGAGAGAATCCAAAAATCTGAGATGCAAAGGGACTTAGGAGTCCTCATGTAGAACATAAAGGTTAACTTGCAGGTTTAATCAGTGGTGAGGAAGGCAAATGCAATGTTAGCATTCATTTCAAGAGGTCTAGAATGCAAGAGCAAGGATGTGATGCTGAGGCTTTATAATGCACTGGTGGGGCCTCATCTTGAGTATTGTGAACAGATTTGGGTTCCTTATCTTAGAAAAAGATGTTCTGACATTGGAGAGAGTTCAGAGGAGAGTCTAAAGGATAATTCCAGGAATGAAAGGGTTATCATAAGGGGAATGTTTGATGGCTCTGTGACTGTACATGTTGGAATTGAGAAGGATGGTGGGGGTGAGGGGGGGGGGGATCTCATTGAAACAATTCAGATGTTGAAAGGCCTAGACAGAATAGATGTGGAAAGGATGTTTCCCATGGTAGGGGAGTCTCAGATAGAGGGGTGTGCATTGAAAACATTGAATTTGTAGAATTTGTTACCACAGGCAGCTCTGGAGACCAGGTCATTGGGTATATTTAAGGCACAGCTTGATAGGTTCTTGTTTGAACATGGCATCAAAGGTGATGGGGGGAAGGCCGAGGAGTGGAGCTGAGGACGTGAAAAAAAGATCAGCCGTGATTGAATGGCAGAGCAGACTTGATGGGCCAAATGGCCTAATTCTGCTCATATGTCTTATGGTCTTATGGTCTTATATCAAAGCAAAATGAGGGAAGACTTGAAACTACAAAATTTGTTTTTGTGAAGAATGATAAAAATATCATGGAAGAACAGAGTAACAAGTGTTACAAAAATCTGGAATATGAAGAGAGATGATATCAAAAAACAGCAGCAGGATTTCTGTAATGTGTACAGAAGAAAGAGAACCTCAAACATCTTGCAATGATGGGTAAGATTACTGGAAGAAAATGTTGGGGTTGACAGTACATATATTCATCATCCAATTTGCTTTCAGTTGACTCTATTGTAGGTAATGCGGCATGCGAATGTGATGGATCTCCAATCAAGTTGTAGCTGTCTCAGCCAATCACAACCCACAATGGTGACCCTCCTGTTTTTGCCACATATAATCACAAACATGTGAAACTCTTCCATTTCAGTCCTGTCGAAGGGTTTTGGCCCAAAATGTTGACTGTATCCTTATCCTAGATCCTGGCTGGCAGGCTGAATTCCTCCAGTATTTTATGTGCGCTTACCACATTCAAGTGCAATGTGGCTTGTTGATTGTTGTATTTCACTATAAAGAATGTTATTCCCACAAGAGGTTCTTTTCTCCAGTAAAAATTCTGAGTTTGATATCTGCAGTCTTCAGTTCAGTATCTTGGAAATACAGTTCAAGCTTATTTTGTGAAATGACTGAAACAGCTGAACCAGTGTCCAATTTCATTTTAATTAATTTGACATTCATTTCTTGTGTAAGCCATATTGCATGTCTCTTGATAGTTTTTACAATGTAAATCTCAAGGCTACGTAGTCTTATGTCACTCTCATCAATATCAGATTTTTGATCAACAGCTTTCAGATTAGTGCTTTTTTTGAAACTGTTACTTGCCCTTTTAAAATTTTCTCTTCCCTAAACTGTCCATTTATTTTTGTCTGGCTGACATACTCTTTGTATGTGGTCTACTTTCTTGTATTTTTTGGAATTTTCATGTTTAAATCTGAATTGGTAATGATAACACAAATTGTTCAGCCAGACAAGTTTCTGTTTAGACATTGCAATTTTGTTCATGCTCAACTTTATTCCTGATTGCAACTCAATGACATTTAAATATGCTGATCCATTGATACAGCAATTTCAACTGATCTTTTAAATGTGATTTGTTCT
Organism: Mobula hypostoma; assembly: GCF_963921235.1. Lineage (NCBI taxonomy): Eukaryota > Metazoa > Chordata > Chondrichthyes > Myliobatiformes > Myliobatidae > Mobula > Mobula hypostoma. The sequence goes on along the minus strand of NC_086098.1, from coordinate 216,128,194 downwards.
TCAGGTAGGAGCCATTGAATGCTTTCTTGTAAGATTCTACAAACTAAATGATCTCTTGGTGCATCATTAAACCCATCACTGAGCTGTCAATACACAGACAATTTCTTTAATTCAGCCAAGTATGCTGAAATGGACCCCCCTTCCTTCTGATTCTGCTTCTGTAACCTAGAGTGTTCTACAATCAACAATAGTTTTAGTTCTAAATGTTTTTGCATTATGTTTATGATGTCAACAAGCTCATTTTGGCTGGTTTGGATGGAGCAGTTAATCTTCCAAGCAAACTGTATGCTTTTCCACCTATTGCACTCAGTAACACTGGAACTCACTTTTGATCCGCCATTACATTTGCTTCAAAATACTGTTCAATTTGCTCGATCTACAACACCCAGTTACCTTCTGTACAAGCCAGCATGGCTACCTTTCTAATGTAACCAACCATTTCTGCTTTTTTTCTCTTTTTGATTTTATCACCCAGTACACATTATTTATGAACCCATGAATTTTGTCTATTTTCTGCCCTTTTTTAACTTGACTGTTTCAGTCCCCTTGCAAAGAAAAAAAAACATACTGCGCTTTTTTTAATTTGAATGTCTCTCTATCCCCTTTATGATGATAAAACATGCGGCCCTTATTTTTAAAACCTGACCATGTAAAGGTACAAGGAGCTTAGAAACATAGAGGGCTATGGGTAACACCAGGTAATTTTTAAAATAAGTACAAGTTTAGCATGTTGTGCTATAGGTTTTCTATGTTTCCATGTTTCTATCTCACTGCATATCAACAGGAAGGTAGTCATCTCAGGTTCGTTTGAAAACTTCCTTGTTGCCACTGTATTGTTTTGTAACTCCAGAAACTAATAGAAAGAAAAACACATGTGCCAGGACATGTGTGCTTAGGAGCCCAGGATAATTTGTCTACTTAGTTTCTCTTTAGTGAGGCATGCACATATGACTCAGTGATGTAACAACTTCTGCCATTCACGTACTTTTACATAAAACCTATAATGAATTATGTAAATCAGAAAGAATACTTAAACAATATATTTACGATATTACTTAAATATTACTGAAATATTAAACAAACAATATTGTGTACTCTACGTACAACATTTAATTCTTCAATAGAAACAAATTTTAGAAGTGAAGTACAACCTGCATTGACTAAAGCAATAAGCAGGTTAAGTTCCAATGATACACAATGAGGTTTACCAAAGTTCTAAAAAGATATTACGCTTCTCATGTGGAGTCAGTTAGAAAAAATAACTCCCTTTTGAGGGATTATTGGAGGAAAATTTATTATTACACCTTGTGGATTGCAGCTTCTTGTGCATTCAAGGGGTATACAAATATTACTTTGTGCGTAATGTACGAAAGGGAGTTCAGTTGTATTCTATTATCACAATTTTCACTGAAATCACACTGTAACATCCCTTACTCCCTTTAACCCAGGGGTTCCCTGTCTTTTTTATACCACAGACCCCTACCGTTACCTGAGTGGACCATGGATCTCAGGTTGGGAAACTCTGCTCTAACACCTTTCATACCTTTCCCTTCAACAGTTTTGATTCATGGCCCTTACTTCCATAGGAATTATCCAGACTACTGAACAAGTTCTTCCGGAAATATCAAGGATGTTTTTGGAAGGAGTTCACTCAAATATAGTTAAGCTGAGTTTGCATTAAATTGTGATAGCTGTGAAGATACAGTTCAAATGACAGATAAAAATCTTGCATGGTATCCAACACTGAGAGATCAATAGTGCATTATCTTACCTTAGCCTTCTAAAAGCTTTAACCTGTTCTTCTAAAGTTACTTGCCAAGAGCAATTATACTATGTCATGGAAAATGTTATGAACATGTGGCACTTCAAGCATGATATTTAGAAAGAGGGTGACAGAGATAATTGTTTTCAGGTCAAAGTTCATTCTTCAGAAAGATATTTTGCATGCATTTCCAGGATTCTGTAAAGATTAACCTTGCATGCTGAGTTGGTGGTTAGAAAAGCAAATGCAATGTTAACAATCATTTCAAGATGACTAGAGTACATAAGCAAGGATCTAATGTGGAGGCTTCATAATGCACATGGTGTATTGTGAGCAGTTTTGGGCCTCTTATCTAAGAAAAGACATACTGGCATTGGAGAGAGTTCAGAGGAGGTTCACGAGAAAGATTCCAGGAGTGAAAAGAAGGCTGAATGTATAACTGTTTCGTGGCTCTGGACCTCTACTCACTAGAGTTTAGAAGAATGAAGGTGGATCTCACTGAAACCTATAGAATATTGTAAAGCCTAGACAGAGAGGATGTGGAGAGGGTGTTTTCTATAGTGGGTGAGTCCAGGACTAGAGGACACAGCCTCAGAAAAGATGGACATCCATTTAGGAATTTCTTTAGCCAGAGGGTGGTGAATCTGTGGAATTCATTACCCAGCCAGTAGTAGAGGCCAAGTCATGGAGTATATTTAAAGCGGAGGTTGCCAGTTTCTTAATTAGCCAAGGTATCCAAGGTTATGGTGAAAAGGCAGGAGAATGTTGTTGAGAGGGATAATAAATCAGCCATGATGGAATAGTGGAACAGACATCCAGCTGAATGCCCTATCTCTGCTCCTATATTTTATGATCTAATATTATAATAATGACTAAAGTTTGAGACAACTTCATCACTATAAAGTGGTATGAGACATTCTGAAGTTGCTAAAAGCACCATATAAATACAGGAACTAATTTCATCGAAATTTTTCAACCTTACATGTTCCTTGGACTGGTACTGTACATATTAAGTAGTGGCCTCATTTATTTTCTCTCTGGTTATCTAAATTAAGAATTTTCTCAACTTTACACCTGCTTTTTGTATGTATGGCCTTAGTATCATTTCTTCAAGGCAACTATTGATGATATGTAGGTTGATACCCCTTTTACAGTGCTGAAGGAATGCCACATTGTAAAATAAAATGTATAATTGCCTAAAATGCTAGTTTAGAGGAACAATGAATGTTGAAGAACATGATTTTAAAAAGATAATGTTCCTTGCAAATAATCATCTATGAACAAATGCCACAAAGCTTAAAATTCTAGTAATTTTTTTAAAATTTCATAAATCTGAAATGTAGATATGTGTTCATGGAGTTCAGTGCTTCATTATATAAAGCCATTTGAAATTTACTGAGAACACTAAAGTTATTCCATAAAGGAAAACATATTTTCCCTCTTCAAATCAAGTCTACCAAACAAGTCTATTAGCCTCCCATCTTAAATATTTTAAACATTGTATTTGGTTTTTGATAATAAATGTCAATGCTGCAGAAGATGTATTTCTCTATTTATTTACTTGTGCAAAAGCATGCAGATTGCAGAACCTGTATTAAACTTCTCTTGTTCAAAAAACTAGACTGTCTATTTCAGTTAACTGATTAACTCATTGTTAAAGCCATTTCATAGTGAATTTGTTGCCAAAATCAATAAAAGCTTTTAGATTCAGGATGCATAATTCGAATTATATACATGTAATAAAGAAATCTTAAAACACTGCAGGTCAATCAGAAAACATGTCTCAATCACAAGGTAAACAAATGAATCCTGAACAAATTGACAATTTTATATGGGCGAAAACAGATGCATAAGCAATAAACTAGATCTACCCCACAGCTGTTGCTGAAGCTGCAGGAATACATTGAAGCATAGAAAATGCAGCCATTTCAATGCATTACTGGATAAACAGTACTAAATTTTTTTGTAGGAAACACTAAAAGAAAACACGCAAAGATTGCTACATTTTACAATCATATCTGAAAGTCGCAATTTGATTTGTTTATTCTTTTATTTTCCTTAACAAAATATCCATCTATACGACAGTCATTTACAAGTCTGTATCAGCTTTCTTACTGCATTAGATGACAGAAGAGCTGCTAAAATACTTCCAAAGTAATATTTAAACATCTCAACAAATACAGATTCTCAATTTCAACAGCATGCAAGTGACTACAGGGAAATTTTAAAAGTTGTTAAACAAGGCAATTACTGCCTTGCACTCCCTTAATTTAACTGTGCACTAAGTTCCACAGGAGATCTTTCCAGACATTAGATAAAGAATCATATAATTTACATTTTCATCCTTGTTCTCATAGGTCCCAGAACTTCCTCCAGTGAAACTATGTATCAAAAATTAAATCCTACACGCCAGTGGGTCTTTGTAATTGCACCAGATTTATATTATCTGCAACGTGAATAGCATTACACTTTCTTCAACATGTTTGGTTTGCACTACCCAAAGTAATGCACTTAGAATCTACAAAAACTAAAAAAAAAGAATCACCAATAACTATGCAGACTTATTCTATGGTTCTATTTTAAATCCCAATTGTTTTATTAAGTCTACACTTTGTACCAAAATCTTATTTAATATTCATTTGATCTTATATCATTCGGTAGAACAATGTCACAGTTGCTTGAATAATGATCACTAGATTTAACTTTTATGGTTTGAAAAATGTATTATGCAATATTTGCCAGCTCACCTCTTTCAGATATAATTTTAATTACTTCTGCTGAGCCAATTCTCCAATTTAATGACATAATATTATACCCAAGAGCACAAATGGTGTATTTGCCTTTTGATCAGGAGCTCGTTGTTTTAGTTTAACTATTGCAATCAGCCTAGGGATATCTCTCCAGTGAATCTTGCTGGAGAGGGTGCGAAGGACATACAGAGAGTGAAGGCTTTTTTTATAAATGACTCCCATAAAACATTCAATGTATACTTACACTCTGACTGGGATTTCTATTAGTTCACCAGCAAGGCCATCTTTTTTTCCCCACTGATTATAGTAAATAGGCAGTAAATTTAATGGGTTAGCATTAATATCAATCTGTCGTTCACCACCAAAATCAGCTGAGTTGCAAAATGAAGATTAGGGCATTTTAGTGATGTGTAGCTCTGATCATAGAGTTGCACAATCTAAATGCGGGCCTGTTGGCCTAACAAGGCAGCACCAAACATTAAGTAACTACTTGCATTGCTTCTATGCTCTTGCTATTCTACTGTCACCACATTCCCATCAATTCTCACTCACCTACGCATCACTGATAAGTTGCAGTGAGCAACTCACAGTTTTTGAATCTACAGAAACACAGGGAGAATGTATAGTATAAACTCCACACAGACATCGCCAGATGTTAGAACAGAACCACGGTCACTGGAACTGTGAGTTCTAACCAGACGTGCCACTGATGTTTGTTGAATGTTGAAGGCATATTACAGTAAAGAATACTAACAATAACTCAGGTTTTAAAAGAGACCTGTGCCTTAGCTTCTCCTTAACCCAACCCCAGGTGGCAGCTCTAACCTATTGTATCATGAAATAATCCGCTTATGTTTTAACTTTTTTGTGTGGTATGTAACTTAAATATTGTCCATTAATCATTAAAGATATAAAATGATTTCATTCAGAGTAAAACATTGATCATTTCTAAATTAAATCTCTGAAAGATCTTTCAAACAGGTAAACTGCAGTGTAGTTAGTCAAGCCAAATATTGGCAGATAGATTTCCAGTAAAATTACTAGTTCACAAATGTAAAGCACTAGGAATGTTAAGATTTCCTGTGTGTTATGTTGCAGATGACAACTGCTGGAGTTTGAGAAAATGTTGAGTGGCAGAAGAAAATAATGAGTAACAAAAGAATTGCTAACATATACTCTTCAGTACAATTATTGCTGGTGTTTTATGCATTGGCAAATCAATTGAGGAGTCCATTTTCTACCATACCCATCAAACTCATTGATATATAGATGCAAGAAACTTCTTTAAAATTAAGATTTTTTTTCAAAAGTATTAATACACTGTATGACTGTTTATTTTCCGGCTTAGATGCTGCCTGACTTGCTGAGCAGCTCCAGCATTTTGTGTGCGTTACTCAATATTTACAGCATCTGTAGAACATCTTGTGTAACTGATACATGAAGCTGCTTTCAAAGATCTGCTCAGATACTAAATTGTGTCCATGGATTGACAACCATTGTAGACCATATGAAATAATCATTTCCATTGAATTTGGTTGAAATGAAAATTGTGTTTCAGTAACATATTTATTTTCATAATAAATAGCATTAATAATAGATGATAACTCAATAGAACAAAAAAAAAACTGTTCACCATTCTGACCCTGATACTTTGTAGAAACTACTGAAAACGACTGTGATTTACATAGTTACTGATAAATCAGTAGACAAGAGACTCTCTATGGTCTAACTCAGATTCAGGATATGATAGTTAAACATTTGAATGCCTGATGTAACAGGAGGAATTCTGGATTAAATTCACATGTTGATTATGGCATGGTGAACACTTCTCTGTCACAACAGAGGGAAACTGTGGTGACAGGGCTGAGCATGGGGCAGTTACCATGCAAGACAAGGAGCATGTAGTGAAACTGTGAGGAAGGACAGGCAAATGAAAGGGCAGAATTTCAGTCAGTAGAATGAGCTGCAGTGTAACTTGGTGGCAAAATCATAAAGAGTGATGAATACAAGACTGAATGTGTTATATCTGAATGCACACAGTAAACGGAATAACATAGATGATTTGTACCACAGTTGGAGATTGTCAGGTATGATAATGTGGGCATCAGATCATGGCTGAAAGAAGATCATAGTTGAGAGCTTAACATCCAAGGATACACACTGTGTTGAAAGGACAGGAAGGTAAGCAGAGAGAGGGGGTGTCTTTGTTGGTAAGAAATGAAGTTAAATTCTTAAAAAGAGGTGACATCATATCTGGAGATGTGGAATCCTTGTAGGCAGAGTTAAGAAACTACAAGGGAAAAAGACCCGGATGGGAGATATATACAGGTCTCTGAACAGTACCCAGGAAGTGGCATACAAATTTGAATTAGAGATGGAAAAGCATGTAAAAAGAGCAAAGTTACACTAGTCATGGGGACTTCAATATCAAAGTTCAAAGTAAGTTTATTATCAATGTCCTTGTATGTCACAATATACAATCCAGTCATTCATTTTCTTGCAGGTATTTTCAATAAGTCCAAGAGCCATCAGTAAATCAATAAAAGACCACACTCAACAGGGCTGACAACCAACCAATGTAGAATAGACAACCAACTGTGCAAATACAAAAAGAAGAAAATAATAATAATAGTAAATAAATAAACAAACATAAATATTGAGAATATGAGAAAAAGAGATCTTGAAAATGAATCCATAGTTCATTGAATGAAGTTATCCCACTGGTTCAAGAGCCTGATGGCTGAGGGGTAATAAATGCTCCGGAACCTGGTGGTGTGAGTCCTGGGACTCATGTACCTTCTTCCTGATGGCAGTAGCAAGAAGAGTGCAAGACCTGGGTGGTGGGGGTGTCTGATGGTGGATGCTGCTTCCCTGCAACAGTGGTCCATGTAGATGTGCTCAATGGAGGGAAGGCCTTTGCCTGTGATGGGCAGGGCCATATCCATTGCTTCTTACAGGATTTTCTATTCAAGAACATTGGTGTTTCTATACCAGGCTGTGGTGCAACCAGTTAATATACTGTCCACCATACATATATAGATGGTAGATTGGGAAAATCAGGTTAGTGCTGGATCCCGGAAGAGGGAGTTTGTTAAAATACCTATAAGGTGGCTTTTTAGAGCAGCATGTGATTGATTCTACTAGGGCAAAGGCAATTATGGATTGGCTGTTGCATAATAAACTAGATTTGATTAGAGAACTTTAGGTAAAGGAACTCTTATAAGACAGCGACCATAATATGATAGAACTAACCCTGCAGTTTAAGAAAGAGAAGATAAAGTCAGATGTATCAGTAAGATAGTAAGGAGAATTACAGAGACATATAAGAGGATCTGGTCAAAATTGATTGGAGTGGGACACTAGCAGGGATGAAGGCAGAACAGCAATGGCTGGAATTTTGGGGGACAATTTGGAGGATACAAGACAGATATATTCCAAAGATAAAGAAATATTCTAAAGGGAGGATGAGGCAACTGGAAATTCAAAGACAGAAGAAAAGGAAAAGAGAGGATATATCATATAGCAATAATTAGTGGGGAGTTAGAGGATTGGAAGCTTTCAAACGACACCAACAGAAGGCAACTAAAAAAGCCACAAGAAGAGAGAAGATGAAATATGAAGGTAGGCTAGTCAATAAAATAAAAGAAGATAACAATTTCTTTCAGATACTTAAGGAGGTGAGAGTGGACATTGCACTGCTGTAAAATGACACTGGAGATATATGAATGTGGAACAAAGAAATAGCTAACAAACAAGTATTTTGCATCAGTCTTCACTGTGGAAGACAGTAGCAGAAATTAGAGAGTGTCAAGGGGGTGAAGTGAGTGCATTTGGTATTACTAAGGAAAAGATGTTTGAGAAATTGAAATGTCTGAAGATAGATAAGTTATCTGGATTCTGGAATGGTTCCAGAACAGTGCAAATGTCACTACATTCATTAAGAAAGGTGGGAGGCAGGAGAAAGGGCATTTAGCCTGATTTCAGTGTTCTTATTAAGGATTAAGTTTCAGGGTACTAGAAGGCATATGACAAAAAACGCCAAAGTTAGCATGTTTATCCTAGGGAGAAATCTTACCTGAAAAATCCATTGCAATTCTTTGAGGAAATAACAGACAATATAGGCAAACAAGATTTAGTGAATGACCCCTCGATCATGACCCCACTAAGGAGCACCAGGCCATTGTCTCCCACACTATCACCAGCTTTATCTACTCAGGGGATCTCCCATCCGCTGCTACCAACCTTATAGTTCCCACACCCCGCACTTCCCGTTTCTACCTCCTGCCCGAGATCCACAAACCTGCCTGTCCAGGTAGACCCATTGTCTCAGCTTGCTCCTGCCCCACCAAACTCATTTCTGCATACCTCAACACTGTTTTATCCCCCTTTGTTCAATCCCTTCCTACCTATGTTTGTGACACTTCTCACGCTTTGAAATTTTTCAATGACTTTAAGTTCCCTGGCCCCCACCGCTTTATTTTCACCATGGATGTCCAGTCCCTACATACTTCCATCCCCCACCAAGAAGGTCTCAAAGCTCTCCGCTTCTTTTGGGATTCTAGACCTAACCAGTTCCCCTCTACCACCACTCTGCTCCATCTAGCGGAATTAGTCCTTACTCTTAATAATTTCTCCTTTGGCACTTCCCACTTCCTCCAAACTAAAGGTGTAGCCATGGGCACCGGTATGGGACCCAGCTATGCCTGCCTTTTCGTTGGCTTTGTGGAGCAATCCATATTCCAAACCTATACTGGTATCTGTCTCCCACTTTTCCTTCGCTACATTGATGACTGCATTGGCACTGCTTCCTGCACGCATGCTGAGCTCGTTGACTTCATTAACTTTGTCTCCAACTTTCACCCTGCCCTCAAGTTTACCTGGTCCATTTCCGACACCTCCCTCCCCTTTCTAGATCTTTCTGTCTCTACCTCTGGGGACAGCTTATCTACTGATGTCTACTATAAACCTGCGGACTCTCATAGCTATCTGGACTATTCCTCTTCTCACCCCCTCTCTTGAAAAAATGCTACCCCCTTCTCGCAATTCCTCCGTCTCTGCTGCATCTGCTCTCAGGATGAGGCTTTTCATTCCAGGACGAAGGAGATGTCCTCCTTTTTTAAAAAAAGGGGCTTCCCTTCCTCCACCATCAACTCCGCTCTCAAATGCATCTCTCCCATTTCACTCACATCTGCTCTCACTCCATCCTCCCGCCACCCCACTAGGAATAGGATTCCCCTGGTCCTCACCTACCACCCCACCAGCCTTCGAGTCCAACATATAATTCACAGTAACTTCCGCCACCTCCAACAGGATCCCACCACTAAGCACATCTTTCCCTCCCCACCTCTCTCTGCTTTCCGCAAGGATCGCTCCCTACACGTCTCCCTTGTCCATTCGTTCCCCCCCCCATCCCTCCCCACTAATCTCCCTCCCGGCACTTATCCTTGTAAGCGAAAAAAGTGCTACATATGCCCTTACACTTCCTCCCTCACGACCATTCAGGGCCCCAGACAGTCCTTCCAGAAGAGGTGACACTTCACCTGTCAGTCGGCTGGGGTGATATACTGCGTCCAGTTCTCCCGATGCGGCTTTCTATATATTGGCGAGACCCGCCATAGATTGGGAGACCATTTCGCTGAACACCTACGCTCTGTTCACCAGAGAAAGCAAGATTTCCCAGCGGTCACACATTTTAATTCCATGTCCCATTCCTATTCTGATATGTCTATCCACAGCCTCCTCTACTGTCAAGATGAAGCCACACTCAGGTTGGAGGAACAACACCTACTATTCCGTCTGGGTAGCCTCCAACCTGATGGCATGAACATTGACTTCTCTAACTTCCATTAATGCCCCACCTCCCCCTCGTCGTACGCCATCCGTTATTTAATTACATATATATATTCTTTCTCTCTCTGTCCCTCTCACTATACTCCTTGCCCATCCTCTGTGCTTCCCCCCTCCCCCTTCCTTTCTCCCTAGGCCTCCCGTCCCATGATCCTCTCATATCCCTTTTGCCAATCAACTGTCCAGCTCTTGGCTCCATCCCTCCCCCTCCTGTCTTCTCCTATCATTTTGCATCTCCCCCTCCCCCTCCCACCTTCAAATCTCTTACTAGCTCTTCTTTCAGTTATTCCTGAAAAAGGGTCTCGGCCCAAAACGTCGACTGTACCTCTTCCTAGAGATGCTGCCTGGCCTGCTGTGTTCACCAGCAACTTTTATGTGTGTTGCTTGAAATTCCAGCATCTGCAGATTTCCTCGTGTTCAGTGAACGATGTTTACTTAGATTTTCAGAAGGCCTTTGACATGCTGTTGCACATGAGGCTGCTAAACTAGATAAAATCCCAAGATATTAGATTAGATTATGAGGACACGCAGTCCTCTTTTTTTGTCATTTAGTAATGCATGCGTTAAGAAATGATACAATGTTCCTCCAGTATGATATCACAGAAACACATGACAAACCAAGATTGATAAACTGACAAAAACCACATAATTATAACATGTAGTTACAACAGTGCAAAGCAATACCGTAATTTGACAAGAATAGACCATGGCCATGGTAAAGTCTCAAAGTCTCTCGAAAGTCCCATCATCTCACGCAGATGGTAAACCTCCAGCGCTGCAAACTTGCCGATGCAGCGTCCTGGAAGCATCCGACCACGGTCTGACTCCGAGTCCGTCCGAAAACTCCAAGCCTCCGACCAGCTCTCTGACACCAAGCACTGAGCACTATCTCTGCCAAGCACATCAACCTGGGCCCCGGCAACAGGCAAAGCCGAGGATTTTGGGCCTTCACCTCCGGAGATTCTCAATCGCGCAGTAGCAGCGGCAGTGAAGCAGGCATTTCAGAATTTACTCCAGATGGTCCTCTGTGCTTCTCATGTCTGTCTCTATCAAATCAGGATTGTGCACAGCATCCTACTTCACAGATACAAGATCATTCGGAACAGCCGTGCGCACTGCGTCGCGCCACCATCTTCTCCTCCCTCCCTCCCTTCTATTACAAGAAGGATACTAGCATGGATAGAACAATGGCTGACTGGCAGGAAGCAAAGGGCATGAATAAAGAGTGTCTTTTTTTGGTTGGTTGCCAGTGACTAGTGGCGTTACCCATGGGGTGGTATTGGAAGCACTTCTTTTCATATAGTATGCCAGTAATTTATTGATGACCTAGTTTATCAGCAAAACAAAGATAGGTTGAGGGGCAACACACACAAAATGCTGGAGGAACTCAGCAGGCCAGGCAGCATTTATGGAAAAGAGTACAGTTGACGTTTTGGGCCAAGACTCTTCGTCAGGACTGGGAAGAAAAGCTGAGGAGAGTATTTAAAAGGTGGGGGGAGAGAGAGAAACACAAGGTGGTAGGTGAAACCTGAAGGGGGACAGATGAAGTAGAGAGCTGGGAAGTTGACTGGTGAAAGAGATACAGGGCTGGAGCCTTCTCGAAGGCTCTAACCCTATATCCCCTCCCCCTCTCCACCTTTTAAATGTATTCCTTAGCTTTTCTCCCGAGTCCTGCCAAAGGGTCTTGGCCCAAAATATCCACTCTACTCTTTTCCAGAGATGTTGCCTGGCCTGCTGTGTTCCCCCAACATTTTGAGTGTATTGCTTGGATTTCTAGCATTTGCAGATTTTCTCTTGTTTGTAGGTTGAGGGGCAGAAAATGTTGAGAAAGCAGAGAGTCTGCAGAAGAACTTAGACAGCTGATTGAAAGGATAAAAAAGTGGCAAATGAAATACAGTGTAGGAAAGTGTATAGTCATCCACTTTAATAATAGGCAACCGTTAGTCTCATGAGACCATGGATTTGCGCCTTGGAAAGTTTCCAGGGCTCAGGCCTGGGCAGGGTTGTATGGAAGACCAGCAGTTGCCTATGCTGCAAGTCTCCCCTCTCCACGCCACCAATGTTGTCCAAGGAAAGGGCACTAGGACCCATACAGCTTGGCACTGGTGTCGTCGCAGTGCAATGTGTGGTTAAGTGCCTTGCTCAAGAACACACGCTGCCTCAGCCAAGGCTCAAACTAGCGACCTTTAAATCAACAGGAATTCTGCAGATGCTGGAAATTCAAGCAACATACATCAAAGTTGCTGGTGAACGCAGCAGGCCAGGCAGCATCTATAGGAAGAGGCGCAGTCGATGTTTCAGGCCGAGACCCTTCGTCAGGACTAACTGAAGGAAGAGTGAGTAAGGGATTTGAAAGCTGGAGGGGGAGGGGGAGATGCAAAATGATAGGAGAAGACAGGAGGGGGAGGGATAGAGCCGAGAGCTGGACAGGTGATAGGCAAAAGGGGATACGAGAGGATCATGGGACAGGAGGTCCGGGAAGAAAGACAAGGGGGGTGGTGACCCAGAGGATGGGCAAGAGGTATATTCAGAGGGACAGAGGGAGAAAAAGGAGAGTGATAGAAAGAATGTGTGCTCCTGCCCCACCGAACTCGTTTCTGCATACCTCGACACTGTTTTATCACCCCTTGTTCAATCCCTTCCGACCTATGTTCGTGACACTTCTCACGCTCTTAAACTTTTCGATGATTTTAAGTTCCCTGGCCCCCACCGCTTTATTTTCACCATGGATGTCCAGTCCTTATATACTTCCATCCCCCATCAGGAAGGTCTCAAAGCTCTACGCTTCTTTTTGGATTCCAGACCCAATCAGTTCCCCTCTACCACCACTCTGCTCCGTCTAGCGGAATTAGTCCTTACTCTTAATAATTTCTCCTGTTGCTCCTCCCATTTCCTCCAAACTAAAGGTGTAGCTATGGGCACCCGTATGGGTCCTAGTTATGCCTGCCTTTTTGTTGGGTTTGTGGAACAATCTATGTTCCGTGCCTATTCTGGTATCTGTCCCCCACTTTTCCTTCGCTACATCGACGACTGCATTGGCGCTGCTTCCTGCACGCATGCAGAACTCGTTGACTTTATTAACTTTGCCTCCAACTCTCACCCTGCCCTCAAGTTTACCTGGTCCATTTCCGACACCTCCCTCCCCTTTCTAGATCTTTCTGTCTCTGTCTCTGGAGACAGCTTATCCACTGATGTCTACTATAAGCCTACTGACTCTCACAGCTATCTGGACTATTCCTCTTCTCACCCTGTCTCTTGCAAAAACGCCATCCCCTTCTCGCAATTCCTCCGTCTCCGCCGCATCTGCTCTCAGGATGAGGCTTTTCATTCTAGGACGAGGGAGATGTCTTCATTTTTTAAAGAAAGGGGCTTCCCTTCCTCCACTATCAACTCTGCTCTTAAATGCATCTCCCCCATTTCACGTACATCTGCTCTCACTCCATCCTCCCACCACCCCACTAGGAATAGGGTTCCCCTGGTCCTCACCTACCACCCCACCAGCCTCCGGGTCCAACATATTATTCTCCGTAACTTCCGCCACCTCCAACGGGGTCCCACCACTAAGCACATCTTTCCCTCCCCCCCTCTCTCTGCATTCCGCAGGGATCGCTCCCTACACAACTCCCTTGTCCATTCGTCCCCCCCATCCCTCCCCACTGATCTCCCTCCTGGCACTTATCCGTGTAAGCGGAACAAGTGCTACACATGCCCTTACACTTCCTCCCTTACCACCATTCAGGGCCCCAAACAGTTCTTCCAGGTGAGGCATCACTTCACCTGTGAGTCGACTGGGGTGATATACTGCGTCCGGTGCTCCCGATGTGGCCTTTTATATATTGGTGAGACCCGACGCAGACTGGGAGACTGCTTTGCTGAACACCTACGCTCTGTCCGCCAGAGAAAGCAGGATCTCCCAGTGGCCACACATTTTAATTCCACATCCCATTCCCATTCTGACATGTCTATCCACGGCCTCCTCTACTGTAAAGATAAAGCCACACTCAGGTTGGAGGAACAACACCTTATATTCCGTCTGGGTAGCCTCCAACATGATGGCATGAACATCGACTTCTCTAACTTCCGCTAAGGCCCCACCTCCCCCTCGTACCCCATCTGTTACTCATTTTTATGTACACATTCTTTCTCTCACTCTCCTTTTTCTCCCTCTGTCCCTCTGAATATACCTCTTGCCCATCCTCTGGGTCACCACCCCCCCTTGTCTTTCTTCCCGGACCTCCTGTCCCATGATCCTCTCATATCCCCTTTTGCCTGTCACCTGTCCAGCTCTCGGCTCTATCCCTTCCCCTCCTGTCTTCTCCTATCATTTTGGATCTCCCCCTCCCCCTCCAGCTTTCAAATCCCTTACTCACTCTTCCTTCAGTTAGTCCTGACGAAGGGTCTCGGCCTGAAATGTTGACTGCGCCTCTTCCTATAGATGCTGCTTGGCCTGCTGCGTTCACCAGCAACTTTGATGTATGAACCTTTAAGTCAGTAGACGAACACTTTAACCACTTGGCCACGCGCCAACACATGCACTTTAGTAGCAGGAATAAGGGCATAGTCTATTCTCTAAATGAGGAGAAAGTTGGAGATGCAAAGGGACTTGTGAGTCCTTATGCAGAATTCCCTAAAAGTTAATCTTATAAGTTGAGTTCGTGGTAAATTGCAATGTTAGCATTCAATTCTAGGAGACTAGAATATAAGAGGAATGATATGATATGGAGGTTTTATAAGACATTGGTCGGACTGTACTTAGAGTTTTGTGAGTAGTTTCAGAGGAGTTTCAGAGGTAGGTTCAGAGGAATTTCATAGAAATGGAAGGGTTAACACATGAAAAGCATTTCATAGCTCTAGGCATTTAGAAGAATGAGAAGCAATCTCTTTGAAACTTATCAAATATTGAAGGGCCTAGATAGAGTGTGAAGAGGATGTTTCCTATAGTAGGGGAATCTAGTACCAGAGGTTACAGCCTCAGAATACAGGGATATCCATTTAGACAAAGATGAGGAAGAATTTCTTTAGCCAGAGAGTAGTGAATTTGTTAAATTAATTGCCACAGATGGCTGTGGATGCTGAGTCATTGCATATATTTCAAGCAGAGGTTGTTGCATTCTTGATTAGTCAGGTAATCAAAGGCAAATGGGAGAAAGCAGGAGAATAGAATTGAGCGGGATGATAAATCAGCCATGTTTTATGTTTTATAGTCTTACGGTCTAATGGCCTGAAACCTACAATGAAAATAACAATACAGGCATTAATTAACGTATTAGAATGGAACAAATTTAATAGTTATTTATGGACTATGCATATGTTTAATTAAATGCCTAGAATTTCTTCGAGTAACTGCTTGTTGTTCTGCCGGTTGTGCTGTTGAAGCCTCCTGCAATTCAAAAGTGAATTGATAAGGACATCTTCTTAGTGAGAAATCTTCGATGTAATTGGCAGCTTAGAGCACTTGATGATGTCAATACTACCGTACATCGAAATGCCATTCAATTGAGAGGTAAACTAGATAACAAGGAGTCCTGTCCATAAACATTTCTGGGTCATTCTGAGTGGCTTTCTTTGGGGTTCAGTAAATGAGCTCTTCCCCTAGTGGCTGAATTACAGATATTTGGACTAAACCTACAAGGAAAAAAGAAATAATCTGTGGACATTGTGTAATTCTATTGATTTTCCAGGAAAATATCATATTAGTCTTAATGAAGCCAAGTAACTGAAACATATAATTTGGATATGTTTGATCAAATTGGAAGAATTCTTTTTATTATGAAAAACGTGAAACAAAATGTGTTTATAACTGAACTACATTTTATAAATACATAACCAGGTAAACATGCTGCCACATTAAAGACAATGATAATATTGAATAGTTCCATTCATGGATTCAATTGGGAAGATATAGTATTTGCTGCTGCCCTTTAGGAGTGCAGCTACAAAGGATCCCGGCCCCGGCAACAGGCAATAGGCAAGGCCAAGGATTTAGGGCCTTCCCTCCGGAGATTCTCGATCGCACAGTAGCAGCGGCAGCTGAGCAGGCATTTCAGAAGTTACTCCAGATGTTCCTCCGTGCTTCTTCATGTCTGTCTCTATCAAATCAGGATTGTGCACGGCATCCTACTTCACAGATACGATATTCATTCGGAATGGCGGCGCGCGCTGCTGTAATTTTATGAAAGCAAAGTCTGATTTTATTTTTGTTAGTGATTGGCTGAAGCATATCTAAAGAAATGGGATAATAAATGAAATTTCTCCTTTATACAAAAAAAATGAGACTACCTGTAATCCAGGGATTACTTCCACTGAATCCAGGGATTTCTAAATGTTAGCAGTAAATCTGTTTCTAATTGAAGATCTGATTGAATGTACAAACAAATATTTATGAAACTGATGTTAATGATGCTGGGAAGGTAATCACGTAATGAACACTGAGGTTAAACACAATTCATTACACCTAGAAATCTGTGAACAGTTTACCCAAAGGCTATTCCAAGTGGAAATAAATGCTCTGAAGTAGTAGCTTATTTCACAAATTAGAATTGTATTTCCAACCTTTGTCAGGCCTTGGCATTTCATTATTGTTGTAGCACACTGAGGCTTCCTCTGTGCACTTCTCACATTAACAGGAAATTTGTGAGTGCAACTTGATACTAGTTGCTCTCATCATGAGAAGAAAATATGTATCATCTGGCTATTACACAATTAATTACAGCAATGGCAATTATAAAAATTTGAAAGAGAAATAAATTATATATACAGTCATTCATTTTATTTCCTCCATAGTCTGTATTTCAAGCAAACAGGAACGGTAAATATTTAGCTCTTTTTGAAGTGTCAATTGTCACCCTCAAGACCATGGTTGAAATTGCTTTATTTCAAAGGTTCAAACGTCTAATTTAACATCAGAGAAATGTATCCCATGCAAGGCTTATTGAAGAAGCAAGGAGGCATGGGATCCAAGGGGACATTGCTTTGTGGATCCAGAACTGGCTTGCCCACCAAAGGCAGAGAGTGGTTGTAGATGGGTCATATTGTGTAGCCAAGTTTCCATCAAACTCAATATATAAGTTTGCTGATGACACAACAATTGTAGGCCATATCTTGGGTAATGATAAGTTTGAGTACAGAGAGGAAATTAAGAACCTGGTGGCATGGTGCGAAGACAATAACCTATCCCTCAACCTCAGCAAGATGAAGGAATTGGTTGTTGACTTCAGAAGGAGTAGTGGACCACACGACCCAATTTACATCGGTGGTGCGCAAGTGGAACAGGTCAAAAGCTTTATGTTCCTCAGGGTCAATATCACAAATGACCTGACTTGGTCCAACCAAGCAGAGTTCACTGCCAAGAAGGCCCACCAGCCCCTTTACTTCCTGAGAAAGCTAAAGAAATTTGGCCTGTCCCCTAAAACCCTCACTAATTTTTATAGATGCAAAATAGAAAGCATTATTCTAGGGTGCATCACAACCTGGTATGGAAGTTGTCCTGTCCAAGACCGAAAGAAGCTGCAGAAGATCGTGAACACGGTGCAGCATATCACACAAACCAATCTTCCGTCCGTGGACTCACTTTACACCGCATGCTGTCGGAGCTGTGCTGCCAGGGTAATCAAGGACATGACCCACCCAGCCAACACACTCCTTGTCCCTCTTTCCTCCGGGAGAAAGTTCAGGAGCTTGAAGACTCGTACGGCTAGATTTGGGAACAGCTTCTTTCCAACTGTGATAAGACTGCTGAACGGATCCTGACCCGGATCTGGGCCATACCCTCCAAATATCCGGACCTGCTTCTCATTTTTTTTGCACTACCTTACTTTGCATTTTTCTATTTTCTATTTCTGATTTATAATTTAAATGTTTAATATTTACTAATTTTAACTATTTTTAATATTTAATATTTGTAATCCAGGGAGTGTGAAGTGCAGAATTAAATATCGCTGTAATGATTGTACGTTCTAGTACCAATTGTTTGGGGACAATAAAGTATAAAGTATATTCTGCGTGGAAGTCGGTGACCAGTGGTGTGCCTCAGAGATCTGTTCTAGGACCCCTACTCTTCATGATTTTGAAAAAAGACCTGGATGAGGAAGTGGAGGGATGGGTTAGTAAATTTGCTGATAACACAAAGGTTGGAGGTGTTGTGGATAGTGTGGAGGGCTGTCAGAGGTTACAGTGGGACATTGATAGGATGCAGATCTGGGCTGAGAAGTGGCAGATGGAGTTCAACCCAGATAAGTGTGAGGTGGTTCATTTTGGTAGGTCCAATATGATATGACGGGATATAGTATTAATGGTAAGACTTTTGGCAGTGTGGAGGATCAGAGGGATCTGGGGTCCAAGTCCATAGGATATTCAAAGCTGCTGTGCAGGTTGACTCTGTGGTTAAGAAGGCATACGGTGCTTTGGCCTTCATCAATCGTGGGATTGAGTTTAAGAGCTGAGAGGTAATGTTGCAGCTATATAGGACCCTGGTCAGACCCCACTTAGAGTACTGTGTTCAGTTCTGGACATCTCACTACAGGAAGGATATGGAAACCATGGAAAGGGTGCAGAGGAAATTTACAAGGATGTTGCCTGGATTGGGGAGCATACCTCATGAGAATAGCTTGAGGGAACTCGGCCTTTTTTCCTTGGAGCGACTGAGGATGAGAGGTGACCTGATAGAGGTGCATAAGATGATGCGAGGCATTAATCGTGTGGATAGTCAGAGGCTATTTCCCAGGGCTGAAATGGCTAACATAAGAGGACACATGTTTAAACTGCTTGGAAGGAGGTACAGAGGAGATGTCAGGGGTAAGTTTTTTACGCAGAGAATGGTGAGTGCGTGGAATGGGCTGCCGGCGATGGTGGTGGAGGCGGATATGATAGGGTATTTTAAGAGACTCCTGGACAGGTACAAGGAGCTCAGAAAAATAGAGTGCTATAGGTAACCTTAAGTAATTTCTAAGGTAAGGACATGTTCAGCACAACTTTGTGGGCGGAAGGGCCTGTATTGTGTTGTAGGTAATCTATGTTTCTATGTTTCTAAATATATACAATGTACATCCTGAAATGCATTTTGTTCACAACCATCCACAAAAACAGAGGAGTGCTCCAAAGAATGAACAACAGTTAAATGTTAGAACCCCAAATTACCCCCCTCCCAGCTCCTCTCCCTCCCGTGCATAAGCCGCAGCAAGCAACAATCCCCCCTCCCCCACCAGCAAATAAAAGCATCAGCGCCCACCACTGAGCACTCAAGTGTGAGCAAAGCAATAGCAAAGATACAGACTTGCAGTTACCCCAAAGACTTCACGTTTCACCCAGTATACGGCGTACCACAGGTTCTCTCTCTCCCTAATAAGGGAGAAGGAGGTGTCTGCATTTTCCCAGCAAGCGGGAGGACATAATAAACAACTCGCTGGTTTATGATGTTCAAAGTCTGTTACGTCGCTCTTTTTGAGCTCCGTCCCTAAAGATAAGCCGACGACACAGTGTTCTCCTGTTGTGACACCGACACTTGATCCACCCGTCTCCAGAGCTCTGAGATCCTAGGCTTCCAAATCCGAGCTGGACTCTTAAGCTGAGCCCTTGGCATGCCGAACAACAGCCAGTTGTAAAACCCCGAGAAGGGGTCCCATTCCCACAAAGAACCAAAGTCAGCGTGTAACTCCAGGTCAGGATCTTCAAAAGTACCCTGAAAGGGAAAAATAAAGATATTAAAGATGGAAATAGAGCTGTTTCTGAAGATACAAGCAAAGGAGTTGCCATTTAGCGCCATCATTATTCCGCTCTGCCTCATAATATTCATTTTTTGTGCAAGCTAAGTATTTTTAAGTTATTTCTTCAGGGTGATCAGTGGAGAAAAGATGAAGAAAGATTGTTAATACCTCACACCTCTTTTCAAATGAGCAGCACAACAGTGGAAAATTTGAGCAGTTTCAAACTCCTGGTTGCACAACCTCTCATGGTCCGAGAACACATCCTCCACAGTAAGAAAGCTCATCAAAATCTCTACTTTCTGAGGAGACTGAAGAGAGCTGGTCGATGCACACCAGGACTCATGACCTTCTACAGATGAGCAGTCTGTTTTGTTGTGGTAGCCTTACATTGCTAATTACATTGGTGTCAAAACACAAATGCCAAGAGACCAGAATAAAGCAATGTGTCCCATTATTTGTTGGAAAAACTAAACTCATATTTCATGCTTACTACATAGCTCCATCTCACACTACTTTATATATATTGTTGAAAATTCATTGCAATTTACAAATTAAAAAATGCTGTTGATCCTGGGGGTAGGAAGATGAGCGATGCAGCTAAAAATGAGGCCACTGATTTATACACTGTGATACCAATGCCATCGTGCTGAGTCTTGATCTTAAATTGATCTTTTCATCTGACAAGCAAACACCTGCAGGAGGAGAATGGAGTCCTAGACACAGATATTGGATTCCAGTAATGCCTTTGAGACAATCAACAGTAGCGATCAAATCCTGATCACGTGGTCAGTGGGGATTCCCTCACGATCAATACTGACATTAATGGCAGATCATGGGCCAGGAGTGAGCTGGTGGCAAGTTTGAAAATGTCACTTCAGATGTCTCATGGGGCGTAAAGAACAGCCTAATTTCATTCTTTGTTTTCCTCATATTACATCAAGCTTTTCCAAATTAGTTCACATTTATCACTTGCCTGCCAATGTCTCAACTTATTCCTGTCCTAAGGTATTTCAATTTTTTTTGCAATTCACTAAATCCTCTGTATCTGTGCCAAAAGTAAATTTTAAATTTGATGGAGTTTGATTAAAGCCAAATAGAGAATTAACATCTAGAACCACATTTGTCCCAGTGCTCATCCTGAGGCACAACTTGTGGGAATACATTACGACGCACATCTCGCAAATCCAATCATTCTCCAATTTCACCAACACCCATTTTCTCAATCCTTTAATTCATGTTCACTAGTGACTTTGTATCTAAACCGCCACTGTGGGTGCTTCAGCCTTGGAGAATCAGGTGTTTCAGAGAGCAGTGTCCCAGGCCTCATCATCTTCAGCTGCCTCAGTAATGAACTTCTACCCATATACAGTATTGAGCAAAATTCTTAGTCACATATATGTAGCTCGGGTGTCTAAGGCCTTTACACAGCACTGTATTTGTCAATGTGGAGCAGAGAGTGAGATTATAAATCTGGTGGGAGTAAAGGCTGTTGGGAATGTTGAGGGAGGAGAGTGGGACAGGTGGCATAGAAGATGTACCAGGGCAAACATCCAGCCCTGAGACACCTGGCAAGGTCACTTGATTCCAAACAATTGGTTTATTGATCATTACAAAATGTCTCTCAGTATCCCTTCCCTCTCCTTTCCCCTTTCCCAACCATGATTTCCCCCTTCCCACTCTCAGTCCACAATAGAGACCCATAGCAGAATCGGGTTTCTCATCACTCACATATGTAATGAAGTTTGCTTTTTGCAGCAGCAGCAATACAATGCAATGCATAAAATTACTATAGTTCTGTGCAAAACTGTAAGGCATTCTATATATAGGCAAACTTTTGCACTTTTGCACAATACCATAAGCTGAGAAGTGAGGATGTTAACTAATAACAGCAGAACATGCAGATCTACTTGCATTTCTTTAGAAAGTGCATGCTGAAAGATCCAGGCCATATTCAAGCAGCTGGCACTTTCCTCCATGTACATATATGCCAGGCAATAACCATTTCCCATTACCATTACTGTTTAAGTGTTGACAATCATTAAATTCTAGGCTGAGGAAGGTGAAGAGGTCACCACTGAACCTTAAACTTAACTGGATCGCTGCATAAGTTTGCTCATTTGTTTTGTGCCATATTATGAGGTATGGGTAATTATGGTCTTTCTATGACCATAGTTGTTCTTGGCAAATTTTTCTACAGAAGTGGTTTGCCATTGCCTTCTTCTGGGCAGTGTCTTTACAAGAGGGGTGACCCCAGCCATTATCAATACTCTTCAGAGATTGTCTCTCCTGCCATTAGTAATCGAATAACCAGGAATTGTGATACGCACCAGCATCATCCACTACCTGCTCCCATAGCTTCACGTGATCCTGATCAGAGAGGCTAATCAGATGCTACACTTTGCCCAAGGATGACCTGCAAGCTAGTGGAGGGAAAGAGCACTTTACACCTCCTTTGGTAGAGGCCTATCTCCACCCCACTGCCTTACTTACATAAATGCCCAGATTAAAAGAGCAGGTTAGAGGCTGGATAATCTGTAGCAACTCACTCACTCTCTGTGACTTGTATCAGTTATAAGGCAAAAGCGTGAAGGGAAACTCTCCATTACTTGACACAGTTCAGGAAATAAGCATATGCATTATTGGCACCTTACTCGCCAACATAAAGATTCATTGCTTTGGCATAAGCATGTCAAAGCTCCCATCGGCATCATATACAGAATGCCTAGCAGATACTCATCTAAGCTCCAACAACATTTCCCAAATCTCCCAAAAGGCAAAGGCAGCAGCTGCATTGACACATCACCATCAGTAGATTCTCTTTCAGATACACATCATCGCACTATCCTGCATTATCAGTAGTCTTTCATCATCAGAAATGATACCTTGGAATTTCCCTTTGTCTTCCCTCTACTGCCCACTCCCATGCACATATGCAATATTTTAACTGTATTTTCTTCAGAAAGATTTCAGTGGTTCTAAGGAGTTCAGATCCCAACATGTCAGTTCATGGCCTCCTCTACTGCCATGATGAGGCCACGCTGAGGATGATGGAGCAACACCTTATATTCCATGCGGGTAACCTCCAACCTGCTGGCACGAACATCGATTCCAGGAATATCCTGCCCCTTCACTGTTACCCATTCCAATTTCCCTCTCTCACCTTATCTCCTTATCTGCCCATCACATCCCCCGGTGCTTCTCCCTCTTCCCTTTCTTCCATGGCCTGCTGTCCTCTTCCATCAGATTCCCCTTCTCCAACCCTTTATCTCTCCGCCAATAAACTTCCCTCTTCCAGCAATAAACTTCCCAGTACTTTACTTCACCCCTCTCCCTCTCCTGGTTTCACCTATCAGCTACTACCTTGTATTTCTTTCTCCCCTTCCTCCACCTTTCTACTCTGACTTCTCATCTTTTTTCTTCAGTCCTGATTAGGGTTTCAGCCTGAAACATCGAATGTTTACTCTTTTTCATGGATGTCGCCTGGTCTGCTGAGTTCCTCCACCATTTTGTGTGTGTTGCTTAGATTTCCAGCCTCTGCAGCTTTTGTCTTGGTTCTAAAGGGTGAGTCAAAATCTTCTTAAGGCAATTATGAATGGACAGCAAATGCTAATTCAGTCAACCCTACCTTCACTCCATTGGTAAATAATTAAATAAAAGTCTTAAGGAGTCTTTGTAAGAATGGCAGCATTCTCAGCCATTCTCAGCCAGCAGGTCAGATGTGGGATTATTCAGCTGTGTTAAGGTCCACTCACAGATGTCGAGATAATGATGCAGCCCCTGTCCACTTCCACCCTAAGTTGGTTCATATTTTTACAATGCTGGTACGTGGAAGGAACAATTCAAACTCTGATTCCAATTCAAACTCATAATGCAGCACAAATGTGCTGCATTATGTTCCATGGAACTGAACGTATATTATCAAAATTCCAAGGGTTAACATGGAACAGAAACTTAACACTCAATAAATATTCAGGTTCAAATTTAACTTTAATTTTTATTCAATCAAACACATGAATAGAGCCAAACAAAACATTGCTCCTCTGGGGCCAATTTGGAAAACACAGCACCAACAAACACACACAACACACAACACACAGCACATGTAATTGTGATAGCAGAAAACAACTATACAGTTACAAAAAGTAATACTAAAAAGTAGTAACATAGCCCAAATCCCTGAGTGTCACAGCCTGTAGATTGATGATGCATGGAATGTTGTCCTGGCAATACTGCAAGTACAATCCACAGTAGTGACTCATATTGTGGAGTGCAGCCGCAGTCAAAGACAATCCAGCTTGTCTTCAGGGAGCGAAATCTGGAGAGCAGCCCTGACGGGAGGGACGCGTTCTCTCCATAATCCAGTGCCGAATTCAGCGACACACAGCCAGCTGTGGCGGCCGCAACAGGTGACCCTGATGCATATATGAGGCCTGGTCTGTGCCACAACCATGGCCATGTAACTCCCCCGCCGTTGGTTTTTCCAGTGAACCAGTGAATTGGATTCACAGCATTCTGCATTAGTGTTGTCCAACAGGGTCTTGCTGTCATAACAAATAAGTCCAATATCTGCCAGATCACACACCATCTTTGTGCACTGCTGCTGACTCCTTCTTTCCTGGGTGGCTGAAGCAGGCTGTGAGATGGTGCTCAACAAGTCCAGCTCCATCACTATCCAGCAACTTGCTAGCGTGGGAGACCTGCAGTGCTCGATGTTCTTGATAAGCAGCAGTGTCTTGCGATCATAAATAAGAGATTAAGTATGAACAATTGCATTTTTGGTTGGACCCAGGGAGGCTCCTGTATCAAAACATGCTGCCATTTTACCAGATGGTGCAAGAAGCCAGATCTGTGGCCTGTGATAAATAACATGCAGTGTTTACTAATTCTCTAAGTACTTTCCAAAATCAACAAGGCACGTCAACTGTGTGAAGGGACACTGAAATTGCCTGTAAGAATACAATTTCAAAAACTTCGATGTATCCAAAATGAAGCAGCCCATTGGAAGTGTTGTCCTGCACCCCCTTGAGCAGTGCATCCATTCTAACAAAATAGGAGTACTACCGAAAATGAATCAACAAATAGAGTGAAAAGGGAAGCAAGGACATAGCCAAAGGTTCACCAGCACATTTCTCTCCAAACCTCACCTCACTCTGATCTGAAACTATACAGCTCTTCCCTCTTCATCACTGGATAATAATTCTAGATCTCTGTGCCTAATCATACGGTAGAGGTTGCAACCACATGGACGATAATAGGGAAAGTAGGAATGAGTGATCAAAGGTGACCTTACCAGTGCCACTGTC
Organism: Mobula hypostoma; assembly: GCF_963921235.1. NCBI lineage: Eukaryota > Metazoa > Chordata > Chondrichthyes > Myliobatiformes > Myliobatidae > Mobula > Mobula hypostoma. Next base: position 216,102,831 of record NC_086098.1, on the reverse strand, counting down.
ATTCAGAGCAACAATAAAACTGAACAGAAATTTCTTAACACCTGTTGCCAATGCATTTTAAGTGGTAATTCTGAATATGCATAAGAGGAGCTCCACTCTACCCAACAATAAGTTTAACTAAATTTTACACCCCATTTTACCAGGTTTTGCAAATCTATATCAGGTTCAGGTAAGAAATCTGGACTCTCCCCTTTAACAAGAGCAAGTGTTAACTTTCGTATTGTTTTGAAGGCTTAACTTGCTCTTCCAATCACCCTTTCTGCATGTACAAGCCAAATAATTTGCCAGATAATCTGCAGTAAAATTGATTGAGGGCATTATACAAAATGATTGTGGCTCAGTATTGAGGTATAAATTTAGATACCTATTTATTGAACTGTTTTCAGCATGTGTTGAATCAAAACTTAAGCTCCAAAGTGCAGGAGGGAAAGGAACCTAAACAAACCAAAAAAACAGTTATCGAATATAAAAATTGTTTGTTATCCTTCAGTTAAATTGCAATGGTAATTAGCTAATTTATCACCATCAAAATTAAACCATAAAATTATTTCATGATTGAATGGAACAGCTTTACAGCTTAGTTTTAATCTGCTAAAACAAGCAAGCTTTAATTATTTCTATTCATGTGTAAAATTTACAATAGTTTCAAAAGAATTTCTTGAACTCAATTTTATTTATATACTGCATTATCATGTATTATAGTAAAGATTAGCAAGATTTAAGGGGTACTCAACAGCTCAGGTAGCATATGTGGGGGGAACTGGGCACCCTCATCTAGAAAACCCTTCATCTTGACTTGTCTGCTGTCCATTTCCCTCTACAGATGGTACATAACCCATGGAGTCCCTTCAGATCTTGTTTGTTGATCCAGATTCCATCATCTGTTGTTGCTTGAGCCTCTGTAGACTTAAATTAAGCTGTGCTTAGTAGAAAAACTGAACTGTCTATGACCAGGTCGTTAGGGGTTCTGAAACTGTTTTCAATTTCATGTGTGAATTACTCAATTTTGGCATGAATCTCTTCATTAATTTTTGTGCACAGTGCTTAGGCATTTTAAAAGTATGCAGGGCAGCTGGGTTGTAATTCAAATCCTTATATCATGCTGATTTGACAACAACACAAGAGATTCTACAACTACTGGAAATCTTTAGCAGTACACACAAAATGCAGATCCAGGTCCACTATTGCATTCAATGTTCCCATTTTATAGATATGTAAAAAGGAAAAGACTGGTAAAGACAAATGTAGGTCCCTTACAGACAGAAACAGGTGAATTGATTATGGGGAGCAAGGACATGGCAGACCAATTGAATAATTACTTTGGTTCTGTCTTCACTAAGGAGAACATAAATAATCTTCCAGAAATAGTAGGGGACAGAGGGTCCAGTGAGATGGAGGAACTAAGCGAAATACATGTTAATAGGGAAGTGGTGTTAGGTAAATTGAAGGGATTAAAGGCAGATAAATCCCCAGGGCCAGATGGTCTGCATCCCAGAGTGCTTAAGGAAGTAGCCCAAGAAATAGTGGATGCATTAGTGATAATTTTTCAAAACTCGTTAGATTCTGGACTAGTTCCTGAGGATTGGAGGGTGGCTAATGTAACCCCACTTTTTAAAAAAGGAGGGAGAGAGAAACCGGGGAATTATAGACCGGTTAGCCTAACGTCGGTGGTGGGGAAACTGCTGGAGTCAGTTATCAAAGATGTGATAACAGCACATTTGGAAAGCGGTGAAATCATCGGACAACGTCAGCATGGATTTGTGAAAGGAAAATCATGTCTGACGAATCTCATAGAATTTTTTGAGGACGTAACTAGTAGAGTGGATAGGGGAGAACCAGTGGATATGGTATATTTGGATTTTCAAAAGGCTTTTGACAAGGTCCCACACAGGAGATTAGTGTGCAAACTTAAAGCACACGGTATTGGGGGTAAGGTATTGATGTGGATAGAGAATTGGTTAGCAGACAGGAAGCAAAGAGTGGGAATAAACGGGACCTTTTCAGAATGGCAGGCAGTGACTAGTGGGGTACCGCAAGGCTCAGTGCTGGGACCCCAGTTGTTTACAATATCTATTAATGACTTGGATGAGGGAATTAAATGCAGCATCTCCAAGTTTGCGGATGACACGAAGCTGGGCGGCAGTGTTAGCTGTGAGGAGGATGCTAAGAGGATGCAGGGTGACTTGGATAGGTTGGCTGAGTGGGCAAATTCATGGCAGATGCAATTTAATGTGGATAAATGTGAAGTTATCCACTTTGGTGGCAAAAATAGGAAAACAGATTATTATCTGAATGGTGGCCGATTAGGAAAAGGGGAGGTGCAACGAGACCTGGGTGTCATTATACACCAGTCATTGAATGTGGGCATACAGGTACAGCAGGCGGTGAAAAAGGCGAATGGTATGCTGGCATTTATAGCGAGAGGATTCGAGTACAGGAGCAGGGAGGTACTACTGCAGTTGTACAAGGCCTTGGTGAGACCACACCTGGAGTATTGTGTGCAGTTTTGGTCCCCTAACCTGAGGAAAGACATCCTTGCCATAGAGGGAGTACAAAGAAGCTTCACCAGATTGATTCCTGGGATGGCAGGACTTCCATATGAAGAAAGACTGGATGAACTAGGCTTGTACTCATTGGAATTTAGAAGATTGAGGGGGGATCTGATTGAAACGTATAAGATCCTAAAGGGATTGGACAGGCTAGTTGCAGGAAGATTGTTCCCGATGTTGGGGAAGTCCAGAACGAGGGGTCACAGTTTGACGATAAGGGGGAAGCCTTTTAGGACTGAGATTAGGAAAAACTTCTTCACACAGAGAGTGGTGAATCTGTGGAATTCTCTGCCACAGGAAACAGTTGAGGCCAGTTCATTGGCTATATTTAAGAGGGAGTTAGATATGGCCCTTGTGGCTCCGGGGATCAGGGGGTATGGAGGGAAGGCTGGTGCAGGGTTCTGAGTTGGATGATCAGCCATGATCATAATAAATGGCGGTGCAGGCTCGAAGGGCTGAATGGCCTACTCCTGCACCTATTTTCTATGTTTCTATGTTTCTATTACATCCTCCTTTACATCAGTGAGACCTGACAGAAATCGGGTGATTCACTTTATCTATCAGAAAAGGCAAGATCTCCTGGTGGCTATCCATTTCAATTTGAATTCCCATTCTGACATGTCTGTCCTTGGTTTCCTCTACTGCCACAATGAGGCCATACTCAAGTGGTAGGAGTAAGAGCTTATATCCCATCTGGGTAGATTCCAATCTCATGGCATATACATCAATTTCTCTGACTTCTGGTAACCACTCCCCCTTTTTACTCTCTCTCTGTTTCCATTCCCATTCCCCGTTCTATTACCCTCTCTCCCCTTTTCTTTTCCCCATTTGTCCATCACCTCCCTCTAGTTTCCCTCTTTCTACTACCCTTTCTTCCAAGGTCCATTGCACTCTCCTGTTTGATTCCTTCTTTTCATCCAATTGCCTTTCACCTCCCAGTTTCTTACTCTATTCCCCTCACCCCTCACAGTCCCCTAGTGTCACTTACCACCACACCCCTCCCCCAGCTTGTACTGCTACCCCATCCCCCCACCTTCTTATTCAGACTCCTGCCCCTTCCTTTCCAGTCCTGATGAAAGGTCTTAGCTCAAAATGTTGACTGCTTATTCCTCTCCTTTAAATGTTGCTTGACTTGCTGAGTTCCTCCAGCATTTTGTGTGATTTGGCACCAATACTGCTTGCTGGGGCTGTGGAAACCCAGCTAACAATTGCTTAGCACGCACGGGGTACCTGGTATTTAATGCAGGAAAAACAAAGATCAAAAACCTGTAAACAACAGGAATTCTGCAGATGCTGGAAATTCAAGCAACACACATAAAAGTTGCTGGTGAACGCAGCAGGCCAGGCAGCATCTCTAGGAAGAGGAACAGTCGACGTTTCAGGCCGAGACCCTTCGTCAAAAACCTGTACTATTTAAAGAGACATTCAGTCCCATAATTGTACTAGTGATTGAATTAAGGGAGAGATAATTGTGCATATTTACAGCAATTTCATTATTTTAGTAATCCCAGCATTTAATGTGATTTATTTGAAGTGATAGCAGCTCCAGGCCTTGGTGGCCATACCTTGGGCATAAAGGAAACCTTCACCATTGATGGTGCAGAAGGAATATAGTTGACTGGGTTTTTGGAATCACAACAACAAATGGGATATCACCTCCTATCTTCTTCCACTGAGCAATGGAATACTGTGAACTACCATTTATCACTGGGTGCAAGCAAAAAGGAACTCAATCCATGTTAGCTAGATTCAACTGCTCCTAGATGTTCTCAAAGTCAAATCCATGGCTAGTGGATATAATAGTCGAAAAACAAAAAGATTGCTTCTATTGGAGAACTGAAGCACTCAGCAGCCCAGGCAGCCTATTTGGAGAAAGAAATGCAAGGTATGTTTCAGGATAGTGACTTTTTAAACAGTTGGTTCTGACTAAACATTGAAACCATGATAATTTGGTGGGAAGTTAAACTTTGTGTAAATTCCGTCTAGGTTAATTACACTTTATAATACTGATATACACTTTACAGTGCTGTGAATGTTTTGTGCATTCCGACTGAGTCCTTTTTCATAGAGTTATAAAATCATGTATAGGTTTGTTTGATCTATGTAGCCTTACAGTTTGTGAAAATAGGTCCATAAGCTCCAAGAGAAAGATTGTAGTAACTATATTTAAAGACTTGTTTACATCTCAGCATTGATCTATTACAAGTCGATGTTCTTCTGAGTCCTTTTGACATTTTGATGATGAGTAATGACTTTCATAGATTAAGTAGTCCAATTACAATAGGAAAGATAACAAAGTGAGTGTGGACATGCTAGCTGGAATAAAACTCAAGATGGATAACCAGTAGGCTTTGCAATGCATTTACAAAAAGTGGAACTATTGTTCATAGAAATATATTACTCTCCTGGAGATCATTTATTTGCAGAAATGTAGGTTGTGTACTTTCTTTTAAAAAAGTAATAGCACCCAAGATAATTGTTCTCAATGACAGATAACATTATTCCGGTAGCTCAAAATAGTGGGAAAAAATCGTCTGCACATTTGGAGATAATGAAGGGAAGCAGGAGTCAATTTAGGATGAAAGATGATATACTGGGAGAGAAGCAGGAAGAATTGCAAGGCTACCAATAGGGATCTGTGGGCTTCTGTTGGAAGTCAAGACAGAACCTCCAAAGAAGTGCTATCAATAGCCATTCACACTGCTTCCTCAAATCCTGTGCCTTGGCGGTGAGGAGAAAATGGGAAAACAATGTCTTCATTCAAAAATATATTTACAATTATGTTACTAAAACTCTTACTACTGCTTAGGAATAACTCATTTACAATTGTTTTACTCATGTTGATCAGAATGAGTACTATTCCAAGTGATAAAACTGGACTTTTAAAGAGATTATTGCACAAAGTACAAGTTAATCTATTGCCATACATTGCAAAATGTGGAAAAGACACCGACAGTTTGAGATATAATATGGAGCATACAAATTTGATAAATGCAAATTTCTTTAATCTCACACATCATACATTATACTTGCCTGAGAGTTGCTCTTATTTTCTATGGTAAGTGAGCCATTAATGCTGTGTGCATAGAGCCTATTTCATCAAGGGAATTTTCACAGGGGAAAAATAGTCTTGATGTTGATGATCGTCTGTTAAAACAAACTTGGAAATCATGTCACCGTTTTCTCTATTTCTTTGCAACATAGAATTTGCATGATGAAAAATATAGCCTTCAGACAAAATAGATGCTGAGTTCAGAGAAAAGCTGAAAAGCTGAAAAAGAAAAGCTGAAGCAGACATTTAAATGCTTTTTTAAATCAACAGATTTTCCTTTGGAGACTGCAAAATCTTATGCATTAAAATCAATGCATAGCCATATAATTTTGAATGCAGATTTTAAAAGATAGAACCAGATTTTACCTTGGACTGTTTACACATGCATTGGCTGACTTTCTGGAAATTACAATTAACCCTGTGCATTATTAAGTACAAAATGTTACAAGTTCAGCACATGAGAAGACACAATTTTACAATATTGAAATAAATGTCATGCAGATATGCTTTCCCCATGAGAATTACAGAAAAGTATTAATGTTAAGACAGTGAAATTAGTCTTTGGATGCAATGTAAAGCAAGCGATTATAGATGAGATTTACATTACTACTGACCTTATTTTCCATTCCAATTATTTAGCCTTCCATGTTTTCTACAGGAAAGTTACTTCATGTCAACAGCTTCTTTCTATAATGACCAACATTGTCCCTTTGCCTCCCTAGTTTATGGACCTGGATCCTTGTTAGTCTGTTAATATATTCATTGTGGTTTTGGCTACGAATTGACTATACTCATACAGAAAGAGATAGATGTGAACAAAATATGTTGTTACCTATGTAATGGTGAGTTTAACCAGAGCTGAAATATATTCACCATCATGAATAGCTGTAAGGCAGAAGATAAGGTATTCAAACCTTTTTTCTTTCCTTCAGGGGCTTTTAAGCTGTGGCATAAACCATCCAAATCTAATCTACTCATTAAATTTTTAATTATCCTCAAGTCTGGCATATTATCAATAACAAATCTTTCAAATGATGGCACTCATTAGCATCATTTAAATCTTTTACTGAATAATGGATGCATGACTTAATGGTAAAGATAGTGGTGAATTAGCAATGGCTTAGAAACAATTTAGGAATGATCCTGGAATACATTAATGGGGTAGCAGAGATTATCAGTATCCAAATAACATCGTCAATGCAAAAAAAAATACTGTGAGCAATGTAGACTAGACTGCAAATGCTCCATGACATATTTTGTTCTGTTGTTTCTCAATCTACCCCAATTTATTCAAACCAGTTTTCAGTCAAACTGATTAAGAACACCTTCCAGAAAAAGGACATACTTATTACTAACTGTTACTGGCAGCTATTTACTTATTCTACATGTGACCTATTTGCAAAGGAAATATGCTTTCATTATCCACAAGTGGCGATTAATGTTGAATAATTAGTGAATAGGGGCTTTCTTCTTTTTATTTTGCATTTCTTAATGTGAGATTTGAAAATACGATGATTCATTTTGCCAAATATAGAAGTCTCAATAGGATATGTATACTGTTTGAATTGTTGAATGAATGCCTGCATATATCTGGTTCAGTTATATGCAATATTTTTAATAATGGCAAGTCCATAGCCCAGAATGTTCCATGAAGGCATTTCATAGCTGCTGAATGAAATTGCTTTGTTCAAAGTTGATAAATGTACGTGGTGACTTTAGTTCTGTTCAGCCATATTAACCAGTACATTTTTGAGGTCTGCAAATTAAAGAATGGGCAAAAAAAATGGCAGATGGAACACAATGCATGACAATGCATTTTGGTAAAAGGAACAATAATGCGCACTATTATCTAAATGGGGAGAAGATTCAAACCTCAGAGGTAAAGAGGGACATAGGAGTCCTCATGCAAGACTCCTAGAAGGTTAATTTACAGGTTGAGTCAGATACAAATATAATGTTGGCATTTATTTCAAGGGGAATAGAATATAAAAGCCAGGAGATAATGCTAAGACTTTATAAGACACTAATCAGGCTGCATTTGGACTACTATCAACAGTTTTGGGCACCTTATCTTAGAAAGGATGTATCTTCATTGAAGAGAGTCCAGAAGAGGTTCACGAGGATGATTCCAGGAATAAAGAGGTTAACATAGAGGACCGTTTGGCAGCTTTGGGCCTGTGATCACTGAAATATAGTAGAATACAGGGGGATATCATTGAAACCTACCAAATGTTGGAAGGACCAGATAGGCTTGATGTAGAAAGGATGTTTCCTATGTTGGGGGTATCATGAAGGACTAGAGGGGACAACCTCAAAACTGAGAGGTGACCCTTTAGAACAGAGGAATTTTTTTAGCCAGAGAGTAGTAAATCTGTGGAATGCTCTGCCACAGACTGTGTTGAGGCCAAGTCTGTGCATATATTTAAGGCAGAATTTGATCATTCCCTGATTAGTCAGGGCATCAAAGGGTATGGTTAGAAGGCAGAAGTATGGGATTGAGTGGGATCTGGGATCAGTCACGATAGAATGGTGGAGCTAACTCAATCAGCTGAATGGCCTAATTCTGCTCCTATGTCATGTGATATTTTGGTCTTCTCCATTTAACTAACTTTTCCATTTAATAGATTTATTCCTTCAGTATGTGCCATGTCGTATGACATGGGAAACTATGGTCTTTCCATGACCATGATTGTCCTTGGTAAATTTTTCTACAGAAGTGGTTTGCCATTGACTTCTTCTCGCCAGTGTCTTTATAAGATGGGTGACCCCAGTCATTATAAGTACTCTTCAGAGATTGTCTGCCTGGTGTCAGTGGTCACATGACCAGGATTTGTGATATGCTCCAGCTGCACATAGAACCATTGACCACATACTCCCATGGATTCACATGACTCTTCCGATCTGTAAAGATGCCCAAGGGCATATCCGGAGCCCCTGCATCCTTCCCGTGGGGCATGAGGAAGACCACGGGGCAAGTGAAGGTGTGTGGAGTTTTAGTGTATGTGGATGACAGCCTAGAGCTTGAATTCGCTTCGGGGTCTATGAGGTGAGGTGAGTGGCTGAGCCCGGGCGACAGAAGCGAAGTGTCACATGTGGAGGAGTTTTTGGCCGGAAGAGTTTGGTGCAATGTGAGAAAAATGACCCGACATACCAATTGAACTTCCTGGTGTTGGAACAGACGGTGGTGGACCTGGTGATGGAAACCCAGGTCGTCAATCTGAATGACACACAGGGGAGAGAGGGGATTTGCACCGCTGAACTGAGTGCTCAGAAATGCCGGCCAGAGACTGAGTGCCGCACTTGTGGGATGACCATTGCAGACTTGGAATTCACACTCGTCAACCTGGAGAAGGAGCAACGGAATACCGAGCCGACACTGCGGTCATGTACTGATGAATTAATCCAGCGAGAAGAAACAATGACCCACCTTCGAAGGGATCAACAGAAACTCAAGACATCGACTCAGAAAAGACTGGATTACTTACAAGTTGGGGAAGGTCAAGGAAGTGTTCTGACTAAGGCCAACAGAAAACCGAGAGCCCAGGGAGGGGGTTTTGACTGCACTCCCGAGGAGGTGAAGAAATGGAGGACAGATCTTGGGAAAGGGAGGCGGATGCTTGAAAGGAACCTGAAGATGACTATCGACAGTTTAAATGAAGTGGAAAAACTGAAAGTTGACCTGGAAGAAGCTGGTGGAGTCCCAGATTGAGATGTCCAAGAACCGTGAGTCATAACTGCTGAGGCTGTGGCGAGAGTTGAAGGAGTCCCTGAAGAAGCTGACGTCTCGACTGCAGGAGGCTGAACGGGTCACCCTGGCTAAATGTTTCAGTTTGGAGAAACTCAAACAGCAGCTACCGATCAAGGGAATGAGGAAGAATCCGGATTCGAAGGATGATGCGCTGGACATGTGGTACATGCTGCCTTTCGCTAACTTCCCCATGATTCAGGAAGAGACCTTTGGCCCTTCTCCCACTGAATCAGGTGTAGTGGGGAGGGCTAGCTGTGGGCATCCTGAGTTACGGCAGGACCAGGAAGGAAAAGAAGCGGGGCCCCGGACACGGGACGGGGACTCCATGTTGTAATGGTGGCCTGAATGTTTCTATTGATACAGCTATTTCAACTGCTTCTTTAAATGTAAGTTGTGCTTCTGTTGGAGCCATTGTTGAATATTTTCTTGTTAGATTCCACAAACTAACAAGATCTTCCAGTGTATCATTAAGGTCTTTATTGAACTGACAACTCTCAGGCAATCTCTTCAATTCGGCTGTGTACACAGGAATGGTCTCCCCTTCTTTTTGATTCCTCTTCTGAAACCTAAAGAGTTCTGCAGTCAACAGAGGTTTTCATTTTAAATGTTCCTAAATTACTTTCACGATATCAGCAAACCTCATTTTGGCTGATTGGGTTCAGGCAGTTAAACTTCCACACAAACTGTATGCCTTTAAACCCAATGCACTCACAAAACTGGCACTCGCTTCCCATTGGTTATTTTGTTTGCTTCAAAATACTGCTCAATTGGCTCAGTATGCATGAGCCAGTTATCCATTGTGTTATCAAATGCATCAATCTTTCTGATGTAGTCAGCCATTTCTGTTTTTTAATAATTATTATCAACCAGAACTCACTGATTATGAGCCCATAAATTTTTCCTGTTTCTGCCATTTTTAATTCAACATTTTCTGTCCTTTCCTGAATAAGCACGTGCTGTACTTTATTTTAACTCAGATGTCTCACTGTACTTTTTGTAACTCAAACATTTTGCTGCACTTCAGCAGGTAGGTAGACATCTGAAGTTCATTTAAAACTTCCTCATTATCTCATTATCGTTGTTATGCTTTGTAACTCCAAAAAATAGGAACTAATTGAAAGGAAAAGATGGGAGTCCAAGAGATGATGTCTTAGCAATAACTAAGTAGTGGGCACATATGATGTGGTAGCATCATGACATATGCAATTCGCTTATATTTACATATCATCCGTAATGAATTATTTAAAAGGACGAGAATGCATAATTGAACAATATATTTACAATATTACTCAATTATGAATTAAATTCAAAACGGTGTAGGTGACCGACCATGTTGGATTTGTCACGTGTTACAAAGGAAGTCTGGGAAATGCATCTACAACAGAAGCACTGGGAGAACTCTAGCCTTCTGCAGCTCTTATTTCTCCCTTCACTCATTACGAGAAATGTTCTATGACATGGGCAATCATGGTCTTGACCATGATTGACCAACTCCCTTCAATGCTGGGATTTCCATTCGATTACAATCACATAGCTTTAAGCCTAAACCATTTTTAACATCTGAGTCGCACAACCTCATTTAAGTGTTTCAACAACTGAGCTGCCTCGATGTCATGGTAAGCATTCATAAACCAGAGTAAGCACCTTTGCAGCAAGTAGATTTCCACACTTAAGACCTGGATCAATTACTCTACTTATCAAAACTTTATTTTTGTTATTACTTTTGACAATCTTTGCCATCCATATTTCTATCTTTTGTTAAGGGATGTTCATTTCCATCAGTCCTCTGTCACTCTGCAAACTATGACACATCATTCTTCCTTTGGAGAAACTTACCTTTGCTGTTATTAGGTACAGGAGAGGGAGAACAATTTTACAAAGCCAAAGAGATGAGACTGAAATGGAGTAAATGCTACATTCATCAATTCCTGCATATTGAAGGAGACCCCAGTGAAAGCACTGTTTTTTCGTCAAAATATGAAGACGGGAGACAAAACCTGCTCAGTTACACTAACAATGTTGTAACAATGACAACAGGACATGAACAGTGCAAAATGTTGCTTGGTTTTGTAATAATGCCTCTCTGTACACCTCTTCCATTCTCTCTTCTCGTAAGGCTTCTGTTACAGTTATGTTTCAGAATCTGAATCTGAATCAGGTTTAATATCAGCAGCATAATCACCAGAAATTAAATTGTTTAATATCAAGAAATTTATTTGTTAACTTAACGGCAGTAGTGCAATACAATGCATGATAAGTTTAGAAATGAAATAAATAAATGGATTACAGATATTATATATATATATAAAAATGTATATTAAATATTTAAATTTAAAATAATAGTGCAAACACAGAAGTAGCAAAAAAAAAGTGAGGTAGTGTCATCGGTTCAAAGTTCATTTAGAAATTGGATGGCAGAGGGGGAAAAAGCTGTTTCTGAATCATTGCCTGTGTGTCTTCTGGGTTCTGTACCTCATTCCTGATGGTAACAATGAGAAGAGGGCACCTCTCTGAGGTACCACTCATTAAAGATATCTTGGAGACTACAGAAGCTAGTACCCATGATGGAGATGACTAGCTTTACAACTCACTGTAGCTTTTTTCAATCCTATGCAGTAGCACCCCCACCCCATACCAGACAGTGATGTAGCCTGTTAGAATGCTCTCCACAGTACATCAGTAGAAGTTTTTGAGTGAAGTGTTCTTGGACAAATCACTTCTATTAGCACATATTCATCAATCAAATGAAAATGGTTTCCAGATCCTGCAAAATTATACACTTGCATGAACAACTGCAATGTAATGCATAGTAATTACAAAAGTATCATTATGTCTTTCAGCTAATGAAATATATGTTAACCATTAGAGAGTCCTGATAGAGAAATCATAATTCCGAGACAGCATACTCTTTACCAGTCCTTTCGTGAAAAAGGAGTATGGTTTTCTCAGAGTTTTCTTGTTAGACTTGTTTTGTCCCTGCAGGTGAAACCTCTATACCACTAAACATCATTGGAAATGGTGATGCTGCCGTATCATCTGAAATCTCAGTGAATGTTGGTTAGTGTGTAGGCAATGTTAAGTGGCTAAGAGTGGAAACTTTCTACAATAAATATTTATCTTCATAAGGTCTAGTATTAGAAAACACTTTCATTTTACTAAATGTGTGTCATAAGCAATCAATTGACTCAATGTAATAGTATAACCTTTCATGTTGCTTATAAATCATCATTTTAAGCATTGATTTTGTAATATATGGAACTAATGTAATCATTGAGCATGTAGCCCTTTAAGAATTGTATCATGTGACCAACTGCTCCGCGTGTTGTTACATAAGTTTTAGTGCACAACTGCTTTTGCTTATGTCAAGGTAAAAGTCCAGAATGTTCTTGTTTGTGTAATTTATTTCATAGAAGTCCATGTTAATTTAATTACCAGGTTCACTTAGTACACTAGTGAGTGAATGAAATAAAGAATTTGAGGGATGGTGAAGAGGGAGCTGAGTGATTAAATTAGATAATTTAAACTCTGTGTCTAAAATCTGAAATAATACGTGGGTGAGTGCCAAGAGGTAGTCAACCAAATGATTCCATTGAACAAAATTGTCTGAATTACTGAGTTTCTTAGCAATTAACTTGTCTACAGATTAAGGACAGCAACAAGCAATACTTATACAATACAATATATTAAATTGACAGTGATGGATATTCCAGACGAGACAGCAGTAGAAATGCTATTGTATCTCAATGGCCACAAGGAAAGAAACATTGTACCATAGAGCCCCCAAATTAGGCTGTAGACCAGTGGTTTCCAAAGTATATGATATTGTCCTGCACCCACCCCCTGGGGCAATGGGAGTTTCCAAGCAGGTGATAAATATAAAATGGGTAGTGGGGACCCTCGGTAGCAAGGGAGGCACCTAAGGGATTACAGGATTAATTTTTTAAATAAATCACTTATTATAAGCATTTGATCCTTAGTGTTTCGTAATTGATTACAATGATCACATCATCACCTCATCTCTTGCTAACTCACCGTTCTCTCAGACTTTGCTCAAAGTGCACTATAGTTGTTGAGGAGCAACGTGACACTTCTGAATTTGGCATACGAGGAGTGATTGATAAGCTACTTCGCCTAAGGTAGAAGGAGATGAATTATACAGCTCTTGTTCCATGCACATGCAATTCAAATCTTCGAGTGATTGTGCAGAAAGTTTGAAGTTAATAACATCTCCTATCTTAGGCCACAAACTTATCAATCACCCCTGATGAGTCATCTATGGGATGAAGTTCAGGATTTGCTCTTTCAAGTGGTATTGACTGCATTTCTCTGTCCCGGGGCCCAACCAAAATATTGCTGCCCTTCAGACAGAGAGTCAGGCTTTGCCTGAGCAATGATGACATCATAACGTTCCCCTTCATTAATTGCAGCACTTAAGGTTGGACGGACCCAACAAGTGATTGACTGTGGCCATTGATCCAGAATGTAAATGTCAGAAGCAGACCAAATGAAAAAGAAGTGTAAACAGTTTAGTGTGGAGTATCTGAAATATGAACTTATACCTGCACCAAGCAAACAGCAGCAGCCAATTTGTTGTGTGAAAAGGCTTTTTTTTCAAATGAGGCAATGAAGCTGTCTAGGACCTTAAACATTTGAGGAGAATACACTCTGATAAATCAAACAAGGATTTGGTTTATTTTCAGTCCCTTTGTGAAAAATTTCAGAAATGGGAAACACTTCAAAACATGTTTGCCAGCACTTCAAAATATAACACTCATCGTTTTCATTCTTCATACAAGCTTTCAGTGTTCATTGCCAAATCAGGAAAGCTCCATACAATTGGAGAAGAACGGATTCTGTCAGCAGTAAGGGAGGTTCTAAGCATGGTTTTGCCTATGTCACCAAACCAAATAATTAAAGTGATTCTGGTTGAGTTGAGCTATTCTCCAACCTTGGCAAATCACTTGCAAGCATTTTGTCACCATGCGAGGAGACAATCAATACTGTTGATTGTGGTGTGAGTAGCATGTTGGCCTTCATAACAAGGGGAGTTGAGAATAGAAGCAAAGAGGTCCTGCTGCAGTTGTACAAGGCCCTGGTGAGACCACACCTGGAGTATTGTGTGCAATTTTAGTCTCCAAATTTGAGGAAGGACTTTCTTGCTATGGAGGGAGTGCAGCGTAGGTTCACTGGGTTAATTCCAGGGATAGTGGGAATGTCATATGTTGAAAGATTGGAGCAACTGGGCTTATACACACTGGAATTTAGTAGGATGAGAGGGGATTTGATTGAAACATATAAGATTATTAAGGGATTGGACACTCTAGAGGCAGGAAACATGTTCACGATGTTGGGGGAGTCCAGAACCAGAGGCCACAGTTTGAGAATAAGGGGTAGACCATTTAGAACGGAGATGAGGAAAAACTTTTTCACACAGAGGGTTGTGGATCTGTGGAATGCTCTGCCTCAGAAGGCAGTGGAGACTAATTCTCTGGATTCTTTCAAGAAAGAGTTAGATAGAGCTCTTAAAGATAGCAGAGTCAAGGGATATGGGGAGAAGGCAGGAACAGGATACTGATTGTGGATGATCAGCCATGATCACAGTGAATGGCGGTGCTGGCTCGAAGGGTCAAATGGCCTACTCCTGCACCTATTGTCTATTGTCTATTGTCCTCCGAATGCTTGGCCTTTATATACTTATCAATCAGCTGATTGGTCATCATTCTGAAAACTTATTTGTGATGTGGGGAGGAAATCTCATCACTAATTATTTGAGTGGTGAACTTAATGCATTGTAGTCTGGAATTTTGCCAACACTAGTTCATAAATAGGATCGAGGTCTACATGTTTGTTTACAGATTTTTTTGTGGAAAACCACACTTCTCGGATTTCCCTTTCATGCCGCCTGTTTGCCTGCACTAGGACATTCACTGATACCCAGTCAAGTTATTCCCAAGAGTTATTCTGCTCAGCAACAACTCTGTTCGAAGATGAAATATCTGAGAATGTGCCCGATACATTGTGCAATATACTTGGAACAGCAGAATTTGCCCTGCAATTGGATGAATCAACTTTGCCAGGCAATGAATCTTTGCTTATTGGGTTATGTTCTCTATATACAAGATGAAAGCATGGTTCAAGAATTATCATTTCGTAGTGTTAACATTTCAGAGGATCTGCCCTGCGTCTAGAACGTAAATGCCATTATGAAGAAAGCACGGCAGCACATCTACTTTCTTAGAAGTTTGCAGTGATTCGACACGTCATCTAAAACTTTGAAAAGCTTCTATAGATGTGTGGTAGAGACAATATTGCATACAGCCTGGTAGGCAAACACCAATGTCCTTCTATAGAAAAACCTACAAAACAGTAGTGGATACAGCCCAGTCCATCATGGTAAAGCTGTCCCCGCCATTGAGTACATCCACAAGAAGTGATGTTGCAGGAAAGGAGCATTCATCATTAAGGACTGAACCCTCCAGACCATGCTCTTTCTCACTGCTGCCATCAGGAAGAAGGTAAAGGAGTCTCAATACCTGCACCATGAGATTCAAAAACAGTCAACCAATGGACTTTTGAACCAGGCTCTTATACTGTTTGAAGTAGCAAGTGAGAGACCAACATCATGCAGGGCGATAACGATTTGAAAACTGTAAGTCTTGTCAGGAGTGAGCCACTGTTTAAAGTCACAAGTAAGCACAGACACAAGGTCCAAGTTTCCAGTACTTTTTTCTCCATTAGTACATAGCTAGTACACTGAAAATGGATCAGGGGTTAGTGGTATGTGAGATGTGTGAATATTGGGAAATCTCCAGTCACCCTGATAACTAAATCTGCATGAAGTGCACCCACAATAAATGCAGTTCCTTAGAACCCATGTTGAGGAACTGAAGCAGCAACTCAATGACTTTCGGCTCATAATCTCAAAGTTGTATATGGGGATTTATGTACTTTGATAATAAATTTACTTTGACCTTTGAGTTTTTGAAGTTTGCCATCTTGTTGGGTGTGGTCTTTCATTGATTCTATTGTGTTTCTTGTGTTTACCGTGATTGACTGTAAGAAAATAAATCTCAAGGTTTTAAATGGTGGCATATATGTATTTTGACAATAAATTTACTTTAAACTTTAAATTTCGAACTTCAGTTATTATTTTCAAATTGACTAGAAACTGGTACAAAGGGAGAGTTAATATTTTTGGTTGATGAGCAACTGTTCAAAGAGGACATTCCTCTCACCAACATTCTTGCTTGTGCAACAGATGGAAGCCATCAAAGACAGGACACCGACATGGACCTAATGACTTTCTTTGAAAAAAGCTATACATATTTCCCTTTCTCTGTGTAAATTCACCAACAACATCTTGTCAGTGGTAAACTAAATCACATGAAACAAACCATGTAGGGACAGATTCAGATTCATTTTCAAAATACTAATGAAACACCTGGAGTTAAATGTGGTCCTTTCACTGTGCAGATGTACCTACACTATGAAATTGTAGCAAAGAGAATGGATAACGTTTCAACGACTCAGGCACTATCTTTAATGTCTTTCCAAAGTAAGCCATCAATCTTAAGCGAATAATTAAAACCAATGAATCGAATGGTGTTGAAATTCCAGATTATACTGGAGATGGCTGAGATGTTCTTGTAGGCTGTGAACCCAAAGTACCAACAGAGTGATAATGTGATTTTCATCATGGTTGACAAAACATGCTACCAGCAGGTGGGACTGATGCTATGAGATGACAAAAGGTTGTGTTAATGTAGGCAATCACTTTTGAGCCACACAATTCACGATGAACATTCAGTTTTTTTTTCATTCATGTAACAGGAAATATAGAAGTCACCATCTCCTCCAAGGTAAGAGGAAACATCAATAGTACACCCATATAGCACATTCTAATGACTCATAGCAGAAAGAAATATAAACAGAATTGGTAGCTCTTACCTACCCTTTCACCTCCCTGCCTCCACAACCCTTGCAGTCTAGCTGTGCGACTGATGCAAAATCAAGACGCAAATTTGCCTAGGCCAGAGAACTCTTTAAAAAAATACAAAAGGTTTTACCAGAAGATAAGCTAAGATGCTTCACACAAAGAATGGGTTCTGGCATGTGGACCTTGAAGACGGCTTATACTTAACTGCTTCGACAGACCTTTCCATAGATGTGATTAGAGAAGAAAGTCATTTGGATTGTAAGATTAGATTTGTTTGTCATGTGTGCATCAAAACATACAATGAAATGCCCCTCACGCATCAAATCAGATCAGTAAGGATTGTGCTGGGCAGCCCACACGTGCTGCCATGCTTCTAGCATCAACATTGCATTCCTTTAACTCATTAACCCTAACCATACAATTTGGAATGTAGGAAGAAACTGGAGCACCCAAAGGAAACTTGCACAGGTACCTTACAGACGACAAAGGGAACTGAACCCCAACCTTACAGCTGGCACGGTAACAGCATTGTGCTGACAACAATGCTACGATGCAGCCCGTCATCTACATAGCATCAGAAATTCTGCAGATAGAATGTTGCACCAGGAGGTCTGACTGGAATATGGACCCAAAATATTGGCATATTGGTCTGAGGAGGAGGCAGAGTTAAACCATGGCTAGAATCTGAAAGTTCTGATGACCAGACATAGGAAGAGAATGCTGATGATCGAGTAAAGATCAAAATTCAAAATGAAAGATGTCTTAAAAGGTCTGAAATAGGATTCAGGAGAGGTAAGAGGGATTCCAAGTCCAAGAGATGGGGTAGGAGGTTGGAGTAAAACACTGGTTTGTCAAGGATTCAAGCAAATTTTTGTCCCGTCTGAGCTGAGATGAGAAAACCACTTAGACATCTGACTAAGAAGAATGTGAAATACTATTGGCTGGATGGTTAGTAGAGTTACAATAATCACCCCTTGTAATAACGATCAGTGAAACACACAGAGGGTCTGCATTTACTGACATCTACCTTCATTGTCTCATCTAAAAAGCACATGGGTTCAAAAACTAACTACCTGTGTGCAGACCCATTAGAATTCCTTGACTTTCCATGAATAGTCAATGAAGTGAAAATATAATAGCAGTTAAAAAAGGGAGTTTCTGCTGCCAGCCACATGTTCCTCATAGTCTAGTTTCGTATCTCCACATGTCCATGGGACACCCCGCATCCATGATAGTTGTTCTCCTACTCAGTTACTGCTGCTGCGTGTTTGGAGCTCCTGGCTCTGACAGTGTTCCTTATCAGTTGAATTGGTGGATTTACATCCAATTGGCTCAAGGTCACCTGACCTACTTGGGTCATCTTCTTACACGCTCTAGTCCAGGGCTACAACCAATGTTGTTTCATGGTTCTGCACCACATTTCCCCCGGTCCCCACCAGCCTTTCTGTATTTCTGTCTTTCAACTCTTGCTGGTCCAAGCCAGTTAAAACTAAAGACCCAGACACTGAGTCTAATGAGATTACAGATTGCTTCTTTGGTAGGTCTGGTAGTTTACATAACAAATAATTACTTATCTGAGAATGGTCTCAGATTTAGCAGGTCATGACCTGAAGCTCCCTGTGTCCACAGTAGCAGAAAGTATAATGAATTGAAGAGAGCATCACTGCATTGTCTACGATCCAATGCTTTGCTGATAAGGAATTGGCACTGCTGAGATGTCACAGTAAAAAAAATTAAAATTACAGTTTGACAGTGGTCTCCAGGAGAACCACAACAGCTGGTGACAGATGTGATGAACAGTTATCAATCCAGGTTTCTAGAAGTACACAGAGGCTGTTGTTTTGTACATCTTGTTTTCTTGATTTTGTTTTACAGGTTGAGCATTCCTTAGCCAAAATACTTAGGGCTGGAAGTGTTTCAGATTTCGGATTCTTTCAGATATTGGAATATTTGTGAGTAATACAACAAGATACCTTAGGGATGAGACCAAGTCTGAGCACTAAATCCATGTACATTACATATAGAGCTTATAGACACGGACTATTCACTCTGTGAGTTGGCTTGAAGCTCACAGAGTGAACAACCCGCTGTTGGGGCAGAGTTTGATGTGATGGAGCTGGGTCCTCCACAGACTGTCAGAGTTGAATGACCACCCCTGATCGTATTTAATATGGAGTACCACCATTGAGACTGGCTTCATATCTGCCATTCATTTTGAATAGCTGCCCATTGCAAATTAACTATGATGGGGAAGGGGTAGTTTTAATATAATAATATTTTAATAACTTAATTACCTTTAATTTTCAATTGGTCATGATAGATCTCTGCTTGTTTCATGATCAGCATACTGTAGGCTCATTAGAAAGGGAATCAGAATCAGGTTTAATATCACCAGCATATATTGTGAAATTTGTTAACCAAGCAGTAGTGCAATGAAGTAGATAAATAAATATAGAGAAAAATAACTGACTTACATTGAATATATATATGTATATGTCGTATAAATGGTTAAGTTAAAATAAGCAGTGCAAAATAACAGAAATAAAAGAGTAGTGAGGTAGTGTTCATGGGTTCAATGTCCATTTAGAAAACAGATGGCAAAGGGGAAGAAGTTGTTCCTGAATCGCTGAGTGTGTGCCTTCAGGCTTCTGTATCTCCATCCCAGTTGTATCAATGAGAAGAGTCCTGGGCAGTGGGCATCCCTAGAATGATGATTTGAAGATGCCTTGGATACTATGGAGACTAGTAGACATGAAAGAGCTGGTTAATTTTCCAAGTTTCTGCAACGTAATTCGATCTTGTGCAGTAGCTCCTGCAGCCCCCCACCCCCCACTCCGCCCATACCAGACGGTGATGCAACGAGTCAATATGCTCTACATGGTACATTTGTAGAGGTTTTTGGGAGTTTTAGTTGACAAACTAAATCTCCTCAAACTCCTAATGAAATACATCTGCTGTCTTGCCTTCTTTATAGCTGTATCAATATGTTGCATTCGTGTTAGGTCATCAGAGATATTACACACAGGATCCTGAAATTGCTCACTCTCTCCACTTCTGATGCTTTTAAGAGGTTTGGTTTGTGTTCACTAATTTTATTCTTTCAGAAGTCCATAATCATCTCTTTGGTCTTACTGTCACTGAGTGAAAAGTTATTGCTGCAACATCACTCAACTAACGAGTATATTTCGCTCCTGTACAACCTTTTGCAATCATCTGAAATTCTGCTGACAACAATTGTATTATCAGCAAGTTTATAGATGGCATCGGAGCTGTGCATAGCCACACAGTAATGGATGTAGACAGAGTAAAGCAGTGGGCTAGGCACACATCTCTGTGGAGCACCAGTGTTAATTGTCAACAAGGTGGAGATGTTATTTCCAATCTGCACAAATTGTGGTTTGTCATTTAGGAAGTCAAGGACCCATTTGCAGAAGGAGGTACAGAGACCTAGGTTCTGTAGCTTTTGATCAGGACTATAGGAATGATGGTGTTAAATGGCATCCTGGCATAGGTATTTGCATTATCCAGGTGTTCAAAGGCTGAATGGAGAGCCAATGAGATGACATCTGCTGTGGACCTATTGTGGTTATAAGCAAATTGCAGTGGGTCCAGGTCCTACCTGAGACAAGTATTGATTGTAGCCATGACCAGCCTCTCAAAGCATTTCATCATTGTAAATGTGAGTGCTACTGGACGGTAGTCATTAAGACAGTTCATGCTACTCGTGTTGCCCTTTTGAAGCAGGTATGGCACAACTGTTCTGATTGAAGCAGTAAGAAACTGAAAATCTATTTGAATACCCCCACTAGTTGGTTGGCACAGGTTTTCAGAGCCTTACCATGTACTCCGCCGGATCCTGCCACCTTGCAAGTGTTCACCCTCTTGAAAGACAGTCTGATGTCATTCTCTGAGACAGATCACAGGGTCACCAGGTGCTGCAGGGATTCTCACAGCTGTGGGTTTTATACTCCCTTTCAAAGTGTGCATAAGAAGTGTTGAGCAATGTTGAAGCAATATTGTCTTTCATGTGGCTGGGTTTTGCTTTGTAGGAAGTAATGGCCTGCAAACCCTGCCAGAATTGATGTCACCTATAACCTCTCTTAGTATTGGGTTTTGGCTCCTGAAGTAGCCCTTCACAAGTCATACTTGGTTTTCTTATACACACATGGATCTCCAGACTTAAATGCCTCAGAGCTAACCCTCAGCAGACTGCAATTCTCCTGTTTCATCCACAGCTTTTGGTTTGGGAATGTAGAGCAACTTTTCGTAGGCACACGCTCACTCACACAGGTTTTGATTAAGTCAGTGGCAACTGTGGCATTCTCATCCAGACTCAAAGATGACTCCCTGAATACAGTCCAGTCCACTGATTCAAAGCAATCCTGTAAGCACTCCTGTGCTTCCCTTATCCATACCTTCTTGGTCCTCACTACTTGGCCTTCTCTCCATACCCCCGATCCCTTTAGCCACAAGGGCAACATTACCTCTCGGCTCTTAAACTCAGTCCCATGATTGATTAAGGCCAATGTACTGTATGCCCTCTTAACCACAGAGTCAACCTGCGTAGCAGCTTTGAATGTCCTATGGATTCGGACCCCAAGATCCCTCTGATCCTCCACACTGCCAAGAGCCTTACCATTAATGCTATGTTCTGCCCTCATATTTGACCTATCAAAATGAACCACCTCACACTTACCTAGGTTAAACTCCATCTGCCATACCCAACCTGTATTACTAAAAAAAAGTAAGATTTTTAAAAATATCTGTTCATACCTTTTTTGAGTTGTACCATGTAACCAGATTTTCCATATATTGATACAAAGATTTAGTATAGAAACAATAAACCAGTTTTAACCTTGATGATAGGCAATGACCTTTCTCTTCAAGTTCTTTTGCTTAATAAAAAACAACATAATTACTGTTTGATCCTCAATATTCCAGCATCTGCCATCTTGTAATTTAATTACTGTCTGTCCTAAATGAATGAAAAAGGTAAATATACTGGGAAAAATCAAGAACATATGTCAGGTATTACTATTATGGTTTTTTGCAGGACTTTCTCCAATGGTTTATATCCTGATAAATCAAAGTTGATTTTGTTTTAAGAATACTTCATGGTGTTCTGTACCCTTGGGCATCATGTTATTATTGTTACTGATTTTTGCCATTTTCTTCACATTTGCTGTACTGAGTAAATCAGCATAATGATGGAATGCAAATCAGAAGAGGTCTGTTTGGATGCTGTTTGCATGTGCTATAAAGAGAGGTGGCCGAACTTGGGTTGTTTTCTCTGGTGTGTTGGAGGCTGAGTGGAGACCTGATAGAAGTTCATAATATGACAAGGGGCATAGATAAATTTGAGACAGAATCATTGTCTTTGTATAGAAACGACAAGTACTTGATGACATGCTTTTAAGGTGTGAAAGGGGAAGTTTAAAGGAGAAACGTAGGATAAATCTACTTTATTTAAAGTAAGGAGTAGGTGCCTGGAATGGGCTGCCAGGAATAGTGGTGTAGGTGGAAATGATAGTGCCATTTAAAAGGCTGTTAGATAGACACATGAATATGAGACATTAGAGAAATATAGAAGAGAATTCAATTCAACATTGTTTGGTGCAGTCATTGTGAGCTGATGGGCTTGTTCCCGTGCTGATCAGTTATATGTTATAAATTTTTTAAAAATCCTCATGAATTATTCTGGTCAATTTGTAACAGAACTCAGCGCAGAATTTTGTATAAAAAGCACTGATATAGATTTGGGCATGAAGATAAACACAGCACATTGTTTCTTTGACTTCTCCAGTGATGTAAGTACTATTGAACACGTGGGCTGTGCTGAATCACATTCCCATCACCATGCGACAGCTCAGTTATACCTCAACTCTGCAGCCAGTCATTGCATTTTTAATCTTGCAAGAGCAAGCAAGACCAGTTCTTCTTTAGGTATTTTGGAACAACAACATTTATAACCTGCGGAGAAGAAAAGGAGGAATGATGAATCACTTAAGCATATTTTAAATTTGTCCTCATCCATTACTGAGTAAAAACTAAATTTCTGCTCTGAAATCTTATCAGAGTCAAAGTGGCACAAATTGGATTGAGACACTGATATTGAAGTTTTGCTGCAACAGCTGCCATTATGAAAAGTACTAGTGAGTACCCTCTACTTGTTATCATTTCTTTCCTTTTGAGTGTTTATGACTGACTTAGGTATGTGAAAAGGAAAAAAATAGCTAAGACCAAAATTAGGCCCTTGAAGACAGAAGCGGGTGAATTTATTATGGGGAACAAGGAAATGGCGGACAAGTTGAACAGGTACTTTGGATCTGTCTTCACTAGGGAAGACACAAACAATCTCCCAGATGAAATAGTGGCCAAAGGACCTAGGGTAATGGATGAATTGAAGGAAATTTATATTAGGCAGGAAATGGTGTTGGATAGGCTGTTGGGTCTGAAGGCTGCTAAGTCCCCGGGACCTGATGGTCTGCATCCCAGGGTACTTAAGGAGGTGGCTTTAGAAATCATGGATGCATTGGTAATCATTTTCCAATGTTCTATAGATTCAGGATCAGTTCCTGTGGATTGGAGGGTGGCTAATGTTGTCCCTCTCTTCAAGAAGGGAGGAAGAGAGAAAACAGGGAATTATAGACTGCAAACAAGACTGGTTAGCCTGACGTCGGTGGTGGGAAAGATGCTGGAGTCAATTATAAAAGATGAAATTACGACACATCTGAACAGTAACAGGATTGGTCCGAGTCAGCATGGATTTACGAAGGGGAAATCGTGCTTGACTAATCTTCTGGAATTTTTTGAAGATGTAACTATGAAAATGGACAAGGGAGAGCCAGTGGATGTAGTGTACCTGGACTTTCAGAAAGCCTTTGATAAAGTCCCACATAGGAGATTAGTGGGCAAAATTAGGGCACATGATATTGTGGGCAGAGTACTGACATGGATTGAAAATTGGCTGGCTGACAGAAAACAAAGAGTAGCGATTAACTGGTCCCTTTTGGAATGGCAGGCGGTGACCAGTGGGGTACGGCAGGGTTCAGTGCTGGGACCGCAGCTGTTTACAATATATATTAATGATTTAGATGAGGGAATTAAAAGTAATATTAGCAAATTTGCCGATGACACAAAGCTGGGTGGCAGTGTGAAATGTGAGGAGGATGTTATGAGAATACAAGGTGACTTGGACAGGCTGGGTGAGAGGGCAGATGCATGGCAGATACAGTTTATTGTGGATAAATGTGAGGTTATCCACTTTGGTGGCAAGAATGGGAAGGCAGGTTATTATCTAAGTGGAGTCAAGTTAGGAAAAGGGGAAGCACAATGAGATCTAAGTGTTCTTGTACATCAGTCACTGAAAGCAAGCATGCAAGTACAGCAGGCAGTGAAGAAAGTTAATGGCATGCTGGCCTTCATAACAAGAGGAATTGAGTATAAGAGCAAAGAGGTTCTTCTGCAGCTGTACAGGGCCCTGATGAGACCACACCTGGAATACTGTGTGCAGTTTTGGTCTCCAAATTTGAGGAAGGACATTCTTGCTATTGAGGGAGTGCAGCGTAGGTTCACAAGGTTAATTCCCGGGATGGCGAGACTGTCATATGTCGAAAGATTGGAGCGACTGGGCTTGTATACTCTGGAATTTAGAAGGCTGAGAGGGGATCTTATTGAAACATATAAGATTATTAAGGGATTGGACACACTGGAGGCAGGAAGCATGTTCCCACTGATGGGTGAGTCCAGAACCAGAGGCCACAGTTTAAGAATAAGAGGTAGGCCATTTAGAACGGAGTTGAGGAAAAACTTTTTCACCCAGAGAGTGGTGGATATATGGAATGCTCTGCCCCAGAAGGCTGTGGAAGCCAAGTCTTTGGATGCTTTCAAGAAAGAGATGGATACAGCTCTTAAAGATAGCGGAATCAATAAGGCAGGAACTGGATACTGATAGTGGATGATCAGCCATGATCACAGTGAATGGCGGTGCTGGCTCGAAGGGCCGAATGACCTACTCCTGCACCTATTGTCTATTGTCTATTGACTTTATTTAATAAGAGGAAAATTTTTTAAAAGCTGAGTCTGTTTTTTTTTCAAAAACTAGTTTAATTGGCATCATTGAGTTTAAAATCTATTCCTAAGTTGAAAAACTGGTATTAGACATGAAGGATGTGGTCCACATACAAATGCATGAGGAGTACAAATGTATGTGAAGGGCCAAAGGACACAGTTCTGTATAATTCCATGACCAAGGCATTTAAAAATAAGCACTGTATCAATTTAGGTAACAGCATCTTCATGAAATCACGAAGTGTCAAAGTTCAAAGTATATTTATTTTCAATGTATGCATGCTCCATACAACATTGGGATTTATCTTCTTGCAGGAACCACAAAAAAACGTGCACAGTAGAATCCACGAATAAAAGCCCACACAACAACAACAGTCAATCATTTAATGTGCAAACAAAGGAACAAATCGTGCAAACAACAAAAAAGTAAACAAATAACACACAGGTGTAACAGGATGTAAGGTTTCACTGCTGACACAATGGCCTCACTGTATTGTTTCACTGCTAATGTAATGGTTTCTCTGAAGCAGCAATGTTTGGGTTATGACTGGGGCTTTAGAATGCGGGGGCTATCCAATGAGGGAAATGTTCTTTCTTGTGAGAGTGGAAGAGAGATTTTCACGGTCTTTTGTCGGGGAAAGATGAGGAGGGAAGACGCGAATGGAGAGAGTTGGTGGACTGCCAGACAGAGTGGACTGAGGAGCAAGGGTCCAAAGGTCAGCGACGATCAGAGGAGGTCGATGGTGGATGAACTGCCTTATCAGTGAGTTCCAATGTTGCGCATTAGACTGTTTCATAAATGGGTCCTTTTGCTTTTTTTTTGTTTTCATTACTAACTATATAGTCAAATTAAGAATTATAAAGCTCAATCGTTTAATCACATATTGTGTACTGTTTGTTATTTCATGGTACTGCTTTGTAACAGGGAGACATCGTGCAGCATTACCTAAACGAGATTTCTTAAGTTTGGCCAGGCCGGTGGGGGCTATCGTCCCCAGTATTAAGCTGCTAGCTGAACCGAGAGTTACAATTGTGGGGGCTATGTTCAGGATTGATTCATAAACACAAAATAATCTGCAGGTGCTGGGGTCAAAGCAACACTCATAACATGCTTTAGGAACTCAGCAGGTCGGGCAGCACCCGTGGAAACGATCAGTCAACATTTCAGGCCGGAACCCTTCGTCAGGACTGAAGAGGGAGGGGCAGTGGCCCTATAAAGAAAGTGGGGGGAGGGTGGGAAGGAGAAGGCTGGTAGGTTCCAGGTGAAAAACCAGTAAGGGGAAAGGTAAAAGGGAGGGGGAGGGGAAGCCAAGAGGGGATAGGCAGGAAAGGTGAAGAAGGAATAGGGAAAAACACAATGGATAGTAGAAGGAGGCGGAACCATGAGGGAGGTGATAGGCAGCTGGGGGAGGGGACAGAGTGAAATAGGGATAGAGCAAGGGAGGGGGAGGGAATTACCGGAAGTTGGAGAATTCTACGTTCATACCAAGGAGCTGGAGACTACCCAGACGGTATATGAGGTGTTGCTCCTCCAACCTGAGTTTAGCCTCATCATGACAGTAGAGGAGGCCATGTATAGACATATCCGAATGGGAATGTGAAGCAGAGTTGAAATGGGTGTCAACTGGGAGATCCTGTTTTTTGTGGCAGACGGAGCAGAGGTGCTCGACGAAGCAGTCCCCCAATCTGCGTCGGGTTTCACCAATGTAGAGGAGGCCGCACCGGGAGCACTGGATGCAATACATGACCCCAGCAGACTCACAAGTGAAGTGCTGCCTCACCTGTAAGGACTGTTTGGGGCCCTGAATGGTGGCAAGAGAGGAGGTGTAGGGACTCGTGTAGCACTTACGCTTACAGGGATAAGTGCCGGGTGGGCGAACCGTGGGGAGGATGTGTGGATCAGGGAGTCGCGGAGGGACCGATCCCTGTGGAAAGCGGAGAGGGGTGGAGAGGGAAAGATGTGCTTTGTGGTGGCGTCCTGTTGAAGGTGGTGGGGTCCTGTTGAAGGTGGTGGAAGTTGCGGAGGATAATGTGCTGGATCCGGAGGGGAGTGGGGTGGTAGGTGAGGACAAGGGGAACTCTGGCCCTGTTGTGGTGGCAGGAGGATTGGGTAAGAGCCGAAGTGTGGGAAATGGAGGAGATGCGGGTGAGGGCATCACTGATGACGGCAGAAGGGAAACCACGATCCTTAAAGAAGGAGGACATTTGAGATGTCCTGGAACGGAAAGCCTCATCCTGGGAGCAGATGCGGTGGAGATGGAGGAACTAGGAATAGGGAATGGCATTTTTGCATGTGGCGGGGTGTGAAGAGGTATAGTCGAGGTAGCTATGAGAGTCAGTGGGCTTGTAGAAGATGTCAGCGGATAGTCTGTCTCCAGAGATGGAGACCGAGAGATCGAGAAATGGGAGAGAAGTGTCTGAGATAGACCAAGTGAATTTGAAGGCTGGGTGGAAGTTTGAAGTAAAGTTGATGAAACTGATGAGTTCAGCATGGGTGCAGGAAGCAGCACCAATGTAGTCGTCAATGTAGCAAAGGAAAAGTTGGGGAGCAGTACCAGAATAGGTTTGGAGCACAGACTGTTCCACATAACCAGCAGAGAGGCAGGCATAGCTGGGGCCCACGTGAGTGCCCATAGCTACACCCTTGGTCAGGATTGATTCTGTTGGATGCTGTGTGGTTACCCCGAGCATTGAACCAGTGGGGTAGATATTCGTACTCTGGATGAATTGCTAATTCACCTGTTAAGTACTGTTAAAGTTGTGATTGTGGGCGGTGGTTTGATAAAATGGCTGGCACAGCTCTTGTTTTAATGCAGAACAGCGCTGAAGTAGCAGTAGCTGGGGGTGGAGGTTTCAAAGGCAGGGTACGATCAATTCTGGGGAGTGAGGGGAAGGAGTGGTCGGAGTCAGAATGTCTAATTAGTCCACATCCCCCGGTGAAGAGTAAGAATTCTGAGTCAGTATCCGCCCTTGCCTCTCTGGCGAATAAATAGGAAAATCAGATTTAAAGTCCCTGCTATGGTAGGCTCTGCCTATTCTCTGGAATAATGCCCGTTCCTAAAGGGGAAGAGGAGTATGAGACTTGGGTGGAGCAGACCTCTCATTTGTTAGAAGAGTGGCAGTGCTCTGATGATGTAAAGTGACAGAGATTGGTTAAAAGTTTGAATGGGCAGGCCACTGACGTTGTGAGAGCTGTCAGGTTAAAATATCCCCTAGTAAGCATGAGCAATTACGTGCAAGCTCTGGAAAGTTCTTTTGGCCCGACAGGAATTCCACTGGAGCTCATGGTGGGATTTCAAAACATGCATCAGGAGAAGGGGGAGAAGCTTTCTGTTTTTATTTTTCGGCTAGAGAGGCAGCTAAATTGCTTGCAGCACAGAGGGTCCATTCAGGTGGCTGAGGTGGATCAGTTAAGAATTGTCCAGATAGCCGGGGCACCCAGTCCCATGACCTGATTGCTTGGGGTCTCCGACAGTCACATAAGAGGTGCTCCCCTCCATCTTTTGTTGAGCTGATCAGAGAGGTATGGGAAGAGGAGAACACGTTAGAGGCACGAGAGGGCTCCGTCAGCAGGGTACATTCCCTGGTAGTAGTCTGTTACGGTGAAATGGCCACGGATAGCTTATGCCAGGGAGCGGTAGAGAAGATTGTGCCAGAGTTGAGAACGGAGATATGTTGGCTGTTATCAGTGGGTGTGACTCCCCCTCCCCATATGATGGAATTGATGGGGGCGGGGTGTGGATCCCCAAGGGGACGAACAATGTGGAGGGCTGCTGGCAGCAGATGTCATGCCAGAAGGAGAGTGAGCCCCTGGGTACCTAAGCAGAGAGAGTCGTTGGGAAAACTTAGGGCAGACCCAATGAGGGAAAGGCCTGGTGTCTCTGGGGGAACATGTTCCCAGCAATGTACCAAGGAACCCCCAAAAGTGAAAGGCCCAATTCCTGAAGGCTTAGTGGGACCGTGCTCCAGTGTGTCGCTATGAAGAGAGGGTATTTATGCTAAAGTCATACTCGACACCGGGTAGCAGGTCACTTTGTTGTACCATTCGTTTTTACAACTGGTATCTGAAGCGTTCACCCTTGACCCCTTTCAGGGCACTGGAGATCTGGGATTATCTATACGACGCCTATTTGTCAGTGAAGTTGGAGTTCTCGGAGGCCGATGTGGGAGTGTCTAAGGTTCTTGATACATTATTCCTGGCTTGTCTGGTCCCCATTGAGAAGGGCGGTGTTTCAATTCTGGTGGGGACCAGCACACCTCCTGTGAGGAGGCTCACGGGGGCATGCAACGACAAGGCTGGCGAGAGCTTTCTGCGAACGTAGTCCGTGCACCCGGTGTTTCGAGTTGTTTTTGAGGAGGTGCGTGGTTGCATTAGGCCAGATACTGAATTTAGACGAGTGACTGTGTGGTTCACCCAGTCGAAGCCAATGGTAGTACAGCCCGGGGAAATTGTGAGAGTGAAGGAGACACCCAAATTTCCCTGCGTTCTTGAGGGTGAGGCCCTCTTAGTGGATGCTCAGAAAGAACACAAGGGGGAATCAGGATTTCCTGCTGGGTTTCTGGTGAGGCTGGAATTGCAGAAGTTCTCAATTGTACAGGCGAGCAGGATGGCAGTGATTGTCAGGAACACTATGAAGAGGGAAGTCATCTTCAAGCAGGGGATGCCTTTGGCGCATTTGTTCCTGGTGACAGTAATGTTTAGTGTCCCTGTGAGACAAGCTGGGGAGAAGCTATTGGAAAAGGGGGAAAGTTGATCACTGAGTCATTCAACTTCAGGAACTCCCCGGTTCCTGCGGGTGGGAAGAGAAGGTGTTGAAGCTGGAAGGTGTCTTTTCCACCGATGAGTTTGTTGCGGATTGTTCCAAGAGCACGCGTCACACTATCCGGGTGACTGAGGATACCCCATTCAGAGAAAGGTCATGGCGACTGGCCCCTGCAGAGGTGGAGGACATTCGGCAGCATTTGCGTACGTTGAAGGAATCTGGGATCATCACCGAATACCGAAGCCCCTATGTGTCCCCAACAGTAATGGTCCAAAAGAAGAATGGGAATATATGGATGTGTGTGGACTACAGGACTCTGAACAGGTGCACCGTCCCCGACCAGTATACTGTCCCGACGATTGAAGATGCACTGGCCTGTTTGAGTGGTGCGAAATTGTTTAGTGTGCTGGACTTGAGGAGTGGACATTACCAGATCCCCATGAGTGAGGCTGACAAAGAGAAAATGGTATTTATATGTCCCCTGGGATTTTTCCAGTTCGAAAGGATGTTCTAGGGCATCTCGGGAGCTCTTGCAAACTTCCAGCAGGTCATGGAGAAGACAGTGGGGGATATGAACTTGCTTGACGTATTGGTATATCTGGATGACCTCATAGTATTTGAATCCACCTTGGAGGAACATGAAGCAAGGCTGCTGAAGGTGCTGGGCTGCCTGAAAGATGAAGGGTTCAAACTTTCCCTGGACAAGTGCCAGTTCTGCCAAACATCTGTTAGTTATGTTGGGCACATAGTCTCAGATAATGGAGTAGCTCCATCCAGCTAAGATAGAGGCAGTTACCACTTGGCTAAGACCCCAGACTGTGAGCGCTCCGTGTTCATTCCTAGCGTTCTGTGGTTACTATCAGAGGTTTGTGAAAGGCTACGCGAAAGTGAATCATCCATTGCATCAGATCCTATGTGGTTACCCTCCCTTGGGGAAGAAAGGGAGGGGAAAAAGGGACAGGAGGGTGGAGAGTATCTTAGCCTGTCAGCGCCCTTTGGACTGAGGTGGGATGCAAAAGGTGAGGAGGCCTTTCTGTCGCTGAAGGAGCTGCTGACCCAGGCGCTGGTGTTGGCTTTTGCGTACCCCCGATTGCCGTATGTACTGCTCATGGATGCCAGCCAAGAGGGTTTAGGGCACGTCCTGTATCAGGATCAGGGCATCAGGTTGAGGCCCGTTGCATTTGTCAGCTGGAGTCTGTTGCCCTCCGAGAAAAACTATCCCACTCAAAAGTTTGAATTTCTGGCATTGAAATGAGCGGTGGTCGATAAGCTGAGTGACTACCTCTATGGTGCCAAGTTTGAGGTGAGAACAGACAACAACCCCCTAACTTCTATCCTGACCTCGGCAAAACTGGATGCCTCAGGCCATCGGTGGTTGGTAGTGTTGTCTGCCGATGATTTCAGCCTGAAGTACCGGCTGGGAAGCAGGAACATTGGTACTGATGCTTTGTCCCAACGGGAGCATGAGGGACTGGACAGGGACGAGGAGTGGGAGAGCATTCTTGCCCCAGGTGTGAAGGCCCTGTGTCAGTTTGCCATCGCCATGAAAGCAGAGGGAAAGGAGGGGCTGGATTGAGCAGTGGCTCAATTGGGAGCTTCTGATGATGCCATTCCCCAAGTTTACAGTAGCCTGACTGCTCTGAAGGCAAATCAGCTGCCGGAATTGAGTTCTGGGGAAGTGGCAGCTGCTCAGCAAGATGATCCGAGCATTGGTATCATTTGATCAGCGGTCAAAAAGGGAGATATGACTCAGGTGGAGAAGACGAAACATGCGTTGGTACGTCCGTTACTGTGAGAACAGCTGAGGTTGGAGACCCAGATCATATACCAAGTTATGTCACACCCAGACCGACCACACTGTTGCCAGCTGGTTCTGCCCCAGAGGTATCGGAGGATTGTGTTGAAGTCACTTCATGATGATATCTGGACATTTGGGGGTGGAAAAGACATATGGATTGCTCAGAGACCGGTTTTACTGGCCCGGATGAAATTGGAGATCGAAGAATACTGTAAGTCGTGTATTCAATGCATACGGTGGGGGACACTGCCTACATGGGCAGCTCCCTTGTCCCACTTGCAAAGTGCGGGGCCTCTGGACCTGGTGTGTATGGATTTCCTGTCAATAGAACCTGATGCCAGCAACATGGCGAATGTCTTAGTCATCACAGAACACTACATCAGATATGCTCAGGCTTTTCCTACCAAGGACCAGAGTGCGTCAACAGTGGCAGAAGTGATATATGAGAAATATTTAATCTATTATGGCCTTCCCAGGTGGATACATAGTGATCAGGGAGGGCATTTTGTGAGCAGACTCATCCATAAGTTGTTGGGCATGCTTGGAGTCGAGAAGACAAGGACCACACCCTATCACCTGCAGGGTGATCCCCAGCCAGGGAGGTTTAATTGGACCTTGCTAGACCCTGGAAATCAGCAAGAAGTGCAGGTGGAGTCAACATATTGGGTGTCTGGTTCTCAGTTATAACTGCACACAAAACAAAGCTACTGGGTACTCGCCATATGATTTGATGTTTGGGCGTGAGGCGAGGTTGCCCATTGGCCTTTGTTTTGGGACTGACAATGGTGATACACCACTGAAGACTTACCTGAAGTATGTGTCTGACATGAGAAGAGAGCTGAAAAGGGCTTATGAATTAGCTGGGGTCGTGGCTGCCAAGCAGAGTCAAGGGAATAAGAGGAGTTATGATCAAAAGGTGAGGCTCTCCCAACTCCTGCCGGGAGACAGAGTCCTCATAAGGAACTTGGGGCTACTTGGAAAGCATAAATTGGCTGAACGCTGGGTGGCTATGCCCAATGTGGTGGAGAGTCAGATGCCAAACCTACCAGTTTTCCAGGTGAAAGCAGAGGATGGGAATGGGCCTGTCAAGACTCTCCATCGGAACCACCTTTTGCCTCTGGGACAAGAGGTGCAGGTAGACCCAGAGCTCGACTTGGAGCCTACACCTAGTGAGAGGACTCTGCAGAAATGCGGGGCGACTTAAAGGCCCCCAGCAGGCGAGGTTAGTTCAGCCCCCACCCCTGAGAGAGTTACTGATTCGGAGAATGAGGACCTGGATGTGTGGTATATGTTGCCTTTCGTTAACTCCCAATTGATTGAGGAAGAGACTCTCGGCCCTTTTCCCATTGAGTCAGGTGAAGTGGGGAGGCGGGGTGGTGGTGCTATCTGTGAGCAGCCTGGGTTACAACGGGACTCTGCAGTGGAGGAAGCGGGGTTTGGCCATGGAACAGTGGGCTTCAAGTTGCGGGTGGGCACGAGTGATAGATCGGGGGAGGCCCAGCCAGGTAGACCGGAGGTGCCCACAGTAGTGTCTGAAACTGAAGAGTTAGATGAGGAGGTGCGGAGGTCGCAGAGAATTAGGAGACCGCCAGATAGGCTGGCCTATGTAGCACTAGGGGAACAGAGTGTGAGCCCTACCTTTCTGGGGAGCTATGTCACTGCCTTTTACACCTGGATTGGGCTTTGTGTTTTGCAGGAAGGGTTGCCGAATTAGCTTAATGTCATGAAGATGTGACTAAATTTGGTGCGGGGAGAGTGTAACATGCTGTAAGGTTTCACTGCTAATGTAATGGTTTCTCTATAGCAGCAATGTTTGGGTTATGACTAGAGATAACGGGGCTCTGGAATGCGGGGGCTATCCAATGAGAGAAATGTTGTTCTTCTCTTGTGAGTCTGGAAGAGGAGGTCGATGGTGGACGAATGGTCTTATCGGTGAGCTCCAACTTTTGCACATTAGACTGTTTCATGAGAATGGGCCCTTTTCTTTTTCTTTGTTTTCTTTACTAATCATATCATCAAATTAAGAATTATAAAGCTCAGTCGTTTAATCGTATATTGTGTACTCTTTGTGATTTCATGGTACTGCTTTGCAACAAGGACTCATCACGTAACATCCACCCAAACGAGACTTCTTAAGTTTGGCCAGGCCGGAGGGCTATCATCCCCTATATCGAGCCACTAGCCAAACTGATAGTTAAATGTGTAAAAAAATATACAATGTCAAACACCTTGTCTACGTGACTTCTTTGATGCTGTAAGTGTGGGCTGCTACATTCCCATCACCATGAGACTCTTGACAGCATGGGACATGTCGTGGGCTTCTTGAGGAGTTATCAAAGTCCAGTCCACCAGCTATGTCCTCATAACTCTGCATGCTTTAGCCCCTTAAAACAAGAAACTTCTTTTTGAACATTAGTATTCAATTTGCCCAAAGTAGACTTGTTAATCAGATATTAGCAGTGTTACTCATTCTCAGAATCAGGAACAATATCACCATCATATACAGTAGGTTATGGAATTTGTTGTTTTGCGGCAGCAGTACAGTGCAATACATCATAAAAACATTATGAGTTACAAGAAAAAATATATAGTAAATTCTGGCAGTCATGCAAAACAGACAGGGAAAGTAGTGAGTTAGTACATATGGTTTCACTGGTCATTGAGAAATCCGATGGTGAAGGGAAAGAAGGTGTTCCTAAAGTGCAGACAGCAAACGTTTTCTGATTGAGTTCCTCCAGCATTTTATATGTTGCTTGAGATTTTCAGCATCTGAAGAATCTCAAGTTTTTATCTCCAAATTTTATTGGGTTGACAGAGCTTCCTTCACTGGACATTGTTCATGGTTTTGAATATCATGAAGGAATTTTAAACCTCAATCTCCCAGTGAGAATGGAACAAATTTAAAATATCCTTGGCTATTTCATTCCTCCTCTGTAGTTTACAATCAGGGGACTAATATCAACTCAAATTACAGTGGTTTCAAGGTAGCTGACCTCCCTTCCCAAGACAAAATCGGGGCATGCAGTGAATGATACCTTGCTTCACATATCTATTATTTAAGTTTACACCTTTTTTACAGATCCTACTACTGATTAAACAAAGTTGTTAAGTATTCAAATTGAATACATCAAATATGGGTAAAAGGATATAGACTTAACTAATTAAGAGCAAATTAAGAAACATCAGTAACTTCATTAGGCTAGGTTATTAATAAACGCAATTATCTTGAGAGAATTACAGATGTGCTCTAATTGTTGAAGAAACAAATTGGATTCTACTGGGGTTTCATTGAATTGACTTGAGAAACCAAATGGACTTTATCATCAATTAGTACCATCCAAAGATCTGCACATACTTTACATTAAAGCATTCTTAGTACTTGCTTTGCTAGAGTAAAACAAAGCCTTTCAGACAATGTTCTCATCACAGTATCAGCCATTACGTTTGTGAACAAAGCTTCCAGCAAGAGTCAATACAGTCAATTATCACTCCATGTTCTGAATTCAC
The DNA here is from genome assembly GCF_963921235.1 of Mobula hypostoma. Taxonomy (NCBI): domain Eukaryota; kingdom Metazoa; phylum Chordata; class Chondrichthyes; order Myliobatiformes; family Myliobatidae; genus Mobula; species Mobula hypostoma. The sequence continues at coordinate 216,067,408 of NC_086098.1, read as the reverse complement.
AAAGAAACTTTAAAAATTGTTAAGCCTATAAATAGAATCAAATTGATTAAAGATTCCCTGATAAACATTTCAAAAGTTACAAAGAAAGTAAGTCAGGTTTTCATTATATATTATATAAGAAGGAATATGCCAATTAGTTCTTTGAACCTGCTCCAGCATTCAACTCAATGAACATATGATGTTCACTTTCTAGGCAAAACATATATAATTACCTAGATTCATAGAAGAGTCAGCAGGGAAGAGTAAGGTCAGGCAGAGTGGTAATGAAAAGAGACTCACTAGGGGGATGGACAGTAGATACTATGGCTGTGATAAAGAAGCCAAGAGGGTGTGTTACCTCCCAAGCTGCAGAAGATTCTCAAGAGGGAGGATGAGCATCCAGAGGTCATATTGTACATTGGCATCAAAGACATACTGTAGTTAGAAAGGGGAAGAGGTTCTGCGCAGTTCACATAGGGGGTTAGGAAAAAGGCTGAAGAACAGGACCTCCAAGGTAGTAATCTCTGGATTACTCCCAGTGCCGCATGCTACTCAGGGCAGGAGTAGGATGAAAAAAACAGATGAATGAATGGCTGAGGAATTAGTGCAGTGGGCAGAGCTTCAGACTTCTGGATCAGTGGGATCTCTTCTGGGAAAGGTGTGACCCATACAAACAGGACTGAGTACACCTGAAACCAAGAGAGACAAATATCCTTATGGGCAGGTTTGCTAGAGCTGTTGGGAAGAGTTTAAACTAAGTTGGTAGAGGGATGAAAACCAGAGAGATAGGACTGACGACGGGGCTGTTGGTATACAAATAGACTGTAAGGATGGTCAGGCAGATGACAGGACAAAATTACAGTCAGTAGGATGATCTGTAGTATAACATGGGAGCAAAATCAAGAAGACAGAACTGAAGGTGTGATATTTGAATGCATGTAGTAAAATGAATAAGGTAGATGATCTTGTAGTGCAGTTAGATATTAATAGGTCTGATGTTGTGGGCATCTCTGAGACGCGGCTGAAAGAAATCATAATGGCAGCTGATTATCCAAGGAAACACCTTGTCTCAATCAAACAAATAGGTAGGCAATATTAATGATGTTTCAAGAATCACTGGATTCTGGAATGGCTGTGGAAAACTAGAAAACTGAAATTGTCACACTACTCTGTAAGAAGGGTGAAAGTGAGAAGAAGGAAAATTAGAGGCTGGGTAGCCTGAATTCAGTGGTTGGTAAGATGTTGGATTCCAATATTACAGATAAGGTTTTGGGGTACTTGGAGGTGCATGATAAAGTAGGCCAAACTCAGCGTGGTTTTCTTGAGGAGAAATCTTGCCTAATAAATCTGTTGGAATTCTTTGCTGGAATAATAGGCAGAATAGACAAAGGAGAGTCAATGGATGTTGTTTACTTGGATTTTCAGAAGGCCTCCCATGGAGATCAAGAGAACATCTTGTCAGGCCCTGGGGATTATCCACTCTAATTTTCCTCAAGACAGCAAACACCTCCTCTGTAATCTGTATACAGTCCATCACCTTTCTGCTGTTTTGCCTCACTTCTGTAGACTCTGTGTCCATCTTCTGAGTAAATATAGATGCAAAAAATCCACTTAAGATCTCCCCACTCTCCTCTAGCTCCATGCATAGATGACCATAGAACCATAGAACCATAGAATATTACAGCACAGAAACAGGCCTTTTGGCCATTCTTGGCTGTGCTGAACCATTTTTCTGCCTAGTCCCGCTGACCTGCACCTGGACCATATCCCTCCATACACCTCTCATCCATGTACCTGTCCAAGTTTTTCTTAAATGTTAAAAGTGAGCCCCGCATTTACCACTTCATTTGGCAATTCATTCCACACTCCCACCACTCTCTGTGTGAAGAAGTCCCCCCTAATGTTTCCTTTAAACTTTTCCCCCCTCACCCTTAACCCATGTCCTCTGTTTTTTTTCTCCCCTAGCCTCAGTGAAAAAAGCCTGCTTGCATTCACTCTATCTATACCCACCATAATTTTATATACCTCTATCAAATCTCCCCTCATTCTTCTACGCTCTAAGGAATAAAGTCCTAACCTATTCAACCTTTCTCTGTAACTCAGTTTCTCAATTCCCGGCAATATCCTTGTAAACCTTCTCTGCACTCTTTCAACCTTATTAATATCCTTCCTGTAATTTGGTGACCAAAATTGTACACAATACTCCAAATTCGGCTTTACCAATGCCTTATACAACCTCACCATAACATTCCAACTTTCATACTCAATACCTCAATACTTTGATTTATAAAGGCCAATGTACCAAAAGCTCTCTTTACGACCCTATCTACCTGTGACGCCACTTTTAGGAAATTTTGTATCTGTATTCCCAGATCCCTCTGTTCTACTGCACTCCTCAGTGCCCTACCATTTACCTTGTATGTTCTACCTTGGTATGTCCTTCCAAAGTGCAATACCTCACACTTGTCTGCATTAAACTCCATCTGCCATTTTTCAGCCCATTTTTCCAGCTGGTCCAAATCCCTCTGCAAGCTTTGAAAACCTTCCTCACTGTCCACTACACCTCCAATCTTTGTATCATCAGCAAATTTGCTGATCCAATTTACTACAATATCATCCAGATCATTTATATAGATGACAAATAACAATGGACCCAGCACTGATCCCTGTGGCACACCACTAGTCACAGGCCTCCACTCAGAGAAGCAATCCTCCACTACCACTCTCTGGCTTCTTCCACTGAACCAATGCCCGATCCAATTTACTACCTCTCCATGTATACCTAGCGACTGAATCTTCCTAACTAAACTCCTATGCGGGACCTTGTCAAAGGCCTTACTGCAGTCCATGTAGACAACATCCACTACCTTCCCTTCATCCATTTTCCTGGTAAACTCCTCGAAAAACTCTAATAGATTGGTTAGACATGACCTACCACGCACAAAGCCATGTTGACTCTCCATAATAAGTCCCTGTCTATCTAAATACTTGTAGATCCTATCTCTCAGTACTCCTTCCAATAATTTACCTACTACTGATATCAAACTCACTGGCATATAATTTCCTGGATTACTTTTAGAGCCTTTTTTAAATAACGGAACAACATGAGCTATCCTCCAATCCTCCGGCACTTCACCTGTAGATACCGACATTTTAAATATATCTGCCAGGACCCCTGCAATTTCAACACTAGTCTCCTTCAAGGTCCGAGGGAATACCCTGTCAGGTCCTGGAGATTTATCTACTCTGATTTGCCTCAAGATAGCAAGCCCCTCCTTCTCCTTCTCAATCTGTATAGGTTTCATGACCTCACTACTTGTTTGCCTTATTTCCATTGACTCCATGCCAGTTTCCTTAGTAAATACAGATGCAAAAAAAACATTTAAGATCTCCCTCATTTCTTTTGGTTCCATACATAGCCGACTACTCTGGTCTTCAAGAAAATCAATTTTGTCCCTTGCTATCCTTTTGCTCTTAAGATATCTGTAGAAACCCTTGGTTTTCTCCTTCAGATTGTCTGCTGGAGCAGCCTTGTCTCTTTCTTAGCCCTCCCGATTTCCTCCTTAATTATCTCTTGGACTTCTCGTACTCCTCAAGTACCTTATTTGTATCTTCTTGCCTATACCTACTGTGTACCTCCTTCATTGTAAACAGGGCCTCGATATCTTTCAAAAACCAAAGCTCCCTAAACCTGTTATCCTTGCCTTTTATTTTGACCAGAGCATGAGAGCTCTGTATTCTCAAAATTTCACTTTTGAATGCCTCCTTCTTACCAAACACATCTTTGCCAGAAAACCTGTCCCAATCCACACCTGCCAAATCCTTTCTGATACCATCAGAATTGGCCTTTCCCTAGTTTAGAATATCAGTCAGAGGACCAGACCTATCCTTCTCCATACTTATCTTGAAGCTAAAGACATTATGATCATGAGATGCAAAATGTTCTCCTACACAAACTTATGCCACCTGTCGTGTCTCATTCTACAATAGGAAATCTAGTATTAAACTCTTTGTAGTTGGGACCTCTATGCATTGATTAATGAAACTTCCCTGAACACATTTGACAAACTCTATTGCATCCAGTCCTTTTACAGTATGGAGTACCGATCAGTACATGGAAAGTTAAAAGTCACCTGTTATCACAGCCTTATGTTTCTTGAAACAGTCTGTATTCTCTCTACTATTTTGCTTCTCAAAATGCTGCTGAATATTAGAGGTCTATAATATAATCAGATGAACTTGTTCATCATTTTCTTATTCCTCAAGTCCACCCAAACAGCCTCTGTAGATGTGTTTTACAGTCTCTCCTGTCCGAACACTGCTGTGATATTTTTTCCTGACTGGTAATGTTACTCTTTTTCCCTTTAATCCCTCCTGCTCTATCATGTTGAAAACAATGGAACCCTGGAACACTGTAGCGATTGGTGAGTCTTGGCTACAGGAGAGGCAGGACTGGCAGATCAGTGTCATAGACTCACACGCTGATCTGTGTTCTAAGCTCATTTGCCTTACCTGCAATGAAATACACACCTCAGAATATTAGTCCCACCATGTTCAACGCTCCGATCCTGGTTTTCTATGTAGGCTTAACAACGTATTTCCCACAATCATTCCACTGCCTGTTCTGGTGCTCTCCTTCCGAAAACCTTAATAAATGTGATGGCTCAGCATCAGCAACACTGGGTTTGAGAATTCCCAAAACTTTAGATCACATAAAGTAAGAAAGAAATCTTTATCTGTCTCGTGTACATTGTGACACTGAAACATACAGTGAAATGTGTAGTTTGCATCATTGGTGTGCTGCGGACAGCCTGCAAATGTTACCTCACATCCAGCGCCAATGTGGCATGCCCTCAGTTTATTAACCCTAACTCATATGTGTTTGGAATGCGGAAAGAAACTGGAGGGTCACACGGTCACAAGGAAAATACACAATCTCTTTATAATGGTGGAAATTGAATTCTAATCTTACACTTAAGCTACAAAGTATTGCACTATCCACTATGCTACCATACTGTATGTAATTCGCTTACTTATGACTCAGAAAACCCATTTAATACAGCACCCACAAGAGCAATAACCCGCTTCCCATATCTTAACTCTCATTCTCTACTCCTGCCACCATTTTCCTGTCTCTCTGCAACTTACTCTCATGTGGCCGTCAGTTCCTCCCCTTAAACCCTTGCAACTTACTTAAATGTGACTATAGCAAGATCATTGACTATCTCTGTGACTCCGGTCTCGTCATCATTTATCCCACTTATCTATGAAAGGAAGTGCTGACATTGGAGAGAGTCCAGAGGAGGTTCACGAGAATGATCCCGGGAATGAAAGTGTTAACATATGAGTAGTGTTTGATGGTTTTGGGCCTGTACTCACTGTAGTTTAGAGGAATGAAGGGGATCTGATTAAAACTTATTGAATATTGAAAAGTATAGACAGAGTGGATGTGGAGAGGATCTTTCATTAGTGAGGGAGTGTGTTATATTTATTTTTGTAAAACATTGAATACATTTCTGAACAGTTCAAAATGATAATTTAACTCTTTCTGAGCTCGCAGCATGTAGTGTCTGTACAAGGTAAACACTATAGGTCTGTTAATGTTTAATATTTGTTGATGGCAGAAAGATTCTTTATTAGACTCAGTCACTATTAACATGAGGATATATGTTGGTGATGAAATGTCTGTTGGTGACTGTAAGCAAGATTGATGGATGCCTACTTTATGTCTGTCAAATTGGCTTGATGGATTTTTTCTTTTGCATTTGGGTTTATCGCTTACATGTAATATTAATGTTCTTTTGTAATTAAAGGAGTGTTAAGTTCAAAACATTGGTGTACTGTTGGCTAAGTAGTGACCATTAAAGTGTCTTATTGATTTATAAGAGTATGCTGAACACTGTGTTAATGAATACATGAGCTGTTTGAATGAAAGAACCTAGGCTAAGTTAATAGCATGAGAACAAAAGTTCAAAGAGTTTGTCTGTCTCTGTGTATCTCACCATGCTTGTGCAACTCACATTTATTGAGATGCCTTTACCAGGGTTCTTTTTGTTTCACCTAGACTAGAAATTGCAATCAATGCCTATGACACAGGGCGATTTCATGTATGACTGAGAATTTGGTGTTCCGCGGATAACAGTGACAATCAAGTGGTGACTAAAAATTGTGAGGTCTGAAATTTTTGTGAAATCTTTATGGGTGGCTATGTAGTATTTTGTGTGGTTTACTTGCTCATTCTATTTTTATGATAATAAGTTATGCTTAAGTTACTTTGTTGTGCTTGTACACTTGGTACCGCATCTCATGGATACTTGAATAATTTGGGTCTGATCAACCCAGCCCATTACAGGGAATCAAGGACCCAAAGGGCACACTCTCAGGATAGAAAGATGTTCCTTTAGAACAGAGATGAGGAGGAATTTCTTTAGCTAGAGGGTGGTGAATTGTGGACTTCTTTGCCACAGATGGCTATGGAGACTGCCATTGGGTTTATTTAAAATAGGTTTGTGACTAGTTGGAGCATCAAATGTTATTGGGAGAGGGCAAGAGAATGGGGTTGAAAGGGATACTCAAACAACCATGATGGAATAGTGGAGCAGACTCAATGGGCCAAATGCCCCAATTATGTTCTTATGTACTATTGTTATGTTCTTAACTGCTCTGTTTGTGACCACAAGAAAGTGCAGAGAGTTGTTGACACAGCTCAGCACATCAGAGAAACTAGATTCCCCTTGATGGACTGTCTATACTTCTCACTGCCTCCGTAAAGCAGCCAGCATAATCAAGAGCCCCACACACCCAGGATAGGCTCCCTTCTTCCCCTCACTTCAGGCAGAAGCTATAAAAGCATGAATGCATAAGCTCAAGGAAAACATTTCCCACTGCTATAAGGCTATTGAACAGTTCCGTAGTAAGATAAAGTGACTTTTAACCTCATAATTTCATGATCTTCCAGATTATTGTCAACCTGCAATCTCTGTAACTGTTGCATTTTATTCTATACTCTTGTTTTACCTTGCACTACCTCAGTATAATGTTGTTTTGAAATAGTAAGCAAGACAAGTTTTTCCCAGAACCTGCGGCGTGCTGGGCGGCAAGCTTGCTGTTTCTTTAGCATTTTTCTCTGCTTTTTATGAGGCCGAGATGCTAGCTCAACACTCAACCCAGCGCAGATGGAAAGTGTGCTAGTAGCCGGTTGGATTCAAACCTGGGATCATTTGTCTCGAAGTCTGGTCCAGATGCCACTACACCACTGGCTGGCCATACCTCATCACAGGTGACAATAATAAACAAATTTGCTTAATATACTCAATGAAGTCTCAATAAACTTGCTTAGTCTCAACAAATATTCCTTACTTTTGTAACCCGACCTCCGGTAATACAAGTAAATGTAACTATTCTCCTCTGACCTTGTTTACTTTGCTTGTTTATGCATAAACTCTTCTCAGGCTTTTAGCTGCCTCCAGTGTGTTGATTTTATACGATGTTTCAATGTCAAAATCTGCCATCTTCATCGGGAATGATGCCTTGGCATGTCCAGTCCGATGGTATGTATACTCAACTCTCATCATCCGTCTCTCCTTATTGGTTAATCTTCAACTAATGCCATTGAAGCATCAGTTAAAATCGACATCTGGACGTCACTTGAAGTCCGAGAAGTGTTTATGCATCATATATGTCAGGTAACCACTAGATCCATCCTTTGTTTACTTTCCGAATATCATGAACCACCAAGTCAAGATCCTCCATATATCAACATGTTACATTTTCTCACCACTTCAAAATAATTTACCTGTGTGAATCCCTCCATCATCTGGTGACCCTGTGATATCTGTCTCAGAAACCGACGTAAGAACATCTTTCAAGAAGGTGAACCCTCAAGGTTTCAGGCCCCAGTGGTATACCTGGTAAGGTTAGAGAAAACCCCTGTGCCAACCAACTGTTTAAGGAGTGTTCAATGACATTTTCTACCTCCTACTGCTGCATTAGGAGGTTCCCACCTGCTTGAAAAGGGCATCAATCATACCGGTTCACTAGAAGAGCGGGTAAGCCAATAACTATCACCCAGTTCCATTCTCATGTGATGCGATGAACTGCTGTGAAAGGTTGATCATGGCTAGAATTAACCTGCCTAAGCAAGGACCTGGAGCCACTGCACTTTACCAACTGCCCCAATAGTCTACAGCAGATACAAGCTCGTCACTTGACTTTGGACCTCCTGGAGAATAGCAATACCTATAATAGGCTGCTGCACAGCATTCAACATCATCATACCCTCAGAGATAATCAACAAGCTTCAAAACCTGGGCCTTTGTACCTCCCTCTGCAATTGAACCCTTCACTTCCTTATCAGGAGACCTTAGTAAGTGCAGATTGGAAATAACATCTCCTCCTCACTGACACACCTCAGGGATATATACATAGCCCACTGCTCTACTCTCTACACCCATGACTGTGTGACTACACACAGCGCAAACACTCTATATATTTGCTGATGACACAACTGTTTTTGTTGGTTACAAGGAGGCATGCAGGTGTGTGATAGATTGGCTGGATGCATTGTGTCACATCAAGAATCTTGCACTCAACATCGATAAGACCAAGGAATTGATTGTGGATTTCAGGAAGAGGCCTGCAAGAGCACCACAACCTTGTTGCAGTGTTTGGAGACTCGCATGCCTCAATGATCTGGAAAGCTATGTTGACTGGCTGGCTCTTGGTAGAGTCAACCATGCCAAACAAGTCAAAGGGTAGAGGCCAGACTAAGAGTGGTCTACTGGTTCTCCAGGTTTGAGGGCTCAGATCAGGGTGAACAACCCTGAGTGGTAAAGCAACACTATTACAAAAACAGAAAATAAGAATCCTTCCACATCTGAGTGTAACAGTATTCCTGAGTCTCCACCAGACTGCTACTTTGCATGACTGACAGTAGTGAAACTGAGCTGCTGACATGCTGAAGGAAGCCCTGAACACCACCAGAGATGGAGGACCTTCATTGCTGTCCTAAACACCAGTGGAGTAATGGGCAGTAGATAGGCTTCAGGAAGAGGAATTTGAGGGGAACACACACCAGTCCTTCTCGAACAGTCAGCAGTGGAAAAGGTAAGCAGTTTCCAATCCATTGGTGTTAACATCTCTCAGGATTTATCCCGGGCTAAAATATTGATGTTATTATGAAGAAGGCATGCTAGTGGCTGTATTTCATCAGGGGTTTGTGGAGATTTGCTGTGTCACAGATGGGCACCATTCTAACTGGTAGCATCACCTTCTGGTATGGAGAAGCCAAAGCTGCAGAAGGTTGTAAACTCAGCCAGCTCCACCATGAGCACCAGCCTCCACAGGTTTGAGGGTGTCTTCAAAAAGAGATGCCTTACAAAATCAATCATTTACTTATTTTTATTTATTTAGAGAAATAGCGCAGGATAGGCCCTTCCGGTCTTTCAAGCTGTGCTGGCAACAACCATCTGATTTAATCTTAACCTAATCACGGGACAATTTATAACGAGCAGTTAACTTACCAATTGGTACAACTTTGGACTATTGGACAAAACCAAAACATCTGGAGAAAACTACAGCACTCAGAAGAAAACCAAGCGCATACAGAAAGGAACGCACAAATTTGCTTACACAGGATGCCGGAAATGAGCTCTGAACTCTGATGCCCCGAGTTGGAATAATGTTGTGCTAACTTCTACACTACCATGGTGCTCGAAGGAGCCCTGTTGTCCAGGACATGCCCTCTACTCATTACTCCTATTGGAGAGGAGATACAGGAGCCTGAAAACACACTCAACATTTTAGGAACATCTTCTTCCCCTCTGCCATTAGCTATTTGAATGGACCATGAACAATATCTCACTATATTTTATCTCATTTTGCACTTCTTGCTTATACATACATGTATGCATAAATAAATAGTGCAAAATTAGAGCAAAAAATATACAGTATATGTGATACAGTACAAGGAGAAATATATATGTTTGTAATTTGTTGTATATGTATTTCACTGTACTGCTACTGCAAAACAACAAATTTCACAACATAATTTAGTGATAATAAACATGATTTTAATTTATTTTTCTGTTGCCCCTACTGAAACACATAGCCTCAAATTCTAATAGCATACTCCAGCTGCTCTCTCACTTAAACTTTCTCTGTAGATTTTGTGTGTTTTCCTGATGAATCAATTTCTTACTCAGGTTTTTATCATGACCAAACCTGAATATTACTCATTCTATCTTTATATGACCATGAATGCAGCTGAGGACTCAGCATAGACTGGAAAACCTCAAAATTACACATTTTTTCCTACACACTGTTTTCAGTCCTTGATACAGCATTTCAGACCTAACGTGTTATACTCAATGTGAAGGTTAGAACCTTCATAGCACCTTAGGGATATTTTACAAATCTCCTCACCCCACTCTCTCTCTTTCACTCTCTCTCTCTTTCTCTCAATGGGGGGAGATTTTGCTGCTAATTCTTGAGTCGGAAAATCTCAGAATAAAAAGTGACGCAGCAGACTGTAATATCATAACAGCAATTGTCAGGGTCCCCTTTTGCAGTGATATCTCTGTCATTTGTTACAGAGAGAGAAAGAGCCTGTGGCGTGTTGAAAGTGTTGGGTAAACAATAGTTTTTGTTGACTATAGATTAGAGTCTCTCTTTGGGTGCTTTGATATTGCTTGGTGGATGGTGGACACTGACACTTTTCACTGAAACGGGCAGGGCAGGGAGGGGAAAGGTTGATGCATTGATGCTTACTGCTGCTTGCTCAGGGTTGTGAGGAGAGGGGGATTTGGGGTTCCAATGTTTTACTTTCGATCATTCTTTTGGGTTTCTTCTGCTTTTTGTGGATGCCTGTGAAGGCAAGAATTTTAGGTTGTGTACTGTATACATCTCTGATAGTAAGCAACAACATTTGCACCATTTCCCCACCTCAACTAATCCCATTCTCAAAAACAATGTTTTGTCAGCCATGAGTTTCCTTTAATAAAATCTATGTTGACTTTACATATTATGATATGAGTATTCTGCTGTCATGTTTTTCGGTCGGGCGCCGGACGCTTGGAGAGATTTGGTGGGGGGCGGGCGCCCGGCGCTCGGCCAGGGGCCGTGATTGAGTGGTCGGTGACTTGGGCCGGCTCCCCCACCGGACTTAGTATGGTGCGGTAGGTGTGAGGACACCCAGCAGGACTGAAAAAACAAGACCTGACAAAGGGCCAAGCAGCATCTATAGGAAGAGGCGCAGTCGACGTTTCTGGTCCTGACGAAGGGTCTCGGCCTGAAACATCGACTGCGCCTCTTCCTATAGATGCTGCTTGGCCTGCTGCGTTCACCAGCAACTTTGATGTGTGTTGCTTGAATTTCCAGCATCTGCAGAATTCCTGTTGTTTGCCTGACAAAGGGTGAGCCAACGGCCATCTTCCGTGGAAGAGATTAAAGCCTCACCACATATTTATGAATCGCATGCTATGCACCTAGTTAGAAGAGATATGATGATGTTGGGTGCTGCGCCATGTGCTTCGACCTGATCAAGGCCTCCGCCTAAGGAAGGGCCGAGCTTGAAGAAGTGGCTGCGGCTGGAGGCCGACCCGGCCTCGGGCTCGAGTTCGGCAGGGGCAGCGCCTGGCGGGCCAAGGCGGCCAGCGAGAACAAACTGGAGGAGAGGCTGTACTCGGTGCTGTCGCAAGATCAAAGAAGATGGAGGTGCATAGCCGCCAACCCTGGATTCGGGACGGCTCCCACTCACTGACTGACTTACTGATTCTGCTGTCATATCCTTCATGACATCAAAGTTCAATGTAAATGTTATTATGAAATTGTGTGTATATATATATATGTATATCACCAAATTCTACCTTGAGATTCATTTTCTTGCAGACTTGCAGTTGACCAGAGAAATACAGTAGAATCATTAAAAAACTGCACACAGAGTCTGATAAAATGTGCAAATACAAAAAGAAAAGCTATAATAATAAATACATAAATTATAGTGAGAATATGAGCTGCAGAGTCCTTGAAAGCGAGTTCAAAGGTTGTGCTCAATGACCAGTTCAGTGTTGTGATGAGTGAAGTTGTCCATGGGGGTTTAGCAGCCTGATGGTTGAAGAGTAATTTCTGTTCCTGAATCTGGTGGTCTGAGAACTAAGGCGCCTGTACCTCCTTTCCGATGGTAACAGGGAGAAGACAATTTCAACTTTTCTCAAACAATGTTGAGTTAACACCCTTCCTCTATCTTTTTTTCTTTCTTTGATCGTAAGCTTTCAGTCTGCTGAGACTACTCCTAAATCAAAGATTTTTTTTTAAATCAACATTAGCATATTTACTGTATTTGTAGCTCCCACCTCTTTCAGAATGTTGGGATGAAGGATGTCAGGTTGAGATAAATTTAAGAGACTGAAGCAAGATACAGTAAATTATCTTGCAGTTTCTTTAAGATTTTTGACTGTCATTAGGTCTACCTTTCCTTCACTTCTTCCTCATTTATTGTGGTTTCTGTGGTAAAAACTGATATAAAGCTTTTGTTTAATGCCTCATTCATTCCTATTTCTCCATCATGATTTTGCCTATCTTTTTCTGTATGTGACATAATTCATATTAGTTCTAACTCTGCCTTGCTATTATAACTATAGAAGCACATATAATTTATTTTTATCTTTCTCACTAATTTATTTTCAGAACCACCTTCTATCATTTTAACATATTTTGTCATTCAATTTTTTTTTTTTAAAAAAGCTCTAATTCTTCAAGTTTAGTACCCTTCTTGGCAAGATTCATTTTCTTTTAATGTAATTCTGTCTATTACTTTCTTATGCAGGTTTGATAGATCATTTTGCCTGTGGAATTTCCAATTCTCCATTTAATATGCATTTTGTCAAATTTCACCTCCTACAGTCAAAGTACATTGCTGGCTTTGTTTTATGTTCAAGACTCTAATCACCGACTGATCTATGTTCTCCTAAAACTGTATACAAAATTCTATCATATTGTGATCACTTTTCCCTACGGAATCCCTAACGATATGATAATTAACCTTGCCTGATTATACAATATAGCTCATTCCTTAATTAGTTCCATTTTCTATTGTCCCAAATGTATTTAATGAACTCATCCTCCAAAGTAGTTTTGCCAGTATGCTTTGCCCCATCCAAACAAACAATGAAGTTTGCTATCATTCCATTAAATTGTCTGCAAACTTACTTCTATATTTCCTCTTTGATAGCTTGGATAGATTGACAATAAATTCACTTTGAATTTTGAACATAATCATAACTTTGATATTGAGAGGTCAGTAAATCATTCCAAATGTGGGCTTTGTGTCCATTTTTTTTCACGCAAACTGATTCTACTTCTTGTATGATGATGCTATTATGTGGTGACTGGTTGCAGACAGCTCCAATGAGAGTCATCAAACATTCCCATTTTGGGTTACCACAGCTGACATGCAGTCATGGCCTTGGGTACTTCAGTAAGCAACATTTGTTTAAAAAATTTATTGATACTCAAAATCAGCGAACCTCGGACAGCAGACTGGATGAGAGTGCAGTTCCCCTTTAAGAATATAAAAGCCGGGACACTGCGTCAATCTACAGGTGTAAATAAAATGCAAAGACCTTAGAATTCCACTCCTGACTCTCCTGCTGGTGAATGTACAGTCACTGGAAAATAAAATTGAAAATCTCAAAGCAAGATTGCAGAACCAGAGGATCATCAGAGACTGTTGTGTAAATTGTTTCATGGAAACGTGGCTATCCCCCACCATTTATACTTTTTTTATACTTTATACTTTATTGTCGCCAAACAATTGATACTAGTATGTACAATCATCACAGCGATATTTGATTCTGCGCTTCCTGCTCTCTGGATTACAAATATTAAATAATAAAAATAGTAAAAATTAGTAAATGTTAGAAATTTAAATTATAAATCATAAATAGAAAATAGAAAATAGAAAATTGTAAGTAAGGTAGTGCAAAAAAAATGATATTTATATAATATAAATATATTATAAATATAAATATAAATATATTTATAAATATATTTATATTTATATAAATGATATTTATATTTATTTTATTTTTATATGATGGTATTGATACCTTCTGGAATTTTATTATATTTTAACATTGTATTAATGTTTATATGGCTTACCTTTTTGTATACTTATTCAATAAAAAGATTTAAAGAAAGGAAAGAAGCTGTTCCCAAATTTCAGGCACAGCACTTGCAGCTTGATGGCTTCACAGTTCTCCACAAAGGCAGGACAGCTCAGCCTTTTAAAGATAGAGGAGGTGGAGCATGTTTCATGATTAACTCACCATGGTGCATAAGTGTGGTGGTCCTATTTCAGTCCTGCTCACCTGATCTGGAACATCCAGTGGTCAAATGTCATCCATTTTATCCGCCGAGAGGGTTTTCTGCCATCACCCTGATAGTGGTATACATTCCACCTCAAGCCAAAGTCAGGTAGGAACTGGATGAGCTAAGCAATGTAATCAGCTGGCATGAAATTGTGCACCTTGATGCCTTCCTTACCATTGTGGGAGATTTTAACCAGGTCAGCCTGAAGAAGTCTCTGAAGAACTGCCATCTTCATCACCTGTGGAGCCAGAGGAGATGACAAACCTGACTCTCCTCTGCCACCATCTAGAACCCTGAACATGTTATCCTGTGCCCACACTTTGGGAAGTCCAATCACCTAGCTGTACTACTATTCGCAGCATATAGGCAGAGACTAAAGACCACAGCATCACCAGTGAGGAACAAGAAGGTACGTTCAAAGGAAAGAAAGGAACGCTTACAGGACTTCTTTGAGTTAAAGTGGAATGCATAATATTCAGGGATTCATATTTGAGACTGAATGAATACACCACAATTGTCACTGATTTCATTGAGACCTTTACATATGATAGCGAGCCTTCAAGAACACATACAAACCAAAACCCATGGATGAACCAGGAGATTAATTGTCTGCTGAGGGTTAAATAGGTGGCATCCAAGACCAATAATCCAGAACTATATATCAAGTCCAGGTACAAATAATGGAAGGCTAGTTTAAGAGGAAGAAACAATTCCGACTGAGGTTAGAGATGGAATCGGATGCATGTCAACTCTGGCAGTGTTTGCACAACATTATTTCTGACAAAGCAAAATCCAACATCTTGAATGATGCTTCACTCCCAGATGAGCTCAATGCCTTTTATACTTGCTTTGAAAGGGAGAATAAACTACCCCAGTGTGAATCCATGCAGCATCTGGTGACCCTGTGATCTCTGTCGCAGAGGCCAACATCAGATTGAGGGTGAACCCTTGCAAGGTGTCAGGCCCTGATGGTATACCTGGTAGGGCATTCAAAAACTGATGGGAGTGTTCAAGGATATCTTCAATCTCTCACCGCTACATTTGGAGCTTCCCACCTGCTTCAAAAGGGCAACAATCATACCAGTGCCCAAGAAGAGCAGGGTGAGCTGCCTCATTTACTATCTCCAGTCGCACTCAGAGATTCAAAGATTCAAAGGTACAAAGTGCATTTATTATCAATGCATGTATACATTATACAACCTTGAGATTTGTCTCCTAACAGGCAGCCACAAAACAAAGAAACCTAAAGGAACTCATATAATAAAGACTATCAAACACCCAATGTACAGAGAGAAAAAAACACATCATGCCCATAAAAAGAACCCATAAAAAATAAAAGAACCTACACAAAAAAAAGACCGTCGAACACCCAGTGTGCAGAGAAAAAAAATGTAAGCAAATAGCATTCTGAACTGAAGTCCATAAAAGAGTCCCATAGTTCCAAATCATTCAGCATAGTTCAGCACAGAGCTGAATAAACCTCGTGGAGAAGGGAACTGAACCGGTCTGTCCCTCACCTCGGGCCCCACCAACCTGACATTTTCAGTCTGGCTCAGCACCTAATTCAAAGTTAATTCCTCGATTCAATCTCCTCGATACTGTTTGGAGCTTGGACCCCACCACCTCAATTCGACCTGTAACCAATACTTCCGATTTGGCAGGTTGAGTCAGTGGTAAGGAAGTCAAATGCAATGTTGGAACTCATTTTGAAAGGACTAGAATATGAAAACAAGAATGTAACTCTGAGGCTTTATAAAGCATTAGATGCCTCACTTTGAGTACAGTGAGCAGTTCTGGGCCCCTTATCTAAGAAAGATGTGCTGTTATTGGGGAGAATTCAAAGGAAGCTCATGAAAATAATTCCAGGAATGAAAGCCTTATCATATGAGGAGTTTTTGATGGCTCTGCACCTTTACTAACTGGAATTTAGAAGAATAAGAGGGGTCATTGAAACATATTGAATGTTGAAAGGCCCAGACAGAGGTGATTTAGTAAAGATGTTTCGTATTGTAGGGAGTCTAGGATCAGAAGCACAATCTTAGATTAGAGGGATGTCTATTTAGAATGAAAGTGAAGTGGAATTTCTTTAGACAGAGGATGAATCAGTGTAATTCACTGCCACAGGTGGATGTGGAGGCCAGGTCATTTGGTGTATTTAAGCCAGATCAAGATAGCTTCTTGATTAGTCAGACTGTGAAAGATTACGGGGAGAGGCAGAAGAAAGTTATTGATAGGGAAGTGGATCAGCCATGATCAAATGGCAGTGCAGACTTGATAGACAGTGTGGCTACTCCTATATCTCATGGTCTTCTGGGTGCAATCTCGCGGGCTCTCCATTTGGTCTCGTACGTAGGCAGCTTTCGATCCAAGGAATCATGAGTTTGCGCCTCAGGTGGACTGTGTCCTTTTCAGGACATGAGCCTGGGTGGGAAGATTTGAAGAACCGTCTGTTGCCCATGCAGCGGGTTCCCCATCTCCACGTCACTGATGTAGTCCAAGGGAAGGGCAAGCACCGATACAGTTTGGCACCAGTGTCATCGCAGAGCTTATCAGAGTGAAGTTGGAAACAACATCAAACTGCCTTAGGGAACCTGGCTCCGGATTTCTTCCTTGGGGTTTACTCCCGAAGCCTTTCCCAAGAGTGGGTATAGCCACAAGGCAGTGGATATTTAAAATCAGAATTTGCTTTCCACAGGCGGGCTGCTGCCCAAGGCTGACAGACTCCACTCACCCGAAGCAACTGGTTTTGAGGTGTCAGTGATCCGCCTTTGTCCCTTCTCTTGTCAGGAGAAACAATTCCACTGGGCCTAGTAGCTAAACCACAAGTAAAGGCCAAGAATTGGACTTGGTTGTCAGAGGCTGTTAGAGGTGCCATTTGGAGTACCTTAGTCTTGTATCACCTGGACAATTGTAATACCTGTATCAGGCTGCTGTTTATTTACTACAGCTCAGTGTTCAACACAATGACATCCTCAGTTCTGATCAGCATACTCCAAAACCTTGTACTCTGCAACTGGATCCTTAACTTCCTCACTGGGAGTCCGCAGTCTGTGCGGATCAGAAACAATATCTCTTCCCTGATGACAATCAGCACTGGTGCACCTCAAGTACGCATGCTTAGCCCACTGCTCTACTCTCTCTACACCTATGATTGTTGATTTATTTATTGAGATACAGCACAGAGAGAGCCCTTTCGGCCATTTGAACAGTGCCGCCCAGAAATCTCTGAGTTAACCCCAGCTTAATCGGGGACAACTGACAATGACCAATTAATTTACTGATCGGTACATCTTTGGACTGTGGGGAAAAGTCAGAGCATCTGGAGAGGGAGAACATACAAACTCTTCACAGACAGTAGTGGAATTTAACTTGGGTTGCTGGCACTGTAAAGCATAGTGCTAACTATTACACTACTATGGCATGGCTCAAATGCCATCTATAAATTTGCCAATAACACAATTGTTGGCATAATTTCAGATGGTGACAAGGAGGCATACATGAGCAAGATAGATCAGCTGTTTGAGTGGTGTTGCACTCAACATCAGTAAGACCAAGGAATTAATAGTGGATTTCAGAAAGGAGAAGTTGAGCAACAGTTCTTGTCAAGGGATCAGAAGTGGAAAAGATGAGCAATTTCAAGTTCCTGAGTGTCAACAGCCTTGAGGATCAATCCTGGGTCCAATATATTGATGCAATTACAAAAAAAGCAAAATAGCAGCTTTATTTCATTGGGAATTTGAAGAGGCTTGGTATGTCAACAAAGGCACTTGCAAATTTGTACAGATATACTGTGGAGAACATTCTATCTGGCTGCATCACCATCTGGTATGGAGAGGCCACTGCACAGGATCAGAAAAGGCTGCTGAAAGTTATAAACTCAGCCAGCTCCAACATGGGCATTAGCCTCTCCTGCACCAAGGACACCTTCAAAAGGCAAGCCTCTGAAAGGCAGCATCCATCATTAAGGACTCCCATCATCCAGGAGTGCCTTCATTTCATTGTTACCATCAAGGAGGAGGTACAGGAACCTAAAGAGACACACTCAGTGTTTCAGAAACAGCTTCTCCAATCCACAATCATATTTCTGAATGGACATTGAACCCATGAACATTACCTCTGGCAACACACATCAAAGTTGCTGGTGAATGCAGCAGGCCAGGCAGCATCTCTAGGAAGAGGTACAGTCGACGTTTCAGGCCGAGACCCTTCGTTAGGACTCTTTTATAGTCATATCCACAGCCACCTGTGACAATGAATTCTACAGATTCATCACCCTCTTGCTAAAGAAATTCCCCCTCATCTCTGTTCCAAATGGATATTCCTCTATACTGAGGCTGTGCCCTCTGTCCTTAGACTCTGCCACCAGTGGAAACATCATCTTCGCATCTTCTCTATCTCAGCCTTTCAATATTCAACAGGATGCAATCAGATCACTCCATTATTCTTCTAAACTCCAGCAAGCACAGAGGAAGATCTATCAAATACTCCTTATATATACCTCTTTCATTCCTGGGATCATTTCATGAATCACCTCTGGACCCTCTCCCTTCTTAGATAAGGCGTCCAAAACTGCTCACAATACTCTAAGTGCAGTTTGACCAATGTCTTATAAAGCCTTGGCATTACATCCTTGCTTTTATAGCCCAGTCCTTTTGAAACAAATGCTAACATTGCATTTACCTTTCATACCACCAACTCAACATACAAGTTAACCTTTATGGAATTCTGCACAAAGACTCACAAGTCCTTTGGTACATTTTATTTCTCAATTTTATCCTGATTTAGAAACAAATCTCTGCCTTCATTTCCTCTTCCAAAGTGCATGACAATATACTTCTCTGCACTGTATTCCATCATTCAATTCTTTGCCCATTCTCTTGATTTTTCCAAGCCTTTCTGCAGACTCCCTATGTCCTCAAAACTGCCTTCCCTCTACCTGTCTTTGTATTGTCTGCAAACCTGGCCATTAAGTCATCATTTCCACCACCCAGATCATTGACATATAAAGTAAAACAAAGCAGTAACACCACTGACACTTGCTGAATATCACTAGTCAATGGCAGCTAACCAGCCCATTTATTCCCATTCTTTGCCTTCTGCCATTCAGCCAATCTTTGGTCTATGCTAGTGTCTTTCCTGTGATACTATGGGCTCTTGTTTAGCAGCCTCATGTGCTGCATCTTGCCAAAGGCCTTCTGAAGATCCAAGTAAACACTATCCACTACTATAATTTCTTGTCTTTTGTCTTCCTCCTTAAAGAATTGAGTGACATTTTCAATTTTCCAGTCCTCTGGAATCATTCCAGAATCTAGTGATTTTGGAAAGATCATTACTAATGCCTCCACAATCTCTTCAGTTGCCTCTTTCAGAACCCTGTGGTGTAGCCCATATGATTCAGATTACATAACACCGACAATCGAACTTCTGGCATGCTGCTGGTGTCTTCTAAAGTGAAGACTGAAACAAAATACTTAAAGTTCACCTGCCATTTCTTTTCCCCTTATTACTTCCTCTCCAGTATCATTTTCCAGCAGATCAATATCACCCTGGCCTCTCTTGTATACTATATGTTTCTGAAAATAATGATGTCCTCTTTTTCTTATTGGCTAGGTGAATGCATATTTCATTTTTTCTCTCCTTGATTTTTAATTTGTCTTCTGCTGGTGTTTAGAAGATTCCCTCTAATTTTTTGTATACTATATGTACTCTCTTTTGCTTTTATACAATCTTTGACTTCCAATGTAAAACTTAGGAGGACGATGGCACCTAACAGCAACTCCTTTGCTTGCATCTTTAATATCTCTTTTCAGGGTTCTTTTGAAGACCCTGAACTGGGGTTACACACTGACTTTGGTTCTTTATGGGAATGGGACCTCCTCTTGGGGTCTCACAACTGGCCGCTATTCAATATGTCAAGAGCGCATGCCTTTAGGGTGCCAGTTTTTTTGTGGCTGTGAATGCAGGCGGACTCGTGGTCGGTGCTACCACCTGGCGTGTCGTGGGAGATGGGAGATCGAAAGCAGCAAGTTGGCTGCTGGCTGTGTGCCCAGAGACCTGAGTTCTTTGGGCACAGAGCTTGGAAGAAGCAATGCAACGTACTTTTAACACCATAAATTGGTGAGTTGTTTGTTATGCCTCCCCTCTCGCTGTGGAATGGGGACACTTCTTTTTCTCTTATTAGGGAGAGAGAGAGCCTATGGTATGTCAAATATCGGGTGAATGACTAGTCTTTGGAGTACTGTAAGACTGTGTACTTATTGAAGCTTTTCTGCATGCTTGAGTGCTCAGTGGAGGTTGCCATGCTTTTTTACTGGTGGGGGTGGGGGAGCTTTGTTGCCTTGCTGCTGCTTATTCATGGGAGGGAGAACTGGGGGATTTTTGCGGTTCTAACATTTAACTGTCATTCATTCTTTGGAGAACTCCTCTGTTTATATGGATGTTTCCAAAAAAAAAAGAATTTCAGGAAGCGTATTGTATACATTTCTCTGACATTAAATGTACCTATTGAAACCTATTGAAACTATTGTCAACAATAGCTCCCTAATGTTCGCATTTAGAATGTGTCGTCTTTGGGTAAATTGATCCAGTATTTACAAACGTACTCCTAGGAAATCCAACACTTGCTGCTTTTCTATTATTCCTGCTAAAATTCCCTTTCAATAAACTTTGTCCAGCTCCTCTCTCATGTCTCTGTAGTTTCCTTTGCTCCACTGTAATATTGATACATCTGATCTCTCTCAATATATATTATGATAACTAATCACAGACCTCCAGCAGAATAAGTTCTGTCAATCATTATCTATGGCAAACATTTTACTAAAATCTATGTTGACATAGTAAGACATAACTTGCCCCGTTTAAAGCGATTGTGACGTCCATAATTAGGGCATTGTTTCCCAAATACTCATAAACGCTATCCCTAAAAATCCCTTCAGCAACTTTGCTATGACTGTGAGATTCAGTCTATAATGAGATCTAAATGACTTTGATCATGTTGGTGCCATATGGGGTGGTTTGAATACCTCAGAAACTGCTGATTCCCTGGGATTTTCACACACAACAGTCTCTAGAGTTTACAGAGAAATGTGTGAAAAACAAAAAGTTTCAATGAGTGGCAGTGATGAAATATGAAGGTAAGCCTTGTCCATGAGGGAGGTCAAAGTAGAATGGCCAGACTGGTTCAAACTGACTGGAAAGTGGCAGTAACTCAGATAATCATGTGTTAAAACCATGGTGCTTAGAAGAGCTTCTCTGAGTGCACAGAACTCTGAACCTTGAAGTGGATGGGCTACGGCAGCAGAAGACCATGGACCTACACTCAGTGGCCACTTTATTAGGTACAGGAGTTACCTAATAAAGTGGCTACTGAGTATAATTTAATTTGGCTTGATGAACCAAACCTTTTTCCTCACATATAATGATTTGAGCCACACATTTAAGCAATTTAAATCCGTGTTGATTAGACCATTGCTCAGGTAATAGTCCATACATGATTATTCTTAAAGATCTGTAGTTTAATTTGACTCTCGGCTTCTCAAAGATTCTGAGTAGAACCTTATTCCCTGCCCCATTGATTCCTCAATGCATAATAATTGGATCCTCAATTTCTACAAGCAAGTAAACATATCCAGTCTGTTAACGTGCCATTAATCAAATATCCAAAGATCATTAAACATAAAACATAAAACATAAATGGCTTAAGTATATTCTTATTTTAAAGTAAATACAAAAATCCATGAGTAGATTTTTAGGTAACAATGTTGTGTACTCAAGAATCCATTTGTTTGTTACCTGTGTATAATGGCTCCTTGAAATAATGTAATTTAAAGTTCTCATTTCCTTTATTTAGAATGTAGAAAAAGAAAGTAAGTAGATGGTTATAATAATTATCTGCAGTTATATTGAAGCTTTGATGATCTGAGAGTTGGAGCGTGGCCAAGTGGATAAGGCGTCAGTCTTGTGATCTGAAGGTTGCCAGTTCGAGCCTCAACTAAGGCAGCGTGTTGTGTCCTTGAGCAAGGCACTTAACCACACATTGCTCTGTGACGACACCAGTGCCAAGCTGTATGGGTCCTAGTGCCCTTCCCTTGGACAATATCAGTGGCGTGGAGAGGTCTTCCATACAAACTTGCCCAGGCCTCAGTCAACATCAAAATCGATGGACAGCCGAAGAAGACAAGATGATCTGTAGATGTTACAAAGCATTTTGCCTTCAATTAAATACTTCTGAAATGTAATCTCACTTGTATTTAGGACCTGCAACAGGCATGTTCTCTACAGCAAATGTGATGATTATTTTAATGTAAAGATGGAATACTAATATCAGTTTTGAATATTAGAAAATTTTGACCACTTATGCAATATTACTTAATATTTGCTTATTTTATTCCTTCTCAAAAGCAGGCTATTAATGCAAGTTGTTCCAGGAGTGCGTCCACATATAATGTACTTTGTATCCTCATGGATAAATGATGAAGAATTTCACACTTAATTTAATTCTCAGTAATCCCAAGCTTTATTAATGGTGAATATGAACAAAGGAAATTGTGGCAAGTGAGCAAAGAACATTGCTTAATGTTGCCAGTACATACAGTTAGTGGAAAAGCAGGCATTTGCCAGCATCAAAAACAATGACCCATGTCATCCTCGTTTGGCTGCTGCAGGTCCTTTTATCCGATGTAGAGGGCTGGATGAGCTGACATTCCACAGAGGAAAGATGTCCGGCATGGCAGTGTGGGCTCCAAGTAATGAGTAGTCCTCAGTCAGCCTAGCCTGTGCATCTGCCTTTGAAGTTCCTGATAGCTTATTGGATGAGAGAGACTCTTCACCTGTTTTTGAATGTCTCTGATAGTTAGACACGTTTAAGATCTGTACAAATAGATTGAAACAACAGATAAGAATTTAATTGAAACAACGTTATCATAAAAACAGGTAAGTAAACATATTAGGGATTATTTAGGAGTTACGAAATTATTGATAACAGATATTAATTAAAGTGAGATTCAGTATTCAGAAATAAAACCTGTTCACAACTTCATTTCAATTGATACTTTAAGGCCATTGAACCAATCACTGGGTTTGGGACATTATGATTTTGCACCATTGAAACTACACGTAGCTGAATGTTTATGTTAATTTGTGATTATGGTGAGATCAGTGAAGGTGTCACAATGTGGGGGGGGGGGTGGCTCTGGAGGCAGACCCAAATGTGAGGCACAGACACTGAAGTACAAGGAACAGAACTAGGTTAGTCAAGAAAGCAAGGGAAGGACACTGGACATGACACAGACCCTGGACGAGACAAGGATACAGGACCTGGGCTTGGACTCCAAGCCAGAGACTGGACAAGGACCCGAAACCTGGGTCTTGACTCGGGCTGGGACCCCAGATCTAGGCCAGGACATGACAAGGCTTGTGTTCTTCGAGGCTAGGGTACTTTGAGCCTTGGATATGGACTCGGAGCCAGAGACTGGGCAAGGACCCAGAACCTGGGGCTTGACTCGGGCTTGGACTCCAGAACTAGGCGAGGACAAGATGTGGCTACAGGAGGAGGATTGGCAACAGAACTGGACGTGAGACTCCTGGACAGGACAAGGGAACCCCAGCACAGGAGGAGGGAACCCCAGTACCAGGCTGGGCAAGGTAATCCTGGGCTGGGTGAGACACATGGACAAGACGAGAACACAAAGCCATGGTTTGGACAGGACAAGGTTCTTGGATCGTGGCTAGGTCTGGACGAGACTCTGAAGCCTTGACTTGGTCAAGGGAGAGACAGGAATGCAGAGTCTTGGTCAAGGGAGAGAGGAATATGGAACACAGAGCCAGGAACCCTCCTAGGAAACAGGACATAGGGCCAGGACTCATACACAGAACACAGAGCCGGGACCCCTCCTTGAGTACAGGACATAGGGCCAGGACTCATTACACAGAATGCGGAATACAACAAGACAGTTCCCAACACAAGGCAGCGGCAGACAGCCGGAGCTACCTAGCGAAGGTGTGGATACAGACAGTTCCCAACACTAGGTAGCGGCAAACAGCCAGACCTACCTAGCGAAGGCGTGGACACAGAGACAGTTCAAAACAACGAAAGGCAGTTCCTTATCTTGCTCCGGTGATTGAATTTGACAGCAGTGCAGGCAAGGGTTACAGGCGAGGTGAGGCAACAGAAGGCAAGGGGAAGGGATTCAGACAGGGGGTATGGACAAGAACAATCCAGTAGCCAGAAGCTGAATCCTGAAGGTATTTATGAAGCCAGCCCAAACGAGAATCAGCTGCCTCAGCAGAAACCGGGGAAAACTGGAAAACCCTGAATATGGAACATAGACTGGACCGTGAACTAGAATGCAGATTTCACGGACCGGACCATGACAGAAGGAAGATGTTAAGTGGCCACCTCCTGTATTATTAAAGGCATATTCAGGGACACTTCAGGGACAATTCAAGACAGGTCTGTTTGCCACTTAATATTCTGACAATTTGCATAGTTAGGGAGTGATCCCTCAATACTCCAGCAAAAGGGGCATACTTTGGGTGTCTGAAGATAATGCTTAGAAGCTCTTGGACCTGCCACCTATATGGGAATATTCAAAAAGGTTTGGCTAGTTAAGATTTGCTACTATTTGCTACGCTCAAAATGTTAATTAACGAATTACAGCTAATTAATCGTTTATTGTTGTTGTGTTTAAAAAGTATAAAAATATAAATTGCCTCTAGAAGTTCAGCTTTATTCATTAAGACCCTTTATATCTTCCAGCTAGCTACAGACCCCATGTGGTTCAGTTCAGTTAGTCACAACAAAAGTATTAGAAGACCACTAAGTCAACACTTACGTTTGTCAACGACTTAATATCCTAACTCTTTGGAGAATGTTGCTTGCACACCGACCCTCTCCAGCAGAATATTAATGAACAGACAAAATGTACTGTACATATGAACCCCTTTTTCAGCAGGTCACTGCACAATTCCTGGGCTCAGATGTGAGTCTAGTGAGGGAGCAGAATTAATTCTTTTACTGTCCAACTCCCAGGCTCATCTCTGATATTCATATTTTATCTCCAACAGATGCACTGAATTGCCAGGTGCCTGATAGCTGATGGCTCCCTCCTGTACTGTAAGCTGTCAGAAATCATGATTCAGTCAATAACACATACTAAATGTGAATGAAGTGCAGCAAAACCCTAACAGTGCAGCTCACTTTGTACTTTGGTGGTGGTGCACTAACAGGTTTTCCAGTCTGTTGAGCAGATTTTTAGTTTCTAATTTTTAGGAGTTACAATGCATTATGAAACATCTCACAATTTAAAAAGAAGCACAGGAAGTGGGAGCCATCAGGGAAAAGCTGGCTGTGGGGCCCCAGAACACATCAACGAGCATAGTTGCTCAGTGCCTGATACCCACTGGCTGGATGGTTGCTGAACTGAGGCAAATGTGGGTGGTGGGTAATTTAGTCAAACATTCCTTTATCTTTTGCATGAACTTTATGCAATAATCAAATGTACAACACTTATAACCTAGAGCATAGAACATAGAATAGTACAGCACAGTACAGGCCCTTCTGCCCACATTGTTGTGCCAACCCTCAAACCCTGCCTCCCATATAACCCCCAACCTTAAATTCCTCCATATACTTGTCTAGTAGTCTCTTAAACTTCACTAGTGTATCTGCCTCCACCACTGACTCAGGCAGTGTATTCCAAGCACCAGCCACTCTCTGAGTAAAAAAACCTTCCTCTAATATCCCCCTTGAACATCCCACCCCTTACCTTAAAGCCATGTCCCCTTGTATTGAGCAGTGGTGCCCTGGGGAAGAACCGCTGGCCATCCACTCTATCTATTCCTCTGAATATCTTGTATATGTTTATCATGTCTCCTCTCATCCTCCTTCTCTCCAAAGAGTAAAACCCTAGCTCCCTTAGTCTCTGATCAAAATCTATACTCTCTAAACTAGGCAGCATCCAGGTAAATCTCCTCTGTACCCTTTCCAATGCTTCCACATCCTTCCTATAGTGAGGAGACCAGAACTGGACACAATACTCCAAGTGCGGCCTAACCTGAGTTTTAGAGAGCTGCATCATTACCTTGAGACTCTTAAACTCTATCCCTCGACTTAGGAAACCTAAGCTTTCTTAACTACCCTGGCTACCTGTGAGGCAACTTTCAGGGATCTGTGGACATGTACCCCCAGATCCCTCTGCTCCTCCACACTACCAAGAATCCTGCCATTTACTTTGTACTCTGCCTTGGAGTTTGTCCTTCCAAATTGTACCACCTCACACTTCTCCGGATTGAACTCCATCTGCCACTTCTCAGCCCACTTCTGCAACCTATCAATGTCTCTCTGCAATCTGACAATCCTCTACACTATCTACAACACCACCAACCTTTGTGTTGTCTGCAAACTTACCAACCCACCCTTCTACCCCAACATCCAGGTTATTAATAAAAATCACGAAAAGTTGACATCCCAGAACCGATCCTTGTGGGACACCACTAGTCACAACCCTCCAGTTCAAATGTACTCCCTCCACCGCGACCCTCTGCCTTCTACAGGCAAGCCAATTCTGAATCCACCTGGACAAACTTCCCTGGATCCCATGCCTTCTGACTTTCTGAATAAATCTACCGTGTGGAACCTTGTCAAATGCCTTACTAAAATCCATATAGATTATATCCACTGCACTAGCCTCATCTATATGCCTGGTCACCTCCTCAAAGAACTCTATCAGGCTTGTTAGACACGATCTGCCCTTCACAAAGCCATGCTGACTGTCCCTGATCAGACCATGATTCTCTAAATGCCCATAGATCATATCTCTAAGAATCTTTTCCAACAACTTCCCCACCACAGACATAAGGCTCACTGGTCTATAATTATCCAGACTATCCTTACTACCTTTTTTGAACATGGGACAATATTTGCCTCCCTCAATCCTCCGGTACCATTCCCGTAGACAACGAGGACATAGAGATCCTCAGCATAAAGATCCAGAGGCTCAGCAATCTCTTCCCTCACCTCGTGGAGCAGCCTGGGGATTATTCCGTCAGGCCCCGGGGACTTATCCAGCCAATGAACTTAACCCGTTCTTTAACAGATTTGACATTGTGGCCCCTGCCCATCCCCCACATGAGCCATTTGTTGTCGGACCCCAACCAACACATATTCCACTCTCCCCTCCTACCCCCCCTCACAGTCCCCCACCCTGCTCTCATGACTATACCCCTTCCCCACACGAAACCACCATGGTGGGCTTCACAGCTGAACAGGTGAGAAGACAGCTGAAACGTCTCAACCCAAGCAAGGCTGCAGGACCGGATGGTGTCAGTACCAGGGTGCTCAAAGCCTGTGTCCCTCAGCTATGTGGAGTACTTCGCCATGTATTCAACCTGAGCCTGAGGCTCCGGAGGGTTCCTGTACTGTGGAAGACGTCCTGCCTCGTCCCTGTGCTGAAGACGCCACGCCCCAGCAGCCTCAATGACTACAGACTGGTGGCATTGACCTCCAACATCATGAAGACCCTGGAGAGGCTTGTTCTGGAGCTGCTCCGGCTTATGGTCAGGCCACACTTAGATCCCCTCCAGTTCGCGCACCAGCCCCGACTAGGAGTTGAGGATGCCATTGCCTACCTGCTGAACCGTGTCTACGCCCACCTGGACAAGCCAGTGAGCACTGTGAGGGTCATGTTTTTTGACTTCTCCAGTGCGTTCAACACCATCCGCCCTGCTCTGCTGGGGGAGAAGCTGACAGCGATGCAGGTGGATGCTTTCCTGGTGTCATGGATTCTTGATTACCTGACTGTCAGACCACAGTACGTATGCTTGCAACACTGTGTGTCCGACAGAGTGATCAGCAGCACTGGGGCTCCACAGGGAACTGTCTTGTCTCCCTTTCTCTTCACTATTTACACCTCGGACTTCAACTACTGCACAGAGTCTTGTCATCTTCCGAAGTTTTCTGATGACTCTGCCGTAGTTGGATGCATCAGCAAGGGAGATGAGGCTGAGTACAGGGCTACGGTAGGAAACTTTGTCACATGGTGTGAGCAGAATTATCTGCAGCTTAATGGGAAAAAGACTAAGGAGCTGGTGGTAGACCTGAGGAGAGCTAAGGTACCGGTGACCCCTTTTCCATCCAGGGAGTCAGGGTGGACATGGTGGAGGATTACAAATACCTGGGGATACGAATTGACAATAAACTGGACTGGTCAAAGAACACTGAAGCTGTCTACAAGAGGGGTCAGAGCCGTCTCTATTTCCTGAGGAGACTGAGGTCCATTAACAACTGCCGGACGATGCTGAGGATGTTCTACGAGTCTGTGGTGGCCAGTGCTATCATGTTTGCTGTTGTGTGCTGGGGCAGCAGGCTGAGGGTAGCAGACACCAACACAATCAACAAACTCATTCGTAAAGCCAGTGATGTTGTGGGGATGGAACTGGACTCTCTGACGGTGGTGTCTGAAAAGAGGATGCTATGCAAGTTGCATGCCATTTTGGTCAATGTCTCCCATCCACTACATAATGTACTGGGTGGGCACAGGAGTACATTCAGCCAGAGACTCATTCCACCGAGATGCAGCACAGAGTGTCATAGGAAGTCATTCCTGCCTGTGGCCATCAAACTTTACAACTCTTCCCTTGGAGGGTCAGACACCCTGAGCCAGTAGGCAGGTCCTGGACTTATTTCATAATTTACTGGCATAATTTACATATTACTAATTAACTATTTATGGTTCTATTACTATTTATTATTTATGGTGCAACTGTAACAAAAACCAATTTCCCCCCGGATCAATAAAGTATGACTATAACTAATGTATTTTAACAAATCCAACACCTCCTCTCCCTTAATATCAATATGCTCCAGAACATCAACCTCACTCATATTGTCCTCACTGTCATCAAGTTCCCTCTCATTGGTGAATACCGAAGATAAGTATTCATTGAGGAGCTTGCTCATTTCCACAGCCTCCAGGCACTTCTTCCTACCTTTATCTCTAATCGGTCCTACCTTCATTCCTGTCATCCTTTTGTTCTTCACATAATTGAAGAATGCCCAAGGGTTTTCCTTTACCCTACTCGCCAAGGCCTTCTCATGCACCCTTCTTGCTCTTCTCAGCCCTTTCTTAAGTTCCTTTCTTGCTACCATATATTCCTCAATAGACCCATCTGATCCTTGCTTCCTAAGCCTCATGTTTACTGCCTTCTTCCACCTGACTAGATTTTCCACCTCACTTGTCACCCATGGTTCCTTCACCCTATCATTCTTTATCTTCCTCACCGGGACAAATTTATCCCTAACATCCTGCGAGAGATCTCTAAACATCAACCACATGTCTATAGTACATCTCCCTACAAAAACATCTTCCCAATTCACACCTGCAAGTTCTAGCCTTATAGCCTCATAACTTGCCTTTCCCCAATTAAAAATTTTCCTGTCCTCTCTGATTCTATCCTTTTCCATGGTAATGGCGAAGGCCAAGGAGTGGTGGTCACTGTCCCCCAGATGCTCAGCCACTGAGAGATCTGTGACCTGACCCAGTTCGTTACCTAATACTAGATCTAGTATGGGATTCTCCCTAGTCGGCCTGTCAACATACTGTGACAGGAATCCATCCTGGACACACTAATCAAACTCTGCCCCTTCTAAACCATTGGAACTAATCAGGTGCCAATCAATATTAGGGAAGTTAAAGTTACCCATGATAACAACATTGTTATTTTTGCACCTTTCCAAAATCTGCCTCCCAATCTGCTCCTCAGTATCTCTGCTGCTACCAGGGGGCCTATAGAATACTCCCAATAGAGTAACTGTTCCCTTCCTGTTCCTGACTTCAACCCATACTGACTCAAAAGAGGATCCTGCTACATTACCCACCCTTTCTGTAGCTTTAATAGTATCCCTGACCAGTAATGCCATCCCTCCTCCCTTCCCCCCCCCCACCCCCCGCCATCCCTTTTAAAGCACTGAAATCCAGGAATATTGAGAATCCATTCCTGCCCTAGTGCCAGCCAAGTCTCTGTAATGGCCACTACATCATAATTCCATGTATGTATCCAAGCTCTCAGTTCATCACTTTCGTTCCTGATGCTTCTTGCATTGAAGTATACACACTTTAGCCCTTCTACCTTCTTACCTTTACACCTTTTATTCTGCTTCTCTTTCCTCAAAGCCTCTCTATATATTAGATCTGGCTTTACTCCATGCACTTCTTTCACTGCTCTATCGCTCCCGATCCCGTCATAGAACTATACAAGACAGGAACAGGTCCTACAAACCACAATGCTGGGCCAAACAAATTAAACTAGTAATTAAACCTACACAAGATTCATATCCTTCTATTTTATGCACATGCATCTGCCTATCTAAGAACCTCTAAAATATCTCTATTTTATTTGTCTTCACTTCTATTCCTGGTAGTGTATTCCAGACACTTACTACTCTCTGTGTAAAACAAAACTTGTCCCACACACCTCCTTTGAACTTATCGGCTCTTACTTAAAATGCTTACATGCACTGGGCATTGCAACCCTGGGAAAAATACTGCCTGTCTACTCTATCCTCACCCTCCCTTGCTCTAGAGAAAACACCCCGAATTTATCCAATCTCTCCTCAACACATGTCCTCAAATCCAGGCGACATCCTAGTAAACCTCTTTTGCACACACTCCACAACCCCCACTTGGCAACCAGAATTGGACACAATACTCCAGATGTAGCCTGGCTAAAATTTTATAAAACTGCAATATTACTTACTGACTCTTACTAAGCAACAGAGTTCTCAGTACAGATACCTATAAAACATCATTATTTACAGACCTCCTGTCAGAATGAGCACCATTGACCACTATGTTTTACCTTTTGTGAATGAGCCAATTCCAAACCCAACAGCCAAGTCACCATGAATCCTATACATCTCGGTTTGCTGGCTGAACCTATCATGTGAGACCTTGTTAAAATCCACAGCACTAGACTCATCAGTCATTTTTGCTACCTCCTCAAAAAACTCAATCAAATGAGTAAAACATATCTTGCCCTACAAAAATTCATGCTGCTTGTTCTCAATTAAGCCAGGTCCTCCAAATGCTCTTAAATCCTTTTGCAAAGCTTCACTATCACTGAAATGAGACTCACCAGTCTCTAGTTGCCAAGATTATCGCTGCTTCCCTTCTTGAACAATAGAGCTACTCACCAATTCTCCAGGACATACTTGCAGCCAAAAAGTCCACAATGATCTTGGTCGAGGCCCCAGCAATCTCATCTCTCGTCTTTCTCAAAAACCTGTGCTACATCCTATCGGGCACTGGAGACTTATCCATTAATGTTTGTTTTTTCAAGACACCCAATTCTTTTTCTTTATCTCAAACACTTAACTATTGCACAGTTCATTTTTCTGTGCTTCTTCCTATAGATGCTGTCTGGCCTGCTGCATTCCACCAGCATTTTGTGTGTATTTTTCTGTGCTTGGTCACTTTTCCTTGGCTAAGCATGATGCACATAAAGATCCACATAAATCATTTCTCTTCTGTATTAAGTAGAAATTATACTTGCATATCACATCCCTGAAATAATATGGTGTGTTTAATTTATTATTTTGAATGCATTAACTATCAGACATTTAATTCTCCAGTTACCTGAAGGAGACATGTTACACATCATTTGTTTGGCTTAACTACATAGCAATTTAAACTAGGAGATTCCAGCAAAAAAAATAGTTTATAGATGTAACTATCTTTTCTAAATGAGCTAAAAATGCATTTCCTTTGATAATTCTGCATCATGTTTATATCCTAATTTGTCTGTCCAGAATATTACAGATGCTTAATTTTATTCCCTGGGTACTTATTTTTCATTTCAGCTGTACAGCTATTTTTCACTATCTCAAAGCTATTAATAAAAATGATTGATTTATATGATCTACTTAGCTTTATATATTTACCAAAACTATAACATATGTGGGTGGTACAGAAAACAAAAGTGCATATCAAAAGGAACATTTGCTACTAGTAATGATTCTCAATGCACACTGTATTAGATACCAAAATTATATTATGCCAGATTTTTGTCAGCTTGTATCCAATGCTCCACATCATCTTCATTAAAAAAAAATGTTGATGTGCAACTTAATATTCTTCTGGTGGTCTCCATTGACTTAACAAAACATTCATCTTCCTATCCTCTAAAATTATAATTTGATTAAAATGGTGAGCAGAATTCGTATTTATATCCAGTGCTATGCTATGCTACCTGACCAGCATTCCCATTAAGGGTCCTACTTACTCATTATCTGTCACTATATTTGGATATAGCAATGATATGAACCTTTACCACAACTGCGAGGTTCAACCTCTATTGCAAGGCAAAACAAAACATATATAACAATGGCTTTATTTTTACCCAAGTCATTAGTAAGAACTGCTTATCTAGAAACTGCAATAATCCCGAAAGAGTGAATTAATAAGTTGCTGTGCCACTATCAGTGATGGCTTCAGTCAGGTGGAGCATCATTATACACTTCAGTGGAGCAGAAGTTGCTGGAGCTATTGAACAGGAATTGTAAAAATTTGCAAATAAAAATGTGTCAGCCCTGAGACTAAGGTAGTGGGAAGGCAGGGAGAGATGTACTGTAGGTAGCCTATGTCTAATGGGGACTAAAGTCAGATCAGTTCAATGGTCATGATAGGGCCTTGGAGAGAGTTATGAGGATGGGTATTGGAGATTAGGCAAGGTTTGGGCTAAGTGTCTGGAAACTGGGATTATGGTTGGGAGCTTTGGACTGGGCCAGTTATGTTAATTGTCCTACTGTGAGGTATACTCAAGGATAAACTGTTATGTATTCGACTTGCATTTGTGATATTCCAGGCTGACTGAGGACACATTATCTAATGGAAGTAATTTAACCATATAACCATATAACAATTACAGCATGGAAACAGTCCATTTTGGCCCTTCTCGTCCGTACTGAACTCTTACTCTCACCTAGTCCCATCGACCTGCACTCAGCCCATAACCTTCCATTCCTTTCTTGTCCATATAGCTGTCCAATTTAACTTTAGATGACAACATCAAACCTGCCTCAACCACTTCTGCTGGAAGCTTGTTCCACACAGCTACCACTCTCTGAGTAAAGATGTTCCCCCTCATGTTACCCCTAAACTCTTGCCCTTTAACTCTCAACCCATGCCCTCTTGTTTGAATCTCCCCACTCTCAATGGAAAAAGCCTATCCACGATAACTCTATCTATCCCCCTCAAAATTTTAAATACTTCTATCAAGTCCCCCCTCAACCTTCTACATTCCAAAGTATAAAGACCCAACTTGTTCACCCTTTCTCTGTAACTTAGGTGATGAAACCCAGGTAACATTCTAGTAAATCTTCTCTGTACTCTCTCTATTTTGTTGATATCTTTCCTATAATTCGGTGACCAGAACTGTACACAATACTCCAAATTTGGCCTTACCAATGCCTTGTACAATTTCAACATTACATCCCAACTCCTATACTCAATACTCTGATTTATAAAGGCCAGCATAACAAAAGCTTTCTTCACCACCCTATCCACATGAGATTCCACCTTCAGGGAACTATGCACCATTATTCCTAGATCTCTCTGTTCTACTGCATTCTTCAATGCCCTACCATTTACCATGTATGTCCTATTTTGATTAGTTCTACCAAAATGTAGCACCTCACATTTATCACCATTAAACTCCATCTGCCATCTTTCAGCCCACTCTTCCAACTGGCCTAAATCTCTCTGCAAGCTTTGAAAACCTATTTCATTATCCACAACTCCACCTATCTTAGTATTATCTGCATACTTACTCATCCAATTTACCACCCCATCATCCAGATCAGTAATGTATATGACAAATAACATTGGACCCAGTACAGATCCCTGAGGCGCACCACTAGTCACCAGCCTCCAATCTGACAAACAGTTATCCACCACCACTCTCTTGCGTCTCCCATCCAGCCACTGCTGAATCCATTTTACTACTTCAATATTAATATCTAACCATTGAACCTTCGTAACCAACCTTCCATGTAGGTCCTTGTCAAAGGCCTTACTGAAGTCCATATAGACAACCTCCACCGCTTTACACTTGTCAACTTTCCTAATAACCTTTTCAAAAAATTCAACAAGATTTATCAAACATGAACTTCCACGCACAAATTCATGTTGAATGTTCCTAATCAAACCCTGCCTATCTAGATAATTATATATACCATCTCTAAGAATACTTTCCATCAATTTACCCACCACTGACATCAAACTCACAGGCCGATAATTGCTAGGTTTACTCTTAGAACACTTTTTAAACAATGGAACAACATGAGCAATATGCCAATCCTCCGGCACCATCCCCATTTCTAATGATATTTGAAATATTTCTGTCAGAGCCCCTGCTATTTCCACACTAACTTCCCTCAAGGTCCTAGGGAATATCCTGTCAGGACCCAGAGACTTATCCACCTTTATATTCCTTAAAAGCTCCAGTACTTCCTCTTCTTTAATCACCATGATTTCCATAACTTCCCCACCTGTTTCCCTTATCTTACACAATTCAATATCCTGCTCCTTAGTGAATATCGAAGAAAAGAAATTGTTCAGAATCTCCCCCATCTCTTTTGGCTCCACACATAGCCGTCCACTCTGATTCTCTAAGGGACCAATTTTATCCCTCACTATCCTTTTGCTATTAATATAATGGTAGAAACCCTTTGGACTTATTTTCACCTCACTTGCCAAAGCAACCTCATATCTTCTTTTAGCTTTTCTAATTTTTTTTTAGATTAGATTATGAGGACACACAGTCCTCTTCTATTGTCATTTAGTAATACATGCATCCCAGATTGATTCCTGAGATGGCAGGACTTTCATATGAAGAAAGACTGGATGAACTGGGCTTGTACTCATTGGAATTTAGAAGATTGAGGGGGGATCTGATTGAAACATATAAGATCCTAAAGGGATTGGACAGGCTAGATGCAGGAAGATTGTTCCCGATGTTGGGGAAGTCCAGAACGAGGGGTCACAGTTTGAGGATAGAGGGGAAGCCTTTTAGTACCGAGATTAGGAAAAACTTCTTCACACAGAGAGTGGTGAATCTGTGGAATTCTCTGCCACAGCAAACTGTTGAGGCCAGTTCATTGGCTATGTTTAAGAGGGAGTTAGATATGGCCTTTGTGGCTACAGGGGTCAGGGGGTATGGAGGGAAGGCTGGGGCGGGGTTCTGAGTTGGATGATCAGCTATGATCATAATAAATGGCGGTGCAGGCTCGAAGGGCCGAATGGCCTACTCCTGCACCTATTTTCTATGTTTCTATGTTTCTATGAAATGATACAATGTTCCTCCAGAATGATATCACAGAAACACAAGCCAAACCAAGACTAAAAAAACTTTCAAAAACCACATAATTATAACATATACTTACAACAGTCCAAAGCAATACCATAATTTGATAAAGAGCAGACCATGGGCACAGTCAAATGTCTCATCATCTCACGCAGATGATAGAAGGAAGAAAAACTCTCCCTGCCATTAGCTTCCTGCACCACAAACTTGCCGATGCAGTACCCTGGAAGCACCCGACCACTGCCGATTCTTGAGTCTGTCCGAAAAATTCGAGCTTCCGACCAGCCCTCCAACACCAAGCACCAAGCAGCATCTCTGCCAAGCGTTTTGATCCCAGCCCCAGCAACAGGCAACAGGCAAAGCCAAGGATTTGGGGCCTTCCCCTCCGGAGATTCACGATCGCACAGTAGCAGCGGCAGCGAAGTGGGCATTTCAGAAGTTTCTCCAGATGTTCCTCTATGCTTCTCATGTCTGTCTCCATGAAATCAGGATTGTGCACGGCATCCTACTTACAAATATGGTATCATATCGGAGCGGCCGCGCGTGTTGCATTGCGTTGCCATCTTCTCCTCCCCTCCCCTTTCTTTCTTAAGATTCTTTTTACATTCTTTATATTCCTCAAGCACCTCATTTACTCCATGCTGCCTACATTTATTGTAGATATCTCTCTTTTTCTGAACCAAGTTTCCAATATCCCTTGAAAACCATGGCTCTCTCAAACTTTTAACCTTTCCTTTCAACCTAACAGAAACATAAAGATTCTCAAAATTTCACCTTTAAATGACCTCCATTTCTATATTACATTCGTTCCATAAAACAAATTGTCCCAATCCACTCCTAAATCCTTTTGCATCTCCTTGAAGTTAGCCTTTCTCCAATCAAAAATCTCAACCCTGGGTCCAGACCGATCCTTCTCCATAATTATATTGAAACTAATAACATTGTGATCACTGGACCCGAAGTGCTCCCCAACACTCCTGAGATTGCTATCCTGGAGGTCCTGTCCTTTAACTTGGCACCTAACTCCCTAAACTCACATTTCAGGGCCTCCTCACTCTTCCTACCCACGTCATTGGTCCCTACATGGACCACGACATCCGGCTGCTCACCCTCCTTCTTGAGAATACCGAGAAATCGATCCGACATATCGCGGACCTTGGCACCAGGGAGGCAACAGACTATCCGGGATTCTCGATTTCGTCCACAGAACCTCTTATCTGTCCCCCTAACCATCGAATCCCCTGTCACTACTGCTCTCCTCTTTTCCCTCCTTCCCTTCTGAGTTGAGGGTCCCATCTCGGTGCCAGAGACGCAACCACAACAACTTATCCCTGGTAGGTCATCCCCATCAACAGTATCCAAAACGATGTACTTATTATTGGTGGGAATGGCCACAGGGGTGCTCTTCTCATTCTGTCTATTCCCCTTCCCTCTCCTGACAGTCACCTGACCTGTCTCCTGACTCTTAGGGGTGATTATATCCCTGTAACTCCTCTCTATTTCTGCCTGTGCCTCTGGAATGATCCGAAGTTCATCCAGCTCCAGCTCCAGTTCCCTAACTCGGTTTGTCAGGAGCTGCAGCTGGATGCACCTTTCGCAGGTGTATTTATCAGCGACGATTGTGCTCGCCCTGACTTCCCACATCCTGCAAACAGAGCACTCAACTGCCCTAACTGCTGTCCCCATTACCTACTCTTAAGGTAATTGGATTTATTAAAGGAACTTACCCGGCTTTATCTCACTTGGAGTGAAGCTCTTCCTCAGCCTCTGCTTGCCAAAGCCTCAGGAGCCAAAGCCTTCCGACTCTGTCTCCCTCTTCTCCGTCGCCCGCTACAACGTCGCCTGCTCCGTTAATCTGCTCTCTTTTAAATACCCCCGCTGCCTCACGGTCTGACTTACACACGCTTGCGCAGTCGTGCCCCGTTCAACTGCTGAAGCAAATTTGGAAGATGTGTAGCTCGGGTGGTTGATGGCTAGGTTGAGTTGTTCTCCGATCTTGGCAAGTTACTTGCAGATATTTCATCACCATGCGAGGATACATCATCAGTGTGCTGTGGATTGTAGTATGTCCTCAGAATTCTTGGCCTTTATATATCTTTCAATGAGTTGATTGGACATCATTTCAGAAACTCAGTTGTGATGTAGAGAGGAAATCTCATTGCTGATTGGCTGTGAGATGAACTTCATACATTGTGGTCTGGAATTTTGCCCACATCGGCTCATAAATAGGATTGAAGTCTATGAGTTTGTTTACAGTGTTGTTGTCTGGAATCTACACTTCTAGGAATTTGATCTTCATAGAAGTGACAGCACGACTTTTCTAAGAACATAGAATTTTAGTCTCACACAAGCCAACAGCAATGTTGAGGATAGTACATTGCAGACCAAAAGAATGAACCAAGCTATTAGATAAAACCAATGTGGCCTACAAAATCCAATACAGGGACAGCAGCAAAAATTATGTTGACCAAACTGGCAGAAAACTACCCATAAGCTTCCATGAGCATCAACTGGCTGTAAAGCGATATGACCAACTCTCCCTTGTCTCTGCCCATGAGGGTCCGACTGGGCATCATGGTGCAAGTAAACATGTAACATGTGAATTCCTAGAAGCATGGTTTTCTGTGAATATTTCTGTAAACAAACATGTAGACCTCAATCCTATTTATGAGCTGATGTAGGCAAAATTCCAGGCCACCACAGATGAAGTTCGTCATGCAGTGAATCAGCGATGAGGTTTTGTCCCCAAATCATAACTGACTTTCTGAAATAATGTCCAACCAGCTGATTGAAAAGTATATAAAGGCCAAGCATTCAGAGGCACACCACAATCAACATCAAATTGATGTCTCATCATATGGTGACAAAATTGTTCAAGTAAATTCCCAAGATTGGAGAACAACTCAACCCAGCCAACAAGATCTAATTATCCTTCGATCCAAAAACAACTGTTGTTCCATGTGTAATTTCACCATGTAAAAAGAATGAGCATGTCTGATACGGAAAAAAAATGCTAGAAACGTAAGACAACTTACACTGAAAACTGGGTGGTTGAATATTTAGAGTGGTGTAAAACATGATGGGATGCTTGATATTTTGCTCTGTTTTCTACTACATAGCACTGAAATAAGTAATGCCCATGTTTGAACTTATGGCCCAATTTTCAAATCAGTATAGTTTGGTGGTGATATTCATAAGTTGAAAATATTGCGATCAAAGTAAAATTAATCTAACTTTTGCTTGCTATGTGGCTCCTCTACTATGAAATGTTCATGTTCTTCACAAAGTATGAAGATGAAAGGTCCAGGTTCTTTATATGGTTATGTTGATAAAGTTCTGGGTTAAGTTCTGTTGAAGGCTATAGTCAGCATCATCAATTATTGAAGGAGTTATTAACATGTGCAAACTTTTGCAATGTGGTAATGCCTTCCATTGGGGAAGCAGATAACTGAAAGTAATGCATGTGTCATCAGTTTCCCCACTGTATCGAGTAATCTCTCATTCAGAGCTTGCTTTATATTCAATGCAATATCGAAACATTCTTTATTATCATTCTGATTTAACCCATCCTTACAATATTCAGCATCACTGCAATAAGTTTTCATCCATTTTCTGATTGAGTAGACCAAATATAAGAACTGCAGAGCCAGCCTTACACTAAAAAATAAATTAAACTTTTGCAGAGGCTGTATTCGATAGCTCCTCACAATCGTGACCAAGTACCAGCATTTGCTATTGATGTAGATAGCATGCAAATTTCATTTCAGATGATTGTGGCATTCAACCAGCACTTACTTTTGAATCCCTCACACACTTCCTCAGAGACCCAATATCAGGAGAGGATAGGACCTATTAAAGCAAACCTGCAGTAGTTAAAACTAGTTACAAGGCAAGGTTCATTATGATTGCAACAGTCCTACCAAGGGGGAATGGATTCTATGGCATTTTCAGACATTCCGAGAGAGCTTTGGCACTGAAAGTTAATTAACTACAAGATGTGTCAAGTAGATGAATTTGCAGCCTTTGATAACCTACCTGTTCAACTGGTCCAAACTATTAGAAAATTAAATACCTTTCTGGTAGGAATATCTTTCCTGATTGAAAATGGAATTTATGAGATAAGATTTACCATGGCAATTCATATGTTCGTCCTTTTGACAGAAACAACACAGAAGCAGGAGGACAAGGAAAGGTGATATCTGCACAGCGTCAAAAGAAGAAGAAATTGTAAGAAGCTACCCTGCCATTGCTGAGATTTACACAAACGGTCCAATTCATTTAAACTCAATTCAGGTTTAATTGTCATTTAACCATACAAGAACACTCATGAACAAGAAGCGTTACTATGGGGTCAAGGTGTAAAGACACATTACCAACAGTCACATACAGTAAGGACACACAAGATTACAATCTTGTAATAAGAGACTTGACGGCTACCTCCCCTCCCTACAATGCTGCAGCTTGATGTACAGTCCTCACACAAACAAGTCAGTACAATAAATCCATATACAATATCAGCAAGTACACAAAAACGCAG
This sequence comes from Mobula hypostoma, assembly GCF_963921235.1. Lineage (NCBI taxonomy): Eukaryota > Metazoa > Chordata > Chondrichthyes > Myliobatiformes > Myliobatidae > Mobula > Mobula hypostoma. Next base: position 216,027,168 of record NC_086098.1, on the reverse strand, counting down.
AATATGCAGATATATAGTCCAGACCAGCCCCCCTAGGCCTATTATTATCCTCTATCAACCAGCTCTCGACGCCTGCCAGGCAACACCACAACTTTAAGGCCCAGTCCTCACATAACCAAGCACCTTAGTGTAAGGATATTAGTAACAACACAACCACACAAACATATATGTATATAGTCCAGACCCCTCAGTCCATTTGTAATCTTCAGTTACCACAACTCCACTATATCATCTCCGGTAAAGCACACCAGCTCGGACACCTCTTCCTCTGGCTCCCCGCAGCTTGAGCCCCCAAGCCCACTGAGTGCAGCCAAAGAATAAAAATCTGCAGTTGGCAACAACAAAGCTTGTCTTCTGCTGAGCAAAGCCCGGGAGGCAGTGCTGACTCTGTTCCGGTCCTTGCACCACACGCCCCGCCACTCATAAAGTGCAATGGCTTCATCCCCTCACTCTGGGAGTTGCATCCAGGTAGCACTAAGTCTTTGGGCCTAGTCCTACTATAATGGAGGACCAAGTATCCTCCATCTGCCCCTGCTCTCATCCAGTAAATCAGCAAATCAAACTCACGACGTACCAGATTAATACCGTCCAAATGGGTTCGAAGATCACAACAGAAACGATGGCCACTCACTATTTGACCGTAAGCTTCCTTTGACTCAGGCATCAGCACATTGCAGAACTCCTTCATTATTTACACCAGTGAGAAATTCACTGATATAGACCTGCAGCACTTTAAGATCTTAATGTATAGGAGGATCTTGCAATCATTAAAAATACATTTAAGTACAATTATATCATCTTTTGTAGACCCCATAGAAGCTGTTACAACCAGTTACGCCACCATATCACCAAAAGTTACAAGGATGAGGGATTTCAGCTTGTTTGGACTAGAGTTGTTCTCTTCAAAGCAAAGAATTTTGAGATGAGATTTGATAGAGACTTTTAAGATCATGACAGGTTTACATAAAATTGGGAGAGACTGCTCCCATTAGCAGATATCTGAAGAATCATGGGACACAGATTTATAGATCTGGACTAAAGACACGAGCAAGGTCTTAGGAAATAACAGACTACATTGATCAGGTATGGATTAGAAAAATGTTAGCTCCATGAGTCAGTGCAGAAAGGTAATGTAGAAGGAAATAAACAAAATTATTTTTTGAAACGGATTTCAGCTACAGATAAAGCCAAAGGTTTCTGCCTTAAAGACATTAATAGTAGTGTTTAAAAAAAGGATGGGATCTTTGGGATCATTGCGACATGGTAGAAAAAAAACACAAGAACACAATTATACTAAACCTTTATGAATCACGAAATAGATCCCAGCTGAATTAATGTGTCTAGTGTTGGGCACCAGATTTTAAATAGTCCCAGAATCAAGAAATATCAGTTATGTGGATAGACTAAAATAGTCCTTTTCATAGCTGAACAAGTTAGGTGAAATAATTTTTCTGAAAGCTCTGAAGGATTTTTATAAAACCCTAAGACCATAAGACATAGGAGCAGAATTAAGCCATTCAACCAATCGAGTCTGCTCCGCCATCCATTCATATTTGAACCCAGATTCCACTCAACCACATTCACCTGCCTTCTCACCATATCCTTTGATACCCTACTAATCAGGAAACTATCAACTTCCGCTTTAAATATACACACAGACTTATCCTCCACCGTAGTCTGTGGCAGAGTATTCCACAGATTCACTACTGTCTGGCTAAAAAAATTCCTCCTTACCTCTGTTCAAAAAGGTCACCCCTCAGTTATGAGGCTGTGTCTTCTAATTCTGGATACCCCCACCATAGGAAACAACCTCTCTATATCCACCCTTTTTAGTCCTTTCAACATTCGGTAGGTTTCAATGAGATACCCCAGCTGTCTTTTAAATTTCAGTGAGTACAGGTCCAAAACTGCCAAACGCTCCTCATATGTTACCCACTTCATTCCTGGAATCATTCTTGTCAGCCTCCTCTGGATTCCCTCCAATGACAACACATCCATTCTGAGATATGGGGCCCAAAACTGTTGACAATACCAATTGTGGCCTGATTAGTGTCTTATAAAGACTCTGCATTTATCTGTTTGCTTTTATATTCTATTCCTCTTGAAATCAATGCCAGCATTGCTTTTGCCTTATTTACCACAGACACAACCTGTAAATCAACCTTCTGAAAGTCTAGCATGAGGACTCTTACGTCCCTCTGCAACTCTGATGTTTGAATTTTCTCCCTATTTAGATAATAGTCTGCTTAATTGTTCTTTTTACCAAAGTGCATTATCATAAATTTCCCAACACTGTATTTCATTTGCCACTTTTTGCCCATTCTTCCAATTTTCCTAAGTCCTACTACAATCACATTGCTTCCTCAGCACTACCTACCTCTCCACCTACTTTCATATCATCTTCAAGCCTTGCCACAAAGCCACCAATTCTGTTATCTGAATCACTGACAAACAGTGGTGAAAAGTAGCAGTCCCAATACTGACCCCTGAGGAACACTACTCATCACTAGCAGCCAACAATCACTGCTTTCTGCCTATCAATCATTCCTCTATCCATGCCAATATCTTTCCTCTAATGCTGTAGGATTTTTTCTTGTTAAGCAGCTTCATGTGTGGCACCTTATCAAATGCTTTCTGAAAATCTAAGTAAATGACATCCAATGCCTCTTCTTTGTCCACCCTGCACGTTACTTCCTCAAAGAACTCTAACAGATTTGTTAGGCAAGGTTTCCCTTTACAGAAACTATGCTGACTATGATTTACTTTTATCATTAGTTTCCAAGTATTATGAAAGCTCATGCTTAACAATAGACTCCAACACTTTCCCAACCACTGAGGTTAGACTAACTGGCCTATAATTTCCTTTCTTTTGCCTTCCTCTCTTCTTAAAGAGTGGAGTGATATTGGCAATCTTCCATTTCTCCGGGACCATGCCAGAATCAAGTGATTCTTGAAAGATCATGACCAATGCATCTGTTATCTCTTCAGCAACCTCTCTCAGGACTCTGGGATGCAGTGCATCTGGTCCAGGGTACTTCTTCATCTTAAGACCTTTGAGTTTGGCTGGAACATTTTCTTTTGTAATAGCAATAGCACTCATTCCTGTTCTTTGACACTCATGGATCTCTAGCACACTGCTAGTGTCTTCTACATTGAAGACTGATGCAAAGTACCCATTAAGTTCATCTGTCATTTCTTTGTCCCACATTACTGCATACCAGTATAATTTTTCAGTAGACCAATATTAACTCTTTATATAACAGAAAAAAAAACTTCTAGTGTCCTGCTTTATATTATTGGCTGGTTTGCCCTCATATTTCATCTTTTCCCTTCTTATAGCTTTTTAGTTGCATTTTGTAGGATTTTAAAAGCTTCCCAATCATCTAACTTCCCACTCAATTTTGCTACATTATGTGCCCTTTCCTTCACTTGTATGCAATCTTTAACTTCCTTTGTCAGCCACGGTTGCCTAGCCCTGCCATTTGAGAACTTCTTTTACCGTGGGATATGTCTTGTGAACTATTCCCAGAAACTTCAGCCACCTCTGTTCTGCCGTCATTCCTGCCAGTATCCTCCTCCAATCCACCTGGGCAAGATCATCTCTCATACCTCTATAATTCCCTTTATCCCATTGTGATACTGATACATATGACTTGTGCTTCTCCCCCTCAAACTGCAGTATGAATTCAATCATATTATGATCACTGTTTCCTAAGAGTTCCTTTAGGTTAAGCTCCCTAATAAAATCTGAGTTATTACACAGTACCCTGTCTAAAATAACCTTTCCCGTAGTAGTCTCAAGCACAATCTGCTTTAAAATGCCATCTCGTAGGCGTTCAACAAACTCTGTTTCTTGCAATCCGACACCAACCTAATTTTCCCAATCCCTTACATATTGAAGTCCCCCAATACAATTGTGACATTACCCTTGTTGCATGCCTTTTCCAGCTCCCTTTCCTTTTGTAGAGGATTGTCAAAGATTGCAGAGAGACATTGATAGGATGCAGAAGTGGGCTGAGAAGTGGCAGATGGAGTTCAACCCGGAGAAGTGTGAGGTGGTACACTTTGGAAGGACAAACTCCAAGGCAGAGTACAAATTAAATGGCAGGCTACCTGGTAGTATGGAGGAGCAGAGGGATCTCGGGGTACATGTCCACAGATCCCTGAAAGTTGCCTCACAGGTAGATAGGGTAGTTAAGAAAGCTTATGGAGTGTTGGCTTTCATAAGTCGAGGGATAGAGTTTAAGAGTCTCAAGGTAATGATGCAGCTCTATAAAACTCTGGTTAGGCCACACTTGGAGTACTGTATCCATTTTGGTTGCCTCACTATAAGAAGGATGTGGAAGCATTGGAAAAGGTACAGAGTAGATTTACCAGGATGCTGACTGGTTTAGAGAGTATGCATTATGATCAGAGATTAAGGAAGCTAGGGCTTTACTCTTTGGAGAGAAGGAGGATGAGAGGAGACGTAATAGAGGTATACAAGATATTAAGAGGAATAGATAGAGTGGACAGCCAGCACCTCTTCCTTAGGGCACTACTGCTCAATACAAGAGGACGTGGTTTTAAGGTAAGGGGTGGGAAGTTCAAGGGGGATATTAGAGGAAGATTTTTTACTCAGAGAGTGGTTGGTGCCTGAGTCAGTGGTGGAGGCAGGTACACTAGTGAAATTTAAGAGACTACTAGACAGGTATATGGAGGAATTGAAGGTGGGGGGTTATATGGGAGGCAGGGTTTAAGGGTCAGCACAACATTGTGGGCCGAAGGGCCTGTTCTGTGCTGTACTATTCTATTCTATGTTCTATGTTTCCAATCTTGATCCCACATTTTGGCTAGGGTTTGGAGGCCTACATATGATTCCCTTATGTTTTTTTTACCCTTGCAGTTTCTGAACTCCACCCAACAAAGATTTAATATTCTCTGATCCTATGTCATCCCTTTCTAAAGATGTAATTCTTTCTCCTACCAAATGAGCCACACCACCGCCTATGCCTTCCTGCCTGTCTTTTCAATACAATGTAGATCTTTGATACTGAGCTCCCAACTATGACTGTCTTTCAGCACGACTTTTGGCCACCTTATTCCAAATGCTAAATGCATTTAAATACTGCACCTTCAGTCCTACATTCTTCACTCTTTCGAATTTTGCCTCTGTGGTAAATTTAACTCTTTGATCTGTCTGTATTTGTACCCAAGCATTGGCTTGTCCTTCCTTACATTCATGTGACAGCCATCATTTTCTTCCAAACCTGCTGGCTCATCCTCTGCTCTATTATACTGGTTCCTATCCCCCACCCTATTCGCCTAAACCACTCCCGCTCTACTGAACCTACCCTCAGGAATATTGCTCACCCTCAGATTCAAGTGCAACCTGTCCCTCTTGTACAGGTCACACCAGCCCCAAATCCAGAACTCTGAATCCCTGTCTCTGCTCCAATTCTCCAGTCACACATTTATCTGCCACTTAATTCTATCCCTATCCTCACTGTCACATGGCACAGGCAACAATCCCAAGATTACTATCCTTGAGGTCCTGCTACTCAGCTTCCTTCCTAATTCCCTATATTCTATTTTCTGGGCCCCCTCCCCTTTTCTACCTATCTAATTGGTACCAATATGTACCACGACTTCTGGCTGCTCACCCTCCCTTCTCAGGATATTATGGACACATTCAGAAATGTCGCAGACCCTGGTACCTGGGAAGAAAACACTATTCATGTTTCCTTTTCGCATCCACAGAATCACCTATCTGTCCTCCGAACTAGAGAGTCCTCTATTACTGCTCCCATCCTCTTCAATTTTCTACCCTTCTGAGCCATTGGGCCAGACTCAATGCTAGAGGCACAGCCGCTGTTGCTTCCCCAAGTAGGTCCCCCCCCCACCTCACCAACAGTACTCAAAATGAAGTACTTATTGTTGAGGGGGACGACCACAGGGGTGTTCTCCACTATCTGACCTTCCCCCTTCCCTCTCTTGACTGTCACCCATTTATCTGTCTCCTATGGCCTTGAGGTGACTACCCCCTGTAGCTCCAGTCTAACACCTCTTCCATTTCCTTAACAAGCCGAAGGTCATTAAGCTGGAGCCAAGTTCCTTATTATGGTCTCTAAGGAGCTGCATCTCGATGCACCTGGTACAGATCTGACCACCGGGGAGGCTGCTAGTCTCTCTGAAATCCTACATCTGACAGCCAGAAAAGAACATTAGCCCTGTCGATATATCCGCTATTCTCTTGAGCGTTAAAAAAGAAATAAGAAATAAGGAATGAACTTACCTACTTTTCTTGCCTCCATCTGTTCTCGCTGAAGCCCTGTGAAGCCAAGACCTTACCAGCTTGACTGAGACCACTCCGATAACGACTGCTCCCACGATAACTGCTCCACGGATGGACACTGGGTTTTTAAAGCTCTTCGTTGGACTTGTACAGGAATGTTTCTGCTGCATTTGTGCAGTACTCCAATCAAGGACTCCTGTTGAAAAAACTTACTGCTTTTTAAAGCTCTTCACCAGACTTACACGGGAACAGAAGTTACATGGTCAGCAATCTTGAGCTGGGAGAATAACTGAAGGTGAAGAGATTTGGTACTGACACAGCAAGCTGTTATGATTTGAGGTGGTCTCCTCAGTTGGTGGTGGAAACAAATTTAGCTAGGACTTCCAATGCAAGTTAGAGAAATGCTTGAAGAGAAGTAACATTGTAAGGACCCAGGAAGTGAATTTAATTAGATAAAATCAAAGATGAATTTATTGTCATAGACACAAGCACAGGTGCAAGGAAAAATTATTACAGCAGTATCATAGGCACATGGTATAATTTACATGAAGTTCACAAAAAAAATACGTTAGATAAATTATGCACTTTTTTATCAGAAAGAACACTAGTAGAATGAAAAAAAAACGTAGGACGTTTTAGAGCAAAACAATCATTTGAAAGCCTTGTTTGGGCACAGCTAAAGTATTTTATATAATTCTGTTGGTCTCACTTTGGAAGAGTATGAAGGGCACTAAAGAGTGTAGAAAAGATTCACTCAAATGACTTACCCTCGGAATTCCAGTTGTATGTTTAGACTTGAATTGTTTTCCCTCGACAAAAGAAATACAATTGATGCTTTGATAGAGATTTTCGAGATCATGACAGTTTTATACAGAGAGAGACTGATCCAATTAGTAGGCCTTGACATCTACTGGTCACAGATTTATGGACTATCTAAACAAAAATTGCAGATGCTTGCAATCTGAAGTAAAGCCAGAAAATAAAATGTTGGAAGTATTCAGCAGATCAGTCAGCATCTGCAGAGAGAGGAGGAGTTAACATTTCAGATCTAAAACCCTTTTCTGTATTTATGACTTACTTAAATTTATCTGAACCTATCATGATTCTGTACACCTTTAGCAAAGCTTCTTTCAGTATTCCATGTTCCAAGAGGAAAAAAATCTCCATAATTAATCCTGAAGCTGAATTCTGCAGCTATTCTAGCAAATCTCTCTACAACCTATATGGCAGAGACTTGATGGAACAAATGGCTCCTCTGTACTGTAACACTTTTAACACCCCTTCTCTTAGAGGTAATCAGTGGGAGCCTTTCACTGCTGAGGTATGCTGTGATGAGAATTTATCCTTTAATCTCTCAATCATAATGAAACATCACTATTTTTAAACACAGTAAACAATAGGAAGAGTGATAATGTCTGCTATCCACGGTTGTTGAACATTCGAGAGTTAAAATACTTCAACCACTATAGAGTGCACTCTAGGCCTGTCAACATCTGGGGCACAGAAGGGTTAGTTGTGGAGAGTCAGTTATCCATGGTTATTTCTGATGTGCAGAGTTACAGAGCAATAAGCAGTTTACAGGGATTATGGACACATGCACCATAGGGAAGAGAATAACAGCGCTTTTGCCTCAAGGAAGCAAAACAGATATATGGTCTTTTCTGCTTATCTTTTGGCAATTTGATGAGAGAGTAACAAAAGCAGTCTTACATAGAATCAACTACTTTAGCAGTTCCCTGCAATTTTGTGTCAAATGTATTTATAGAAATCTTTGTAGGTCACACTTAAGGGCAAAAACTAATTTTGAAACATAATTGTATTTAACTAAATATTTGCAATTGCAAGGAGCAACTAATGATGGTGGCTAACGGGCAAGTATCCCGGCTGCTAGAAGACCACAACTGTTGCTCCTCCTCCTCCCCCTCCTCCTCCTCCCCCTCCTTCTCCTCCTCCTCTTTCTCCTCCTCCTCCTCGTCCTGCTCCTCCTCCTTCTGATTCTCCTTCTTCTTCTTCCTCTTCTTCTTCCTTCCATTTTACCTGCTTTGGCATATGCCAATGACAGCAGCTTGTTAGAGTCCTCTGTCTTGGGCCAGTCTTTCAAATTTTCCCAGGTGTAGCCCATCTTCTTGGTGAATATATTCTTTTCAGGGATGAGGTCTTTGGAGCTTCTGCTGGTCTTTCTGTAGCACTGGATATTTATGGAATGGAGTTGGTAGCCCCATGATCAACCCTCCTCCTTTTGCAGCCAGGCTTGGGATCATCCATGGCAGAGTTAGAAGGCAAATGTAGTAAGTTAGAATTTCTAAGTATTCCCTGCTTTCAGCAAGGTTTTGACAAGATAATTAAAGGTAAGTAATACCGACAAAAAAGGTAGATGCTGAGAATCAGAATTAAAAGCATAAAATTCTGGAGATAAGACTCCATTCATGTGAAAAGAAATAGAATTAAATTTACATACAATTTTACTTAAAACTCATAACAGTGAGATAAGATTGACTGGAAAAGAAATAGATAAATATTACTGGAATATGTAGATCAGTTCATTTTAACATCATTTATTGGTGTTGAACCTCTTTATAGACTGGTTGTATCACTTCATTTTATGGTTATGTGGTTCATTCATATATAAAAGTAAGATGACATATTTTGGAAAGCAGTTGCAATTGAATAATAAACAAATAATGAAGCAAATCTAGAGAGCAGAGAAGATCAAAATCGTCAGGTTGCCAGTCCCTACGATTCTATTCCAAGACTTGCCTGAGGTCAGAAGCTGTTTTTTGAAAACCATACCGATCACAATGGTTTATATATTCATTTACTGTTGATTATCCAGCCACGGAATGTCTCTTCATTATTTAATTGCATATTGTGCCTTTAACACTGTACTAATCAGTCTTCACCGGAGAGGATCCTCAAAGAATAACCTCAAATAAATATATGTAAATAGGAAGTGGAATGAAGCAACTTCAGAAAATGTGTGAATAAATCAGGACAGATGAAGGAAATCCATGCAGTCTCAGAGAGAATTTACAGATTCTTCACTGATAGTGATCCCGCTTGGTAACGCAATAACATCAGCGCCGGATTCCGGAGCAAAGGTTTCCGAGTTTGAATCCAAGTCCGGTTGAGCGTCGAGCTAGCAGCTCGTCCTCATAAAAACAAGAATAGCTTGCTACGGAAACACTGTCATGACAATGCCCAGATAACTCCACTGCCGAGTTAAGGGCTATTCTTCTTCTTCTTCACTGACAGTAGTTGAGGTCAGGATTGAAGTCACATATCAGGTGTTGTGACAAAGCAGATCCACAGCTGCGCCAGTGAAACATCTACATACAGTTCTCTTATACCCCTATTGAAAACTTTAGTAGTGATTCTTATTACCTCTTTTTACATATAATTCATTGTTTCTGGATTTGGGCATTGCTTGAACAGCCTACACACACTGTACATAAAAATCAGAAGAATCATAGAGGCTACAAATATAAGATAAAAAATGTCAGTAGAAAGAAAAACAGAAACATTTAAGATCAAAGACCATTTGTCAGAATTTCATGAAGAAAGAACAAATTAGTTTTAAGTTGTTGGGAGGAAGGCAGGAAATATTTCTGGCAGGAAGAATTCAGATTGCTATAATGATAAACTGCTGGAAAACGTTTGAAGGCAGGTTAAGGGACGGAGCAGGTGTTATGACAGAAAGTTGGCAGGGAGAAGTGAAAAAGAAGAAGTGTGGGAAGGAGAGGATGAAAGAAAGAGAGAAGGAGGGGCAGAGAGAGAAAAAGAGAGGGAAAGGAGGAGGATGAGAGGGAGAGGGTGATAGTATGAAGGTATTGGGTTCACTGTCTGCAAAACCCTAAACTCAAAAGGAAATTTAAACCCTATGGACACAGGTATATATGGGTACTCTCTCTATAGGGAGGCTATACTGTATCAACCTACTTTTCAAAGGTTAGCTTACTTCCCCAGCTGCTCTCTGCTGTGAGGTGTATCTGCCAATACAGACTAATTGAGTGGTACGTTATCGCTTCATACCAAGAAGGAGATACTTCCAGCTGATAAAGTAATTTAAAAGCATTTTATTTTATTTTTAATGCTACACATTTAAGTTTAGACAAATAATTCTGAACATAAATTTAACTCACAGTGGAGTTTTGATTCATAAAGTATTTCTGAGTTCCAAAAGATTTATAAACTTCTGAAGATTTCCAAACACTGGTACAAGTATGAACTGAAAGAACACACCAACGAGTTGCACATGAACAAATTGTCCATTGCAGAAATCAAAGATTGAGGAATAAATTCTAATTCTTCTTTCTGTTACCCCATCTTCAATCTCTTTGTCATTGCTTACAATCTCCAATGCTTTTTAATGCTTATACAGTTATGCTACTAGTTGACGTTATTTGCATAAGATAGCTTTTAGATACCTTTGCTAGGACAAAGTAATTCTCACTTCTAGAGACGGAGATCCCAGACACCCTAAACTAATACTGTGAGGATTGACTTGCTCAGGCACAAATATCCCAAATATTGATTAATCACATCTGTGACCACGTTTAATATACAAAATCTGGAACATTCCTGGTCTGGAACATTCCTTGATCCCAATCACAATGATGCAAATAACTTAATTGCAGACTGGGAGACCACTTTCTGAACACCCGACGCAGACTGGGAGACCGCTTTGCTGAACACCTACGCTCTGTCCGCCAGAGAAAGCAGGATCTCCCAGTGGCCACACATTTTAATTCCACATCCTACTTCCCTTCTGACATGTCTATCCACGGCCTCCTCTACTGTAAAGATGAAGCCACACTCAGGTTGGAGGAACAACACCTTATATTCCGTCTGGGTAGCCTCCAACCTGATGGAATGAACATCGACTTCTCTAACTTCCACTAATGCCCCACCTCCCCCTTGTACCCCATCCGTTATTTATTTTTATACACACATTCTTTCTCTCACTCTCCTTTTTCTCCCTCTGTCCCTCTGACTATACCCCTTGCCCATCCTCTGGTTCCCCACCCCCTTGTCTTTCTCCCTGGACCTTCTGTCCCATGATCCTCTCATATCCCCTTTGCCAATCACCTGTCCAGCTCTTGGCTCCATCCCTCCCCCTCCTGTCTTCTCCTATCATTTTGGATCTCCCCCTCCCCCTCCCACTTTCAAATCTCTTACTAACTCTTCCTTCAGGTAGTCCTGACGAAGGGTCTCGGCCTGAAACGTCGACTGTACCTCTTCCTAGAGATGCTGCCTGGCCTGCTGCGTTCACCAGCAACTTTGATGTGTGTTACTTAATAGTAGTTACCTGGTTTGGCATAGGCCAATTAACATATTTCCATTGTTTTATGTTAAACTGATGCAGACAAAAAATGTCTCAGGGTCACTTTAATTTGCAAACCATATCTTTTGAGCAGGCCTCTGCTGTGGGCCAATAACTTATGCTCTGAGAACAGAGCTATTTGTTTGCAAGGCTGTCTTTAACGTCAGACTGATTATTGCATTCAATTTACATTAAGAAGTGAAGATTGAATCTATTTTTACAATAAGAAGTTGAGCAAAGAATATTATCTTTGACACACACCACTCTGGAAAGGATTATGTTGCTGTGTGGGAAAGCGGAAGTTAGCAATAAGCCTGTCGGACCCTGGAAGGTGAGTATCCATCTCAGGAGAGGAGGGAGGAAAGTGTTAAAATAATATGAAAAATCTGTGAGATGAAAGCTGTTGGAACTATTTGCAGACTTAATACAGGAGCTCTTAAAAATGATCCCCCAAACTATGTCTTTTTTTAACACTGCAGAGGAGACAGTATCATGAGAAAAACATATAGTATGCTGGATTGGAAGCATTGCAAATGAGCTGCTACTTCAACTCCAAAGACTGCATGGATCCCTGGAAGGGAAAAAAAATTAAAATGACAGGCTTTGCATATTCTGCAAATACATAGGAAAGTACTGTGAGAAGGTGATTGGTTGGTGGAAATGGAACAGCAAATCCATGGAATCAAAGGGAATAAGACCTTTTGATTGCTGAAAGGAAAAGGAAGGGGAAGGTGTATTGGGTGGTTGAAAGTAGCAGAAACTGCAAAATATGATCTGGTAAACGTGGAAGCTGGTGGGTGGAAAATAAAGTTGGAGAAACTCCATCTCCATCTTTGCTTTGACTGGGAGGACATGAAGTTACAGCAGAAGTGCAGGAAATAAGTGGGATATCTGTTAATTATAGTTGATGAGGAGCCATTCAAAAGTTAACTTCCAAAGTAAATTTATTATCAAATTACATACAATACATACAGGTCCACAGCAGATGCCATCTCATTGGCTCTTCACTGAATCCAGGAACATTTAGACGGCAAAGATGTCACAAAGCTATTCCCTCTGGTTCAACAGTCCGATGGTTGAGGGATAACAACTCTTCCTGAACCTGGTGGTATGGGACTTGAAGCTCCTGCACGTCCTTCTTGACAGCAGCAGTGAGAGGAGAACATGACCTGGATGGTGGGTTCCTTGATAATGGATGCTGTTTTCCTGCGACAAGGTGATATGTTGATGATAAATGGTCAGAGACATCTTCAAACAAGCATAATTGAAGTTCCTGTCAGTGACTTGAAAGGTGTCTGGGTAGGCTGTTCCTTGTTTGCTGCTCACAGCACTCAGTAGTTTGAATGCTTGCTTAACATTGGCCTTTGGAGAGATGTAAACTGTGGTCAGCAACGCGGAAGAGGACTCTCTCAGTAAATAGATTGGATGGCACTTAATTGTTAGATGTTCCAGTTCAGGGGAATGAGAATGCGTTAAGACCACTGCGTCTGAATACTATGAAAAGTTTATCATAAAACACAGGCCCTCGTCTTTTGCCCTCTTCAAATCAGCACTTCTGTCTATCTGGCATATCTGACTGACATATTCAGCTTGTCTGAGGTAAGTCATGCCTCCATGTAACAGAAAACACAGCAATTCCTCATTTCCCTCCAAAACAGCAATCTTGCCTTTAGATCTTCGGTCTGTAAGACAAAGGAGCAGAAATAGGCCATTCAGCCCATCGAGTCTGCTCCCCATTTCATGATGGATGATCTATTTCTCTCTCAGCCCCATTCTCCGGCCTTCTCCCCATAGCACCCCCCCCCCACTAACCAAAAACCTACCAACTGCTGCCTTAAATGCACCCAGTGACCTGGCCTCCATAGCCACTCGTGGCAATGTATTCCACAGATTCAAAACCCTTTGGCGGAAAAAAAAATCCCTTCTCATCTCTGTTCTTAATGGATGACCCTCTATTTTTGACTCTGTGTCAGCTGGTTCTAGCCCTGCCCCCACCAAAGGAAACATCCTCTGAACATGCACTCTATCTAGGCCTTTTAAAATTCGAAAGTTTTCAATGACATCCATCCTCATTCTTCTAAATTCCAGCAAGAACAGGCCTGATAGGCATTTCATTCCCAGACTCATTCTTGTGAACCTCCTCTGAATCCTCTCCACTGTCACCACATATTTTCTAAAATAAGGTGCCCAATGTTACTCACAATACTCTATGTGAGGTCTTAACAGTGCCTTAAGCAGTCTCAACATTACATCCTTGCTTTTATATTCTAGTTCTCTTGAAGTTAAAACAAACATTGCGTTTGCTTTCCTCACCACTGACTCGGTCAGCAAATCAACTTTAGGGAATCCTACACAAGGATTTCCAAATCCTTTTGCATCTTGGATTTTTAAATTTTCTCTCCATTCAGAAAATATTCCTTCCACTAAAGTGCACAAGCATACATATTTCGGCACTATCTTTCGACTGCCATCTCTTTGCCCATCCTTTTAATCTTTCTAAGTCCTTCTGTGGTGGCGTTGCTTCCTCAACACTGCCTGCCCCTCCACCTACCGTCATACTATCTGCAAACCTGGCCACAAAGCCATCAATTACATCATCCAAAACATTGACAATGTTAAAGAAGCAGTCCCAACAAAGACCCCTGTGGAACCCCACTCGTCACTAGCAGCCAATCCGAAAGGATCCCTTTATTCCATTAATGGTTGATCCATGCTAATATCTTTCCTGTAGTACCCTGGGCTTTTATCATGTTTAGCAACCTCTTGTGCAGCACCCTGTCAAAGGCCTTTTGAAAATCCAAGTACACAACATCTACCAATTCTCCTTTGCCTATTCTGTTTACTATTTCTTCAAAGAATTCCAACAGACTTATCAGGCAAGGTTTTCCCATAAGGAAACCATGCTGACTTTGGCCTATTTTGTCATGTGCCTCTAAGTACCCCAAAACCACATCCTTAACAATCGACTCCAATATCTTCACAACCACTGAGGTCAGGCTAACTGGTCTATAATATCCTTTCTTCTGATTTCCTCTCTTCTTGAAGAGTGGAGTGAAATTTGCAATTTTCCCATCCTTAGGAACTATGCATCAATCCACCGGAAGATCATTACTAATGCCTCCACAATCTCTTCAGCTACCTCTTTTAGAACCCTGATGTGTAGTCTATCAGTTACAAATGACTTACCTACATTCAGAACTTGCAGTTTCCCAAGCACCATGTCCTGAATTTTCGGCACACTTCTAGTGTCTTCCACAATGAAGACTGATGCAAAATACTTACTCAGTTTGTGCTCTATTTGCTTGTTCTGTTACTATTTCTCCAGTATCATTTTCAGTGGTCCCAATATCTACGCTCACCTCTCTTTTACACTTTATATATCTGAAAAAAAACTTTTGGTATCATTTTTGATATCATTAGCTGTTTTACCTTCATATTTCATCATGTACTACCTTATGTTTTCTTAAGTTACATTCTGTTGGTTTTTAATAATTTCTCATTCCTATAATTTATCATAATTTTTACTCTATTATATGCCCTCTTATTTGCTTCTGCATTGGCATTGATGTCCCTTGTCAGCTACAGTTGCATCAACCTGCATTTTCAACACTTTCCCTTCTTTTAGATGTATCTATCGTACACCTTCTGAATTGCTCCTAGAAACTCCACTTATTGCTGCTCTGCCATCATCCTTGCTAGTATCCCCTTCCAATCAATTTCCCTCTCATGTCTGATCCTCTCTCATGCCTCTGTAATTCCCTTTACTCCACTGTGATACTGATACATCTGACTTTAGCTTCTCCCACTTAAATTGCAGGGTGAATTTTATCATATTATGATCATTTTTCTTAAGTGTCTCTTTTACCTTAAGCTCCTTAAGCAATCTGGTTCATTATAAAACACCCAATTCAGAATTCCCCTTTTCCTTAATAAGCTCAACCACTGATTCCTATGGGTTCCTTTACCTGAAGTACTTTATTCATATCCAGTTTATCACCCAATACCCAATCTAGAAATGCTGATTCCCTGATGGGCTCAATCACAAGCTGTTCCAAAAAGGCATCTCAGAGGCATTCCACAAATTCTTTCTTCTGGGATCCAGCATCAATTTGATTTCACCAATCTTTCTGCATATTGAAATCTCCAGTGACTAATGTAACATTGCCTTTTTGATAGGTTTTCTCTGTCTCCTGCTGTAATTTGTATAGGTCATACCTTCTCCAGAAGAGATCCCAATGATCAATCAAACTGAAATGCTGCCTCCCGCATTAGTTCTGCAGCCACATACTCATTTGCCAAATCATCCTATTTTTGCCCTTACTGGTCCATGGCACAAGCAGAAAACCAGAGATTTTTATCCTGGAGGTCTCATTTACAGCTTTCTATCAAGCTCTCTAAATTACTCTCTTTTCTTTCCTATGTGTTTGGAAACAATATATTTAAAGACATCTGGCTGCTCACCCTTCCCCTTTAGAATGTCAAAGGCACAAATGTCAGGGATCCCAGACCCTAGCACCTCGGGGGCAACATACCACCTGGGTCTCTCTATTGCATCCACAGACTCTCCTATCTACTCCTCTAACTACGGAATCTCCTAACACCACTGTACTCTGGAATACTGTTTTCAGTTCTGGTCACCATATTTGGAAGGATGTGATTAAGCCAAAAAAGATTCACAAGAATTTTGCAAGTCTAGAGCACTTAGGCTAATTTCTCTGGAGAAAAGAAGGCTGTGGGGTGACTTTATGGGGGTATTAAAGGATGAAATGTGACCTCATTGATATATACAAAGTCATGAGGGGAATAGATATGATAGATTATCAAGATCTTCTGCCTAGAGTAAGGGGTTCCCCAAGTAAAAGCCTTAGCTTTAATGTGAGAGAGGAAAGACTTGCAGGGGTACTGAAAAGTATGTTTATCATCCAGAAGACAGTGGGTCAATTGGCTGAGATGCCAAAGGAATGTGGTAGAGATGGGTACAATTACACAAATTAAAATACATTTGGGCAAGCACATGGATAAGAAAATCTTTGAGGGATATGAGCCAAAGGCAGCGAAAAGGAACTTGGTTAGAAATACTTGGTTGGCATGGATGAGATGTTCTAACGGCAATATAAACCAATGACTTTATGAAAATAAACCACACAGAGACACCTGTGTACAAAGTCTCAAACAGATGCACCAGTAATTAGGTTTCAGTTCCCATCGTTGCCTCTAAGGAGTCTATATGTTCTCCCAGTGACTGTGTGGGTTTCCTGTGGTTGCTCCAGTTCCCCCAACATTCCAAAGATATATGAGTGACGATTAGTAAGTTGTGGACATGTTATTTTGGTGCTGGAAGCATGACATCACTTGCAGGCCGCCCCCAGCACATCTTTGGACTGTGTTGACTGTTGATGTAAATGATGCATTGATGATACACAAGTGAAAAAAACAAAGGCAATGTTTATAACTGCTCATTGCAGTGCTTCTGAGTGGTGGTGGGGTGGTGGGGTGGTGGTAGGTGGGGGTGGGGGGGGGGGGGTTCAGATTAAGGTCCAGAAATGATGAGGAAATAAAATGTGTTTTAGAATCAGGATGATTGTCACTTGGAAGGAAGGTGTTTTCATCATTTCTGGACCTTAATCTGAGAACTACCACCCCCCTCACCACCAGCACTCATGAGCACTGGCTGAGGAGTTATAAACATTACCTTTGTTTTTCACATGGTCTAATCTTGGTGATAGAGGTCACAGGATTGAAACACCTTTACGGAAAAGCTCTTTTAGTTCTATTAAACTAGCCTTATTTATAGCATGCCTAGTTGTCTATTAGGGAGGAAACATATATAATATTCAGTCATTAGCTTTGTCAATCCTAGCCTTAACTATTTTTTTCTTCTTCTTCAATGATATCGGTGCCACAACAGTAAAAAAGACCTAGAGCTGTAATCACATAATATTTTTATGTGCTAAGTAATTAAACTGATATGTAAGCTTGATTGCAAGACATGATTTGCACACTATAGCACACAAAGTTTATCATGCAGCTTTGAATACTGCACTTTTGTGAATGTCATATTCTTACACAGTTTCAAGTGCCTATTTAATGTAGCTGTTTAAAAGGCAAAGCAGCACACATTTGAAATCAACGCTGCAGTACTTGAGCATTGAGAAAGCAGCATGAAGTAGTCAGAAGAGCAGCTCCAAACAGGAGAAAAGAAACTCATGCCACAAAGAAAGATCAGATCTCACAACACTTTTCCGATGAGGCTTTCTATTCTTTGAGTGAGTAACAATCAATATAACCCTGCTTTTAGATATCTATGCCTTCTGCTAACTGTTCTCCAGCAGTCCAAATATTGGATGTCCTAAAGCTGCCTGACAAGACTTGAGAATCACATCACTACATACATTGCTTACACATTATAACCCCAGAGTGCTGAATTTAACTGATGCAAATCCTCCAGACAAGAACCAGTTTAACATATATAGTCTTATTATGCCTCTATTCTCCACAGCCTAAAACATTAATTACCTTCAATATGTAATGATCTATGGCAGAAGATTTGTTCTGTTAATACTTTCTATACAGCTACACTGAACTTCACATACCACCTGTGGATATAGTTAAAGGTTGAATGTTGCGATTGCTACAATAAAAACAAACAGAAATTCCACTTAAAAAAGAGTGCTAGTGACAAAATGTAATAAAAATATACTTTATAATACACACATGCATTTTGTGTCATAATTGTTGCTTTCAAAGTGCATAAATTATGCTTAGCCAAATAACCGATCGTATTTGTTTGTGAGTACATAATAAATTAGAGTATGGGATCAATTTAATTGTGTGGTACAGGACACGAAAAGACATATAGCTATTTTTTAAATACCAAAGAAAAATAACTAAAAGTAACTAAGCACCAGATCTATTTTTAATTAAGAAAAAGGATTGCCAGCTGGTAATAACTAAACTAAACAAGTAATAAACAGTAAATAAATCAAGTTTTACTTTGTTATCCTTTTTGTTTCAGCTAACAGTTAACCTTTAATTATTTTTTTCTGCTCCCTCCTCGGACATATGTTCTGCTTTCCAGCATCATCGGTAAGAAACAAAACTCCAACAGCATACTGTATAAACAAGTATTGTGGAAGATTATATACCTCCTTTCAAAAATAAAATATGTACATTTGTATGTTTTAAATTATTTGTTACAGTAGTACTGCAATGGAAAAATGAAAACCAGAAATTTACAAATTCAGCATTTAATGGAGGAGGGCAAGCTAAAGAAAAAATTAGATATGGTAAGTTGAGGGTTGCAGCACTTAGCTGGATCAAAAGTGAATGCACAATTAAAACTGAAGATACAAAAGAAACCAGAAAATGTAGGCACTTTAGAGATTTATAATGCTGAAAGATTTGATAGAGATTAAGACTGGTGAGGCCATGCTGAGGTTTGAAAATAATGATTTTTTTTATATACCAACCTATTGCCAGAGCCAGAGAAGGTTAGCAAGCACCAGGGACTAGGGCAACAGGACTTGAGCACTTGTTAGAATGCAGACAGTAAAGCTTAGGATTTATGTAGTTTGAATTTATGCAGGATATAATGCAAAAGGACAGCCATAAGAGCACTGAAGCACTACATTCTGGAGGTTTCAGCAGAAGGATGTGCATCTACTTCTGAGGATTTGTTTTTATTGTAATTTTATTTAGCTCAGTAATCTTCAGGTTAATGGCAAAGCTTCATTGATGACACTTTCAACAAGATGTTAGATTTGAAATGCTGACTTTTGAAATACATTCTCTCTTTTGAACATGACAAATGTAGATATTCCTCTAAACAATCATAGTTAATTATTGAGATTTCTGAACTGTTCAGGCATAATTCCTGATATTTTCTGTCTATTCCCTTGATCTCAGGAAGATGCTTCAGATCTATCTTTCTAGGAAGCATCATGTTAAAAATCGACAATGATTGTTTGAATTAAATAATCCCATTGGTTGACATGTGTACAACCATAAAGAATTCCAGTTTTGACTAGATGGATCTGTGGAGATAAGCAATCTTTGACATGTATTCAATTTCCATCTATTTGATTATATTATTTGGAATTTTTTTTTAAATAACTGTTTTCTTTCCAAAGCAAAGGTAAGAAACAAACAAATTAAATTCTTACGTGGCGGCTTTTGACGCCCCAAGGTTTAAAAAGACAAAATTTCAACGATTCTTGTTTCAGTTGAAGCAAACAGCTGAAGAAGCCAGTGGAAGAAATCGAGTAGAAAAAGTCATTTTTTTTAACACTGCTGGGGGAGAAGGGCCTGCACTGCGCAGGCGCGTGACGTAGTGCGCCAAAGTTTAAAAGCAGACCACTATATACAGCAGCCATCGTTGTAGCGGACTGAGTCAGAGTGGGACGGCTTTGGCTCAACAGGCTTCGGCGAGAACAGGCAGAGGCCAGGGTAGGTTCTGGTAAGTTTTTTTTGTTCAGATAGTTTAGAGTAGAGAGAATGCCAGGCAGGATGTTGGAATGCTCCTCTTGCAGGATGTGGGAAGTCAGGGAGCCCTCCGGTGTCCCTGACAACAACACCTGCAAGAAGTGCATCCAACTGCAGCTCCTAACAAATCGCGTTAGGGAACTGGAGCAGGAACTGGATGACCTGCGGACCATTCGGGAGAATGAGGAGATTATAGATAGTAGCTACAGGGCAGGGAGATAGTTACGCCAAAGGAGCAGAGCACAGGAAATTGGGTCACTGTCAGGCGAGGTAAGAGGAAAGGGCAGGCAGAGCAGGGTTCCCCTGTGGCCACTCCCCTCAACAACGAGTATACCGCATTGGATACCGTTGCGGGGGGATGACTTACCTGGGACAAGCTGCAGTAGCCGGATCTCTGGCACTGAGTCTGGCTCTGCAGTGCAGAAGGGAGGGGGGAGAAAGAGGAGAGCGGTAGTGATAGGGGACTCGATAGTTACAGGTGCAGATAGGAGGTTCTGTGGTCATGACAGAGAATCCAGGATGGTTTGTTGCCTCCCGGGTCCCAGGGTCAAGGATGTTTCTGATCGATTGCATGACATTCTGAAGTGGGAGGATGATCAGCCAGATGTTGTGGTGCACATCGGTACCAATGACATAGCAAGGAAGAGTGAGGAGGTCCTGGAGAGTGAGTATAGAGAGCTTGGTAGGAAGTTGAAAAGCAGATCCTCAAGGGTGGTAATCTCAGGATTGCTACCTGTGCTATGTGCCAGTGAGGGTAGGAATAGGATGCTCTGGAGGATGAACAAGTGGCTGAGAAACTGGTGTAGGGGGCAGGGTTTCAGATTTTAGGATAATTGGGACCTCTTCTGGGGCAGGTGGGACCTGTACAAGAGAGACGGGTTACACTTGAACTACAGGGGGACCAATATCCTTTCAGGGAGGTTTGTTAGTGCTGTTGGGGAGGCTTTAAACTAGATTTGCAGAGGGATGGGAACCAGAGTGCCAGAGCTGACAGTGTGGCTGGGGTGAAAATAAATGTTGTTAAAAGTTCAAGCAAATCCGCTAATAGAAAGGTTGTGAGTGGTGGTAAAAATCTTCTGAGGTATTTATATTTCAATGCTAGGAGTATGGCGGGGAAGGCGGATGAGTTGAGGGCGTGGATTGACACGTTGAATTATGATGTTATAGCAATTAGTGAAACTTGGCTACAGGAGGGGAGGGACTGGCAGCTTAATATTCCAGGGTTCCGATGTTTCGAATGCGATCGAGGCAGAGGAATGAAAGGTGGGGGAGTAGCATTGCTTGTTAGGGAAAATATTACAGCAGTGCTCAGGCAGGACAGATTAGGGGGCTTGTCTACTGAGTCCTTATGGGTGGAGCTGAGAAATAGGAAGGTATAGCCATATTAGTGGGATTGTATTACAGACCACCTAATAGTCAATGAGAATTAGAAGCGCAAATCTCAGGGAAATAGCAAGCAACTGCAGGAAACATAAAGTTGTGGTGGTAGGGGATTTTAATTTTCCATATATTGATTGGGACTCCCATACTGTTAGGGGTCTAGATGGTTTAGAGTTTGTAAAATATGTTCAGGAAAGTTTTCTAAATCAATATACACAGGGACCAACTAGAGAGGATGCAATATTGGATCTCCTGTTAGGAAACGAGTTAGGACAAGTGACGGAAGTCTGTGTAGGGGAGCACTTTGGTTCCAGAGATCATAACACCATTTGTTTCAACTTGATCATGGACAAGGATAGATCTGGTCCTAGGGTTGAGGTTCTTAACTGGAAGAAGGCCAAATTTGAAGAAATGAGAAAGGATCTAAAAAGCATGGATTGGGACAGGTTGTTCTCTGGCAAGGATGTGATCGGTAGGTGGGAAGCCTTCAAAGGAGAAATTTTGACAGTGCAAAACTTGTATGTTCCTGTCAGGATTAAAGGCAAAATGAATAGGAATAAGAAACCTTGGTTCTCAAGGGATATTACAACTCTGATAAAGAAGAAGAGGGAGTTGTATGACATGTATAGGAAGCAGGGAGTAAATAAGGTGCTTGAGGTGTATAAGAAGTACAAGAAAATACTTAAGAAAGAAATCAGGAGTGCTAAAAGAAGACATGAGGTTGCATTGGCAGTCAAAGTGAAGGATAATCCAAAGAGCTTTTACAGGTATATTAAGAGCAAAAGGCTTGTAAGGGATAAAATTGGTCCTCTTGAAGATCAGAGTGGTCACCTATGTGCGGAACCAAAGGAAATGGGGGAGATCTTAAGTAGGTTTTTTGCATCTGTATTTACTAAGGAAACTGGTATGAAGTCTATGGAATTAGGGGAAACAAGTAGTGAGATCATGGAAACTGTACAGATTGAAAAGGAGGAGGTACTTGCTGTCTTGAGGAAAATTAAAGTGGATAAATCCCCGGGACCTGACAGGGTGTTCCCTCGGACCTTGAAGGAGACTAGTGTTGAAATTGCAGGGGCCCTGGCAGAAATATTTAAAATGTCGCTGTCTACAGGTGAGGTGCCGGAGGATTGGAGAGTGGCTCATGTTGTTCCGTTGTTTAAAAAAGGATCGAAAATTAATCCGGGAAATTATAGGCCGGTAAATTTAACATCGGTAGTAGGTAAGTTATTGGAGAGAGTACTAAGAGACAGAATCTACAAGCATTTGGATAGACAGGGACTTATTAGGGAGAGTCAACATGGCTTTGTGCGTGGCAGGTCATGTTTGACCAATTTATTGGAGTTTTTCAAGGAGGTTACCAGGAAAGTGGATGAAGGGAAGGCAGTGGATATTGTCTACATGGACTTCAGTAAGGCCTTTGACAAGGTCCCACATGGGAGGTTAGTTAGGAAAATTCAGTTGCTAGGTATACATGGAGAGGTGGTAAATTGGATCAGACATTGGCTCAATGGAAGAAACCAAAGAGTGGTAGTAGAGAATTGCTTCTCCTAGTGGAGGCCTGTGACTAGTGGTGTGCCACAGGGATCAGTGCTGGGTCCATTGTTATTTGTCATCTATATCAATGATCCGGATGATAATGTGGTAAATTGGATCAGCAAGTTTGCTGGTGATACAAAGATTGGAGGTGTAGTAGACAGCGAGGAAGGTTTTCAGAGCCTGCAGAGGGACTTGGACCAGCTGGAAAAATGGGCTGAAAATGGCAGATGGAGTTTAATGCAGACAAGTGTGAGGTATTGCACGTTCGAAGGACAAACCAAGGTCGAACATACAGGGTTAATGGCAAGGCACTGAGGAGTGCAGTGGAACAGAGGGATCTGGGAATACAGATACGAAATTCCCTAAAAGTGGCGTCACAGGTAGATAGGGTCGTAAAGAGAGCTTTTGGTACATTGGCCTTTATTAATCAAAGTATTGAGTATAAGAGCTGGAATGTTATGATGAGGTTGTATAAGGCATTGGTGAGGCCGAATCTGGAGTATTGTGTTCAGTTTTGGTCACCAAATTACAGGAAGGATATAAATAAGGTTGAAAGAATGCAGAGAAGGCTTACAAGGTTGTTGCTGGGATTTGAGACACTCAGTTACAGAGAAAGGTTGAATAGGTTAGGACTTTATTCCCTGGAGCGTAGAAGAATGAGGGGAGATTTGATAGAGGTATATAAAATTATGATGGGTATAGATAGAGTGAATGCAAGCAGGCTTTTTCCACTGAGGCAAGGGGAGAAAAAAACCAGAGGACATGGATTAAGGGTGAGGGGGGAAAAGTTTAAAGGGAACATTAGGGGGGGCTTCTTCGCACAGAGAGTGGTGGGAGTATGGAATGAGCTGCCAGACGAGGTGGTAAATGCGGGTTCTTTTTTAACATTTAAGAATAAATTGGACAGATACATGGATGGGAGGTGTATGGAGGGATATGGTCCGTATGCAGGTCAGTGGGACTAGGCAGAAAATGGTTCGGCACAGGCAAGAAGGGCCAAAGGGTCTGTTTCTGTGCTGTAGATTCTATGTTTCTGTGGTATAGTAAAAAATTAGATTGGACTTTTTCTGATGTTCTAAAATATCACTGCATTTAGCGGAAAGGTTAAATTAGGTTCCTGCAAAACGTAAGTTGCACAATGGTTATAGGGAAGCATACAACAATATCAAAGGTTTTTACATCCAGAAAGATGGACTAAACTAGAACTGATAGGATGAGATTCAACTTAATTGATCTCCTGATATATGGTGTGTTGTAATAACAGAAAAGCATAGAATTTTAAAGGCAGAATCTCCATAGCAACACACAGCAACGATGATAATCACTACCATGGCATAAAGAGAGAGGCATTAGTGTTAAGGGACACAGCTCCCAGACCAAATGAACAGGATACATAGAATCATAACTAGATGCCAGAAAGGGGAAGTCCAGTGCACTGTGGAAGTGTGGGTACACGAGTTATTACACAAGGCCGCCTTAAGAAGAGCCTACCAGGACATGCCCCAAGTTGTCTCCTGCAAGAGTAAGTATCCTTGTTCAGTGTTCAGGAACAATTACTTTCTTACAACCATCAGGTCTTTGAACCAAACCA
Source organism: Mobula hypostoma (assembly GCF_963921235.1). Taxonomy (NCBI): domain Eukaryota; kingdom Metazoa; phylum Chordata; class Chondrichthyes; order Myliobatiformes; family Myliobatidae; genus Mobula; species Mobula hypostoma. The sequence goes on along the minus strand of NC_086098.1, from coordinate 216,002,586 downwards.
CCCAACTCTAATCCAACCTCAGTAATAGGACTTTACAGACAATCTTTTGCACTTCTGTGAACTTGTTTTTGACTACAGCTTTTTTCAATAATCTTTTGTTTTGCACTGTTTTTCTCTCCCTTCACTGGCTTAAATCATTTATGTATAACTTACGTTCATTGTGTTTTGCCTGAGTCTACATGTCTGTGATGCTGCTGCAAACCAGTTGTTCATTGTACTTGTACTTCTCCATATTTGAGCACATGATAATAAGCTCAACTTGGTTTCACACTGGCTCCAAAGACAACTTTATAATTTTCTTGTTCTGTACAATCTCCTTCAAAGTATTAGGAGGTGAACTTGTTCATGTCATTTATCTTTCATGTTCAACCAGGTCATATACTTACCACATCACTCAGCATCAACGTCAGTGTAGTCATGCTAGAATCAGAGTTTGTGCTCCTCTTGGGCACTATACATATGAAGAATCTTCGTTCATTAAGTCCCTGTTCCATATTCCCTACAGCTCATGCTAGGCTACTATCCACTAGTTCATCAACAACACAAGTCACTAATCCATTTTGCTCTTCCCTCTCAGAACCAATCTCTGAGGTGATGCGATGAGGACTCAGAGGGAATGATACATTGTAGTGATCATTATTCTCTCCCCCTACTTCTACACCTCCCTTTTGCGTTTCCATCTGTTGCACCTCCTCCTGCTCCATGCCATTAGCCATGTTCAGGGGAAACAGCAAATATTTTTTCATACCCCATAGGGATAAAGCAGCAACGATCATACTCATAAGCTGTGTCCAAACTATTTCATTGAAGCTTAAGTGGGAATGTGGATGTTGACTCTTGAGCAATTCAACCAAGGCATAGAAATCATAATAGAATATTAGTAATGAGTGTAGCTGGCAGTTTGTGGGTGGTATCTGCTTTAGAAGTGGTTTGTGCTTCAGAGACTGCTCTATGTATAAAGAGAAGATGGTCTTTGCCAGCCTGTTGATGCAATGAATTCATCAAAGTCCCCCTCCAATTCTTAACTGTTTTAACCTAAATGGAGGGGGTGAAAGAATGGCAAAGCGCTTTTGTTTTACAAAATTTCACATCCTGATGCAGGATATCAACCCAAAACATCTACAAGTTCTCTCCTCCCCCCACCCCGCCCCCCACAGATGTTGATTAACCCGCTCAATTTCTCTGGCAGATTGCTTGTTATTGCAGAGTCCATCATTTGCCATCTCTGAGTTCCACTTTTATTATACTGCCAACTTCTCTCGTGTAACATGATGTGACTATAGAGGACAGCAACTTCGCTCTACAGTGTGAACAGTAATCTGCTCTGACTTGCATCTGTGTGTACAACTTGTTGTAGAAGCATCACAGGCATGTTGATTAAGGCAAAACACACTGAACGTAAGTTATACATAAATGATTTAAGCCAGTGAAGGGAGAGAAAACAAACGCAAAGCAAAAGATTATTGGAAAAAACTATAATCAAAAACAAGTTCACAGAAGTGCAAGAAATTGCCTGTAATGTCCTATTACTGAGGTTGGGCTAGAGTTGGGTGGTTTGGTTCAAGGGCCTGATGGTTGTAAGTAAGTAACTGTTTCTGAACCTGGTAGTACAGCTCTTTGTGCTTCTGTACCTCTGGCTGGACAGTAGCAGCAGGAAGTAGTCATGTCACACATGATGAAAATCCTTAATGAGAGATGTCGCCTTTTTGAGACATTGCCTTGCGTAGATTCTTCCAGAGATGAGATGACTACTGCGTGATTTGCTTTCTTACTGCGCGTGGGGTGGAGATGTTTTTCTTTGAAGGGGTTATACAGTTCTTCCTAGTTTCATGGCTGTCTGTGGGAAGACAAATCTCAAAGTTGTATACCGCATACATGCTTTGATAATAAATGTACTTTGAATCCTTTGACTATACCCAGGATGGATCAAGCTGTACCAACATTTTTCTGGCGCCTTTCACTGTCCATTGTGTTGGAACTGCTATTGAAGGCCATGAAGCAACCAGCCAGAGCTCTTCTTTGATAAAGATTTACAGCAATCCCATCACAGGGCACTCATTAAAGCAGGTGACTGAGGAATCAAATAGTTTTTCTGCCCCTGTGTTGGAGATCTGTTTTTTGCTGCAAGGGAGTAGCTTCAGGCTCTCCAGGAACAAATATATCAAGCTGTCCTCACTATGCAGAGAGATGCCAGTCAGAGCAGATTGCAGTTCACATTGAGGAGCAAGGTTATTTATTATTCCCAAAGGATGCAGCAGGTTACACAAGAGAAGCTGGTAGTGCTGCAGCAGATTTTTCTCCAGCAAAGGCAAATAGATGACATGTTGATCAAATCATTTAAGATTACTGGAGTATGAAACTTGGCTTATGAAAATGGAGTCTCTCTTCTACAGAAGTAGAGACATCCCAATCCCACCCACACTAACTCTCACCAGCTACCACACCTTTTCTTCATAAACAGGCTGTTGTTGACATTGGCATAGAACTGATGGCCAGGGTGGGAATATAGGTTGCAGGGAGACACAGAGTTGTGATTTTGGGGTGGTAGGCGGCATTAGCTTTGGGTCTGGACATTGAAAAAACTTATAGTGCACTCTAACTTTTTTCATCTTGTGCAAAATTGTCTACACTGCCTGGTCTGCTCTTACACTACTTGTAATAGCAAGTACTGAGGCTGAGAAAAATGAGCAATGTTATATGGTAAGATAAAATAATATTTCCCTGAATAGCGACCTCTGTAAAGCTGCAGTGAGCGGAATATCGAGACATATGGCAGAAACTTCATGACTACGTGGAATAATCCAATGACCAGGAAGTTAGGAGTAACATCCCCATGATGTTTATAGAGAGAGCAGCCCAAGTATGAGAGCAAGGTTCACCGATGGAATATCAGGCAAATCTATGATGGCGGACATGGAAAACACAACCTTGCAAACATGTTGTTTAACAGACAGGTCTACACAGAATGTAGCATCTCTCAGAAACTCTATGACCAAGATCTTTGCAAATCGGCATCCTTGCCAAGTGGATACACTGCAATATCTCACCTGAAATTCCAGTGATAGTGTGTTCCTGGGGTAAAGAAATAAAGACACCCAATGAGTGAGTAGTATGGCAACTAAACACTGAAAAAAAACTCCAGTTCCTTGTATAATACCCTGAGGTCTTTGTAAGGCATCTAAGTCATATTTGAAGCTGTCTGCTTAAGTCTTCCAATGTCAGAAAAGTGTCTCTTTAATAAGTGAGAAAGTGTAGACATAAGCAATATGCAGCAGTTCTATCAGTACTGTTCCAAGATGGTTGTTATGCATTCCAATTTATGTCAGAATGAATGGAAATGAACCTTGCATGTTGAAAGGTTTTAATAACTGCAAGCCCGACCCTAACACTAACATAATTTGTGACCTGAAATGTTAAGCTAGCTTTATGATTGGTATGATTTTACTTGAAAAAGATTACCAATATGATCTATACTGCATTTAATCCACTTTGAATCATGTAGCACTTAAATAATACTGCTGTTATGTAATCTGGACGCATCTGTTAAAACCATGGATCAAGCCATGCATGATTTCACCAATATCTCCCTGCGCCCATCACCTTCCAATAACATGAATAGGTTTTCATAGATTTTTATGAATTCCGATTTTTCGTTAGTTAGGATTTCCTTACTCAAAAATTAACAACAGCAAAATGTCAAAATGAAAATTTACTAATCTCTTGACCTATATGTAGTCTTGGCAAATAAAATTAGTAAAACAGTGTGGAAGATAATCTTATGGAACAGAAGAGAGAAGATTTTTTTTTGAACTGTATGGAAAAACAATGAGGTAACAGAGAACGTTAGATTCCGTGAGAAACGGTCAGTGTTCTGGTAGTTAAGGAGATTCAAGGAAAACGAGCTTGTAGTACATGTGTATAATTTTCTATATAAAAATTGAAAATGATTTAATTTAATCTGAATAAAACCAGCCATGAAAGCATGAGGCATGAGGGGGACAAACTAGCAATGCCTAACATTTAAAGAATTTTTTTATATACATAGATGGATTTTACACATTAATGTTTTGTCAAGGTAAAGAAAAATCAAGAGGATAAATGGTCCAGCAGTGGTTATCAAGGGAACTAAACGACAGTATTAAGTCTAAGGAAATAGCTAGTAACGTTGTCCAATAAAATGCAGCAAGGGTGAATACTGGGGAAATTACAGAATTCAGAAATGATTGATAAGAGAAGTAAAATTCAAGAGATCAGCAAGGAACATAATAACAAATAGAAAGGACTTCTCCAGCTATGTAAAATAATAAGATTAGGAATGTCAATGTAAATCCATTATAGCCTGGTAAAGAAATAGTAGAAAAAAATTTTGACCATAGAGCACTACAAGCAGAGTACAGGCCCTTCAGCCTATGATATTCTGCCGATCTTTTAACCTTCTAAGATAAATCTAAATCCTTTCTCCTGCATACCCCCCATTTTCTATCAAACGTGCTTATCTAAGAATTTCTTAAATGCTCCCTATGATATACCCTTGATGCTTATTTCCAGTCACCTTAAAATTATGCCCTTTGGTATTAGCCATTTCCGCCATGGGAAATTATGTTTCTGACTATCCATTAAATCTATGCCTCCTATAATCTTGTACATTTCTATCAAGTCATCTCTCATCCTCCTTTATGCTAAAGAAAATAATCCTTAGTTCACTCAACCTATCCTCATAAGACATCTCTCTAAACCGGGCAGCATCCTGGTAAATCTCCTCTGCACCCTCCCTGAAGCATCTACATTCTTGCTATAATGAGGTGCATAGTATAAAGTACAAAGTAAAATTATTTTCAAAATACATATACGTCACCATATACAACCCTAAGATTCATTTTCTGGCAGGTATACACTGTAACTCCTAGAAACACAATAGAATCAATAAAAGACAACACTCAACAGGATGGACAAACAACCAATGCGTAAAAGACAAAAACTGTACAAGTACAAAAATAAATCAGTAAATAAATAGACAATAAATATTGAGAACATGAGATGAAGAGTACTTGAGTTCATGGATTTTGAGAACAGTGCACTGATCGAACGAGTGAAGTTAACTGGAAATATCCCCTATGGTTAAAGAGCCTACTGGCTGAAGGGTAATATCTGTTCCAGACCCTGCTGGTGTGGGTCCAGAGGCTGATTTACCTTCTTCCTGATGGCAGCAGCAAGAAGAGAATATGGCCTGGATGGTGGGGGTCCTTGATGATGGCTGTTGCTTTTCTGTGACAATGCTGTATGTAGATGTGCTCAATGGTGGGGAGGGCTTTACCCATGATGGACTGGGTTACTTTTTGAAGGATTTTTAATTCAAGGTCATTGGCTGTGAGGCAACAAATCAATATATCCTGTGGCCCAGGACAGATCCTGTGAAATGATAACATTGAAGTTTTTAAAGTTGCTGACCCTCTCCATCCCTGATACCCTGATGAAGATTGGCTCATGGATGCATAGTTTTCTCCTCCTGAAGTCGATAATCAGCTCTTTGTCCTTGCTAACATTGATTAAGAGGGTAGTGTTGTGGCACCACTAGGCCAGATTTTCAGTAACTCTTCTATATTCTGATTCATCACCACCATTGATTTGGCCAACATCAGTGATGTCATTGTTAAATTTAAATATGACATTGGAGCTGTGCTTAACCTCACATTCATAAATATAAAGCGAGTAGGGCAGGGGACTAAGTACGTAGTTTTGTTAGGCACCTTTGCTGATGATGTGGAGAGAATTTTTTGCTAATCCATACTGTCTGAGGTTTGCAAGGAAGAAAATCAAGGATCCAGTTGCAAAGGAGGATTGGCAAGAGGCATGGAGTAGGAATGAATGGAGCCTTTAGATGTTGGCTGTCTGTGATTAGTGATGTTCCACAGGGGTCTGTGTTGGAAATGATTTTTTTTTAATTTACATATCCATGATTTGATGATGGATTTGATTGCTTTGATGCAAAGTTTGCAAATGATATGAAAATAAGTGGAGGGATAGGTAGTTGTGAGGAAATAGAGAGGCTACAGATGGACTTAGAAACATTAGGAGAATGGTCAAAGATGTAGCAGATGGAATATGGTGTCAGAAGGGTATGATCGTTCACTTTGGTAGAAGAAATAAAAAGGTTGACTCTTTTCTAAATGGAGAGAAAATACAAAGAAACTGAGGTGCAAAGGGTCTTGGGAGGTCTTTTGCAGGATTCCCTAAAGGTTAATTTACACGTTGAGTATGTGATGAGAAAGGCAAATGCAATGTTAGCATTCATTTTGAAAGGACTAGAATATGAAAGCAAGGATTTCTTTACCTGTACAATTAGCCAAAATTTCTATTCTAAATATAAATCCTATGATTAATCAATCATTACGAACCTGGTACCAGTTTCGTTAGTTTTTTAATCTTAAAAAATTTATCCTTTTTAGTTTAATTTATCAAAACTATTTATTTAAACCTTCACTTAGTGATCCTACCTTTTCTCTTTGGAGGAATAAAGGAATTTTTTCCTTTATGGACTTGTTTCAAGAAAGTCGATTGACATCCTTTGAGATATTAGTAACTAAATACTCTTTCTCACATTCACATTTTTTGCAATATCTTCAGGTCAGACATTTCTTACAAGAATATTTAAGTAATTTTCCATATATACAAGACTCTGACATTATTTAACATTATTTTAAAAATGAACCCTTTAGTGAAGGTTCACCAGCAACTTTTATGCGTGTTGCTTGAATTTCCAGCATCTGCAGAATTCCTGTTGTTTGCGCCTTTAGTGAAAGGTTTTATTGGGAAAGTTTATAATTTACTATTAAAACAGGATAATTATCCTTTATTTAAGATCAAGCAAGATTGGGAAAGAGAGCTTAATATAACCCTGATAACAAAGGATTGGTTGCAAATTTTGAAGCTGGTTAACTCTTCTTCGGTTTGTGCCAGTCATTCTCTAATTCAATTTAAAATTGTACATTGTTATTATTTGACAAAGGAGAGATTGTCTAAAATATTTCCTAATGTAAATAGTCAGTGTGATAGATGCAAAACTGAGATAGCTACATTGACACATATGTTTTGGTCGTGTTCTGTATTGAAACAATTTTGGAAATCTATTTTTTCTACAATTTCTAAAGCTTTAAAAATCAATTTACAACCTAATAAATTGACAGTTTTGTTTGGTATAATTCCTCAACATATTCATGGTATTTCTATATCTGACCAATACATAATTGCATTTGTCACATTATTGGCTAGAAGGGCTATATTATTAAAATGGAAAGATGCCTCTGCTCCCACTTTGATACAATGGTTCTCTCAGGTGATGTTATGTCTTAGTTTGGAAAAAGTTAGAAGTTGAGCTAAATTTGATCCTAAATTTGACTTCGAGAAAAGGTGGGGTTCTTTTGCCCGGTATTATCATTTGACGAGTTAATAAAGATGGTCCTTTTCTGATGCTTGGGTAAATGGATTTGCTTGGCGGTTTGATGTCTTTTTTTTATGGAAGCATGTATGGCGCATAGCTCCGGGTTTGGGCTCCAAATGGGGTTTTTTCCCCCCTTTTTTTAGTTATTGGGGGTTTTCTCTGTTTTAGTTAGTAGGGGTTCTTTTTTCTTTCTTTCCTTTTTTCCAAAAAAAAACTTTAATACTTTGTTTTTTGATTATTATTGATATACTGTTCAGCGTGGTTGATAGTTTTACCCTTGTTCTACATATGGATATGTTATCTTGATTATTTTGATGTATTTTTCTCTGTTGTTGATTCTCAATAATAATTAATAAAAATATTTAAAAAGAAAGAAGAAAGAAAGCAAGGATGTAATATTGAGACTTTATAAAGCACTGGTGAGGCCTCACTTGGGGTATTGTGAACAGTTTTGGGCCTCTAATCTAAGAATGGATGTGCTGAAATTGGAGAGGGTTCAAAGGAGGTTCACAAAAATGATTCCAGGATTGAATGGCTTGACATATGAAGAATGTTTGATGGCTCTGGGCCTGTGTTCGCTAGAATTCAGAAGAATGAGGGGTGACCTCATAGAAACCTATCGAATGATGGAAGGCCTTGATAGCGTGAATGTGGAAAGGATGGTTCCTATGGAGGGAAAGTCTAAGACCAGAGGACACAACCTCAGAATAGGAGGGCATCCTTTCAGAATAGAGATGAGGAGGAATTTCTTTCGCCAGAGAGTGGTGAACCTGTGGAACTCTTTGCCACAAGCAGCTGTGGAGGCCAAGTCTTTAATTATATTTAATGTAGAGGTTGATAGATTTTTGATTGGTCAGTGCATGATTGTTCCTACAGTCCTGGCCGAAAAGCTACAGAACCAAGACCTTTGTATCTTCCTCTGCGACTGGATCCTTGCCTTTCTAACTGAAAAATCACAAATCTGTGTGGATTGGAAATAACATCTCCACGTTGCTGACAATTAACACTGGTTCTCAACATAGATGTGTGCTTATCCCTCTGCTCTACTCTCTGTACACCCATGACTGTGTGGCTGGGCATAGGTCAAATGCCATCTATAAATTTACTGATGATACAACCATAGTTGTCAGAATTTCAGACGGTGACGAAAGGGTGTACAGGAGTGAGATATACCAGTTAATTGAGTGGTTTCACAGCAACAACTTGCACTCAACATTATCAGCAAAACTTCAGAAAGGGTAAGATGAGGGAACACAGATCAATCCTCATAAAGGGATCAGAATTGGAGAGAACGTGCAATTTCAAGTTCCTGGATGTCAAGATCATTGAGAATCTAACCAAGACGCAACATATTGATACAACTATAAAGAAGGCAAGATAGCAGCTGTATTTCATTAGGAGTTTGAGGAGATTTGGTTTTTCAATGAAAACGCTTGAAAATTTCTACAACTATACCATAGAGAGTATTCTGCCTGGCCGCGTCATCATCATCGGGCATGGGGAGGCTAGTGAAGAAGATCGAAATAAGTTGCAGAAACTTGTAAATTTAGTCAGCTCTATCAAGGGTATTAGACTCCGTCGTACCCAAGGCATCTTCAAGGAGCGATGCCTTAGGAATGCAGTGTCCATCATTAACGATTACCGCCACCCAGGACATGCTACCCTCAGGAAGGAGGTACAGGAGCCTGAAGACACACACTCAATGATTCAGGAACAGCTTCTTCCCCTCTGCCATCCGATTTCTCAATGGACATTGAACCCATGAATACTACCTCACTACTTTTTTATTTCTGTTATTTTACACTACTTATTTTAAATTAACTATTTAATAGACATGTATATACTTAATGTAACTCAATTTTTCTCTATATTTATTTATCATGTATTTCATTGTATAACTGCCGTAAAGTTAATAATTTTCATGACATTTGCCAGTAATATTAAATTTGATTCTGATTCTGATAAAGGGATATAGGGAGAAGGCAGGAGACTGCAGCTGAGAGGAAAATTGAATCAACCATGATGAAATGATGGAGTAGACTCGATGTGCAAAATGGCCTAATTTTGCTCATATATCTTACCGTCTTAGGATTATATTAGGTGGTTTTAACTTTCCACATTTTAACTGGGACCCCCATTCTGTAAAAGGACTAAATGGGATAGAGTTTGTTAAATGTGTTCAGGAAAGTTTCCTTAATCAGTACATAGAAGTCCTAGAGAGCGAATGGGCGATATTTGATCTCCTATTGGGGAATGAGACAGGGCAGGTGACAGAAGTTTGGGTAGGGGAACAGTTTGAATCTAGTGATCATAATGCCATTGGTTTCAAAACTATATGTAAAAGGATAGGTCTGGTCTGTGGGTTAAGATGGTATCAGAAATGATCTGGCAAATGTGGATTAGGACAGACTGTTTTCTGGCAAAGGTGTACTTTGTAAGTGGGAGGACTTCAGAAGTGAAATTTTGAAAGTACAAATCTTGTGTGTGCCTGTCAGAGTAAAAGGTATAGGTAACTGGTTCAGGGAACTTTTTCTGTTTTCAACTTTTATTGAGGCCCTGGCTGAAAAAAAAGGTAGATATATAGCAGGAGATGCAGCTTGGGACAAATAAGGTACTTATGGAGTATAACAAATGCAAGAGAACACTTAAGAAAGAAATCAGGAGGGTTAACAGAAAGCATGGGTTTTCCCTAGCAGACAATCTTCTTTCAGCCATGATTCAACAATGTCCATAGGAGCATACCTGGCAAGCTTTAACTGTACTACAAGATCACTTACCTTATTCTGTAGACTGCATGCATTAAAATACAACACATTCAGTCCTGTATTCATTTTTGATATAGGCCCCCTGTTACCCCTTAACTTTATCTCTGCTCACCAGCTGCATATTTCCCTACCATCTGCCTGCCTTTCCTCATAGTCTCAGTAGACACTGCATCTAGTTGTACAGTATACCAACTACCCCATCCCCAGACTTATCACAGTAGTTCCCATCCTTCTACAAGCTCAAAATATTTTACTTGAAACATGTAAATTGTTAAACCTTCCCCAACAGCTCTGGCAAACCATTTCATAAGGATATTGGTCCTCCTCGAGTTCAGGTGTATCTAAAAAGACAGAATTTTAGAAATAGAAAAGAATTTAACTTCCAGTAGCATGGGCACAAAATTGAAAAGAGTGATGAATACAGGACTAAAGGCGTAAATTCTGTAACGTCATATTGTAGCATGTGCTTTCTCCATATACCTCTCTTTTGTTGTAATTATCTGCTGAGTACGAGTACTTCCATTCTATAACACTAATGGTGGCATTTTCTAGCAAACACTGCAAAATGTCTTCCACCTTGGAGATGGCCCACACAGCCATCTTCAAGTGTTCCCGCATTCATGACAATGTAGATAAAAAGGTTAATTTGAGGCAGGGCTTCATTCTAATCATCACAGTGCAAGAGGATACCTAGTCATCAATATTGCATATTCTCCATCCTTCCTACCATCACAAACCTCACAAAATTCCATTTACATCTCTCTTTATGTATTAAATGGAAATGTATTGTAGCTTTATCTACACAAATTCCACTTTACATTAATCTCATTTTATTCCAGAGAGTACTTGTTCTCTGACCTAAACACGGGACAAATATAAAGGCATTAATAACCACAGGAGATTCTGCAGATGATGGAAATCTTGAGCAACACACACAAAATGCTTGAAGAGCTCTGAAAGTCAGGCAGCGTCTATGGAGGGGGGACATACAGTTGACATTTCAGGCCAAGACATTTCAACAGGTTTGGATCAGAATAAGAATGTGGGTGGGAGTGGAAAGAGATAAAGCTGGCAGGTGATAGGTGAAACCAGGTGAGGGGAAAGGTAGACAAGGAGGGAGGGGCTGATGAAGTAGAAGCTGGAAGGTGATAGGTGGAAGGTGTACAGGTCTGAGTAAGAAAGAAAGTAATAGGAAGCAACAGTGGACCATGGAAGAAAAGGAAGGAGGAGGTAATCAATAGATGAGGAGAAGAGAAAGAGTGAGGGAGAACCAGAATAGGAAATGGAAAAGAACAGGCGGAAGGGAGAAGAAACTGCCAGAAGTTAGAGAAATTGCTGTTCATGTCACCATTTTGGAGGCTACCCAGATAGAATATGAGGTGTTGCTCTTCGATCCAGAGTTTGGCCTCATCATGGCAGTAAAGGAGGCCATGGGTAGGTAGTTCAGAATGGGAATGGAAAGTTGAATTGTAATGGGCATCACCAGGAGGTCCTGTCTTTTGTGGTTGTAACACTTGGCTCGATCAACTCCCATTCGTCCAGGAGAAACTGCTGTCTGCCCACCAAACTGGGCCTCACGTTTGCGTAGATGCTGTTTAATGCACCCCGGTACAAACCCACAATGTAAAACAGCAGTACACAATATGTGATTAAATGATTACACTTTATAACTCTTATTTTGTGATGTGGTTAGTAGAAAAACAAAATAGTAAAGAAAAAGGCGCCGCTTTAGTGGATTTTAACCAGTCTTTGCACAAGTAAATTCATTGGAGCTCACAGAACCAGTCTCCTTTCCACCAGTCCATCTCCTCTGAACTCTGTCCACCCTCGGCTAGGACCACCCCGGTGGCCTATCAGAACGATCCACACGCTTGTCCTTCCTCTTCTCTTCTCCTCGACGAAAAGCCCGCGCACTAACTCCGGTTCCCACACATACAGGTAGAATAACATGACTTCCACTGGTTAGTTCTCAGTTATCTGTAGTTATAACCCAAACATCGCAGCTACAGAGAAGCATTACCTCATCAGTTAACATTACAGAGAAGCCATTTCATTATAACACTACAGAGGATCCATTTTATTATTAGCAGTTAACGTTACTGAGAACCCCCTTACATTCTCCCCCATTGAATTTAGTTAGGCCCTCATGACGCTCAGATAATTTACCAACCCTTCCTGCAAAACACAGAGCACTATCCAACTGCAGAAAGCAGTGACATAACTCCCCAAAACTGTAGAGATCACATCTTCTTCCCTAGGCGCTACATAGGCCAACCTATCCAGGGGGTTTCTAATCCTCTGAGACCTCCGTACCCCCTCTTCTAACTCTTCTGGCTCAGACACTACTGGGGACATTTCGGGGCTACCTGGTGAAACCTCCCGCTATCTGTCACTCAAACCCCTCTGCAACTCAGAGCCCCCTGGCTCAGTTCAGGCGTCACTTCCTCTCCTCCAGAGTCCTGCTGTACTCCCAGCTGCCCACTAATAACCCCCCTCGCCTCACCTGATGCAGTGGGAGAAGGGCCTGGAGTCTCTTCCTCCGTCATGGGGAAGTTAGCGAACGGCAGCACGCACCACTCATCCGAATCATCATCCTCCAAATCAGTATCCCTTTTAGGGGCTGGGCTTGGCCTATTCTCTTTCATAGTGGGCTCTTACATCGCCCCGCTCTTCTGCAGAGTCCTTGTGCTAGGTGTAGACTCCAAGTCTTTTTGCTGATCTCCAGAGTCCCCAGCATGTATAGCAAGGTCCGATTTAATCTCTCAGGCTGAGGATTGCCCTGCGGATGATAAGGCATGGTCCTCAATTTCTCAACTCCCAGCATGCCCAGTAACTCATAGATGAGCTTACTCTCAAAGTCCTGTCCCTGGTCATTATGTATCCGCCAGGGAAGGCCATAATACACAAAATACTTCTCCCATAACACTTTTGCCACCGTAGTTGCCCTCTGGTCCTTGGTAGGAAAAGCATGAGCATATCTAGTGTAGTGGTCCGTGATGACTAAGACATTCGCCGCATTACTGGCATCGGGGTCTATGGACAGGAAATCCATACACACCAGGTACAGGGGCCCTGCACCCTGCAAGTGTGACAGAGGAGCCGCCTGCACTGGCAGTGTCTTCTGGCATATGCAGCGAATGCATGTCTTGCAGTACTCTTCAACCTCCGACTTTATTCTGGGCCAATAAAACTGGTCTTTGAGCAATCCATAGGTCTTTTCCACCCCCAAATGTTCAGAATCATCATGCAGTGACTTCTTCACAACCTTCCGATACTTCTCAGGCAGGACTAACTGCCAACGCCGAGGTCGGTCCAGGGGTGACATTACCCGGTATAAAATTTGGTTCTTCAACTTCAACCAAGGCCACTCCCTCAGTAATGGAGTCACCAAATCGTGTTTCGTCTTCTCCACCCGCGCCATATTCCCCTTTTCCACTGCGTATCAAATAGTGCCAATGCCCGGGTCATCTCACTGAGCAGCTGCCACTTCCCCAGGACTTAATTCCAGCAGTTGCTTGGTCCTCAGAGCAGTCAGGTCACAGTAAACTGGGGGTAGGGTGTCATCAGAAGCCCCCAATGGATCTACTGCACGATCCGGCCTCTCCGTTTCCTCGGCCTTCATGGTGATAGCAAACTGACACACGGCCTTCACCCCGGGGGCAGGAACGCTCCACTCCTCGTCCCTCTCCAGCTCCTAATGCATCCGTCGGGACAAAGTGTCTGCATCGAAATTCCGGCTCCCCAGCCAGTACCTCAGGCTGAAATCATATGCTGACAATGTTGCCAACCACCGATGGCCTGTAGCATCCAGTTTCACTGAGGTCAGGATGTAAGTGAGCAGATTGTTTTTCATCCTCACCTCAAACTTGGCCCTGTAGAGATAGTCACTCAGTTTATCCACCACTTCCCATTTCAACGCCAGGAACTCCAATTTTTGGGTGGGATACTTTCTCTTGGAGGACGGCAAACTCCGGCTGACAAACGCTACAGGCCTCAACCTGGTTCCCTGATCCTGATACAGGATGGCCCCTAATCCCTCTCGGCTGGCATCATTGTGTAGTACATAAGGCAATCGGGGGTCCACAAAAGCCAGCACCGGTGCCTGGGTCGTAACTCCTTCAGCGATTGAAAAGCCTCCTCACATTTTGCATCCCACCTCTGTCCGAAGGGCTCTGATGGTTTAGATATTCTCCAATCTCCTGTCCTTTTTACCTTCCCCTTTCTTCCCCAAGGGAGGATAAACATGCAGAAGCTGGTTCAAGGGGTGACTCACTTTCGCAAACCTCCAATAATACCACAGAACCCCAAGGCTCACAGTCTGGGGCCTCGGCCATGTGGTCACCGCTTCTATCTTAGCCGGGTTTTTAGCTACCCCACCCACGAGATTATGTGCCCAACATAGCTATCCGACATCTTGCAGAACTGGCACTTGTCCATGGAAAGTTTTAATCCTTCATCCTTCAATGAACTTAGCACCTTCAGTATCCTCGCTTTGTGTTCTTCCAAGGTGGATCCAAATACTATCACGTCATCCAAGTATACCAACACATCAAGCAAGTTCATATCCCCCACCGTCTTCTCCATGACCCTCTTGAAAGTGGCAGGGGCTCCCGATATGCCCTGGGGCATCCTTTCGATCTGGAAAAATCCCAGAAGCCATATAAATGCCATCTTCTCCTTATCGGCCTCACTCATCGGGATCTGGTAATATCCACTCCTCAAGTCCAGCACACTAAACCACTTCGCCCCACTCAGACAGGCCAGCGCGACTTCGACCCTCGGAACCGTATACTGGTCAGGGACAGTGCGCCTATTCAGGGTCCTATAGTCCACACACATGCGTACCTTCCTGTTTTTCTTGCGGGCCACTACTACTGGGGATGCATAAGGGCTTTGGGACTCAGTGATGATCCTAGCTTCCTTCAACTTACACAAGTGCTGCCACACGTCTTCCACGTCTGCAGGGGCCAGTCACCACAACTCTTCTCTAAATAGGGTGTCCTCAGTCACTCGGATGGTGTGTCGGGTGCTCTTGGAACAACCCACATCAAACTTGCCAAGGGAAAAGACATCTTCCAGCTTCAACATCTTCTCCACCAGCCTTCGTTTCCAACCCAGCAGCATAGGAGAGTCCCCAATGTTAAAGGTCTCAGGGGTCAACCTTTCCCTGTTTTCAAAAAGTTTCTCCCCAGCAGACCTCACGGAGGCACTAGACATTACCGTCACTGGGTACAAATATGCCAGGGGCATCCCTCTCTTAAAGATGATTTCTCTCTTCATTGTGTTCCTGACAATCACAACCATCCTGTGCACCTGTACCACCGAGGGCCTCTGCTGTTCAGGCCTCACCAGCACCCCAGCCGGAAATCGCGACTTCCCCTCGGGGTCTTCCGGGGCATCCATTAAAAGGTCCTCGCCATCAGGCCCTCCGGGAAATCTGGGGGTTCCCATCATTCTCGCCACTTCCCCGGGCCTTACTGCCTTAGGCTTTGACTGGGTGCACCACACAGTCCCTCGTTTAAGTTCAGTATCCAGCCCAGTGCAGCCCCGAACTTCCTCAAAAGCAGCTCAAAACACTGGGTACACAGCCAAGGTCCCCAAAAAGCTCTCACCACCTTCTCCTAACAGGCCCCCATGAGCCTCCGTACTAGAAGGGTGTTGGTCCCCACCAGAAATGAAGCATCGCCTGTCTCAACCGGGTCCGGACAGACCAGCACTAACGCCTCAAGGAGTTCAGACACTCCCACATCGGCTTCTGAAAACTCCAGTCTCACTGACAAATACCCGTCATACGGATAATCACCGGCGCTGATGCCCCAAATCTCCAGCGTACTGAATGGGGTCAAGGGCAAGTGCTTTAAATACTGGTTGTAGAATGAATGGTACAGTAATATGACCTGTGACCCTGTGTCGAGTATGGCTTTAGCATAGATTCCCTCTATTGGTAACGGCACACTGGAGCGGGGTCCCACTAATCCTTCAGGAATCGGGTTTTTTGCTTTCTGGGGTTCCTTGGTACATTGCTGGGAACGTGGTACCCCAGAGGCACCAGGCCGTTCCCTCACTGGATCTCCTCTAAGTTTCCCAACACCTCTCCCTGCTTGGATACCTGGGGACTCGCTTTCCGAGGGGCTTCCTGCTGCTCACATTCCCGCAGGAAGTGTCCTTCTTCCCCACAGTTATGGCACACTCTCTGCCGTTCACATTCCTGCCGGATGTGTCCCTCTTTAACACAGTTATAGCACATGCTAACAGCCTCCCCTCTCCTCCCGGGACACTGGCCACCCGCAGCCCTCTGCGCTGTCCGTCCCCTGAGGGTGGGGGGCCCTCCTTACCAGTCCTATCATACGAAGAGTCCACACCCGCCATGAACCCCTGCGACTTCTCAGTTGTCAGCTCTGCCACCATCTCCTTTATCAATTCCCGGGTGGAGCTGGCTCTGATCACTTCACCACAAAGGCCTACAACTGCAGATTGCACCCTGCTGACAGAGTTCTCCTGCAGCCTCAACATGTTCTCATCACCCCTCACGTCTCTGATCGGTTGAACGAACGTTGGAGGAGGGCACGTTTTACAGGACTGCCGGAGGTTCCAAGCAACCTTGTCCTCAGCCTGGGCACCTCTAGTTACCTGGTCCATCCTTAACTGATCCACCTCAGCCGCCCTAATGAACCACCGGTGCCACAGCTCACTAAGCCGCCTCTCTAGCCGAAAAAAGTACTTGGAGAGCTTCTCATCCTTCTCCTGACGTATGTTTTGAAACTCCCCGAGGAGCTTCCAGGAACTTCCAGTCAACTTAAAAGCACTTTTCAAAGCCTCCAGATATTCATCAAGGGAGGCCGAGGACTGGTTGACCTTCACGCCTCGAACTACCTCAGCCGCAAACTTTCAACCAATCTCTGTCGCTTTTCATCATCCAAGCACTGCCACTCACTTAACAACTGTGAAGTTTGCTCCACCCAGGTCTCATAATCCTCCTCACCTTCGGGGGTGGGCGTTATCCCAGAGAAAATTCTTACCTTCTGTTGGGGCCCCTCTGCCTTTCTCACCAGGGGGGTAATGGCAGATGCCAACTCGGAACTCTTACCTTTTGCTGGGGGACGGGAACTAACCAAATTTTCCAAATCTGACCACTCTTTCCCCCATCCCTCAATAACGAGAGAATTTGTTCCCTAAGATCTCCGCCCTCATCCGCTGACAACACAGCGCGCTGAGCTCCGGCCCCTCCCTCCCTGACAGTTTGCAAATGCCATGGTCCCGTCTCCGCTGGTTCACCAATAAATTCTGGCAACTCCGCCCTTCGTAAGTCCATGCTTGTCTCCACTAATACCAGGTCTGTTTGCGTCTCAAAATCAAAGTTTCGCGATACGATTTCCACTCCGCCAACATCTTTAACCATACCCAATTCTTGAAGTAATCCTTCATCCAGGGTACGAACCTCCACCCCACTCAACACGCACGCATTGCTCACTGGCAAACTTTCAGCCGCACACCCGCGCTGAAATGCGGCTGCTGCCAAAACAACACAACTTTAAACAGGGTGATCCCACAGCAGCGACAGAATCCAATTGCCGGACGCACAGCCACAAATGTAACACTTGGCTTGATTAACTCCCGTTCGTCTAGGGGAAACTGCCATCTGCCCACCAAACTGTGTCTCACGTTTGCATAGATGCTGTTTAATGCACCCCGATACAAACCCACAATGTAAAACAGCAGACAGTACACAATATGCGATTAAATGATTACAATTTATAACTCTTATTTTGTGATGTGGTTAGTGGAAAAGCAAAATAGTAAAGAAAAAATCACCACTTTAGTTGATTTTAACCAGTCTTTGCACAAGTAAGTTCATTGGAGCTCATGGAACCAGTCTCCTTTCCACCAATCAATCTCCTCCGAACTCCGTCGACCCTCGGCTGGGACCACCCCGGTGGCCTATCAGAACGATCCACACACTCGTCCTTCCTCTTCTCTTCTCCTCGACAAAAAGCCCGCGCACTAAACTCCAGTTCCCACACATACAGATAGAATAACATGACTTCCATTGGTTAGATCCCAGTTATCTGTAGTTATAACCCAAACATCGCAGCTACAGAGAAACATTACCTCATCAGTTAACATTACAGAGAAGTCATTTCATTATAACACTACGAAGAAACCATTTTATTATTAGCAGTTAACATTACTGAGAACCCCCCCCCCACATGGTGAAGAGAGCAAATGTGCTCAACAAAGCGGTCCTCCAAAGTGGCTGTGTGTGACTTCTTTTTCCACTTATCCCTACCCACTGATCTCCCTCCAGGCACTTAACTCTACAAGCATGAAAAGCATTGCACCAGCCCCTACACCTCCTCCCTCACCATCATTGAGGGTCCCAAAGATTCCTTCCAGCTTTGTCAGAGTCATATACTGGTAGCAATGACATAGATAGGGAAAGGGATGAGGTTCTGAATTGAGAATATAGGGAGGTAAGCATAAAGCTGAAAATCAAGACCTTAAGGGTAGTATACTCTATATTGCTGCCTGTATTAAAGGATATTTAAAAGGGTCAACAATATGATAGTTATGGGGGGGGGGGGTTCAATATGCTGGCAAATTGGGAAAAGACGGTAGGTGCTGGATCCCAAGAGAAGCAATTTCTAGAATGCCTATGAGACGGCTGTTTAGAAAAGCTAGTGGTTGAATCCATTAAGGATAAGGCAGTTCTGGATTGGGTGTTAAAAATGAAACAGGTTTGATTAGGGGGCTTAAGGTAAAGGAACCCTAGGAGGCAGTGATCATAATATGATTGAATTCACCCTGCAATTTGGGAGGGAGAAGCTAAAGTCAAAGTATCAGTATTACAATGGATTAAAGGGAATTACAGAGGCATGAGAGAGGAGCTAGGAGTTGATTGGAAGAGGGACACTACCAGGGATGACAGTAGAACAGCAAAGGCTGGGTTTCCTGGAAACAATTCTGAAGGTGTGGGATAAATAAATAATAAAGCAGAAGAAGTATACTAAAGGGAGGATGGAACATCTGTGGCTGACAAGGGAAGTCAAACTTGACAGAAAAGCAAAACAGTGTACATGATATAGCAAAAAAAAAGTGGGAAGCTGAAGGATTGGGAAGATTTTAAAAATTAATAGAAGGCAACTAAAAAAGCAGTAAGGAGCAAAAAGATGAAATATGAAGATAAGGTAGCCAATAATATAAAAGACGATACCAAAAGACTTTTTCTGATTCCTAAAGAGTGAAAGAGAGGTGAGAGTGGAAATTGGACTGTTGGAAAAAGACACTGGAGAGGTACTGATGATGGAAAAACAAATGGCAGGCAAACTAAGATTCATTGTGATGGATACCATCAGTATAGTAAAAAATTCAAAAGTGTCAGAGGCAGAGTGAGTGTAGTAGCTATTATAAAGGAGAAGGTGCTTGGGGAGTGGAAAGGTCTGAAGGTAGATTAGTCACCTGCACCACATGGACTACCCCCAGTGTTCTGAAAGAGATAGCTAAGAGATTATGGAGGCATTAGTAATGATCTTTTAGGAATCACTAGATTCCAGAATGGTTCCCCAGACTGAAAAATACCACTCATTAAGAAAGACGAGAGGCAAAAGATAGGAAATTATAGGCCAGTTGGCCTGCATTCACTTGTTGAAAGATGTTGGAGTCCATTATTAAGTATGAGGTTTCAGGGTACTTGGAGGCAATGATAAAATAAGCTAAAGTCAGCGTGCTTCCCTTAAAGTGAAATCTTGCCTGACAAATCTGTTGATATTCTTTTAGAAAATAACAGGCAGGATAGACAAATAAAAGTCTATGTAATTTACTTGAATTTTCAAAAGTTGCCACACATGAGGCTGCTGAGCAAGATAAATTGGAAAGATACTCACATGGATAAAAGATCAGGCGCAAAGAGTGGAAATAAAGGGGAACTTTTCTGGTTGACTGCTGGTGTCTAGAGGTGTTCCACTGGAGTCAGTACTGGGACTGCATCCTTTCACATTATAGAATATATAAGTGATTTGGATGACAGAATCAATGATATTGTGGCCCGGTTTGTGGATGATACAAAGGTAGGTGGAGGCGCAGGCAATATTGAGGAAGCAGTGAGTCTGCAGAAGGACTTGGACAGATTAGAAAAATGGGTGAGGAACTGGCAGATGGACAATATAGCAAATTGTATGATAATCACATTGTTTATTTATTTATTATGATCAAGTGTGGACTAGATCATTCTGGCCCTTCGAACTGCATCACTAGCAACCACTGAGTTAACCCTAGCCTACTCACAAAACAACTTACAGTGGAAAATTAACCTATTAGCTGGCAAGCAACAGGAATTCTGCAGATGCTGGAAATTCAAGCAACACATATCAAAGTTGCTGGTGAACGCAGCAGGCCAGGCAGCAACTCTAGGAAGAGGCGCAGTCGACGTTTCAGGCTGAGACCCTTCGTCAGGACTAACTGAAGGAAGAGTCACTCTTCCTTCAGTTAGTCCTGACGAAGGGTCTCAGCCTGAAACGTCGACTGCGCCGATTAGCTGGTATGCCTTTGAACTGCAGGAGGAAATTGGAGCACTCACAAATAACCCACATACTCCACAGAGAGTATGTATAGAGTTCTTGCAGATGACATTGGAATTGAACTCTGACCTCTGACGTTCCAAGTTGTAATAGCATCGTGCTGGCCACTACACTACTGTGGCAGCCCACTTGCACTTTGGTAGAAGGAATAGGGGCATAACCTATTTTCTAAAAGGAGAGAAAGTTTGGAAATAAGGGGTTCAATGGTTCTTGATTAGTAAAGGTGTCAAAGGTTACTGAGAGAATGCAGGAGAATGGAGTTGTTATTCAATGCAGTCTCAGTAGGTGATGCAATGGGTTTTTCAAAGTTTTTTTCTCCTATTCACTTCACATCAAAACAAACTGATTACTTCAGCAACATATACAATGAACTCAGCAGGTCTGGCAGGAAAGCATTGAAAGAATAGGTTAGAGTACATGCTGACAAGTGATAGGTGGCAGGAGTACTTTATTTTCCTCATTGTTGTGATGCCAGAAATGGGAAGTGTGGGAAAATCTCAATAAGGCAGATCGCATTTGTGGAAAGAGAAAGAGTTAATATCTCAGCTATGCCAGAGCTGTGAGAGAGAAAAGAGGTTAATTATAAATAAAACTTAAAACTAACTTATAATTTACTAAATACTAACTTGTTTTCACTCTTTCGAAGTTCTGTTTAAGGGCCTTGGACCTGAATTAATAACTCTGTTTCTCTTTCCATAAATGCTGCCTGATTTGCTGAATGTTTCCAACATTTCCTGTTTCTAATATTTGTGTAAATGAGGGATACTTTTACTTCCCTCTAAGATAAATAATAGCTCCTCTTTCTTGATATCAGATTTTTGTGCTCTGTATAATTCCCATTTCTTATTTTCTTTTCTAAGGTATTAAATCTGTTTCTAGATTTCAGTATCATAAATGTCTTCTTTTTGTAATACGTTGGTGTCTTTTGACTTCCTAAGAACATTTTAAGAATCTTCTCCTTACTGAATATTAAACATTCCTTTCAGCTCACTTTCAATTAGCAGCTGTTCTCCTTCTGTCATTCCTGCATAGACCAGGTTCACTATAATGATCACAGGAATATTGTCACATTATTTCCCTAGTCAATGCACACAGACAATTTACTGCCAGCCCAAACTATCTGATATATGACATGCCACCATTAGTAATTATTCTTTTCATCGTTCCTATACTAATTACATACTTAACAAAGGTTTTAAAGCACAAATGGTTGGATGAAAGAGGTGAAGAGGCTAAGAATCTATTTTGGCCAATAATTTGTTCTGTAGGTTCTAATTAAAGCCATGCTCATATCCAGCTCCTCAACTACATTGTACTTTTGTTTATGCTACACCATTCAATTATAAAAAGGAAAGTAGAAAGAATTTCAGTAGTGGAATATTGATTTTTCGGTTTAAATACTGTATTTTTTTAATTGGCTTCCTTCACATCTCATGTCACTCACGCTGAACTTCAGCTTATTTCAGTAATAGATTCCACAATCATTATCTGTGACAAGCTCATTATTAATGAAGTGCTCCAGGTGGTCACCATGTAGCAAGAAAGAGCAGACTGAAGCAAGGCAGATCAAAACTAACTAAACATTCATTATCTTTAAACTATGCCACGACGGCTGTAAGAACTTGTGTTCTGTTATATGGGCATGCTGGGAAAGGAGAAGAGAAGCTCTGATCATTACCTGCTTCCATGTTTGTGAATACATTCATAATAATCCCTTTTGGTTAATATTATTCTCGGGATTATTAATATTTTATTTTAATAGTTTTGCAGTTTCTCATTGATGCTGACCAAAAAAACCATAATAAATTTCAGTCTTTCTATTAGCATAAATAGAAGAGCTTCCTTTTTCATATGTGGGAAAGGAAAGACAGATTAAAGAAAGAGATTTTAAAAAACCTCTTTTCTCAAATGCCTTTCCCAGCTTTTGGATGTGTCAAAGTGTTTTACAGCCAGTTCCACCCTTTTGAAGAGTGTTCCTGTTGTAGTGTCGGAGGAATGACAGTTAATTTGTGCAACGTTTCCGAAACAGTAATGCATTAGTGATCAGATAGTGCATTGAGTTTGGTTTAAGGACCAATCCTTCTGTTCAAATTCAGTTGGTATTAAAACTATTGGATGAAGTTCAGTTTTTTTTTACTGCACATACTTAGCAGTAGAAGATGTTTGGTTATTTCAAGACCAACATTATTTAGATAAAACATTTTATTCAACATGGCCACTACACAATATAAGTAATAATTTTGATTTGCACAAAATGCCTCAGTTTCTTCAATATTTGGAACCCCCTGTGTGTATTTAAGCACCCAGACACTAATCAAAGTATTAAAGTTTTCAGATAGGTTGGATAAGGGTGAAACCTGGGCAGAAAGCAGGCTGATAATTTTCATCTCACTTTAAATATAGGAAATTTCTATGAGATTTCCACCGCTACTAAATTTGGAAGATATAAATGTGTCTTCTATTAATAATTAAATATCAGAGTGATTGCTACTCAACTTGATAAGTGAGCTGCCCCTGCTGATTTATAATTGCTGTGCCATCTTCTAACATATCATATATGAAATATCAAATCTAAACTTTATCATATATCCAAGCGGCAGAAAAATTCACAGATGAGTTTCTTTTTCAGATGGTCACACCCAGTGTCAGTTTCAGATAATAAATGGCTGACCACCAGGATAAGTAAAGGGAGTAAGCAGAGAGAGCAGGGTTCTCCTGTGGCCATTCCCCTCAGTAACAAGTATACTTTTGGATACTGCTGGAGCAGAGGTCAGGGGGTAAGGGGAATGACCTAGCAGGGCACAGAATCAGCTGCCAGGATAGAGGCACTGTAGCTGGCTCTGAGACTCAGCAGGGAAGTGTAGATTCAGGCAGAGCAGTAGCGACAGAATACTCAATAATTAGGGGAACAGACAGGAGATTCTGCGGCCACAAAGAGAGGCCAGAACGATACGTTGCCTCCCAGGACCTAAGGCCCAGGATGTCTCTGAGTGACTTCAGAATATTCTCAAAGAGGAAGGTGGGTGGCCAGAGGTCATGGTGCCCATTGGCAGCAATGACATATGTGGAATAGAGGAAGAGGTCATCCACAGTGAGTATAGGGAGTTGGGGAAAAGGTGAACAGGACCGCCAAGGTATTAATCTTTGGAATATTTCTAGTGCTGTGTGCTAGTCAGAGCAGGAGTAGGATGATGGTACAAATGAATGAGTGACTGAGGAAGTGGTACAGGGGGTAGAGTTTCAGATTTTTACATCATTGGGAACTATTCTGGGGAACAGATGACCTGTACAAAAATTATGGGTTACACCTGAACGCAAGGGGGATGAATATCCTTGAAGATAGGTTTGCTAGAGCTATTGGCAAGGTTTAAAGTAAATTGGCAGGGCGATGGAATCCGATGAGATAAGGACTGGGGATGGGGCACTTGGTGTACAAGGTGGTGGAGTATATCGTTTGACTTTGATGTTAAGAGTAAAATTGCAGTCAGTGGGATGAGGTGAAGTGTAACCTGTGGGAAAAATTGAAAAGGGTGATGAATACAGGACTGAAGAAGTTATATTTGAATGCACACAGTATACAGAAAAAGGTAGATGATCCTATAGCACAGTGAGAGATTGGTGGGCATGTCATTGTGGGCATCACTGATTTGTGGCTGAAAAATGATCATGGTTGAGGGCTTAATATGCAAGGATACACCTTGTATTGAAAGGGTAGGCAGGTAGGCGGGGGGGGGGGGTCTCTGTAAAAAATGAAATCAAATCCTTAGAAAGAGGTAGCATAGGATTGGAATATGTAGAATTCCTGTGTGTAGAGTTAAGAAACTGAAAGGTTAAATGGACCCTGATGGGAGATATATACAGACCACTGAACCATAGCCAGGATGTAGTACATACATTTCAATGAGAAACAGAAAAGGAATGCAAAAAGGGCAATGTTATGATAGTCATGGAAGATTTCAATATGCGGATAGATTTGGAAAATTAGGTTTGAGCTGGATCCTAGGAGAGGGAATTTGTAGGGTGCCAATAAGATGGATTTTTGGAGCAGATTATGGTTTAACCAACTGGGTAAAGTCAATTCTGTATTGGGTGTTGGGTAATAAACCAGATTTGATTAGATAGCTTAAGGTAAAGTAACCCTTGGGACCAGTGATCATGTTAAGATAGAATTCACTCTGCAGTTTGAGAGGGAGAAGATAAAGTCAGATGTATCGCAGTAGAGTAAAGGGAACTACAGAGGTGTAAGAGAGGAGCTAGCCAAAGTTAATTGAAAGGGGACACTAGCAAGGATGACAGCAGAACAGCAATGCCTGGAGTTTCTACGAGAAATTCTGATAGTACAAGATAGATACATATCAAAGCAAAAGTATATTAAGGGAAGGATTGGACAATGGTGGCTGGCAACAGAAGTCAAACACAGCATAAAAGCAAAAGAGAGGGTGTATAACATTAGTGGGAAGTTAGAGGATTGGATAGCTTTTAAAAAAAACACACAGAAGGCAATGAAATAAAACTATAAGGAGAGAAAATTGAGATTTGAAGGTAAACTAGCCAAAAGTTTTTTTTCAGTTATATGAAAAGTAAAACAAAGATGAGAGAAGATATTGGATCATTGGAGAGGTAATGATGGGGACAAAGGGATGCCAGATAAACTTAAGCACTGTGTGTCAGTCTTCACTATGAGCAGAATACCAGAAAAGCAAAAGCATCAGGGGGCAAGTGCGAGTGTAGTTGCTATTACTAAGGAGAAGGTGCTTGGGAAGCTGAAAGGTCTAAAGATAAGTCACCTGAATCAGATGGACTACACTGCATGTTTCTGAAAGAAGTAACTGAAGAGTTTGTGGTCGCATTGGTAAGGGTCTTTCTAGAATCATTGTTTCTGGAGGACTGAAAAATTGCAAATGTCACTCCACTTTTTAAGAAGGGAGAGAGGAAGGAGGAAGGAAACTACAGGTTAGTTAGCCTGATTTTAGTGGCTGGGAAGATGTTGGAGTCCATTATTAAGGATAAGGTTTTGAGATACTTCAGTTCAGCTTCGTTTATTGTCATTTAGAAAAGCATGCATTAAAAAAATGATACAATGTTCCTCCAGAATGATCTCACAAGAAAACACAGGACAAACCAAGACTAAACTGACAAAACTACATAATTATAACATATAGTTACAACAGTGCAAAGCAATACCATAATTTGATAAAGAGCAGACCATGGGCACGGTAAAAAAAAGTCTCAAAGTCCCGATAGACTCATCATCCCACGCAGGCGGCAGAAGGGAGGAACTCTCCCGGCCATGAACCTCCAAGTGCCACCAACTTGTCGATGCAGCACCATTGGAAGCACCCGACCATAGCGGACTCTGAGTCCGTCCGAAAACTTCGAGCCTCTGACCAGCCCCTCCGACACAGCACCTCCTCTACCGAACGCTTTGACCCTGCCCCGGCTGCGGAACAACAAGCAAAGCCAAGGATCCAGGGCCTGCTCCTCTGGAGATTCTGGACCACACAGTAGCAGCATCAGCGAAGCAAGCATTTCAGAAGTTTCACCAGATGTTCCTCCGTGCTCTCACATCCGTCTCCATCAAATCAAGATTGTGCACGGAACCCTACTTAACAAATAATAAACATCACCAGTGGAGTGGTCACTGCGAGCTGCATCACGTCGCCATCTTCCCACGCCAAGCATGATACTTAGAGGTGCATGATAAAGTTGGCCAAAGTCAGAATGGTTTCCTTTTGGGGAAAGCTTGCCTGACAAATGTGTTGGAATTCTTTGAGAAAATAACAGGCAGGATAGACATAAGAGAGTCAGTAGATGTTGTTTACTTGGATTGTCAGAATACCTTTGACAAGGTTCCCCATGGGATATTGCTTAACAAAATAAGAGCCTATAGTATTACAGAAAAGATCCTAGAAGATTGGGTGAGTAGCAGGAGGCAAAGATTTGTAATAAATGGGTCTATGCTGGTTGGCTGTCCATGACAAGTGTATGCATGGGATGTATTGGGACTGCTTGTTTTCACGTTATATGCCAGTGATTTGAATGATAGGATTGATGGCTTTGTAGCCACTTTTGCAGATAATACAAAGATAGGTGGAGAGCAGATAATGCTGACAAAGCAGGAGTATGCAGAAGGACTTAGACATACAGGGAGAATGGGCAAAGAAGTGGCAGATGGATTATATTGTAGGAAAGTAAATGTTCATGCACATTGGTAGAAACAATAAAGGCATAGACTATTTTCTGAACAGGAAGAAAATTCAAAATCAGAGGTGCAGAGGGACTTAGGAGTTCTTGTGCAGGATTCCCGAAATATTAACTTTCAGGTTGAGTTGGGGTAAGGTAGGCAAATACGTTAGTATTAATTTCAAGGATACTAGTATATAAGAGCAAAGATATGATACCAAGGTTTTATGAAGCATTGGTCAGACCACAATTGGGGAATTGTGAGCAGTATTGGGCTCCTTATCTAAAAAATGATATGCTGGAATTGAAGAGAGTCCAGAGAAGTTTCACGAGAATAATCCCATGAGTGAGAGGGTTAACATACGAAGACTGTTTGTTGGCTCTGGGCCTGTACTTGCTGGAGTTTAGAAGAATGAGGGAGGATCTCATTGAAGCCTATTGATTATTCAAAGGCCTAGATGCAGTGAATGTGGGAAGGAAGTTTGCTATAGTGGATATGTCTTGGACCAGAGAGTACAGCCTCAGAATAGAGGGACGCCATTTAAAACGAGATGAGAAAGAATTTCTTTAGCCAGAGGTTGACGAATCTGTGGAATTCATTGCCATGGATACCTATGGGGGCCAAGTCACTGAGTATATATTCAGTGAATGTTGGTAGGTTCTTGGTTTGTCAGGGTATTAAAGGTTTTGAGGAAATGGCAGGAGAGTGGGGTCAGGAGGGAAAATAAATCAGATGATTGAATGGCAGAGCAGACTAGATTGGCCAAATTGTCTAATTCTGCTCCTATGTCTTATGATCTAAAATGTCAGGAGAAAGGACTTGAAATACTTAGGACAATGAGTTATATTCTTAGAAGAAAACCACTAAATATTTTAGGCCCATCATGGAAATCCTCCATTGTCCTGAAACCATACTCTTCCATCCAGCAAGATCAGAGGTGCATGTGCTTTCAGAAACTATCTCCCAGCTGTAGATTCTCAATGCCCTTGAAAGATCCAGCAAAGAAGCCTATGGCCCACTGAAGCCACATCAACTATCAAGCAGCCATTTTTACATTTCTCTTTTCCAACCCATTGTATACTTCTTACATTCTCATTATCTCGTGCCAACTCTGCACACCCCAGCTCTTGGTTTGACAAATCTCTGCACATTTGAAGCAACTTCCAGTGATCATTTGACCTACCAACTTGGATGTTTTTGGAATGTGGGATCACCGAGAGAATATGGAGTCACGGACAGCACATGAAAATTCCATATAAACAGCTCTAGAAGTCAAGATTGATTCAATTCACTGCAGATGTGAGGCAACAGCTGCTCCATCAGAATTAAGCAATGGGTCTCAAGGATTTATTAATTTTCTAGTCTCACCATCTCCTGACGATAGTGATTGTGATGGCATTCCTCATTGTTGCCTAGAAGTTTCTGCCAGGCTTTCCCTCCAGCCTGATCAAGTTCCCATAACCTCATTCAGCCTTGTTAATTTCTGTGGTTCCAACTTTTTCACTCTGCTTCAGTGTTGCCAGCAGCTACTATTGCTCTACCCTCTGAAATTCTGCATCTAAACAAATTCCTTTACCCTCAGACATACAGTGTCTTTAAAAAAAATTCACCCCCTTGGAAATTTTCATGTTTTATTTTTTTACAACATTGAATCATAATGCTTTTAATTTGGCATTTTTTGACACTGATCAACAGAAAACGACTCTTGTGTCAGTGAAAACAGATCTCTACAAAGTGATCTAAATGAATTACAAATATAAAGCACAAAATAATTGATTGCTGTAAGCATTCAACCCCTTTTATAGGACACACCACATCATCACTGGTGCAGCTAATTGGTTTTAGAAGTCACATAATTAGTTAAATGAAGATCACTGGTGTGGAGTTAAGGTGTTTCAATTGATTGCATACATCACTCACAGCTTTATGGGAGAGTGGCAAAGAGAAAGCTACTGTTAGGAAAAAATGTTCGTATGAAATCTCAGCTGGAGTTTGCCAGCAGGCGTGGGAGACTCTGAAGTCAGCTGGAAGAAAGTCCTATAGTCTGATGAAACCAAAATTGCGATTCATGGCCATCAGACTAAATGCTACACTTGGCCTAAGTCAAACATTGCACTTCTTCAAAGACACATCCCTACTGTGATGCATGGTGGTGGCTGCATCATGCTGTGGGGAAGCTTCAGTACAGCAGGCACTGGAAGGCTTGTGAATATAGAGAGTAAATGAATACAGCAAAATGCAGAGAAATCCTAGAGGAAAACCTGAAGCCGTCTGCAAGAGAACAACAACTTGGAAGAGGATTTGTTTTGAAGCAATACAATGACTGCAAGCATAAAGCCAAAGCTACACAAGAATAGCTTAAGAACAACACGGTTAATGTTCTTCACATCAATCTCTAGACCTCAATCCAATCTAGATTTTATGTCTGGACTTGAAAAGGGCTGTTCGCTCGTGATCCCAATGGAATCCGACAGAGATTGAGCAGTTTTGTAAAGGAGAATGGAGAAAAATTGCAGTGTCCAGATGTGCAAAGCTGCTAGCGACCTATCCACACAGACTCTAGGCTGTAAATTTTTGCCAAAGGTACATCTATGAAATATTGTCTTCAAGGGGTGAGTAACACTGCAATCAATTATTTTTTAATAATTGTAATAAATTCAGACTAATTTGTAGAAATTTGCGTTCACTTTGTCATGAAAGAGCCTTTCCTGTCAATCAATGCCAAAAAAGCCAAATTAAATCCACTGTGGTTCAATGTTGTAAAACAATAAAACTTCTGGGGGGGGCGGGGGGGGATACTTTTTATAGGCACTGTAATTCAAACCAATTTAATTTGTGGTGCTTTTGATCAGCCTTTCTAAATTCTTCTCTCCCTGTTCAAAATCATGATGTTAAGCTTTGTACCACACTTCTGTCAGTACTTGCCTTTATTCTGGCTTTCCCATTTGGCTTGTTTCTGCTCTCTTTCACTTATCTTCTCCCCCTGCATCACTTCTGCTATTGCTCACTAAGAACATGCATGGAATCCATTACTGGAGACGTTTAAATGCTTTTTTCTTGTGACCAGTACAGAACAACCCCCGAAGACCTATAAATAAGGACAATGATTAAGCCTCCGAAACAACTCTTTGTTTGGATGAATACATCTAAACTTGCTAAAATCCTTCAACAAAATTCCACAGAAATAGGTACAGAAGTGATTTTGACCTTGGAGAATGGCATATAGAAACAATACCTAATTATCTGTTTTAATATGCTTCCTCTGATTATATTTGGAATGAATATTGGGAAAGGTATAAAATGGGCAATTAATCTAAAATTAGCTGCTGTACATCATAACTCTTTTGGAATGTAGTGAGGGAAAGTCCTGGAAATCTGTCAGAAAGTAACATAATTATTTGTTGGACGAGTTACTTCAAAGTTCTGAGGAAAAGAGTCATAATTTGGTCCTCACAGAGTGCTCCTAACTGCTGGTGGTGTCGCTGGGGCGCTGTCATGACAAGCTTTTTGGTATGCTCATTGTACTGCGTGTCTTGGGCATCTGAAACCTGGCGAAGCCCATCCCTCTCCAGGTTTTTTTTTACGAGGTCGAGTTGTTAGTTCAACACTCAACCCAGGCATGAATGGAGAGCGTGCAAGGGAGCCGGCCGGATTCGAACTCATGACCTCTCATCCTGAAATCCAGCTGATGCCACTATGCCACCAGTGAGTGCACATATGCAATGCAAAATAGTAAGTATAGGAAATATATTAACAGTGTAGCATGTGAGGCGAAAACTGTGGAGAATAAATCAAGTCATTCCATCAAGTATGATTATGGAGCACAGGAGGGATGGCAGGCTCAAATGTAATTATTTTAATGCAATGGGTTATTTATATGATTTTAGAACATGGACCAGCATTTGGAATTATAATGTAATTCCAAACACCAAAATATGCAGCGGGAAGGACAAGACTGTTCTGGAGTGCAGCAATTCTAGACAGGACAGAGGTGTATGCAATGTAAGAAGGGGAGTAGCTCTACTGACTAGGGAAAACAAAACAGCAGTTTATCGTGGATGGATAATCAAATAAGATGATACAAATGGAATTTGGGATTAAGAGAGGGGTGGCCATGTTTTGGGGTTTATCATACAGTACAAGCCTCTCAACAGTGTAAAATGGTGGAATAGCTATGAAAACAAATTGCAGAAAAGTGTAAGAACAATATGAACAATATGTTATAATGGTGAGGAATATTACATTTCCAGTATTGACAGGGTTTCCTTTATTGCAAAGAGCTTAGAAAACAGTATTTGCAAGACAATATATAGAGAATCCTATTCCAAATGGGCCAATATTCATCATCTTGGAAACTGGAACAGGGCCTGTAGTGTAAGTATTAACAAAAGAAACACTTTAGGACCAGCGGGGGTGCCTGTGCAGACATGAAAAGGGAAAAGCCTTGAAATGGGAGGTGGGGTGAAAACTGGTTTCAATAGTGTATTTCAAAGTGACATTTTCATACTCCTGATCAAAATGTTGCCAATGAGCAATGATTTCTTGGGCAACATCTTCCAGATAGTCAATCATTTTAACTTTTCTATATCTTCTACTTGTTCTTTCCATCTTAATTTTGTTTTTGAAACTCTTGGAGCCTGTGATTTACAGTTTGTGGTTTGATCAAAAGAGCTAGATCTCTGCTGTCCTGAGAAAACTCCAGGAGAGAAATGTGAGCACAGGCTACTACGAGGAGAGCCTCAGAGATGAGGGGCCATGATCACCATATTTCTCATTGAATAAAGCATTGAAGAAGATTGAAACATCAAGGCAATGCAGAGGAGAGTGATCAGTTCTAGGAGGGACCATTGGTTCAAGTCTCTGGCATCAGGGAGGCCACTTGGTCCCAATATTCTCGGATATATTATTGAAATTCTGAGATTTATAGAGGGGACTGTGGTTCACTGGCCTCTTTCAGTTCTATGTTTTTTTTTTGTGTTCTCACCTATTCTTTCTTGTTGCATTTTGGTGGGCTAGGGGTTTGTGTGATCTGATAGCTTTTGTATGAGGGAAGGGTAGGGGTGTTTAGGATTTGAGTTTTTGTTTTTTTTTCTTTTTGTGCTGGGAAGATTTGATCTTTCTTACAAATAATATGGTTTTCTGTACTAAATGGCTATCTGGAAATTACAAATTTCAAAATTACATTCTGTATACATACTTTGATTATAAAATTGAACCTTTGACTTTGTTAATAAATTTACTTTGTACTTTTGAGTGTAAGGCATGAATAACAAGATCAAGAAACTTTGAGTGATGAATAATATTGTGAATACTATAGAAAGAGTGTAGAGAAGATTTACAAGCTTGCTGCCTGGATTGGAGAATAGGTTGAGTGTACTTGGCCTTTTTTCCTTGGAGCGACAGAGGATGAGAGGTGACTTGCTAGAGGTGTATAAGATCATGAGAGGTATTAATCATGTGGATAGCCAGAAGCATTTTCCGCAGGGCTGAAATGGCTAACATGAAGGGGCATAGTTTTAAGGTGTATGGAAGTAGGTACAGAGGGGATGTCAAACGTAGTGCCAGCGACGGTAGTGGAGGCGGATAAATGAAGGTCTACGTGGTAGATTAATTCTAGGCAGTTTCTAGAGTAGGTTACATGTCCGGTACAACATTGTGGGCCGAAGGGCCAGTAATGTGCTGTAGATTTCTATGTTCTAGTGTATGGGCAATTGGATCGAAGTTGTCACTTATAGAATATAGAATGCGTAAGAGAGAACTTGAGGAGTAAGAGATGCTATTAGATGTTCTTCCCAATTAAGATTAATGAAAATACCAAGTTATTCTCTAAGTTTATCAGGACCAAGCATTTAGCCAAGGAAAGAAGTGCCTCCTTTAGAGAAAAGGTTAATCTGTGTGCTGGAGATGAGATCTTAAATGAATATTTATCATCTGTATTCACCAAGGAGAAGAACACAATGGATAATGAGCTTATGGAGAATGGCTGGATAATGTGGCCAGTATTAAGGAGATATTGGATGTCATGGGATGCATATAGATTGATCAGTTCCCCCAGGACAGTTGTGATCTATCACAGATTACAAATGGGAAGCAAAGGAGAAGATGAATTGGCTCCTGATGGATATTTTTGCTTTCTTTGTTAATCAGAGGTGAGATGCCAAAAGATTGGAGGATAAATCATTTTGTATCTTTATTTTGAAAAGGCAGCATGGGTAAGCCTTCCATCAATTGAGGGAAACATTGGAAACATGGGGATAAACAAACTGAACAAAATTTTGTGCAGGGGAAATGCTGCCTCAGTGCTTTCTGTTGTTTGAGGAAGTAATAAGATGAAAGATGAAAGTAAAGTGGTATATATTGCTGATATGAATTTTGGTAAGGCATTTGGAAAATGGTGAATGGCCAACCTCAACAAGCTGAGAACAGATCTGTCCCAGGTGTACCGGAATCAGGGCTTGACAAATAGAACAATAATTGAAGAAAGAGAAACCTTTAAGTGGATATTTTTCAGCTGTGCTCTGGACATATAGCTGAGGGAAAAGGAAACAAAAGGCAGATCCACTGACCCAAAAAATGGAGAGTAGAATCGAGCACAAAAAAAGAGAATATTATGATAAACACCAGGTTGTTAATACAAGTGAAAATCTGACTGATTACAGGAAAGTTTAGAGAGTAACTTACAAAACGACTCAGAAGCAAAATGAGAACATGCTAAAAGATTGGTATCAAATATAAAGAGGAATCTAAAAATTAGCAGAGACATGATTTATCAGCAATTGACCTTAAGGTAAGATTAGGTCTCATGGCCCATCTCTGCCATTTAATCATGGCTGATTTTTTTTCCTCAACCCATCTTCCTGCTGCCCTACTCGTAACCCTTATCTCCTTTCCAATCAAGAGCCTGATAGTCTTTCCCTTAAATACACTCAATGACTTGACCCCATACAAATTCCACAGATTCAGGCCATCCAGAGGAAGAAATTCTTCCTCATCTCAGTTCTAAAGGGACATAACTTTATTCTGAAGCTGTGCTTTCAGATGTTAGATTCTTTTACTAATGAATATACCCTCCATGTCCACTTTACCTATGCTTTTTAATATTTGGTAGGTCTCAATGAGATTCCCACTCCTCCTTCTAAACTCTATCAAGTACAGGCCAAGATACATAGAACATAGAAAAGTACAGCACAGTACAGGCCCTTCGGCCCACAATGTGCCGACCCTCAAACCTGCCTCCTATATAAGCTCTCACCTTAAATTCATCCATATCTCTGTCTAGTAGTCTCTTAAACTTCACTAGTTTATCTGCCTTCACCACTGACTCAGGCAGTGCATTCCATGCACCAACCACTCTCTGAGTAAAAACCCTTCCTCTAATATCCTCCTTGAACTTCCCACTCCTTGCCTTAAAGCCATGTCCTTTTGTATTGAGCAGTGGTTCCCTGGGGAAGAGGCGCTGGCTATCCACTCTATCTATTCCTCTT
Organism: Mobula hypostoma; assembly: GCF_963921235.1. NCBI lineage: Eukaryota > Metazoa > Chordata > Chondrichthyes > Myliobatiformes > Myliobatidae > Mobula > Mobula hypostoma. Next base: position 215,968,141 of record NC_086098.1, on the reverse strand, counting down.
ATTATCTTGTACACCTCTTTCATTTCTCCTCTCATCCTCCTTCTCTCCAAAGAGTAAAGCCCTAGCTCCCTTAATCTCTGATCATAATGCATACTCTCTAAAACAGGCAGCATCCTGGTAAATCTCCTCTGTACCCTTTCCAATGCATCCACATCCTTCCTATACCGAGGCGATCAGAACTGGACACAGTACTCCAAGTGTCGCCTAACCAGAGTTTTATAGAGCTGCATCATTACATCGCGACTCTTAAACTCTATCCCTTGACTTATGAAAGCTAATACCCCATAAGCTTTCTTAACTACCCCATCCACCTGTGAGGCAACTTTCAGGGATCTGTGGACATGTACCTCCAGATCCCTTTGCTCCTCCACACTACCAAGTATCCTGCCATTTACTTTGTACTCTGCCTTGGAGTTTGTCCTTCCAAAGTGTACCACCTCACACTTCTCCGAGTTGAACTCCATCTGCCACTTCTCATCCTATCAATGTCTCTCTGCAATGTTTGACAATCCTCTACATTATCTACAACACTACCAACCTGTGTGTCATCTGCAAACTTGCCAACCCACCCTTCTACCCCCACATCCAGGTCATTAATAAAAATCACAAAAAGTAGAGGTCCCAGAACAGATCCTTGTGGGACACCACTAGTCACAATCCTCCAATCTGAATGTACTCCCTCCACCACGACCCTCTGCCTTCTGCAGGCAAGACAATTCTGAATCCATATGGCCAAACTTCCCTGGATCCCATGCCTTCTGACTTTCTGAATAAGCCTACCGTGTGGAACCTTGTCAAATGCCTTACTAAAATCCATATAGATCACATCCACTGCACTACCCTCATCTATATGCCTGGTCACCTCCTCAAAGAACTCTATCAGGCTTGTTAGACATGATCTGCCCTTCACAAAGCCATGCTGACTGTCCCTGATCAGACCACGATTCTCTAAATGCCCAAAGATCCTATCTCTAAGAATCTTTTCCAACCGCTTTCCCACCACAGATGTAAGGCTCACTGGTCTATAATTACCCGGACTATCCCTACTACCTTTTTTGAACAAGAGGACAATATTCGCCTCCCTCCAATCCTCCGGTACCATTCTCATAGACAACGAGGACATAAAGATCCTAGCCAGAGGCTCAGCAGGCTGGGGAATATTCCATCAGGTCCCAGGGACTTATCCGTCCTAATGTATTCTAACAACTCCAACACCTCCTCTCCCTTAATATCAACATGCTCCAGAACATCAACCTCACTCATATTGTCCTCCCCATCATCAAGTTCCCTCTCATTGGTGAATACCGAAGAAAAGTATTCATTGAGGACCTCGCTTACTTCCACAGCCTCCAGGCACATCTTCCCACCTTTATCTCTAATCGGTCCTACCTTCACTCCTGTCATCCTTTTTTTCTTCACATAATTGAAGAATGCCTTAGGGTTTTCCTTTACCCTACTCGCCAAGGCCTTCTCATGCCCCCTTCTTGCTCTTCTCAGCCCCTTCTTTAAGCTCCTTTCTTGCTTCCCTATATTCCTCAATAGACCCATCTGATCCTTGCTTCCTAAACCTCATGAACGCTGCCGCCTTCCACCTGACTAGATTTTCCACCTCACTTATCACCCATGGTTCCTTCACCTTACTATTCTTTATCTTCCTCACCGGGACAAATTTATCCCTAACATCCTGCGAGAGATTTCTAAACATTGACCACATGTCTATAGTACATTTCCCTGCAAAAAGATCATCCTAATTCACACCCGCAAGTTCTAGCCTTATAGCCTCATAATTTGCCCTTCACCAATTAAAAAATTTCCTGTCCTCTCTGATTCTATCCTTTTCCATGATAACGCTAAAGGCCAGGGAGCAGTGGTTACTGTCTCCCAGATGCTCACCCACTAAGAGATCTGTGACCTGACCCGGTTCATTACCTAGTACTGGATCTAGTATGGCATTTCTCCTAGTTGTCCTGTCCACATACTGTGACAGGAATCTGTCCTGGACACACTTAACAAACTCTGCCCCATCTAAACCCTTGGAACTAATCAGGTGCCAATCAATATTAGGGAAGTTAAAGTCACCCATGATAACAACCCTGTTATTTTTGCACGTTTCTAGAATCTGCCTCCCAATCTGCTCCTCTGTATCTCTGCTGCTACCAGGGGGCCTATAGAATACCCCCAGTAGAGTAACTGCTCCCTTCCTGATCCTGACTTCCTCTCATACTGACTTTAAAGAGGATCCTGCTACATTACCCACCCTTTCTGTAGCTGTAATAGTATCCCTGACCAGTAATGCCACCCCTCCTCCCCTTTTTCCACCCTCTCTATCCCTTTTAAAGCACTGAAATCCAGGAATATTGAGAATCCATTCCTGCCCTGGTGCCAGCCAAGTCTCTGTAATGGCCACTACATCATAACTCCATGTATGTATCTAAGCTCTCAGTTCATCACCTTTGTTCCTAATGCCTCTTGCATTGAGGTACACACATTTCAGCCCTTCTACCTCACTGTCTTTACACTGTTTATTCTGCTTCTCTTTCCTCAAAGTCTCTCTGTATGTTAGATCTGGCTTTACTCCATGCACTTCTTTCACTGCTCTATTGCTCTGGGTCCCATCCCCCTTACAACCACTGCTTGCAGAATTTCAGATGGTGATGAGAGGTGTACAGAAGCAAAATATACTAGCTAGTTGTGTGCTGCTGTAGCAACAACCTTCACTCAATGTCAGTAAAACCAAAACACTGAGTATGGACTTCAGAAAGAGTAAGATGAGGGTAAGGTCTCATACAGAGATCAGAAGTGAGCAATTTCAAGTTCGTAGGTGTCAGTAACTCTGGGGATCTATCCTGGGCCCAGCATATTGATGCAGCTACAAAGAAAGCATGAAAGCAGTTATATTTCATAAGGAGTTGATATTTGGTATGTCACCAAAGACACACTCATATTCCTCCAGATGTACTGTGGAGAGCATTCTAACTGGATGTATCACTATCTGGTATGGGGTGGGGTGGGATGTGACTGCACAGGATCAAAAGAAGTTACGGAAAGTTGTGAACTTAGTCAGCTTTATCATGGGAACTAGCCTCTTTAGTATCCAAGGCATCTTCAAGGAGTGATGCCTCAGAAATGCAACATCATTAAGCATGCCCCATCACCCAGGACGTGTCCTTTTCTCATTGTTACCTTCAGGAAGGAAGTGTAGGAGCCCGAGGGCATTTACTCAATAAATCAGGAAAAGCACTAATTTAATTAACTATTATATATTAATATAAAATATTTTTTTCACTATTATTATGTATTGCGTTGTGCTGCTGCTGTAAAGACAACAAATGTCACAGCATATGCTATTTATATTAAACTTGACCTGATTCTGATGATATTATTCACTCATGCAAAAGTCTGGCATTGAAAGGATTCTGAAAGATATCTTTCACAATGCTTTTCTGTTGTTCTATTTACCTCCATTCTTGACATGTCCTATACAAATCTATTTGCTTCATTGATAATTCAGAAGCTGATACTGTTCACTCACAAAGTAAAGTGCATCCTTTGCTATTTTAAAATATTATTAAAAAATCATGATTCAAAATTATTCTGTCATAAATGAAAAGGCAGAGATATGTCATTGCAGTGTCTGTCATAGGGCTTGTGTTTTAAATGTCACATCCTCACTGTAGGCTCTTTTTTGCAGAGGATCCACCTGTAGATCTTACTATATATGTCATTTTGTAAGAGAGAAGAAATTGTATCTGGTTTAGATCTGAAATCTAAAGACGTCATAGTGTAGACAGGAAGAAACTATTACTATTTGATGGGGAGTCCAGAATGAAGGACTTTAGACCAAAAGCTATTAAAAATAGCTCTCCATGACTTAAAAAAAACTCTACTAACAAATAATTGCTATCAGCATTTTCTTTCTACAGTTATCAATTTCATTAAATAAATGGGGTTGTCAAATGACAGGTGAATCTTTTTTTTCCTGATACCTATTTACTGTATCTCAGTTCCGAGAAACCTTGGGATGAAAAACTTACTGAAATATAAATATGGTTTGTCTTCTGCTACAGTTTCTTTCCAATAGTAGTCATAAAAGAATCAGGAGAAAATTTTCTTTGTCATGTAATGTTACAAGAATTATCTTTTGTAATAATAATCGGTGAGGCACAGAGAATCTGTATATACCGACAAGTTAATTTTATTGTTTCAACTAAGAGCACATGGGTTCACAAACTGTCTCTCTGTGTGCACTCTACTAGAATTCCCTAACAGTCCATCAACAGTCAATGAAGAGAAAGGCTATTACCCTGGAAAGAAGTCTACGCTGGCCAGGCATTCCTCGTGGTCCCGATCTTCACGTGTCCGTGGGGTCCTCCTTATCCACGATGGTTGGTCTCTGGCTGCCGGAGAGTTATCGCCCTTCCGTATTTTGAGCTCTTGATTTTTATACTGATCCTCATCAATTGAACCATTGGATCTCCATCCCATTGGCTCAAGGTCACCTGACCTACCTGGGTCACCATCTTACTGGTCATTATACAGGGCTACAGCCAACATGGTTTCATGGCTCTGCCCATCCCAGCCTTGTGTATTTGTGTCTTTACACTCAGACTGGTCCAAACCAGTTAAATGAGGCAACCCAGACAGAGTCTAATGAGATTACTGATTGCAGGTCTGGCATCTTACATAACAAGTAGCTACTCCTTTGAGAATGGTCTCAGATATATTGCTCTGATTAGATTGTCCCAGAGGAAAGATCAGTTCAGAGTCCTCAAGATGGGGGAAACAAAGACAATTGGCTTGTCTGCTTCCCCTATTCTTGACCAGACTGCAGTTTCTTCTAGCCAACATCTCCCTCTTCTTGATTCAAAGATGTTTATCTTAGGATCATTATCCTCTTCTCATTCAGTTGACTGCCCATAGGACTGCCATGGAACCCAGCAGGTGTGCAACACTTACATTCTATAAAAAAAATTAATATTTACTAAATAAATTCACCCATTTTATACTGACAATCTTCTCTGCTGTTTCATGGAAGAATTGTCCTCGATTTTTCCCGTAATTTCAGCCTTCCATCTTCTCAGTTGATATACATTGAGCAATACAAATATCAGGGTACATAAAATTAATATTGATACTATTCTTACCCATGGATGTATTTGAACATTTGTCCCCCAATCCCAAAATTTACTCCAAAAGCCTGGGTCACTCAATAGTTTATTTGCCTCACCAGCGTGTGTTTTAATTCGTTTAGTGTGTTTAGTCCTTTGATGGATTACCTCCCTTGCCTCCTCCACAACTCGTGTCCAGTCTGCAGTGAAGTAAGAAATTGATGGCAATTCAGTAACAACATAGTCCCGCAGATACTCATCTGTATCGGTGTGTTGGATCTTGAAGTTCTCCTTCATTACTGTGTATAATACAAATCTGAGTCCTCTATTTCTCCTTTGTTAGACCATGTTCCCCATGTCCATTGAGACAATTTGTTTCTGTTCACTGAGTGTTTTCCAAGCAACGACATCACTGTTGACACATTTGTCCACTGTACTGGCTCTGGAACAAGACTGACCTTCGTCTCAGTCATGGTTAATGCCAATGCAAAAAATATTCATTATTCTCTTCTTGTTAAATTAAACCTGAACCACACAAGAGTAATATTTGCTCTTATTTCCAGCTTAAATCTTAAATTATTTTAAGTCCATATTTTGTTTTTCTAACCCATCCAATCTAGGGTCCCAATTGTCTTTGGACTCAAACCGCCCATCTTTCCTCACCCAGTTTCGTTTCAAGATGAGAGGATCAAGCACCAGCTTATCTTCCTTTTCCTTTGATTTTTTGACAAAACTTTCCTGGGTCTCAGGATGAGGGGACTGAAAATCATCCCCTTGATAGGGTTTGTTTCCATCTTCTTGGAACAGTTGTTCCATCCTGAAGTCTTCCAAATCAGGGCCATCATGTACAGTACATCAATTGTTATGTGCCGATGTTGATAACATTCCTGTTTATCCCCCACCAATTTCAGCTGGTTGATATGGTACCACCCACTTTTATCTGGAGAAGTCAGCACTTTGTACACTGAAGGGCTTGCTTTGTCTATAATTTCATAGGGCCCTGCAAACCTTGGATTTAAAAATGAGGTGGGTTGGTCATCACTCTTTGTTCTGGGCTTAATTCTATGGGACTGACTTTTGAGTCAAAGTAGGCTTTACTCTGTTGCTTTTTCTTTCCTGTTTGGTGGGCTGCCACATGATTGGCCTCTTCACTATCTCCAGCAATTGTTGTACCCACTTTCCTGACACAATCCTATCGATTTTGGGTTCTGAGATATCTAATCCTAACAGCTCCTCCGATCCTCTCATGTCCCTTCCAGTCATGAGTTTATATGGGTTGTAACCAGTTGAATTTGCCACTGTATCCCTTATTATCATCAAGGCATAAGGAAAAACTACTTGCATGTTGTTCCATGTTATTGCACCATTTTTGCAATCATATTTTTTAGTGTTCGATTCATCCTTTCCACAATTCCACTGGATTATGGTCTATAAGGTACATGAAATCTCTGCTTGATCCCTAAAAGTGCTATAACATCTTGCATTATCTGGGCCGTGAAATGTGAGCCTTGATCTGATTCGATACTCCGGGGTAGTCCCCAGCGAGCGAATATCCTTTCGATAGGATTTTTGCAGTGGCCTTTGCTGTGTTTGTCTTAGCTGGGAAAGCTTCCACACACTTCGTAAAGGTATCTGTTACTACCAGAATATATTTGTAGCCTCCAGGGGTGGGCAGTAAGGGACCAATGTAATCTATCTGCAAATTAGTCCAAGGCCCTTCCACTGGTCTGGTGTGTTTCTTTACATTTCTATCAGGATAATATTGTTCACAAATCAAGCAATTTTTGACATAATGCTCCACATCATCCTTCATCTTAGGCCACCAGCCCACTTCCTTGATCTTTTCCAGGGAGCTTTTGCACCCCTGGTGTCCCCATAGATCATGGTACCAATGGATCATCTGGTCTCTTCCTCCCTCTGGAACCACAAACATTCCTTCAGGAAGGGCAACCCCATCTTTGACAAACACTCCCTTGTGCTCTTTGTATATTTCATACCCTGCACCTTCTATCAATGTTTTTAATTCTTTATATTTCTTCTGCTCCTCTGTTAAATCCATAACCTTAATGTGTTGTTCTTTCTGCCTCCCAATCTTCCCAAACTGTGGCTGCCATTCCCGCCCAAATAAAGCACCTTGCTTTGCCAGTTCGTCCGCCTTTCTATTTCCCTCAGGAGATAATTTAGAGTGAGCTTTCACCTTTACGACTCCATATCCTTTTCCCTTTGCTTCTTCAAATATATATTGCAATAAAGCAGCAGATGGGAGGAGCTTCTCATCAGCTGAAACAAATCCTCTGGCTTCCCACAGAGGCAAATGTTCTGTAAGGCTGTTACAAACATACATACTATCAGAGTGTGTGACTGATCCTGGGGGAAAACGGTCTGGGTGGCTAACCACATGTGCTACAGCTGCCAATTCTGCTGCCTGTGCACTCATGGTTTTTGGGTAACTTTAAAGCTATACTATACCTTTCCTGGCCATGTTCATCCTCTACATACAACGTTTGTATATGCCAGACCGAGTTCTCCTCTCACCATCCTCTACTGATGAGGAGCCATCTACAAAAATTTTAAAGTAGTGTTTTTTTCTTTTTCCTTTGTTTCTTTGTTCTCAGTCATTACTTTATCTGATCTGCTTCCAACCCCTCCTTTTTGTTTTGATACAAATGGACCCCTGGGATCATTTGCTATCATAACTGACACTCATGTTCACTTCCTTGGTACACCAGCTTTTCAGCTAACATAGAGGTAGTGTTCACTCGCTTTACACTAATATTTCTTCCTTGCAGCAGCAATGTCCATCTAGCAATTCTGTGTTGGCTTACTGAACCATCTTTAATCCTTCCATCTAACAGTAATGATATGGGGATATGTTCTGTCAGTATTGTAAGTGGATTAAGTCCCACTATGTAGGCAAAATGTCGTAGCGCCCAGAAAACTGCTAACAAGTGTTTTTCACATACAGTACACCCCTGTTTGACTGGTGAGAGCATGCATGATGCATACGCTATTGGTCTTATCTTCCAATGCGTCTCCTGTTACAGCACTGCTGAGAGGGTGGTATCAGTCGTAGCCACCTCCAATGAGAATGGCTTATTCAGATTTGGGTTTATACAGCAGGCGCAGTGGCCAACGCTTGCTTCAGAGCTGTGATGGTCCGGGTGTGTTCTGACTTCCATCCCCACGCTGCATTCTTTTTTCTGTAACTCCATTAAAGGAGCTGCCTTAGTGGAAAATCCATCAACGTGATCTCTACAGTATCCTACCAGCCCCAGAAAGGACCACAGTCCTTTCAGGTCTCGAGGAATAGGTAGTTTCATAACTGATTCTACTCTTCGCGTATCAATTTCTCTTTTCCCCAATGTCAAGATCATTCCCAAATAACTAACTTTTTGTTTCATTACCTGTGCTTTTTTAGGGTTTACCTTTAGTCCCAATGCAAGTAATAATTGCAACAGTAGGATTTGTTGGCACCATGAAAACACATAAGTTTCCAGGTTTGGCAGTATTATTCTCAGCAGGTCCTGAGTTTGGCTGTGGACAACAGTTTGTCAGTCTGCTTCGCTACTCTACCTCCTCATTTATTATTACTCACTATACTTGCCTGCAGTACAGCTGTCAATGAATAGAAGCACCAATATCTGACGAAGGGTCTCGGCCTGAAACATCGATTGTACCTCTTCCTAGAAATGCTGCCTGGCCTGCTGCGTTCACCAGCAGCTTTGAAGTGAGTTGCTTGAAATTTCAGCATCTGCAGAATTGCGTTTCTGAATTTAATAAGTCTATTTAATTAAATGAGAAATATTAACATATCAATAAGTTAAGTTCAGACCAACAAAACACAGATTTCAAATTATGGTGAGAAAAAAGCAAAAAGAAAACTTGTGAAAACCCAGAATGAAAGCAATCAAAGTGTGGGGATTCCCAATATTCACTTATCACTTCCTTGCCCTCTTTGTGAATAATAGTGACAGAGACATGGAATTGCTATGGTTATTCCCAACCTCCACCAATATTATTGGGTTACGTTCCTCAAATTAAAGCTCAAATCTGGAATTATTCATAGAATCATTTAGCTCAGAATGGGACCTTTTCAGCCCATCTCATTCATGCCCACAGCAATGCCCAATTGCTCATCCCATTTACCTGCATTAGGCCATAACCCTCTATGGTATTCCTGTTTAAGCACTATCTAAATACAGTTTAAATGTTGTAATTGTATCTACCACACTACCTACTTTTGGTAGCTCAGTCTAGATCACCATCACACTTTGGGTGAAAAACTTACCCATTGAATCTCCTTAAAGTTTCTCCATTCATTCCTAGGCCTATGCCCTTTAGTCTAAACTCCCCTGCCATGAGAAAAAATCTCTGACGATATATCATTTCGATGTTCCTCATTATTTTATAGACCACCAGCCTTCTGTTTCATTGAGAATATATACAGCCTATTCAAAATATCTCCTGTTAACTACAACCATCAATTCAGGCAACATCCTAGTGAGTCTCTTCTGCCCTTTGTCTTTTGCTACCACATCCTTCCTGTACTATGACAGCATGTGGCAGAATTGTGAACTAATCAATGGGGGTAATATAGACCACAGATGGTGTAAACGGGAGTAAGAAACAAACGTCTGCAGGAACATAGCAGTGGTGCGGCAGTCCTGGACCCCTAAGCTGTTCAAAATTCGAAGTTCAAAGTAAATTTATTATCGAAGTATGTACATGTCATTACATACTACCATGAGATTCATCTTCTTGTGGGTATTCACAGCAGAAAAAAGAAATGCAATCTGATCAATGAAAAACTACACACAAACAAATATTGACAAACAACAAATATGCAAAAAGAAGAGAACATGTGCAAATAAAAAACTATTAATTAATTAAGTTAAATTAAATAGAGAACACGAGTTGTAAAGTCCTCAAAGGTGAGTCCAATAGTCATGGAATCAGTTCAGTCCTGAGGTGATTGAAGCTCTCCATGCTGGTCCAGGAGCTTGATGTTTAAAGGATAATAACTGTTCCTGAACTGTGTAGTGTTGGACTTATGGTTCCTGTACCTCCTTCCCAGTGACAGCAGTGAGAACAAAGCTCAGCCTGGATTTGGGGTCCATAATGACATTTGCTGATTTCTTGAATCAGTGCTCCTTATTTGCTGGGGAAATTAGACTCACTGAAACATCAATATCCTTTAATGTCCTGAAATTTTCAGATTGAATTAGATCACATTTGATCTTGATATAAGTTTTTAATGTCTTTAGTAGAGGCTTCTTAACAATCAGATTATTAACTAACCTTTATGTTATCGCACAATGCAAGCTCTAAAATAGTAAACACAAGAGATACTGCAGATGCTGGAAATCCAAAGCAACAGACAAAATGTGGGAGGAATTCAGCAGGTCAGGCAGCATCTATGGAGGGGAAGAAGCAGCTTATGTTTCAGGCTGAGATCCTTCATCAGTACTGGAAGTTGTAGAGTGAAGTAGCCAGAATAAGAAGGTGGGAAGAGGGGAAATAATACAAGCAGGCAGGTGAAAGGTTAACTCAACTGAGGGGGAATGTGGGTAGGTGGGGGAGGAAGTGGGTTATGGGGAAAAAGAGAAAGAGGAGGGGCATCAGAGGGAGAAGATGGGCAGGTGACGAGAAAAGTATGTGAAAGATGAGAACCACAATGGGGTAGGAAAAGAGAAGGCCAAGGCCTCTGAGCTTCTTGTCAAGCCTGGATAACTCTTTGGCCATTCACTCTTTTTGTGCCTCTTATCATCTTGTACACTTCTATCAAGTCACCTCTCATCTCCATTTACTTCAATGAGAAAAGCTCTACCTCGCTCAACTTATCTTCATAGGATTTGCCTTCTAACCAATGCAACATCTGGGTAAATCTCCTCTTCCACATCCTTCCTATAATGAGGCAGCCAGAACTGAACATAACACTTCGCATGACATCTCAATCGGGTTTTGCAGAACTGTAAAATTTCTTTGTGGCTCTTGACCTCAGTCTCCTAACTAATGAAGGCCAAGACAATATATGTCTTCTCAACCACCAGTCAGCCTGTGCTGCAACTTTGACAGATCTATGCATGTGGTTCCCAAGATTCCTCTGTTTCTCCACATAACTAAGAATCCTACTTTAACCCTTTGTATTCTGCTTTCAAATTTGACCTTCCAAAATGAATCACATCACACTTTTCCAGGGTGAAACTTCTCAGCCCAGCTCTGCATCCTGTCAATGTTCCACTGTAACATACAACAATCCTCCACACTATCCACAACTCTACTAACCTTTGCATCATCTACAAACTTACTAACTCACCCTTCCACTTCCTTATCCAAGCCAATTATAAAAAAAATCACAAAGAGCAGGGATCCCAAAACTGATAGCTGCGGAACAGCACCAACCTCCAGGCAGAATACTTCCCATCTACTACAACATCTCCCTTCTTTGGGCAAGACAACGTTGTATCCACAAGCCAAGTTTTCCTACATCCTATCCTCCTGATCCTTTGAATGACTCTACCATAGGGAAGCTCGGAGATGGCAGTCCTGGGGTCGAATGGTTATTTCTGTGAGTGAGAGGGGCTTGTTTTGCTGTGGTGGTTTTGTTGCTGTTGATCTGCTGAACATTGTATGCATAATGTGTTGGTCCCAGAACATGTGGTGACATATGTGGGCTGCCCACAGCACATCCTTAAGGTTGTGTTAGTTATTCACACAAATGATGCACTTCATTGTATGTTTCAATGTACATTAATGAGTAAATAAATCTGAAGTTGGAAATTGTTGAGGAGGATGGATGCAGGTCATAGTTTGTTATTGGTGGCGGAGGAGCTGTCATAAGGATTTCCAGAATCTATGAATATCAGTGTGTGGAAAAGGTTAGTAACCAGCAACCAGGCACAGTCAAGCCAGACCAAACAGTCTGCTGCCAGACATATCGACACTGATATCAAAGATGATCTGTACTGCTGGTATAGGTTTCAAAGTCTTGACAGCAGATGCATGATTTGTCCTTAACCAGGCTGGCAGGATGTCAGTACCACAGTTTTCATAATCCTGTGAAGCAAAAACTTACCATCTGCTCTCATACACCCACCACTCCACTGTTGCTGGTGGAGTGTTACAGTTGTCCCTTGGTACAAGAGCCCAGACTGCTGAAGTTGTGTTGAGATATAAATTCCTAAGTTGGCCATGTTGCTCAAAGCTTCTTGGCAACCTCTTGTTTCCATCACTGCAAAGTAGCACTTATCATCAGCTCAGTCACAAGGTGGTCCCACATACAGCACAGAATAGGTGAGGCATAGAACCAGAGAACCTTAGAACACTACAGCACAGAAAACCGGCCATTCGGCCCTTCTAGTCCATGTTGAAACATTATTCAGCCAGTCCCATTGACATGCATCCAGTCCATAACCCCCCAGATCTCTCCCATCCATATATCTATTCAATTTATTCTTAAAACTTAAGAGTGAGTCCACATTTACCACATCAGATGGCAGCTCATTCCACACTCCCACCACTCTGAATGAAGAAGTTCCCTCTAATGTTCCCCCTAAACCTTTCCCCTTTCACCCTAAGGCCATGTGGAAGACAAACAGAAGAGGTAAGCACAGGTGGGAATAAATAATGTGAGCATTAGGCAAATTGTTACTGAACATCTGTACATTGAACATTTTATTTTTGATGAAGATGCTAATTTTACAGTTATATAAGACGTTAGATGCAAGTGGAGTATTGTCCACAGGTTTGGTTAGCCTGTTTTACCCTGTTATAGGAAAGAGACCATTAAGCTGAAAAAAAAGAGATTTGCAAGAATGTTTCCAAAACATTTAACGGGAACCTGAGGAGCAATTTTTTTTTTTTTTTGCACGGGGATACTGCGCATAGGGAGTGAGCTGCTAGAGGAAGTGGTTGATCATGGGGAATTGACATAGAAACAAATCATGCAGAAATTAAGTTTTCTTTTTCCTTTTCACCACCCACCAGCCTCCTGTTTGCTTCTATTGACTCTGTTGGCTGGAGTAGAGATTTGCATCTCAGGTCTGGGACTCAGCAGATTAGATTAGATTAGATTCAATTTTATTGTCATTGTGCCGAGTACAGATACAAAGCCAATGAAATGCAGTTAGCATTTGACCAGAAGTGCAAAGAATACTGTTACTTACAAAATAACTGCGAATAAAAAGTAAGTGCTACAGCACATAAATATAAAAGTACTGAGCCAGTGCAATATGGGTGCATTACTGCTTAGCGCTGTGATGTGAGGTTCAGCAGGGTCACAGCCTCAGGGAAGAAACTCTTCCGGTGCCTGCTTGTGTGGGAGCAGAGGCTCCTGTAGCGCCTACCGGATGGTAGGCGCCTCCGACACCTCCAATGATACACGGGTCTCCTGCTGTGACACAGACCCTGAATCTGCCTGTTTCCAGAGCCGTGCGACCTTAGGCTTCCAAACACGAACCAGACTCTCAGGCCGAACCTTTGGCATGCCAAACGGCCAGTCCTGAAACCCCGAGAACAAGTCCCATCCCTGCAAAGAACTGAAGTCAGCGTGTAACTCCAGGTCAGGGTCTTCAAAAGAACCCTGAAAGGGAAAAATAAAGATACCAAAGATGGAAATAAAACTATTTCTGAAGATGCAGCAAAGAAGCCACCGTTTAACGCAATCTTAACTCCGCCTCTCTCTCCAGAGTTCTCCTTCTCTTAGCTGCCAACCACATTTGACAAGCCCCATACGTCCAATGCCAGTAACCCACCTTTGTCCCTTCTGCTGTCTGTAGAAATGGTTCTGCGAGGCTTAGTAACTGAGCTACATGTGAAGGCCAGGAGCTGAACTGGGATTTTACAGGACCAAAAGAAGCTGCAAAAGGTTGTAAATCTAGTCAGCTCCATCTTGAGCACTTAGCCTACAAAGTACCCAGGACATCTTTAGGGAACGGTGTCTCAGAAAGGCAGCGTCCATTATTAAAGACCTCCTGCATCCAGGGCATGCCCTTTTCTCACTGTTACCATCAGGAAGGAGATACAGAAGCCCGAAGACACACACTCAGTGATTCAGGGACAGCTTCTTCCCCTCTGGCATCCTATTCCAAAATGGACTTTGAAGCTTTAGACACTACCTCACTTTTTTTAATATACAGTATTTGTTTGTGCACATTTTTAATAAACTATTCAATATACGTAATTGATTTACTTGTTTATTATTATGTTTTATTTTATTTATTATTTTTTTCTTTGCTAGTTTAGGTATTGCATTGAACTGCTGCAGCGAAGTTAACAAGTTTCACTTCACATGCCGATGATAATAAATCTGATTCTGAAATTAAACGATAGTCTGCTTTTTTTATGGATCACCTTCCTTCCAACTGCTTTCCCCCCACTATATTCAATTTTTGCCTCATCTGACATTCTGCTGAGAGAATAACATTAGCTGGTTAATGTCACGCACAAAGAAACATCCTCTTATTGTGCATTTTAAAAAGGGCAACATATAATCATTTCTACCATTCAGAAATAACATCTGCTGACGTTTTGATCCATACCCCCCTACTGTTATGATTCATTAACCCTTTGGGAATTGAATTTTATGTGAGGTTTTATTTAATTACAAAAATATAATACAAATACTCTACTTTCAAACATTGTGCAATGGGCAGAATAACAGAAATATTGTTAGCAGCATCCTTGGAATAATATAATTTAACACAATGAGCAAACAAATTTGTTTTTACCTTTGATGTCTTAAGAGGTCCCTATGCATAGTTGTTTCCCTGCATGCTGTCATGCTCAATTGAATTTCTTGGCTGCAAAGGCTGAGCTTGGCATAGGAAGCCTTTTTTTAAGTGGCTTCATCTGAAAAGTCGATCTTTGGGTCCACCTGCTTGGCATTAGTCCATAAATCCACAGTCCTCAGTTATGAGAATTTGGTCTCAATAGAAAGAGTGTGTTTTGATCAAGCCACTCCTTGCCAAGCCTGCTGGACATAAGAAGCAAGTAGTTCCATTTAAACTCACTTTTCCTGCTGCACTTCCTTCTGGCCTGAGGGCAACCCAATCTAAGAAATGTGACCTCAAACAAGCATTATTCTTTGAATTTGCATTTGAGAAAGGTCTAGTAACTTTTCTGGGTACAAATCCAAAATGCTTTTTGTCTGTAAACAGCATGCATTTTTTCATTTTCTGCCTCGGAAATAGACATTGAATGCTACTGCTCCTGGCTCTTCTTTCCATCCGCCCCTTAATAATTCTTAATAATATTCCCTCATTCCTCCCCACCTCCTCTCCATCCCTCCCTCCCTCCCCTTTATTCTCATCCCCTCCCATCCTCTCACTTCCTCCGTACCTGTCCCTCCCTTCCTTCCTCCCTCTCACCCTCCCAT
Source organism: Mobula hypostoma (assembly GCF_963921235.1). Classification (NCBI taxonomy): domain Eukaryota; kingdom Metazoa; phylum Chordata; class Chondrichthyes; order Myliobatiformes; family Myliobatidae; genus Mobula; species Mobula hypostoma. The sequence goes on along the minus strand of NC_086098.1, from coordinate 215,952,658 downwards.
CCATCACTCTCCTCCATTCCTTCCTCACTCCCACACTTCCCTCCCTTTTTTCTCCCACCCTTCCCTTTCTTTCTTCCTCCCACTCTTCCCCCCCGATTCCCTCACAAACACTCCACCCTCAAGTCCCTCCCTCATCACCTCTTTCCCCCCTCTCCACCCACTCTGCTGCCCCCTCCATCCTTCCTTCACCTCCTACCTTCTCCTCCCACCTTCTCCTCCCACCCTCCTTCCTCAACTCCCATTCTTTCTCCTTCCCCTAACTCCCTTCCTTCCCCAATTTCTCTCTCCCTTCTTTCTTCCTTCCCCACCCCATTCCATTCCTCCCTCCTTCCCCTCATCCCTCACAACCCTCCTTTCCCTCCACTTCCTCTCTCACTCCCTCTCCTCTGTCCTTCCTCCCTACCTCCTACCCTCTTTTTCCTCAGTCTATCTCCCCTCCCTCCTCACCTTCTCTTCTCCCCTTCCTTCCTCCTTCTCTCCCTCCCTTCCCCTCCCTCCCCACCTTCTCTTCTCCCCTGCCTTCTTCCCTCCTTCCTCTTTCCCTCCCTGTTAAGATGAGAGATTGACGGACAGGATAGTGGAGATGTCAGAAGACAGGGAAACCTCCAGTATTGCTGATGACTACACTTGCAAGATGTGCATCCAGCTGCAGCTTCTAGCAGATCAAGATGAAAAAATGGAACTGGACCTGCATGACCTTTGGATCAGTCATGATAGTGAGCTGATAATTAAGACAGAGTACTCACACCTAAGTTGCAGGAGGCTAGGTGACTGCCAGAAGTGGGAAAGAGGATGGGCAGATAGTGCAGACTATCCTCTCAATAACAAGTATGCCGCTTTAGATACTGGGGGTGGTGGGGTGGAAACAACCTACCACAGGAAAGCTGCAGCAACTAAGCACTGAGACTAGCTCAGAAGGAAAGAAAAAATAGGAGAGTTGGCATGATAGGTATTTCATTTGTAAGAGGAACAAGAAAGAGATTGAGCCCTGCTAAAGGGTCTCAGCCCGAAATGTTTACTGTACTTTTTTTCCATAGATGCCTGGCCTACTGAGCTGCTCCAGCATTTTGTGTGTGTTACTTGTATTTCCAGCATCTGAGGATTTTAGAACATAGAATAGTACAGCACAGTACAGGCCCTCCAGCCCACAATGTTGTGCCAACCCTCAAACCCTACCTCCCATATATGCCCCCCACCTTAAATTCCTTCATATACCTGTCTAGTAGTCTCTTACACTTCACTAATGTATCTGCCTCCACCACCGACTCAGGCGGTGCATTCCACACATCAACCACTCTCTGAGTAAAAAAACCTTCCTCTAATATCCCCCTTGAACTTTCCACCCCTTACCTTAAAGCCATGTCCTCTTGTATTGAGCAGTGGTGCCCTGGGGAAGAGGCGCTGGCTATCCACTCTATCTATTCCTCTTAATATCTTGTACACCTCTATCATGTCTCCTCTCATCCTGCTTCTCTCCAAAGAGTAAAGCCCTAGCTCCCTTAATCTCTGATCATAATGCATATTCTCTAAACCAGGCAGCATCCTGGTAAATCTCCTCTGTACCCTTTCCAATGCTTCCACATCCTTTCTATAGTGAGGTGACCAGAACTGGACACAGTACTCCAAGTGTGGCCTAACCAGAGTTTTATAGAGCTGCATCATTACATCACGACTCTTAAACTCAATCCCTCGACTTATGAAAGCTAACACCCCATAAGCTTTCTTAACTACCCTATCTACCTGTAAGGCAACTTTCAGGGATCTCTGGACATGTACCCCCAGATCCCTCTGCTCCTCCACACTACCAAGTATCCTGCCATTTACTTTTGTACTCTGCCTTGGAGTTTGTCCTTCCAAAGTGTACCACCTCACACTTCCCCGGGCTTTCTCTTATTCATGTAGGATTCTCAGTAATGTTAACTGTTAACTGCTAATTATAAAATGGCTTCTCTGAAGTGCAATAATGAAATGGCTTCTTTGTAATGTTAACTATGAGGTAATGTTCTCTGTAGCTGAAATGTTTGGGTTATAGTTATTGGTAACGGAGGAACTAATCAATGGAAGCTATGTTATTCTATCTGTATGTGTGGGAACCTGGGTGAGTGTGCGGGGCTTTTCGGGAGGAGAACTGAAGAGGAAGGACGTGATGGACGTGCTCTAGTCGACCACTGTAGTCGGTCCCAGGTGGTGGGTTGAGGAAGTCGGAGGAAATTGAATGGTGGAAAGAAGACCCTGTTACTTGAACTCTAACGCTTGTGCACGAAGTGGTTGAACTCTAATGTTTGGCGCCTATTACTTTCCTTTTATATTGTATCTCTACTAATTACATAGTTACATATTAATTACATAGTTCCAGTAAGATTTATAAAGTGTAATCTGTAAATCATACCTTCCTCCCTGGTCTGATATTTTATGTGTGAGTTTGTACCGGGGGGGTGCATTACACAGCAACTACGCAAACGTGAGACACGGTTTGGCGGTTTGGCCGGCGGACGGGGTTTCCCCTAGACAAACAGGAGCCGATAGCCCTGAGCCTTACATTTGTGGGAGCCATTTTCCGGGGTTGAATTCTGTAGATGCTGTGTTACCACTCTTGTTTAAAGTACAGTTGTCATGGAGACAGCCTCTCAGCGATGGTGTGCGGTTGCGGGGGTGCCAGTAAGCAATGTGTGCGTGTTGAGGGGGGTGGAGACTAGTGTATCGGATGAAGAGATACTCCAAGGTTTGAGTATGGTTACGGCTGTTGGCAAAGTAGAAAATGTATCGCGGAACTTTGACTTTGAGACGGGCACAGGCCTGGTATTGGTACAGACAAGCGAGGAATTGTGAGGGGCGGAGTTACCAGAGGAGATTGGCGTCCCAGGGTAGGCGGGACCATGACATCTGCAAATTGTCGGGGAGGGAGGAGTCGAAGCTCTGCGAGTTGAGTCGCCAGCAGAAGGGGGAGGAGATCTTGGGGAACAAATTCTTTCGGTACTGGAGGATGAAGGGAAGGATTGGTCAGATTTGGAAAAATTGGTCACTTCCCACCCCTTAGCAAAAGGCGAGGGTTCTGAGTTTGCATCTGCCATTACTTCCTTGGCGAGAAAGGCAGAGGGGCCCCGCCAGAGAATAAGAACTTTCTCTGGGATCAACAGGAATTCTGTAGATGCTGGAAATTCAAGCAACACACATCAAAGTTGCTGGTGAACGCAGCAGGCCAGGCAGCATCTCTAGGAAGAGGTACAGTCGACGTTTCAGGCCGCGACCCTTCATCAGGATGGGGATAACACTCTGGAATAACACCCACCCCTGAAAGGGAAGAAGATTATGAAATGTGGATAGAGCAAACAACACAGTTGTTAAGTGAGTGGCAGTGCTCGGTTGAGGAAAAGTGACAGCGATTGGTTGAAAATTTGCGGGGAGTGGCCACTGGGGTAGTGCGCGGTGTGAGGAATACCCAGTCTGCTGTCACTCTGAAGGATTATCTGGAGGCCTTGGAAAGTGCTTTTGGGTTGACCGGGAGCTCCTGGGAGCTCCTTGGGGAGTTTAAAAACATGTGTCAGGAGCAGAGTGAGAAGCTCTCCGAGTCCCTCTTTCGGCTAGGGAGACGGCTTGGGGGGGCTGCAGCGGTGGGACTTGAAATGGGAAGATAGTACAGTTCAATACGTAGCTAAGGAGATGGTGCAGAAAGGAGGGCTTTGATTTTTGGATCATTCCAATGAAGGTGGGACCTTTACAAGTAGGATAGTTTGCACTTCAACTAGAGGGGGAAACAATCTCTTGTGGGAAGATTTTCTAGTGCTGTATCAAAGAGCTTAAATTAGAATTGCAGGGGGACAAAATTCAGTGTGCCAGGGCAGCGAGTGAAGTGACTGTGAGGAATGTAGATGTTAAGTCTACATTCAAAGGGAGAAGCAGAAAGGTTGAGCATGGTAGGACTAATGTTCTGAGTTGCATCTATTTCAATAGGTAAGGCAGCTGAGCTTAGAGCATAGATAAGTACTGGGAATTATTGTAGCCATTAATGAGACTGGACTGCTGGAGGGGCGAACTGGTTGCTCAATATTCCAAAGGTCCATGTTTTAGGCATGACTGAATGGGAGATATCAAAGGGGGAAAGGTGACATTACTCATGAGGGAAAATATCATGGCAGTGCTCAGACAGGACAGAATGGTGGGCTTGTTTACTGAATCTCTATGAGTGGAATTACAGAATAAGAAAGGGATGACCAATTAATTGGATTTTATTATAAACTTCCCAATAGCAAGTGGAATTTAATGGAGAAAATTGGTAGAGAGATAACAGAGAGAAAGCTCAATTTTGCTTGCATCAGAAAGGAACTGACAAGTGTTGATTGGGATAGGTTGTTTTCTGGCAAAACGATGCTTGGCAAGTGTGAGGTGTTTGCATGTACAGAGTTTGTATAAGACCAGAAGACTTGGAAGCAAAATTAGGTTACTCAGTCACCAAGCCTGCTCCGCCACTCCATCATGGCTGATCCCAGATCCTACTCAAACTTCCGCTGCCTTGTGGCCATACCCACTCATGGGAAAGGCTTCTGGAGTAAACCCTGAGGACAAATCTGGAGCTGGGGTCCCTAAGGCAGTCCAACATTGCCTTCAACCTCGTTCTGGCAACTCCTGCAACGACCCTGGTGCCAAGCTGTATCAGCCCTTGCCCTTCCCTTGGACAACATCGGTGTCGTGGAGAGGGGAGACTTGCAACACGGGCAACTGCTGGTCTTCTATACAACCTTGCCCAGGCCTGCGCCCTGGAGAGGACACTCCAGCGTCGCCTCACCGCGACGGCACAACACAGAAAGCAGCAGTCTACCGGTTATAAGCCTGTGCTCGATTGGCGTAGAGCAAGGTGCCAGTGGTTGCTTTCGATGGAGGGAGAGACCATCGCGTCTCACTGCATAGCTACCACCCACCTCAAGCAGGGCAGCCCCCAGCCAATTAGCTGCTGTCCTGCCACAGTCTGCACACCCCACTGGGTGTGTGGAGCTTAAGGATACAAGTAGCCCAAACTGCAGACTGTAAATGCTGCACCAAGCACAACTGGAAGACAAAGAAAGAAGCCAGCACTCAGACTAGGATGCTGGAATATATGGACCATGACAACTGGTACATCAGACGACCTTCGGGAGATCAGCGACACACGCAAGACCGCAGTGATCAACAATGAATTGTGGAGACTCCAAGTGGACATCGCAATGCTCCAAGAGACACATCTCGCAGAATCGGAAACCCTCTGTGAAAGAGACTATACCTTCTTCTGGCAGGGGAAGGGCTCAGATGAGACCAGAGAGCATGGTGTTGGCTTTGCCGTGAAGAACTCGCTGCTGAAGATGGTAGAGCCTAGCGAGAAAGGGACAGAGCGGATTTTCTCACTTTGACTCCACACATCTGATGGGCCTGTCAACCTTGTCAGCATCTATGCCCAACCCTCTACTCTACACAAGACACAAAGGACAAGTTCTATGACCAACTCTCAATGATGATACAGGAGATCCCAAGTCAGGAACAGTTACTGCTACTTGGTGACTTCAACATTAGAGTGGATGCCGACCACGACTCCTGGCCAAGCAGCCTGGGGCGGTATGGGATTGGCAGCATGAATGGCAACGGGCAATGACTGCTTGAGCTTTGCATGATCCATGAATTGTGTGTCACCAACACCTACTTCCAGACCAAAGCTCAGCACAAAGTGTCTTGGTGGCATCCCCGCTCCAAACACTGGCACCAGCTAGACCTGATAATCACAAGACGCTGTCACCTGAGAAACGTGCTCACGACTCGCTCCTTTCAGAGTGCCGACTGCGACACGGATCACTCTCTGGTTTGCTGCAAGATCAGACTTCGGCCGAAGAAGATGCACTGCGTCAAGCCTCCAGGCAAGCAGCGCGTCGATGCCAGTAAGACACAACACCCAGACAAAGCTGCAGAGTTCATCAAGTCACTGGAGGATGCTCTCCTTGCAGACTCACCAGAAGGAGATGCTCAGCAGAGATGGGACTCTCTCAGGGACACTATCCACAACACTGCACTCAAGGCCTTCGGGAAGAAATGGGACAAGACACAGGACTGGTTTGAAGCAAGCTCAAGTAAGCTCACCCCTGTCATCGAGGTGAAGCATGTTGCACTACTAGAGCACAAACGCCACCCCACCCAGACAATACTGCAAGCGGTAAGGACAGCAAGAAGCAAGGCCCAGGAAACAGCCAGATGCTGTGCAAATGACTACTGGCTACAACGATGCGAAAGCATTCAGTCATCATTTGACACAGGCAACATCTGTGGAGTGTACGAGGGGATCAAGAAAGCCATCGGGCCAACCCAGAGCAAGACAGCATCGTTGAAAACTGTAACAGGCGAGACCATCAATGACAAAGGCAAGCAGATGGAGAGATGGGTGGAGCATTACTCTGAACTCTTCTCCAGAGAAAACAGCATCTCAGACAGCGCGCTAGATGCTGTGGAATGCCTGCCTGTCATGGAGGAACTTGATGCATTGCCGACTGCCGAAGAGCTGAGTAAAGCCATCGACAGCCTGCCCACTGGGAAGGCACCAGGATTGGATGGCATTCCACCAGAGGCCATCAAATGTGCAAAGAGCGTCCTTGCTAAACCACCTGCACGAACTACTGGGCCAGTGCTGGATAGAGGGAGCAGTGCCGCAAGACATGAGAGATTGCAGCATTGTCACCATATATAAGAACAAAGGGGACAGAAGTGACTGTTACAGCAACAAGAGAATCTCCTTGCTGAGCATCGTTGGGAAGGTCTTTGCCCATGTGGTCCTGAACAGACTGCAGAAAATAGCCGAAAGGGTATATCCCGAGTTTCAGTGTGGTTTCAGGTCAGAACGCTCCACAATTGACATGACCTTCTCCCTTCGACAGCGACAAGACAAATGCAGAGAGCAAAGACAACCACTCTACGTCGCTTTCATTGACCTCACGAAGGCCTTCGACCTTGTGAGCAGAGACGGCCTGTTCAAAATCCTCACGATTGGTTGTCCCCCGAGGCTCCTCAGGATAGTTCAGTCATTCCACACAGACATGAAGGGCATCGTTCAGTTCGACGGCTCTTCTTTGGAGGCCTTCAACATCTGCAGTGGTGTGAAGCAGGGCTGTGTGCTTGCCCCCACCCTGTTTGGCATCTTCTTCGTAGTTATGCTGAAGCACGCCTTTGGAACATCAACTGATGGTGTCTACCTCCACACCAGATCAGACGGAAGGCTGTTCAGTCTGTCCCAACTGAGGGCAAAAACCAAGGTTCGTGAAGTACTCATCAGGGATATGTTGTTTGCAGATGATGCGGCACTGGTAACACACCCTGAAGGGCAACTGCAACGCCTCATGGACAGCTTCTCAAGAGCCTGCCAGGGCTTCAGTTTGACCATTAGCCTGAAGAAGACCAACATGTTGGGCCAAGGTGTTGAGCACCCCCCTGCCATTACCATCAACAACTACAAGCTGGAGGTAGTTCACGAGTTTACATACCTTGGCTCCACCATCACGGACAGCCTCTCCCTAGACCCCGAGATCAACAGACGGATGGGACGAGCAGCCTCAACATTCGCCAGGCTGACAGAGAGTCTGGGAGAACAGAAAGCTGACGACGCACACCAAAGTTGCAGTCTACAGAACCTGCGTCCTCAGCACACTGCTTTACGGCAGTGAGACCTGGAGCCTCTACTACAGAAAAGAGCGGCGTCTCAACGCCTTCCACCTTTGCAGCCTGAGACACATCCTGGACAACACGTGGACTGACTGAGTCACCAACAATGAGGTCCTGGCCTGCACCCAGATACCCAGTCTCTTCACCCTGCTCCAACAACACTGTCTCTGCTGGCTGGGCCACATACACCGCATGTCAGACAGGAGGATCCCAAAAGACCTGCTGTAGTGGGGAACTGGCCCCAGGCAAGAGGGCACAAGGGTGGCTCCGTCTTCGTTTCAAAGACTTTTGCAAGAGAGACATGAAGTCACTGAAAATGAATGTCGAGAGGTGGGAGGACATCGCAAGCGATCGCTCTCACTGGAGGCTGGAACTACGCAGAGGTCTGAAAAGAGGAGAAGAGAAGCTGAGGCTTGCTGCTGAAGAAAAGCGCACTCGTCGGAAAAACAGCACCAAGACAACACTGGAGGACAGTGTCTTCAAGTGCAGTATCTGCAGCCGAGTCTGTCACTCCCGTGTGGGCCTCTACAGCCACAACAGATGCTGCAAGACTGAAGCAAGACTTTCCAGGTGCAGATCCAGGGTCTCACAAGACTAACGGATGCCACCACCACTCAACCCCATACACCTGCCTTCTCGCTATATCCACTGATGCCCTGTCCAATCAGGAAGCTATCAATTTTCACCTTAAATATACCCATGGACTTGGCCTCCACCGCAGTCTGTGACAGAGCATTCCACAGATTCAGATTCACAGGTTCACTTTAAAAAAAACAAAACAAAAAAAAAAATCACCTTACCTCTGTTCTAAAAAGTTACTCCTCAATTTTGAAGCTGTGCCCTCTAGTTCAGGATACCCCCACCATAGGAAACATCCTTTCCACATCCACCCTATCTAGTCCTTTCAACATTCGATAGGTTTCAATGAGATCCTCCACATATAGCTGCCAAACATTCCTCATATGTTAACCCCTTCTATTCTGGATTCATCCCTGTGATACTCCTCTAGACTCTCTCCAATGACAACACATACTTTCTGAGATATGTGACCCAAATCTGTTGACAATACTCTAAATACGACCTGACTAGTGTCTTCTCAAGCTTCAGTATTATGTCCTTGATCTGATATTCTATTCACCTTGAAATAACTGTCAACACTGCATTTGCATCTTTACCACAGACTCAACCTGTAAATTAATCTTCTGGGAGTCTTGCAGGAGGAGTCCTAAGTCCTCTGCACCTCATGTTTGCATTTTCTCATTATTTAGATAATAGTCTGCACTATTGTTCCTTTTACTAAAATGCATTATTATACATTTCCCAAAATCGTATTCCATCTGTCACTATTTTGCCCATTCTTCCAATTTATCCAAGTCCTTCTGCAATCCATTGCTTCCTCAGAATTACCTACCCCTCCACCTACCTTATTATCATAAGAAATAAGAATAAAGGAAGTCCATCTGGCCCGTTGACTCTGTTCTGCCATTCAATAAGATCATGGTTGATGAGGCCATGAACTGAACTCCACCTACCTGCCTTTTCCCCATAACCCTTAATTCCCCTGCTATGCAAAAATCTATCCAACTCTGTCTTAAATATATTTACTGATGTAGCCTCCACTGCTTCATTGGACAGAGGATTCAACAGATTCACCACTCTCTGAGAAAAGCAGTTTCTCCTCATCTCCATCCAAAATCTACTCCCCCAAATCTTCAGACTATGTCCCCTAGATCTAGTCTTACCTACCAGTGGAAACAACTTTTCTGCCTCTATCCTGTCTATCCCTTTCATAATTTTATGTTTCTGTAAGATCTCCTCTCATTCTTCTGAATTCCAGCAAGTACAGTCCCAGGAGACGCAATCTCTCCTCTTAGCCTAACCCCCTTATCTCTGGAATCAACCTGATGAACCTCTTCTGCACTGTCTCCAAAGCCAGTATGTCCTTCCTCAAGTAAGGAGACCAAAACTGTAAGCGTAACCTCCCTGCTCTTAAATTCAATCCCTCTAGCAATGAAGGCCAATATTCCATTTGCCTTCTTGATAGCCTGTTGCACCTACAAACCAACCTTTTGTGATTCATGCACAAGCACTCCCAAGTCCCTCTGCACATCAGCATGCTGCAAATTCTTACCATTTAAATAATAATCTGCTCTTCCATTTTTTCCTTCCAAAGTGGATGAGCTCGTATTTACCAACATTGTACTCCATCTGCCAGATCCTTGCCTGCTCACTTTATCTATACCTCTCTGCAGACTCTCCATATATTCTGCATAATTTGCTTTTCCAATCAATTTAGTACACTACATTTGGCCCCCTCTTCCAGATTGGTAATGTATATCGTGAACAGTAGTGAGCCCAGCACTGATTCATGTGGCACATGCTCACCACTAATTGACAACCAGAGTAACACCCATGTATCCCAACTCTCTGCTTTCTATTAGTTAACCAATCGTCTATCCATGCTAATACATCATCTCCAACTCTATGCCTCCTTACCTTATGGAAAAGTCTTTTATGCAGTACCTTATCAAATGCCTCTGGAATTCCAAGTAAATAACATCCATCCGTTCCCCTCTATCCACTGCACTCCTCAAAGAACTCCAGTAAACTTTGCAAATCATCTGCAAACTTTGCCACAAAGCCATCAATTTCATTATCTAACTCATTGACAAACAATGTGAAAAGTAGTGGTCCCAATAATGACCCTTGAAGAACACCACTAGTCATTGACAGCCAACCAGAAAAGGCCCCCTTCATTCCCACTCACTGCCTCCGGCCTGTCAACCATTCCTCCATCCTTTCCATCTTTCCTGTAACACTGTAGGATTTTATCTTGTTAAGCAGCCTTATGTGTGGCACCTTATCAAATGCCTTCTGAAAATCCAAGTAAATGACATCCACCGCCTCTCCTTTGTCCACCCTGCTTGTTACTTCCTCAAAGATCTCTGACAGATTCATCAGGCAAGATTTCCCTTTACGGATACCATGCTGACTTTGACTTATTTTATATTATTTTCCAAGTACCCTGAAACCTCATCCTTAATAATAGACTCTAAAACTTTCCCAATCACTGGCTATAATTTTCTTTCTTTTGCCTTCCTCCCTTCCTAAAGAGTGGAATGACATTTGCAATTTTCCATTCCCCCGGAACCATGCCAGAATCATGTGATTCTTGAAAGATCACGACCAATGCATTTGCTGTCTCTTCAGCAACCTCTCTGAAGACTCTGGGATGAGTCCATCTGGTCCAGGTGACTTATTCACCTTAAGACTTCTGAATTTGCCTTGCACTTTTTCCTATGTAATAGCAATGGCACTCACTCCTGCTACCTGACACTCTTGGGCCTCTGGCACACTGCTTGTGTCTTCCACAGTGAAGACTGATGCAATGTACTCATTAAGTTCATCTGCCATTTCTTTGTCCCCCATTACAACCTCTCCAGCATCATGTTCCTGTTAGAATAAAAGACAAAGCTAACAGATTTTGAGAACCTTGGTTTTAAAATAATATTGATGCCTGGTTAGGAAGAAGGAGGTGCATAGCAGGTACAGGCAGCAAGGAACAAATTGTTGTAACCGTGAATGAAGTCACTGGAGAGGCACAGCTGGTAGATATAAACTTCTTTATTCAGGACATACAGGAGCTGACAGCTGTTGAAGTCACTCATGGGACCCCGGCATATTACAACACATTTTTATATGTTAACAGGACAATTTCTATGGTTACAATGTCCTTGTAAGGCTTCTTTTGAGTTGCACATAATTTTTCAAATTCTGGATCTTCCCACCAATAGACCCACAATGAATGTTAGTTACTGTGGTCTCTGAGTTGTATTCATGTAATGGAATGTTGATTGCATTCATGCATTGCAGACATCTCAAATCAATTGGACATTTCCTCATCTAAAATGCAGCACCAGAACAACTAATGTTTTTTTTTTAAATTCAATCTGCAATCCATATTTAGATCTGAAGACAGACTGCTATTGAAATTAGCACTTGCTCTATACCATAACTTCAGAATATGCCTTAAAAGTCACTCCTCTTGGCCCTCCTGAACAAAAACAAAATTTGTTTCAGGAAAGACAAAACTTTAAGTAGGATCTGATAACTAGTTCAGCAAAATATCCCTGTACTTCAGACCCTCTTCCCCAATCACCTATCATATCCCTATGTATACTTACATCTATGCTATCATCCCAAATGCTTACCCACAAAACTCAAAACAGAAGTGATTCCAGAGATTTGACCAACTGTTTCTAAAATGAAGCTTTGTCATTCGTATGCCTCTTCTTACTGCTGCCATCAGGAAGAAGGTACAGGAACCCCAGGATTCACACCACCATGTTCAGGAAAAGTTATTACCCCTCGAACATCAGGCTCTTGAACCAAAGGGGATAAATTCACTCAGCTTCACTTGCCAAATTATTAAACTGTTCCCACAACCTATGGACTCGCTTACAGGGACTCTGGTTCATTCTTGATATTTATGGCTTATTTATTTTTTTATTTTTTTTCTTTTTTGCATTTACACAGTTTGTTGTCCTTTGCACAAAAGTTGAACACCCAAGTTGGTCTGGTCATTCATTGATTCCACTAGGGTTACTATTCTATTATGGATTTATTGAGTACACCCACAAGAAAATGAATCTCAGGTTGTATATGGTAACACATACATCCTTTGGTAATAAATTTACTTTGTACTTTCTACTTTTTACTCTATAGTTGTTTTTGAACTTTAAAAATATGTGCCTAAAACCATTCACTAGCTTTGGGTCTTAGACCAGCCAAACCTCAAGTATATTTCTTGCCACTTAACTTACCCAGTTTTATAACCTTGAGGGTTGATTAGGAAAGTTTAAATGACCAGCCTTTTCTACCACACAAATGTGCATCTGCTCTGCACTTGGACCGAACTCTAAATGGTTGGACTTCCTAATAATTTGGGTTTAATAATAATATCAGACTTGTGAGACAAAAGCGCAGTTCAATGACAGATTGTGGAATTCAGCACCATAGTTTACAGAGAAGCAGTATTGTAAATAAAACAATTATATAAGTGTGGTTAAACCAAAGTGAAATATTAAAAGCAAACTTGTTTTTTCACTCATTACATGAAGTAGAATCAATGCCAAAATTAGATTAGCATTAATACCTGTGACTGTTTAGGATTTAGCTTAATCTGAAATATAATTACTTTTATCATCTTAACAACATTTACACCACTCACTGTGCATATTATTTAATAGAGACTCGGTACAGTTCATCATTGTTTTGATGCAATTCAAACTCCATTTAAATATACCCTGTCACTTTGTTTTATGCAAAAATTATTCAGTGTAAATTTCAACAGCTTGTTTTCTCTAAACACTTCAACTTAAGTTCATCACTCACTGAAAATAAAGGCATTTCTGAATAATTGGAATAAAGCAAAAAGAACCAAGTTAAATTCAGCATTGGGATGGTATAATGTTGCACATACAGACTCTACAGCTTTAAGAACTGATAACATTTATCACAGATATAATTACATTATTTTCTAGGCATACAACAGATGCTCCTTGCAGTTTTTGTGGTGCTTTTGAATTTGTAATGCAAATTCCTTACAGTCATCCCCTGTGAAATAATATTAACACTGAGAACCATCTGTCTAGGAGCAGGCTTTTCAGCAGAAGTCTGATGCTGCTAAGGTGGTTTGCTTGCTTAGTCAATAGAAGAGACAGAAGTGGTGCTTCTTTGCAGAGCAACATGAATAAAAAGAGACTATTATAACTTGAAAGATAAATTATAGGCGATAACATTTCCATGGAACTCAGATGTTAACAGCAGGGGGAATGTTACTGTAATGTTCCATCAGTTTGGAATTGCCATTTTAATAATTCCAGTTTCAACACCTGAATTTGAAATAAAAGGTCTACTTATCATGTGATCATTCTATGCTCATCACTACTAATTGTGTTTTTTTTAATATTTTAAAGAGTATTTGAAGTTTTATTGTAGGTTATTAGTGCAGAGAAAACTACTACAGTGAGCTAGCCTGTATCAGAAAAATCTTCATGGGTCACAACCAATTCAACTTAGATGTTTAACTCTGTGTCATCATTAGCATCTTTATTTATATGTTATATGTGATACAGGATTTAACTATCAATTAAAGCACAATTGCAGATCAGTAAATAAGAATCAATAGTCCAGATGAAGAATCTCAACATGAAATGTTAGTTGTCCATTTCCTTCCACTGATGTGCCTAGCCCACAAACTTTCTTCAGCCTCTTAATGCTGAAGTGGAAAAGGGAGCTGGGTTATAATGCCTCGTACGGCTAAGCTTGGATATACTTATTGTAACACACATTGTTCTTCCAAATCCCAAAATCATGTTGGTTGATCGGTTTATTGGCCACTATAATTTGTTCCTAAATTAATATAAGGGTTTATTATCTTCACATGTGCCAGGTTACAGTGAAAAAAAATTATCTGGTGTATTGTTCATACTGATCAGTTCATTACAATAGTATATTGAAGTGTTACAAGGTAAAGCAATAACAATAGAGAATAAAATGTTGCAGTACAGACAAATAGCAGCACAGGGAGAAAATAAGTGCCAAGTCATAAAGAGATAGATTGTGAGGTCATGGCTCCATTTTATTGCACCAGGAAATCATCAAATAGTCTTATAACAGTGGCACAGAAGCTGTCCTTTCTCCAAGTGGACCACAAACTTCTCCTACAGTTTGGAATCTTGCTTGCCTCAATTAGCTGCAGAGCCATGTCGGTTGGAGTCAGGGCCTTGTGGTTTGGCTCTTGGTAGGGTCTTCTATGCCAAACAGGTCAAAGGGTAGAGGCTAGACTAAGAGTGGTCCATCCATCCTCCCGGTTCTGGGGTTCAGCTCAAGGCTCACAACCCTGACTGATCAAAAGAAAATTATTACAAAATCAGCAAGGAAGAATGAATAAACTCTTCTCGGGCTTCCAACTGGTACGTATCGATTATAACTGTTGTTTCGATGACAAACTCTGCCATCTTCATCAGGGTAGTTTGTCATCGAAACATTGGTTATTATTGATGCCTATACCCAACTAGAAGCCTGAAAAGAGTTTATTCGCCATATATGAATAGGATTAGATCCTTTTTCAGCAATGAAGGATCTGTCTATGTCTATGTGTGATAGTATGGCCAGAGATGGAGGCCCTTCAAGGCTGCTCTTTGTGCCAGTGGTGTAATGGGCAGTAAGTAAGTGAGAAGCTGTCCTTGAGCCTGGTGGTACATGCTTTCAGGCTTTATCATCTGCCCAATGGGAAGAGGAGAATCTTTAATTATGCTGGCTACTTTACTGGGTTAGTGAAAAGTGTAATAAAGTCTATGGAGAGGAGGCTGCTTTCTGTGATGTGCTGAGCTGTGACCTCAACTCTCTACAGTTGTGGTCACATCCAGAGCAGTTATCATACCAAGCAGTGATGAATCCGGATAGGTGCTTTCTATGGTGTGATAAAAATAGGTGAGGGCCCGAGGGGACATGCCAAATATCTTCGCCATTTGAGACGTAGAGGCGCTGGTGAGTTTTCTTGCTCGTGGCATCGTGGTTGAACCAAAGCAGGTGACTGGTGATGTTTACTTCTAGAAACTTGAAAATCTCGACCCACTTGACCCCACCTTATTAATGTAAATAGGAGCAGGTGCATCAACCTCCTTCCAGAAGTCAATGACCAGCTTTTTTGTTTTGCTGGTATCGAAGGAAAGGCCGATGTCATGATGCTATGTCACTAGCTTTCCTTTTATTTTATCAAGAAATGCAAGATGTACCAACCATTATTTAATGAACAAAGTAGTTGCAAAACTTGTCACATTGTATTTTCACCATTGATACTCTTGGATTGAGACAACAGGACAGACTGTTTTGTTTTAATTTTCAGAACAATCTCTACTGTTTCAGGGCAGTAGTGGAGGGTGAGTTTAATTTCCCCTATACTGATTGGGACATTTTGGGAACATTCTCCTCATGTCTCCAAGTAGTATGCTTATGGATATGCCCGTCCCTTGGAATCAAGTGTTAAATTGGAAAAGGCAAGTGCAGTATTTAGCAGGAACTGAGGAGAGTAGATTGGGAGCAGTTATTCAAAGATTCAAAAAACTTTATTGTCATTCTAACCATACATCAGCTCTGCAGGGTAGAATGAGACAGCGTTTCTCAGGGGCAGTGCAACCATAACATAACAAATGCAACACTAAATAATAAACATAACAATAAATAGTAAAACACAACAGCCACATGTCAGTTAAAATCAGTTATAAGTGTCCAGTGCAAGTTAAAGGTGTCCAAAGCAGAGTCAGGTGGAGCAGCTATTTAGCAGTCTGACTGCCTGTGGGAGGAAGCTGTTTAGTAGCCTTGAGGTTTTAGTTTTGATGCTCCTGTAACGTTTGCCTGATGGCAGAAGAACAAACAGTTCATGGAGAGGGTGTGAGGGGTCTTTAATGATGTACCGTGTCTTCTGGAGGCATTGACTCTGAAAGAGGTCTTGGACAGAAGGTATATGTTCACACCTGATGTGATGGGAGTTGTTTAAATGTCAGCTAGTCAGATTTCAGGACCAACACATGCCTGTAAGCAAAACAGATTAGGATGACAATTTTCAGGAACCTTGGATGACAAAATATGTTACAAAATCTCCAATGTTTAAAAAAAAGGTAAAGGAAGCATATGGTAGGTTAAGAAAACTGGAATTGGACAGGTGTTTTGAAGAAAATAAGGGAACATGAGAGAATTTAAACAAGCAATTAGGAAAGTTACAAGGTATCATGAAATATCATTGGTAAGATAATGCATTTTACAGATATATGAAAAACAAGAGGGCAATGAAGGTAGGACTGCACAAAGTCAAAGGAAGGAATTTATGACTTTACCAGAGAAAATGGGCAGGGAGCTAAATAAGTATTTTATACAACTACTCGCCAAATAGAAGGACACAAGAAATCATGGAAGCCTATGCCAAAGTTCAAAGTAAATTTATTACCAAATTATATATATATGGCACCATATAATAGCTTGAAATTAGTTTTCTTGCAGGCAGTTACAGGAAAAATGAAAACAACAGGATCTGTGAACAACTATGAATAGCAAATACTGACAAATCGTACAAACAAAACTAAAGTAAATAAACAATATTGAGATGTAGAGTCCTTGAAAGAGAGTCTATAAGTTGTGGCAAGACACACAAAATGCTGGAGAAACTCAGCAGGCCAGGCAACATCTATGGAAAAGAGTACGTTGATATTTTGGGCCAAAACATCAACCGTACTCTTTTCCATAGATGCTGCCTGAGCTGCTGAGTTCCTTCAGCATTTTTGTGCGTGTTGCTTGTATTTCCAACATCTGCAGATGTTCTGTTGTTTGTGCTTGGATTATTACACAAGTCATGGAGTCAGTTCAGCATTGACGTGAGTGAAGTTATCCATGCTGGTTTAGGAGCCTGATGATTGTAGGGTAATAACTGTACCTGAAGCTAGTGATATGGGGCCTAAAGCTCCTATACCTTCTACTCAATGGAGGTAGTAAGAAAAGAGCATGGATTGCGTGATGGGGGTCCCTGATGATGGATGCTGTTTTCTTGTGGCAGTGCTCCTTGTAAATGTGTTCAATGATTAGGAAGGCTTTGCTTGTGATGGAGTGGAATGCATTCACCATTTTTTGGAGGCCTTTCCATTCCCTAGGTTTCTATATCTGGCCATGATACAACCAGCTTGGATACTCTCCACTGTGTATCTGTAGAAGTTTGTGAAAGTTTTAGATGATATGCTAAGCCTACACAAACTTCTAAGAAAGTAGAGGGGCTGCCCTGTCTTCTTTGTGATGATACTTGCATTCTGGTCCCAGGATAGATTCTCTGCTATGATAGTGCCAAGGAATTTACAGTTACTGATTCTCTTCACCTCTAATCCCTTTATGTGGACCGGTCTATGGACCACTGGTTTCTTCCTCCTGTAGTCAACAATCGGCTCTTATTGAGTGAGGGATTGCTATTTTTAATCTCCTTCCTTTATGTTCCTTTATGCAGATAGGTCACCAACTTTGATTCTGCCAACCACAGTGGTGTCATCAGCAAAGGCAGGGAATGTATGGTTATAGACTTCATGTAGGCTGAGGGGATATGGTATGACAGCATCGTTATCACAGACATTGAAGGCCAAAGGACCTCTTCATAACATGCATGATATTCTATATTTTTCAAGTCAATCTAAAGGCAAATTTTTATTGCAGAACTGCTGCTTCTTCTTCTTGCATCCTTAACTCCTGGTGAAGTCGTCAGGGTGCCATCATGACAAGCTTTGCACCAGACTGTTCTATCTGTTACGGTTGTGTGCCAGGGCCTGGGTCACCGCAAGTGTTTTCCCTGTCCATTCTTTAATGTTGTCCATCCATTTTCTCCTCTGTCTGCCTCTCCTTCTTTTCCCCTCCATAGTTCCTTATAGAACGGTCTTTACAAGGCCACTGGATCTTGTTACATGGCCATACCATCTCAGCTTTCTTTTCATCACTATTGTGAGAAGATCTTCACGGGGGCCAATGTGGTACTGGATAGTCTTGCTCGTTTGTGATGTGGTCCAAGTATGAGATGGCCAAGATATTGCGATAGCATCTCATTTCCTATGCCTGTATCTTCCTCTGTAGCTCTGCTGTGACGGTCCATGTCTTGCATGCATACAGGAAGATGGAGAATACCAATGCACGCAGGAGTCTGATTATGGCGATGTTGCTGTCCCTCCATATTGTCTTGAGTTTGGATAATGCAGTCATTGTCTGTGTGGTTCTTGCCAGGACTTCTGGTCTTGATCCTTCATCACTGATAATTGCTCCCAGGTATTTGAATTGCTACATTGTCTCAAGTTTCTGACCATGGACTGAGTTGTCTGTTGTGATGGTACCGTTGGCATTTGCCATGAGCTTGGTTTTCTCGGCACTTATTTCCATTCCAATCTTTGTGGAGG
The DNA here is from genome assembly GCF_963921235.1 of Mobula hypostoma. NCBI lineage: Eukaryota > Metazoa > Chordata > Chondrichthyes > Myliobatiformes > Myliobatidae > Mobula > Mobula hypostoma. The sequence continues at coordinate 215,934,008 of NC_086098.1, read as the reverse complement.
CTCTGTCAAGATGGCTGACCAGGCTGGCCAGTTCGTCCTCTTTTCCTGCAAGTCCATCAATATCATCAGCATTAGGTTTGTGATGTTCCTCCCTCCGATGCTGACTGAGCCCATATGATCTTCAAGCGCAACACTCATGATTCTTTTCAGGAAGACGTTGAAGAGAGTGAGGAAGAGAAAGCAGCTCTGACGGACTCCTATAGAGGTATGGAACCACTCCCCGATGGTGCCCTGTGCAAGTACTGCACTGGTTACCTTGGCGCAAAGCTGATGGATTGTATGAATCAGCTTCTGCCCCATGTTGAATTTCTTCATGATGGCCCATAAGGCATCATGCCAGACTCTGTCAAACGCCTTCTTGAAGTCTATGAAGACGTGGTAGAATTCTCTCTGGTGCTGAAGGTGTTTCTCACAGGGGGTGCGGAGGTTGAAATTCTGTTCAGTGGTGCTTCTGCCCTTACAGAAGCCTGCTTGCTCCTCGGCAATGACATCTTCTGCCTGAGGTCTCAGTCTGTTCAAGACGATTCTGAGTATTACCTTCTTACATGGCTGATTAAACTGATGGTATGGTAATTCTGGTAAAATTGGAGATTTCCTTTCTTGGGAAGAACAACGATCAGCGACTGAGTCCAAGGTGTCGGCCATTCACCTGACTGCCAGATCTTATTGCAGATGGTGGTAAGCATGTCTATTGTGGCCTCTCTTCCATGCTTCAGCAGTTCAGCAGGGATGTTGTCAACTCCTGCTGACTTCCCTCACTTCAGTGATCGTATTGCGGCTTCAACTTATTCACGCATGAGTGGATAGTCATCCTTATTAGAAGATTCCTGTACATTCAACATGCTTGGATCCCCTTTGCTCTGGTAGTTGTACAGTTCTGAACAGTGCTTTGTCCACCTTTCCATGATTTCCTTTTCCCCTGTGAGACTTTTGCCATTTTTGTCTTGGATGGTGTTCACTTTGGCTTGTATTTCTTTAGTAAGGTCTTTCACCAGTTGGAATGCCTTCTTTGTGTTGTTGTTGGAGAGGCTGTCTTCAATGTCAGCACATTGTTCAGCTAACACACATCAAAGTTGCTGGTGAACGCAGCAGGCCAGGCAGCATCTCTAGGAAGAGGTGCAGTCGACGTTTCAGGCCGAGACCCTTCGTCAGGACTAACTGAATGAAGAGTGAGTAAGGGATTGAAAGTTGGAGGGGGAGGGGGAGATCCAAAATGATAGGAGAAGACAGGAGGGGGAGGGATGGAGCCAAGAGCTGGACAAGTGATAGGCAAAAGGGGATACGAGAGGATCATGGGACAGGAGGTCCGGGAAGAAAGACAAGGGGGGCGGGGTGGATCCAGAGGATGGGCAAGAGGTATATTCAGAGGGACAGAGGGAGAAAAAGGAGAGTGAGAGAAAGAATGTGTGCATAAAAATAAGTAACAGATGGGCTACGAGGGGGAGGCGGGTCCTTAGCGGAAGTTAGAGAAGTCGATGTTCATGCCATCAGGTTGGAGGCTACCCAGACGGAATATAAGGTGTTGTTCCTCCAACCTGAGTGTGGCTTCATCTTTACAGTAGGGGAGGCCGTGGACAGACATGTCAGAATGGGATGTGAAATTAAAATGTGTGGCCACTGGGAGATCCTGCTTTCTCTGGCGGACAGAGCGTAGATGTTCAGCAAAGCGGTCTCCCAGTCTGCGTCGGGTCTCACCAATATATAAAAGGCCACATCGGGATCACCGGATGCAGTATATCACCCCAGTCACAGGTGAAGTGTTGCCTCACCTGGAAGGACTGTTTGGGGCCCTGAATGGTGGTAAGGGAGGAAGTGTAAGGGCATGTGTAGCACTTGTTCCGCTTACACGGATAAGTGCCAGGAGGGAGATCAGTGGGGAGGGATGGGGGGGACGAATGGACAAGGGAGTTGCGTAGGGAGTGATCCCTGTGGAATGCAGAGAGAGGGGGGGAGGGAAAGATGTGCTTAGTGGTGGGATCCCGTTGGAGGTGGCGGAAGTTACGGAGAATAATATGTTGTACCCGGAGGCTGGTGGGGTGGTAGGTGAGGACCAAGGGAAACCTATTCCTAGTGGGGTGGTGGGAGGATGGAGTGAGAGCAGATGTACGTGAAATGGGGGAGATACGTTTAAGAGCAGAGTTGATAGTGGAGGAAGGGAAGCCCCTTTCTTTAAAAAAGGAAGACATCTCCCTAGTCCTAGAATGAAAAGCCTCATCCTGAGAGCAGATGCGGCGGAGACGGAGGAATTGCGAGAAGGGGATGGCGTTTTTGCAAGAGACAGGGTGAGAAGAGGAATAGTCCAGATAGCTGTGAGAGTCAGTAGGCTTATAGTAGACATCAGTGGATAAGCTGTCTCCAGAGACAGACAGAAAGATCTAGAAAGGGGAGGGAGGTGTTGGAAATGGACCAGGTAAACTTGAGGGCAGGGTGAAAGTTGGAGGCAAAGTTAATAAAGTCAACGAGTTCTGCATGCATGCAGGAAGTAGCGCCAATGCAGTCGTCGATGTAGTGAAGGAAAAGTGGGGGACAGATACCAGAATAGGCACGGAACATAGATTTTTCCACAAACCCAACAAAAAGGCAGGCATAGCTAGGACTCATACGGGTGCCCATAGCTACACCTTTAGTTTGGAGGAAGTGGGAGGAGCCAAAGGAGAAATTATTAAGAGTAAAGACTAATTCCGCTAGATGGAGCAGAGTGGTGGTAGAGGGGAGCTGATTAGGTCTGGAATCCAAAAAGAAGCATAGAGCTTTGAGACCTTCCTGATGGGGGATGGAAGTATATAAGGACTGGACGTCTAGTGGAATTAGTCCTTACTCTCAATAATTTCTCCTTTGGCTCCTCCCACTTCCTCCAAAGTAAAGGTGTAGCTATGGGTACCCATATGGGTCCTAGCTATGCCTGCCTTTTTGTTGGGTTTGTGGAACAATCTATGTTCCATGCCTATTCTGGTATCTGTCCCCCACTTTTCCTTCGCTACATCAACGACTGCATTAGCGCTGCTTCCTGCATGCATGCAGAACTCGTTGACTTTATTAACTTTTCCTCCAACTTTCACCCTGCCCTCCAGTTTACCTGGTCCATTTCCGACACCTCCCTCCCCTTTCTAGATCTTTCTGTCTCTGTCTCTGGAGACAGCTTATCCACTGATGTCTACTATAAGCCTACTGACTCTCACAGCGAACATTTCACGTACATCTGCTCTCACTCCATCCTCCCGCCACCTCACTAGGAATTGGGTTCCCCTGGTCCTCACCTACCACCCCACCAGCCTCTGGGTCCAATATATTATTCTCCGTAACTTCCGCAACCTCCAACGGGGTCCCACCACTAAGCACATCTTTCCCTCCACCCCTCTCTCTGCATTCCGCAGGGATCGTTCCCTACGCAACTCCCTTGTCCATTCGTCCCCGCCATCCCTCCCCACTGATCTCCCTCCTGGCACTTATCCGTGTAAGCGGAACAAGTGCTACACATGCCCTTACACTTCCTCCCTTACCACCATTCAGGGCCCCAAACAGTCCTTCCAGGTGAGGCAACACTTCACCTGTGAGTCGACTTGGGTGATATACTGCGTCCAGTGCTCCCGATGTGGCCTTTTATATATATTGGCGAGACCCGACGCAGATTGGGAGACCGCTTTGCTGAACATCTACGCTATGTCCGCCAGAGAAAGCAGGATCTCCCAGTGGCCACACATTTTAATTCCACATCCCATTCCCATTCTGACATGTCTGTCCACGGCCTCCTCTACTGTAAAGATGAAACCACACTCAGGTTGGTGGAACAACACCTTATATTCCGTCTGGGTAGCCTCCAACCTGATGGCATGAACATCGACTTCTCTAACTTCCGCTAAGGCCCTGCCTCCCCCTCGTACCCCATCTGTTACTCATTTTTATGCACACTTTCTTTCTCTCACTCTCCTTTTTCTCCCTCTGAATATACCTCTTGCCCATCCTCTGGATCCACCCCCCCCCCTTGTCTTTCTTCCCGGACCTCCTGTCCCATGATCCTCTCGTATCCCTTTTGCCAATCACCTGTCCAGCTCTTGGCTCCATCCCTCCCCCTCCTGTCTTCTCCTATCATTTTGGATCTCCCCCTCCCCCTCCAACCTGCAAATCCCTTACTCACTCTTCCTTCAGTTAGTCCTAACGAAGGGTCTCGGCCTGAAACGTCGACTGCGCCTCTTCCTAGAGATGCTGCCTGGCCTGCTGCGTTCACCAGCAACTTTGATGTGTGTTGCTTGAATTTCCAGCATCTGCAGAATTCCTGTTGTTTACATTGTTCAGCTATTCATCTTTGCTTTGCTTCCTTCATTTCCCTCCTGACTTGCTTGTATTCTGTTCTTCCCTCTGCTGTGGTTTTATCCTTCTTTAATTTCCTTGTGTCACACATATCCAGTATCTTGTAAGTGACCCATGGTTTAGACTTGCGGCGGCTTTTCCCCAGAATCCTGCTTGCTGTTTCCATCATCGCTGTGTTAAAGTTATTTGTGGTGGTCTCCAGGTCTCCATCAAGGAGGAGTATTGGTGCAAACTCCCCCACAGTTACTGCATGAAATTCTTCAGAGATGGTGGGGTCTTTCAGTTTTTCAAGGTCGAATCTCAGCTGGCTGTTTTTTGGCTTGTTGACTGGAAAAAAACAGCCGTGCTCAAGGTAGTTGGCTCTTCTCTGGAACTTAGGATCTCAAAACTCCAGCTTTAAAAAAAAATTTCACAAAAAAAATGCTAAAATGAGCAGCAAACAAACTAAGGAACATCAAAGTAAATATTATGTGTCCTGCGGGCATTGAAAGGGAGGTGAACTGTGGCAAAACTGTGGGAAATAAATTATTACTTGTCATAAGGTGGTGTTCCTTGTTCAGCATCCCAATTATATTACACTAGACTTGTCAGCAGAAGCAATAGTGTGATATCAAAGTTGTATCATAACTGTCAGAAAACAGTGCAGATTCAGGAGTGCTTCTTTGCTCTTGTAATAACAAGAGCTGATATAGGTGACACCCCACAGCACAACATATCTACAAATCTCTGCTGGCAATCCAGACAATCCATGTTATCATATAGTTGTTTATCTGTCCTCACTTATTGATAGCCAGCTAAAACCACAAAGAGGGATACCATTCTGCTGACCTCAGACAGCAATCTTGTGCATTAGTACTTACTTATTTCTTACATAGCTCTTAGACAGTGTGACTAGGTATAGCTCAAATACCATTTGTAAATACCATCTATAAATGTTGGTAGAATCTCAGATGGAGATGAGAGGGCATTCAGGAGCGAGATATACCAACTAGTGGAGTGGTGCCACAGCAATAACCTGGCATCAATGTCAGTAAGATGAAAGAGCTGATTGTGGACTTCAGGAAGGGTAAGACAAAGGAACACATACCAATCCTCATAGAGGGATCAGAAGTGGAGAGAGTGAGCAATTCCAAGTTTCTGGGTGTCAAGATCTCTGACGACCTAACCTGGTCCCAACATATCGATGTAGTTATAAAGAAGGCAAGACAGTGACTATAATTCATTAGGAGTTTGAAGAGATTTGGCATCATTAGAAAGAGGTGATATAGGATCGGAAGGTGCAGAAACTTTATGGGTTGAGCTAAGAAATAGCAGGGGTAAAAGGACCCTGATGGCAGTTATTTATAGGCCTCCAAATAGCTGCAGGGATGTGGACTACAAATTACAAATGGAAACAGAAAAGGCTTGTCAGAAGGGCAGTGTTATGATAATTGTGGGGGATTTTAACATGCGAGTAGATTGGGAAAATTAGGTCGGCACTGGATCTCAAGAGAGAGAATTTGTAGAATGTCTGCGAGATGGCTTTTTAGAACAGCTTGTTGTTGAGCCCACTAGGGGATCGGCTGTACTGGATTGGGTATTGTGTAATGAACCGGAGGTGATTGGAGAGCTTGAGGTGAAGGAACTCTTAGGAGGCAGTGATCATAACATGATTGAGTTCACTGTGAAATTAGAAAAAGAGAAGCCGAAATCTGATGTGTTGGTATTTCAGTGGAGTAAAGGAAATTACAGTGGCATGAGAGAGGAACTGGCCAAAGTTGACTGGAAAGAGACACTGGCGGGAAAGACAGCAGAGCCGCAGTGGCTAGAGTTTATGTGAGAAATGAGGAATGTGCAAGACAGGTATATTCCAAAAAAGAAGAAATGTTCGAGTGGAAAAAGGATACAACCGTGGTTGACAAGAGAAGTCAAAGCCAAAGTTAAAGCAAAAGAGAGGGCATACAAGGAAGCAAAAATTCATGGGAAGGGAGAGGATTGGGAAGTTTTTAAAACCTTACAAAAGGAAACCAAGAAGGTCATTAAGAGAGAAAAGATTAACTATGAAAGGAAGCTAGCAAATAATATCGAAGAGGATACTAAAAGCTTTTTCAAGTATATAAAGTGTAAAAAACAGGAGAGAGTAGATATAGGACCGATAGAAAATGATGCTGGAGAAATTGTAATGAGAGATGTGGAGATGGCAGAGGAACTGAACAAGTATTTTGCATCAGTCTTCACTGAGGAAGACAGCAGTATACCGGACACTCAAGGGTGGCAGGGAAGAGAAGTGTGCGCAGTCACAATTACAACAGAGAAAGTACTCAGGACGCTGAATAGGCTAAAGGTAGATAAATCTCCTGGACCAGATGGAATGCACCCTCGTGTTCTGAAGGAAGTAGCTGTGGAGATTGCGGAGGCATTAGCGATGATCTTTCAAAAGTCGATAGATTCTGGCATGGTTCCGGAGGAAAATGTCACTCTGCTATTTAAGAAGGGAGCAAGGAAGCAAAAAGGAAATTATAGACCTGTTAGCTTGACATCCGTGGATGGGAAGTTGTTGAAGACGATTGTCAAGGATGAGGTTACAGAGTACCTGGAGGCATATGACAAAATAGGCAGAACTCAGCATGGATTCCTTAAAGGAAAATCCTGCCTGACAAACCTATTACAATTTTTTGAGGAAATTACCAGTCGACTAGACAAGGGAGATGCAGTGGATGTTGTATATTTGGATTTTCAGAAAGCCTTTGACAAGGTGCCACACATGAGGCTACTTAACAAGATAAGAGCCCATGGAATTACGGGAAAGTTACATACGTGGATAGAGCGTTGGCTGATTGGCAGGAAACAGACAGTGGGAATAAAGGGATCCTATTCTGGATGGCTGCCGGTTACCAGCGGTGTTCCGCAGGGATCAGTGTTGGGGCCACTTCTTTTTACATTGTACATCAATGATTTAGATTATGGAATAGATGGCTTTGTGGCTAAGATTGCTGACGATATGAAGATAAGTGGAGGGGCCGGTAGTGCTGAGGAAACGGAGAGTCTGCAGAGAGACTTGGATAGATTGGAAGAATGGGCAGAGAAGCGGCAAATGAAATACAATGTTGGAAAGTGTATGGTTATGCACTTTGGCAGAAAAAATAAACGGGCAGACTATTATTTAAATGGGGAAAGAATTCAAAGTTCTGAGATGCAACGGGACTTGGGAGTCCTCGTACAGGATACACTTAAAGTTAACCTCCAGGTTGAGTCAGTAGTGAAGAAGGTGAATGCAATGTTGGCATTCATTTCTAGAGGAATAGAGTATAGGAGCAGGGATGTGATGTTGAGGCTCTATAAGGCGCTGGTGAGACCTCACTTGGAGTACTGTGAGCAGTTTTCTTCTCCTTATTTAAGAAAGGATGTGCTGACGTTGGAGAGGGTACAGAGAAGATTCACTAGAATGATTCCGCGAATGAGAGGGTTAACATATGAGGAACGTTTGTCCGCTCTTGGACTGTATTCCTTGGAGTTTAGAAGAATGAGGGGAGACCTTATAGAAACATTTCGAATGTTGAAAGGCATGGACAGAGTGGATGTGGCAAAGTTGTTTCCCATGATGGGGGAGTCTAGTACGAGAGGGCATGACTTAAGGATTGAAGGGCGCCCTTTCAGAACAGAAATGCGAAGAAATTTTTTTAGTCAGAGGGTGGTGAATCTATGGAATTTGTTGCCATGGGCAGCAGTGGAGGCCAAGTCATTGGGTATATTTAAGGCAGAGATTGATAGGTATCTGAGTAGTCAGGGCATCAAAGGTTATGGTGAGAAGGCAGGGGAGTGGGACTAAATAGGAGAAAATGGATCAGCTCATGATAAAATGGCGGAGCAGACTCGATGGGCCGAATGACCTACTTCTGCTCCTTTGTCTTATGGTCTTATGTCAACAAATACACTCAAAAACTTCTATAGATGTATCGTGTTGAGCATTCTGACAGGCTGCATCACTCTCTGGTATGGAGGGACTACTGCACAGGACCAAAAGAAGCGGCAGAGGGTTGTAAATTTAGTCAGCTCCATCTTGGGTACTAGCCTACAAAGTACCCAGGACATCTTCAAGGAGCGGTTTCTCAGAAAGGCAGAGTCCATTATTAAGGACCTCCAGCACCCAGGGCATGCCCTTTTCTCTCTGTTAGCATCAGGTAGGAGGTGAAGAAGCCTGAAGGCACACACTCAGCGATTCAGGAAGAGCTTCTTCTCCTCTGCCATGTGATTCCTAAATGGACATTGAACCTGTGAACACTACCTCACATTTTAAATACATATTATTTCTGTTTTTTGCATGATTTTAATCTATTTAATATATGTATACGGTAATTGATTTTTTTTCCTTTTCTATATTATGTATTACATTGAACCACTGCTGCTAAGTTAACAAATTTCATGACACATGCTGATGATAATAAACCTGATTCTGATCCTTATTCTATAAACAAATCCCAAGTCCTCTTGCTGTTATAGTGTTGCCTGAATAAAGGAAATGCAAATAGGCCAGTGAAGAAATAAAGCTACAATACAAGTCTGAGTGAAAGCCAAGCAAAGTAGGAATGCAAATTGTGTAGTATCACACTATATCATCTACTGGCTGCAATGGAACTTTGAATACACGAGTTGGAAATTGTCATTGCTGTCCTCTGTGCTCTCGGTCTGTTCCTGTTCCAAGTGAATGTGCCCCTGGGATGGGTTTAATTGTAGAGCCATCATTCATGTGATTATAATCCCTATTTCCACAATCTTTTCTAATCTTCTGTACTTAATTTATGAACTTATTTTTCTGCTTCTTGAATGATTTAAAAAAAAAATTTTGTCATACGTATAAAAGGATGGAAGTTCACATATCCTGCATAGAAACCAAAGATGTATACTGTTACCTATCGGAATGATCGTCAACAATTACAGTGACTTTTATCTAATATATATCGATTTCTTTCAGCTTTTCATGCACTGCTCAATGAGCAAGACAACATCCATGGAGGCAAGTGGACAGTCCACGTTTCAGGCTGAAAACCTTCCTCTGAACATACGAGAGATCTCAAAGCAAAATGCCAACTGTCCTTTTAACTCTATACTTGCTGTCTGACAAACTAAGATCCTCCAGAATCTTGTGCGGATACCTCCTGTACCTAATAAAGTGACCACTGAGTGTATGTTTATGGTCTGCTGCTGCTGTAGCCCATCCACTTCAAGGTTCAATGTGTTATTGTGCATTCAGAGATGTTCATCTTCACACTACCTTTGTAATGTGTGGCAATTTGGGTTACAATCAGCTTCCTGTCAGTTTGAACTGGTCTGGCCATTCTCCTCTGACTGCTCTCAATAACAGGGCATTTTTGCCCACAGAACTGCTGCTCACTAGACGCTTTTGTTTTTTTTTAATATATATACCATTCTCTGATCAATTTGCCATTAAGCATTCATGGGCTAATGATTCCCATGAGATGTACTTCATATTTGATTTTTCCTACATCCTCTTTTGATGTAGGAGGGCATTTGGTTCAGAGTGTATGCCAGCTCTCAGGGCATTTCCATCAGTCCCTATTTAATTTCTGCAACCCATTTCTCTCTGACGTGCACATCTGCTCCATTACTCACCAAGTTGTGATTTCCTATCACTTCCCCACCCTGTCTTCACAGTAGCCAATATAATGTTCAGTCAGCATACAGTATATTTGGGATGTGGAAGAAACTGGAGCACCCGAGAGAACCGGATAGAGGATGTGTAAATCCCACATAGACAGCAGCCGCAGTCAGAATTGAACTTGGGTTAATGAAACTGGGAGGCCAACCCTGCCTGCTGTGCCAGTGTACAGCCACTAGGAATCAAAAAGGTCATACATTTTTTTTCCCCTAGGGGCCTCTGAGAACATTGACTTGCTGTTTCTCCCCTTTCCTCATAGTAATCTCATGGCATGGTAGAGCTCATAGTGGAGGACCTGGTGTCCATCATACAAACATGGCCAACCTGGTTCAAACATGAAAAAATATACAGATGCTGGAAATTCAAAGCAACACCAACAAAATACTGGAGGAACTCAGCAGTTCAGGCAGTATCTGTGGGGAAAAAAAAGTAAACAGTTGATGTTTTGGGATGAGACCCTTCTCCAGCACTGGAAAAATAGATAAGAAATTAAAGCAAGAAGAGGAGGGGAAAATTCACCTGTGAGTCTGTTGGTGTCAACTACTGTATCCACTTCTCCCAGTGTGACCTCCTGTACATTGGTGACACCTGCGTGGATTGGGAGAATGCTTTGCCAAGCACCTACGCAACATTGGCCGGAAAAAGCAGGATCTCCTGGTGTGCATGTATTTCAATTCTATTTCCCATTCCCATTCTGACATGTCAGTCCACGGCCTTCATGGCCTCCTCTATGACCAAGATGAGGCCACGCTCAGGTTGGAGGAGCAACATCTTGTATTCCATCTGGGTAGCCTCCAACCGGATGGCATAAACTTCTGGTAATTGTGCCCCCCTTCACCATTCCATTTTCCTTCTCTCACCTTATCTGCTCATCACCTCCCTCTGCTGCTCCTCCCTTTCCCTTCCTTCCATGGTCTTCTACCCTCTCCTATCAGATTCCCCCTTCTCCAGCCCTTCATCTTTTTCACCAATCAACTTCCCAGCTTCACCTATTACCTACCATCTTGTGCTTCTTACTCCCCTCCCTCCCTCCCTCCCACCTTCTTGCTCTGACTTCTCATCTTTTTTTCCAGTCCGATGAAGGGTCTTGGCCCAAAACATCGACTGTTTACTGTTTTCCATAGATACTGCTTCACCTGCTGAGTTCCTCCACCATTTTGTGTGTGCTGCATAGTCACCCTGATGGAGGCAGCTACGGGTAATCAATTCCTGTGTGCTGGGGATGTTATAGATCTCACAACACTAGAGAGATAGATGGTGTCATCTTGAAAGAGCTTTGCAGTGGGTGTTGTGCATAGTCCTAATCTCTGAAGAGTACAGAAAGGCAGAGGTCACTATTGTCTACAGATCAGGAACTTAGCATCAGGCTTGATGCATTATTGGCAAATGTTCTCCACGAGATCAAAGGGCAGTAGCTGTTGGAATGTACGCAAAGAGCTTGAAGCATTTTTTTTAGAATATAAAATGCTTAATTGTTGAAGCTACTGTACAGAAGGGATTACAGGTAATGTATACAGTAAACAGGTTAGGCAACTTGACAGTATCCAGATCAGTTTGAAGTCCAGTAAGTTGCCACATTCAGTCATGAATGTCAATGAGCAATTGCACTTACAGGAAAAGTTAATGGAACATCCATTTCAGCTTCAGAGATGGGAATAAAAAAATGCAGGTGCTGAGATCTGAAATAAAAACATAGCAAGTGTTGAAAACACCTGGCAGGTCAAGCATAATCTATGGAAGAAGAAAACAATCAGGACTTCAGACTGAAGAACATAAAATTTCCATAGTCATTCAAAAAAAAAATTGATACTGACCTGGACCATTATTTCAGGAATTTGTTGGGCACTATAGTTAGATGACATATCACAAAAAATCTGGGAGGAACTCAGTGGGTCAGACCATATCTATGGCAGTAAATCGACAGTTAATGTTCTGGGTCAAACCCTTCACCTGGATCAGATCAAGATTATTGAACTCCAAACATGAGGAAATCTGCAGATGCTGGAAATTCAAGCAGCACACACAAAATTCCGGTGGAACGCTGTAGGTCAGACAGCATCTATTGGAAGAGGTACAGTCGACGTTTTGGGCCGAGACCCTCATCAGGTCTAACTGAAAGAAGAGATAGTGAGAGATTTGAATGTGGGAGGGGGAGGGGAGAGCAGAGATGATAGGAGAAGACAGGAGGGGGAGAGGTGGATTGGCAAAAGGGAAGCAAGGCTGGAGAAAGGAGAGGATCATGGAACGGGAAGCCTAGGGAGAAAGAAAGGGGGAGGGGAGCCGAGAGGAAGGTGGAGAGCAGGCAAGGAGTTATAGTGAAAGGGACAGAGGGAGAAAAAAGAGAGAGAGAAAGTAAAAGGAAATAAATAAAAAATTAACAAACAAACAAATAGATAAATTATGGGGTATGAAGGGGAGGAGGGGCATTAACAGAAGTTAGAGAAGTCGATGTTCATGCCATCAGGTTGGAGGCTACCCAGACGGAATATAAGGTGTTGTTCCTCCAGCCTGAGTGTGGCTTCATCTTGACGTAGAGGAGGCCGTGGATAGACATATCAGAATGGGAATGAGATGTAGAATTAAAATGTGTGGCCACTGGGAGACCTTGCTTTCTCTGGTGGACACAGCGTACGTGTTCAGCGAAACGGTCTCCCAGCCTGCATTGGGTCTCACCAATATATAGAAGGCCGCAGCTGGAGCACCAGACACAGTTTATCACCCCAGCCAACTCACAGGTGAAGTATCGCCTCACCTGGAAGGACTGTCTGGGGCCCTGAATGGTGGTGAGGGAGGAAGTGTAACGACATGTGTAGCACTTGTTCCACTTACAAGGATAAATGCCGAGAGGGGGATCGGTAGGAAGGGATGGGGGGGGGAACAGATGGACAAAGGAGTCATGTAGGGAGCGATCCCTGCGAAAAGCAGAGGGGGGGAGGGAGAGGTGTGTTTAGTGGTGGAATCCTGTTGGAGGTGGTGAAGTTACAGAGAAATATAAGTTGGACCCGGAGGCTGGTGGGGTGGTAGGTGAGGACAAGGGGAACTCTATTCCTAGTGGGGTTGCGGGAGGATGGGGTGAGAGCAGATGTACGTGAAATGGGGGAGATGCGTTTGAGAGCAGAGTTGATAGTGGAGGAAGGGAAGCCTCTTTCTTTAAAAAAGGAAGACACCGCCTTCGTCCTGGAATGAAAAGCCTCATCCTGAGAGCAGATGCAGTGGAGACAGAGGAATTGGGAGAAGGGGATGGCGTTTTTGCAAGAGACAGGATGGGAAGAGGAACAGTCCAGGTAGCTGTAAGAGTCAGTAGGCTTATAGTAGACATCGGTAGATAAGCTGTCTCCAGAGATAGAGACAGAAAGATCAAGAAAGGGGAGGGAGGTGTCGAAAATGGACCAGGTAAACTTGAGTGCAGGGTGAAAGTTGGAGGCAAAGTTAATGAAGTCAACGAGCTCAGCATGCGTGCAGGAAGCAGCGCCAATGCAGTTATCGATGTAGCGAAGGAAAAGTAGGGGACAGATACCAGTATAGGCTTGGAACATGGATTGTTCCACAAAGCCAACGAAAAGGCAGGCATAGCTGGGACCCATACGGGTGCGCATGGCTACACCTTTAGTTTGGAGGAAGTGGAAGAAGCCAAAGGAGAAATTATTAAGAGTAAAGACTAATTCCGCTAGACGGAGCAGAATGGTGGTAGGGGGGAACTGCTTAGGTCTGGGAACCAAAAGAAAGTGCAGAACTTTGAGACTTTCCTGGTGGGGGATGGAAGTATATAGGGACTGGACATCCATGATGAAAATAAAGCGGTGGGGGCCAGGGAACTTAAAATCATTGAAAAGATTCAGAGCGTGAGAAGTGTCACGAACATAGGTGGGAAGGGATTGAACAATGGGGAATAAAACAGTGTTGAGGTATGCAGAAATAAGTTTGGTGGGGCAGGAGCAAGCTGAGACAATGGGTCTACCTGGACAGGCAGGTTTCTGGATTTTGGGTAGGAGGTAGAAACGGGAAGTGTGGAGTGTGGGAACTATAAGGTTGGTAGCAGTGGATAGGAGATCCCCTAAGCTGATAAGGTTGGTGATGGTGTGAGAGACAATGGCCTGGTGCTCCTTAGTGGGGTCATGATCGAGGGGTAAATAAGAGGAGGTATCCACAAGTTGTCGCTGTGCCTCGGCAAGGTAGAGGTCAGTACGCTAGACTAAAACAGCACCCCCTTTATCGGCAGGTTTTATAGTAAGGTTAGGATTAGTGCGGAGGGAGTGGAGAGCAGAGTGTTCAGAAGGGGTGAGGTTGGAATGGGAACAAGGTGCGGTGAAGTCGAGACGGTTGATGTCCTGTCAGCAATTAGCAATAAAGAGATCCAGAGCAGGCAGAAGACCAGAGAGGGGTGTCCATGAAGAGGAGGAGGGTTGAAGACAGGAGAAGGGGTCATCGGTGGGGGTGGGAGAGTCCTTGCCGAAGAAGTAGGCTCGAAGACGCAGCCGGCAGAAGAAGAGCTTAGCGTCATGGCACACACAGAACTTGCTGTGCTGTGGGCGAAGGAGGACAAAGGTAAAGCTGTAACTGAGGACAGAGCGCTCTGCCTCAGAGAGTTGAGGGTCAGAGGGGATGGTAAAGACCTGGCACGGATGAGAGCTGGGATCAGAGGGGGAGGGAGGCTGGTAGTGTCAGTGGAGAGGGGAGGGTTGGGGTGAGAGGAAGATGGAGCCTCTAAGGGCCCAGGAGCTGAAGGTGGGATCTGAGGCAGAGTGGTGGTGGGGGAAGGGGAGACGGGAGTCACAATAGCAGCATTGAACCTTCCATTTGATTGTTAATCCAGATGAAGGGTCTCGTCCTGAAACAAATTTTCATGTTCTTCCATAAATGCAGTTGGATCCATTGATGTCCTCCAGCTTTGTATGTACGTAATGCCCTGGAAAAGGTTTCACTGCTAATGTAATGGTCTTTCTGTAGAAGCCGTGTATGGGTTATGGTTAGAGATAACAGATGCTTTGGAATGTGAGCTTTCCAATGAAGGGAGTGTGCTCTTGTGCCGTGTGCCTGACACCAAGATGATCTGGGTCTTTTGTTCAGCGGGAGATGAAGAGAGAAGACGCGGGACAGGAGAGGTCGTAGGAGTGGACTTGGAGCGGGGACGAGAGTTGACAAAGCCCGGGGAGATCAAAGGGGAAACCATGAGCTCCAACTTGTGCACATTAGACTGTTTCATTAAAATGGGCCCTTTACTTTTTTTTACTTTTTCTTTACTAACCCTTTAAACAAATTAAGAATTATAAATTGCTTAATTGTATATGGTGTACTGTCTGTTATGTCATGGTACTGATTTATAACAGTAACAAATCACGCAACATCCACACAAATGGGGTTTTGGATGAGTTTACACCTCAATCTCACATGTTTGGTGGGGCCAGATGTTGTCTTCCCGAGATTTGCACAGGGGTAGACATTTGTACTCCTGATGAATGTTAATTTGACTTTTAAGTACTGTTAAAGCTGTAGGCAAAGTTATGGTTGTGGGGTGGAGATTTGATAAAATGGTGGGCAAAGACTTTGTTTTAGTTCAGACTAGCACTGACATAACAGCAGTGGAACTGCCTGGTACTATTGGGGCCCCAGGAAAGAGGGGGGCTTGTACTGTCCATACTTTCAGGGAGGAGGACAATCGCAGGTCGAGTCTCCCACGCTGACGGCAAGGACTTCAAAAACAGGGTTCTCTTGTGTCTGCGAAGCGAGGGGAAGGAGTGGTCTGATTTGGAATGTCTAATTAGTCCCCCAGTGAAGACCGAGAATTCTGGGTTGATATCAGCTGTTACCTCTCTGGCAAATAAATGGCCCAGTGCACAGGCTGAGGGTCCTAGCTATTGAAAGCTGAGAATGAAGCCCCCACCGCCCCCCGCTCAAGGGGGAAGAGGAGTTTGAGTCTTGAGCGGAGCAGACCCCTCAGATGTTAGACGAGTAACAGTGCTCTGATAACGTAAAGAGACAGCGAGTGGTTGAGAGCTTGAGGAGGTGGGCTGCTGACGTTGTGAGAGCCGTAATGTCACAGTACCTCCTTGCCACTGCTGTGGGTTACCGTATATTCCGGTGTATAAGCCAACCCCCCCCCCCCCCATTTTCAAGGTTTAAAAAGTGACTTTTTCATGTTACCTTTGTATAAGCCAGCCCCTTTTGTAGATGTTTTTGATTTAACCAGAAAAGATCACAAGATCTCACATGTCGGTACTCAGCTTTGCCGGATCTGGAACATGGAAATTTTGTGACCCAGTACCTGCTGAGAAAACAGGCCTACACATTGTAGAGCATTATAAGCGAATTCTTAATAAATAAATCAGGGAGGGAAGTTTTGGATTAGGTTTACAATGGTAAAGCATCCTACGAAATGTAACCCCTCCAAAACCATTTAGCGCCCATCATAATCTTGTTAAAACATAACACGGGGTGGCAGGATCAGTACGGGTACTCAGTATTGAGTTTGCAACCACCGTGTACAAAAGATTAAAACGAATGGGATATAGTGCTGGCTTCAAGCTGAAGGTAGTTGATTTTGCGAAGGAACAAATAATTCTGCAGCTGCTAAGAAGATTAGTGTAAATGATAAACAAGTGAGAGAATGGAGAAATGCAGAGGACATGCTGAGGGAAATGCCAAAGATGAACTGTGCAAACCACGGGAAAACATGCCAGTGGCCAGAACTGAAAGAAAAAGTTTTCCAGTGGGTGAATCACCAGCGATCGTCTAGATACATTCTTACCAGAGAAATGATTCAAGTTCAAGCGTTGAAATAGGCCAAAAAACACCACGAGGTCAGCGAAAATTTCAAAGCTATGCGAAGTTGATGCACCTGATTTATGAATAGACGTGACCTTGTGTTGAGACAAAAAACAAAGATTGCTCAGAAGTTACCGGGCGACCTTGAGAATAAGATTATGGCCTTCCAATCGTTTGTAATCAAGCATCAAAAGGCACATTGTTACCCGCTTTCACTGATTGGTAACATAGACGAGTCACCAATGTTCTTTGATTTTGCTGGCAACAGCACTGTCAATCACAAGGGGGAGAAAACAGTCCTTGTCAAAACAAATGGACACGAGAAGCAAAATGTGACTGTCATGTTAATGCGTATGGCTGATGGGACCAAACTACCACCGATGGTGATTTTTAAGAGGAAAACATTCCCAAAGAAAGAAAAATTCCCACGGGGTTGTTGTTCACGTTCAAGAACGTGGCTGGTTGGTTGAAGTGGGTTAAAGAGGTGTGGCGTCGACATCCCGAAGGTTTCAGGAAGGAAAAGTCGCTACTTGTCTGGGACACGTTCAAAGCGCACTTGTCAAGTTAGACAAAAGCAGCATTGAAAGCTGAAAATACGGACATTGCAGTCATCCTCGGTGGTTTGACGTCCGCGCTCCAGCCACTAGATGTGAGTTTAAACAAACCATTCAAAGAATTCATGCATCGACAGTGGAAAGAATGGATGATGTCTGGAAATCAGTCATTCACTCCAGAGGGAAACATGAGGGCCGCATCTCTAGCTACAGTTTGCGAGTGGGTAGTGCAATCGTGGGAGGAAATTAAGGCATGAAGTGCAGCATCAGCAATGCTTTGGATGGCACTGAAGGTCATTTGTTTTGGGAAGAAGATGATGGAGATTTGGCAGCTAGTAAAACTGCAAATGACGATGTCAAAGCAGAAATTGACAATCCTTACGATGATATGGCGACTGCCAAAGAATGGGAAGCGATTTTCGGAGAGTCAGATAATGAAGAAACATAGAAACATAGAAACATAGAAAATAGGTGCAGGAGTAGGCCATTCGGCCCTTCGAGCCTGCACCGCCATTTATTATGATCATGGCTGATCATCCAACTCAGAACCCTGCCCCAGCCTTCCCTCTATACCCCCTGACCCCTGTAGCCACAAGGGCCATATCCAACTCCTTGAATGTTTCAAGCTCTGAACATTTGACAACAACAATATGTACAAGTAAATTAAGAAACAGAATATGTTTTGTAGATCTTTTCTTTTGTGTAGATTTCATAAGCGTTTGTACTTTCTTTTGCATTTAACTCAAAAACAGCAAATAAATATGACATGTCTTCCATGTATTCGTTTTTCCAAAGTTGGCACCCTCTGTATAAGCCAACCCCCTAATTTTAGGACCAAAATTTAAAGCTAAATTCTTGGCTTATACACCGAAATTTACGGTACATGCAAGCACTGGAAAAGGCGTTTGGCACGACAGCAAGTCCAAAAGATCTCATGGTGGGGTTTCAGAACATGCATCAGGAGAAGGGGGGAAAATTTTCTGCCCACATCTTTGACGAGAGAGACAGATAAATTGCTTGCGGCGCAGAGGGGCCATTCAGGTGGCTGAGATGGATCAATTGGATCAATTAAGTATTGACCAAATAGCGAAAGGTGCCCAGTCACAGCACATGATTGCTTGGGGTCTCCGACTGTCTCGTAAGACGTGCCCCCCCCTCGTTTGTTGAGCTGATCAGAGAAGTACAGGTGGAGGAGAAGGTGTCGGAGGCATGGGAGTGCTCTGTCAGCAGGATACAGACCTTGGTTGTAGCCCTCTTGTGTTGAAGTAATCATGGATAGCCCAATCCAGGGAGTGGTAAAGGAGATCGTAGCAGAGTTGAAAACTGAGATGCCCCAGATGTGTGACCCCCCCCCCACCCCCGTATGATGGAACTGAAAGGGAGGTGGAGCCTCAAGGGACGGACTACGCAGAGGGCTGCTGGTGGCCAGGGTCCTGTGAGAAGGGGAGCGGCCGGTATTATCTGGTATGACCGTGGTGAAGAGGGACACTTCAGCTGGGAGTATGAATAACAGGAAACCCCTCGGGGAGTGAGCCCCCGGGTACCCAGAAAGAAACATTGGGAAACTTGGGAGAGACCCACTGAGGGAACAGCCTGGTGTCTCTGGGGAACACGTTCCCAGCAATATATCAAGGAACACTCTAAAGCAAAAATCCCTATTCCTGAAGACTCAGTGGGGCCAAGCTCCAGTGTATCACTACGGATAGATAGTATTAATGCTAGACCAATACTCGACACAGGGTCACAGGTCACTTTGCTGTACTATTCATTTCACAACTGGTATCTGACGCATTTACCATTGATGCCACTCAGTGCACTAGAGATCTGGGGTCTTGGTGTGAGTGATTATCCATATGATGGTTATTTGTCAGTGAAGCTGGAGTTTTCGGAGGAGAATGTTGGAGCGGCTGAGGTCCTTGATACATTAGCGCTGGTTTGTCTGGACCCCATTGAGAGGGGCAAAGTTTCAATTCCTGTGGGGGACAAATACCCCTTTTGGGAGGAGGTGCATGGGAGCCTGCAAGGAGAAAGCTGGAGGGATCTTTCTGAGAACAGTCCATCCACCCGGTGTTTCGAGCTGCTTTTGAGGAAGTGTGTGGCTGCACTGGGCTGCATAGTGAGCTTAGAGGAGTGTGGTTTACCCAGTCAAAGCCAATCGTGTTATGGTCTGGGGATGTAGTGAGAGTAATGGGAAGCCCCAAATTTCCCAGAATGACTGCAGGAGAGGCCCTCTTAGTGGATGCTATGGAAAACCATGAAGAGGAGTCGGGCTTACCTGCTGGGGTACTAGTGAGGCCTGAACTGTAAAAGACCTCGGTTGTATCGGTGAATAGGATGGCAGTGATCGTCAGGAACAGTATGAAGAGGGAGGCCACCTTCAGGCGCAGGATGCCCTGCCGCATTTCTTCCTGGTGACGGTTAAGTCCAGTGCCCCTGTGAGACAAGCCAGGGAGAAACTATCTGCAACAGGGGAGAAAGTTGACTGCTGAGTCATTCAGATTAGGAGACTGCCTGGTACCTGTGGACTTGGAAGAGGAGGTTGATGGAGAAGATGTTGAAACTGGAAGGTGTCTTTTCTACTGATGAGTTTGATGTGGGTTGTTCTAAGAGCACTCACAACATCATCTGGGTGACCGAGGACACCTCGCTCAGAGAAAGATCACGACTGGTCCCTGAATAAGTGGAAGACATTCAACAGCATTTGTGTAAGTTGAAGGAAACTGGGATCATCACTGAATCCAGAAGCCCCTATGCATCCCCAGTAGTAGTGACCAGGAAGAAGAATGAGAAGGTACGGATTCTGAACAGGCGTACTGTCCCCAACCAGTATACAGTTTCAAGGATCGAGGATGCGCTGGCCTGTCTGAGTGGTGCAAAGTGGTTCAGTGTGACGGACTTGAGGAATGAATATTACCAGGTACCTATGCTTGAGGCTGACAAAGAGAAGATGGCATTTATATGTCCACTGGGATTCTTCCAGTTCGAAAGGATGCCTCAGGGCATATCGGGAGCCCATACGACCTATCAGTGTGTCATGGAGAAAACAGTGGTGGATAAGTTGAGTAACTACCTCTATGGTGCCAAGTTTGAGGTGAGCACGGACAACAGTCCCCTAACTTGCATCCTGACCTCGGCGAAATTGGATGCCGCAGGCCGTCGGTGGTTGGCAGCCTTGTCTGCCGATGATTTCAGCCTGAAGTACCGGCCGGGAAGAAGGAACACTTATACTGATGATTTGTCCCAACGTGCGCATAAAGGGCTGGACAGGAATGAAGACTGGGAGAGCATTCCTGCCCGGGGAATGAAAGCCATGTGCCAGTTTTCCATCATGGTGAAGGCAGAGGGAAGGCAAGGGCAGGATCAAGTGGTAGATAAATTGGGAGCTTCTGATAATGCCATTCCACTAGCTTACTGTAACCTGACTGCTCTGAAGACAAACCAGTTGCCGGAATTGAGTCCTGGGGAGGTACAGCTGCTCAGCAAGATGAGCCAGGCATTGGTACCATTTGGTCAGCAGTCGAAAAGGGAGATGTGGCCCAAGCGGAGAAGGTGAAATGCGCTGTGGTGCCTCCATTACTGAGAGAATTGCCCAGATCAGAGTTGAGGAACCAGATCCTATACCAAGCCATGTCGTCTCTGGATCGACCTTGGCGTTCCCAGATGGCTTTGCCTGAGAGGTATTGGAGGATTGTGCTGAAGTTACTTCATGATGATTCTGGACATTTAGGGGTTGAAAAGACCTATGGATTACACAGAGCTCGGTTTTACTGGCCCTAAATGAAGCCGGAGGTCGAAAAATACTGCAAGTCATGCATTCGATGCCTACGGAGGAAGACGCTGCTTACAAGGGCCACTCCGTTGTCCCACTTGCAGAGTGCAGGGCCCCTTGACCTTGTGTGTATGGATTTCCTGTCAATAGAGACAGATGCTAGCAACATGGTGAACGTTTCAGTCATCACAGATCACTACACCAGATATACACAATCTTTCCCCACCAAGGATCAGAGGGCATCCACAGTGACCAACGTTGTATGGGAGAATTATTTCATTTATTATGACCTCCATAGGCGGATTCATGGTGATCAGGGACGTGATTTCAAGAGCAGATTCATACACGAGTTATTGAGCACGCTTGGGGTCGAGAAGTTAAGGACTACGTCTTATCACCGCAGGGTGATCCACAGTCCAAGAGGTTTAATCCGACCTTACTAGACATGTTCAGAACCTTGGAAATCAGAAAAGAGAATAAGTGAAGTAACATTTTGGACATCTTCTCTATTGCTGCAACTGTACATGAAATGAAGCTACCAGGTACTCGCCAGATTATCTGATGTTTGGGTGCAAGGCAAGGTTGGCCATCCACCTCGGTTTCGGGACTGACGAGGAAGACCTACCACCGAAGTCTTATCTGAAGTATGTGTCTAAGGTGAGAATGGAGCAGAAAAAGCCTTATGAATTAGCTGAGGCCGCGGCTGCCAAGCAGAATCAAGGAAATAAGAGGAGGTATGATTCATCTATTAGATTCTCCCAACTCCTGCCAGGAAACTGAGTCCTCATAAGGAATTTGGGGCTACCTAGGAAGCATAAGTTGGCTGACCGCTGGGCAGCAGCTCCCTATGTAGTGGAGAGTCAGATGCCAAATATACCAGTTTTCTGGGTAAAACCAAAGGATGGGAATAGGCCTGTCAATATTCTCCCATCGAACCACCACCTGCCTCTGTGGCAAGAGGTACTGGTTGACCTAGAACTCAACCTGGAACCTACATCTAGTAAGAGGACTCTGCAGCAATGTGGAGTGACTGAAGGATCAACAGTGGGACAGATTACGCCGGCCCCCATCCCTGAATGGGATATGGACTCGGAGGAGTGGAAATGGGGGTATGGTGTATGCTTCCTTTTGCTAACTGCCCACTGATTGAGGAAGAGATTCCCAACCTTTCTCATGTTGAGTCAGATTAAATCGGGTGGGGAGGGGGGCTATCTGTGGACAAACTGAGTTTTAGTGGGACACTGAAGGGATGAAGCTGGGCTCAGCCAAGGGGCAGAGGGGTCCAAGTTGCAGGAGGGCACAAGTGATAGACCAGGGGAGGCCTCGTCCTGTAGACCAGAAGTATCCCAAGGAGTGTCTGAACCTGAAGTAGATGATGGGGTAAGGAGGTCTCAAAGAATCAGGAGACCACCAGATAGGCTGGCCTATGTAGCACTGGAGGAACAGAGTGTGGCACCTATCGCCTTGGGGAACCATCTCACTGCCCTTTATACCTGGGTTGGACTTTGTGCTTTGCATGAAGGGTTGGCAGATTATCACAATGTCATGAGCACATGACTAATTTTGATGGGGGGGGAAGAACGTAACTCGTTGGGAAAGTTTTCACTGCTAATCTAATGGTCTTTCTGTAGAAGCAGTGTTTGGATTATGGTTAGAGATAACGGGTGCTTTGGAATATGAGCCATCCAATGAAGTAAGTGTGTTTTCATGCCATGTGCCCAACACCGTGGTGATCTGGATCTTTTGTTCAGCGGGAGATGAAGAAGGAAGATGCCGGAGAGGAGAGATCGTAGGAGTGGACTAGGAGTGGGGCCGGGAGTCGAGGAAGCTTGGGGAGATCAAAAGAGGATCGGCGAAGAGTAAACTTTGAGCTCCAACTTGTGCACATTAGATTGCTTCATTAACATTGGCCTTTTTTTTCATGCTTTTCTTTTTGCTAACCCTTTTGTCAAATTTAAAATTATGAAGTTAAATCGTTTAATTGTGTATGGTGTGCTGTCTGTCATTTTGTGGTACTGATTTGTAACAGGGTAACAAATCATGCAGCAGCCACACAAACAGGGTTTTGGGTGAGCTTACACCTCAATCTCACACATTTGGTGGGGCCAGAAATTGTCTTCCCTGGACTTGTGCAGTCAATTTCTCTAGATTTCAGCATCTACAGTCTCTGGTATCTCTATTATAGTCAGATGTTTCAGCAATCTTGAACTTATGTTACTTCCTCGAAGGCAAACATCAGGATACTTGCTAAAGACTGCTCAGTTCTACTCACAGCACTTCAAATAATGAAACAATCCACATATGCAAACAGTCTTATTTGAACAATTATGGACAGACTAATAAGTGTCAAGAAGCATTTGCACCTCATAAGTTCCAACAGAGACCATCTTCAGGAAGCAAGAGTCTGAACATCTCCTGTTGACAGTAATTGTAATTACCATCATCAAATACTCTGCTGCTCTTTTGGTGGAGACTCAGTACGGGCGACAGATTGATTGAGACAAACCAGATAACCATAGTGACTGTAAGATCAGGACAAAAGCTGGGTATTCTGTAATGAGCAAATTGCACTTGAAATTTGACAGACTGCCCCTGATATCGTGTATTTACTATTTCAGCAATATTTGTGTAATGTGAATATATTGCTTGATAAAGCATTCTTTGTTGTTTACATAATTCATTAGATTATATGTCTGAAGTACATGAATGGCATACATCATTGCACCACTGTCATATTTGTGTGTCTCACTAAAGTAAAATCTTTTTTTCTCCCCCAGTTAGTTTTTAGACTTACAAAGCATAACAGTTGTGACAAGTAAGCTTTAAAATGAACCCAAGATGACTACCTGCCTCTTGATGCACAGGACACTTTTTCCTTCACAAGGGAGAAAGATGTTGCAACTAATTTTTAAAAATCATGCTTTATTTTTTGGAAGGTAAAAGAAGGAAGGTTGAGTTTTAAAAAAATGGAAGAAAATAGATGAACTTCATGGGTTCATAAACTGGGCAATAATAACAATAAATTAAAAAAGCAGAAATGGCTGGCTACATCAGAAGGATAGATATGTTTGATTAGACCACAGATAAATGGCTCATACATACTGAATGGATTGAACAATATTTTAAAGCAAATAGAATAGCCGATAAGAAATAAGTGCCAAATTTGTTAAGTACAATTGGAGGACGAGCATACAAATTGTTTGTTTAAAAATTTGACTGTTTTAGCTGAACCTACCAAAATGAACTTTGTTGATATCTTAGACATGATGCAGGAACATTTATAACCAAAACCATTGTTAATTCCAGAAATCTTTCGATATAAGTGAAATCTAAAGGAAGGGGAGTCTATTTCAGCTTTGAATGTATGAATTGAAGACATTGTCATAGCATTATCAGTTCAGCAAAGGGTTTAATGATGCACTGGGAGATCGTAAAGTTTGTGGAATATTAGAAGAAAGCAAAAAAAAGCTTATAACTGAAGCACAATTCACATTTTAAAGAACAGTTGAAATAGCTGTATCAATGGAAACAGCAAACAGAGACAATTAAGTTGCAGTCAGGAATGAAACTAAGGGTGAACAAAACTGCAACACTTATACGGATACATACCTAGCTGAACAAATTGTGTTACTATTGTGCAGGGCCTCATGGCCAGTGCAAAATTAAAGATGAAAGTTGCAGAAAATGCAATAAAGTAGGTCACATGGAAAGAGCATGTCAGGTAGATAAAAATAAATGGACTGCACAGGGAAGTTGATTATTAAAGATGAGATCTCAGAGTACTTGGAGGCATGTAATAAAATAAGCCATAGTCAACATGGTTTCCTCAAGGGAAAATTTTGGTTGACAAATCTGTTGGAATTCTTTGAAGAAATAACAAGCAGGATAGACAAATAGAGAGAGAAAAAAAAATCAAATCAGTTCATGTTGTGTACTTGGATTTTCAGAAAGCCTTTAACAAGATGCCACACATGAAGCTACTTAACAAGCTATGATCCCAAAATATTACAGGAAAGATTCTAGCATGGATAAAGCAGTGGTTGATTCGCAGGAAGCAAATGGTGGGAATAAAGGGTGCCTTTTCTGGTTGGCTGCTGGTGACTAACAGTGTTTCACAGGGGTCTGCATTGGGACTAATTCTTTTAACGTTATACATCAATGATTTGGTTGATGGAATTGATGGTTTTATTGCAAAGTTTGCAGATGATATAAAGATAGGTGGACGGGCAGGGAGTTTTGATGAAGTAGAGAGGCTACAGGAGAATTTAGTCACATTAAGAGAATGGACAAAGAAATGGCAGATAGAATATAATGCTGGAAAGTGAATGGTCATGCACTTTGGTAAAAGAAATGAAAGGGTTGATGACTATCTAAATGAAGAGAAAATACAAAAAAAATGAAGCACCAACAGACTTGGAAGTCCTTGTGCAGGATTCCTTAACTGTTAATTTGAAGGTTAGGTCTTGGTGAAGAAGGCAATGCAATGTTAGCTTTCATTTCAAGAGGACTAGAATATTAAAGTAAGGATATAATGTTGAGACTTTATAAAGCACTAGTGAGGCCTCACTTGGAGTATTGAGAGCAGTTTTGGGTCACTTATCTTACAAAGAATGTGCTGACATTGGAGAGAAATTAATGGAGGTTCATGAAAATGATTCCAGAATTGAATGGCTTGTCATATGAAGAGTGTTTGATGGCCCTGGGCTTGTATTCACTATCATTCAGAAGAATGTGGGGTGATCCCATTGAATTCTATCAAATGGTGAAAGGCCTTGATAGAGTGAATGTGGAGAGGATGTTTCCTACTGTAGGAGAGTCTACCACCAGAGGACACAGCCTCAGAATAGAGGGCCGTCTTTTTAGATTGGAGCTGAGGGGGAATTTCTTTCACCAGAGCAGTGAATTTGTGGAATTTTTGCCATAGGCAGTTTTGTAGGCCAAGTCTTTATGTATATTTAAGTCAAAGTTTGATAGATTTTTGATTGATCAGGGTATGAAGGGATATGGGGAGAAGGTAGAAGATTGGGGTTGAGACTCGATGCGCCAAATGACCTAATTCTTCTCCTATATTTTATGATCTTATGGAAGAGAAAATGATAAAAAGTCAAGCTGCAGTTTCAAATAGAGCATGCTGTTGATGAAATATCTGATGATGATGAGAGTGATACAGGACTGAGTAGCCTTGAGAATCACAGTGTGAAAACTAGCAAAGGGGCAGGCAATATGACTTACACCAGAAGTAAACGGCAAATTAATTAAAATGAAATTGGATATTGCCTGACTGTTTCAGTCATTCCACAAAATGAGTTCTAAAATCATGTACTGAAGCTTGCAGATGTCCAACTAAGAATTTATACTGGTTTATAAAAAAAAGGTAACTGAAATACAAGAACCAACAAGCCACATTAGACTTGTATGTGGTAAAAATAGGATGGTCAGCATTCTGGGCCATGAGTGGCTGAGACAACTACAACTTGTTTGGAGATCCATCCACCACTTGCATGCCACATCCCCTGCAATAGAGTCAAATGAAAGTGAAATAAGAAAGGTACTGGATGACGTTGCCGCAGTTTTCAAGGATGGTATTGGAAAACTCAAACATATCAAGGGTAAAATAGTGTTAAATGAAAATGCCACATCCAAGTTTTACAAAGTCCATCCAGTTCCATATACCATCCATGAAATCGTAGCCAGTAACCAAAACCGCATAGAGGTTGAAAAATTATTTTCAAGGATGAGTGGAGTGCATGGGCAACCCCAGTGATCCCAGTAGCCAAGAAGAATGGGCTTGTCAGGATATGTGGTGAGTTTAAGATCATCATCAACCCAGTACTGAAAGTAGATTAATACGCTCTGCCCAGAACAGAGAATAACAAAGAGCCAAGTGTTGGAAGAGCTACATGCCAATCTTTTAGGCATGATCAAAATACAAGCATTGGCTTGAAGCTTCATCTGGTAACTTGGAATTGGAGAGTAGATCGAGCAGCTTCCCATGCAAAGTTCAGGATGCCAACATATCTAGAAGATTTCAAGAGCAGTGCCTCTTCATCCCTGGAAATGGCCTGCATTGCCCTGGCAGAGGATTAATGTGGATTTTGTCAGATTGTGTCTGATGTCAACACATTGATTAGTTGAGGAGAGCAGAGTCAATTGTTAGAGGGGAAAAAAAGTTTCCAGAGTTGTCAGAGCCATTTCCTGCAGTCCTAGAGTTGACTTCTGTAACCACCACGTATGAGGCCCCCGTACTTGAGACTGTTTCATAGCTAAGCAGAGTGATCTCCCCCCTTGTGTGGAAAGACGTTAGATAGATACTTTATTGATCCTAAAAGAAATAACAGTGCCACAGTGCCATTACAAGTGCACAGATAAACAAATATCAGAAGAGAAGCAAGAAAGAATATAAAATAAGTTACTTCAAACAGTCTAACAGGAGAGGGTCATCACTTCTCCAGCTATAGGTTGACTCATTAGATCTAATGGCTGAGGGAAAGAATGGCCTCATATAGTGCACTTTGGAGCAGCACAGTTGTCTTAGTCTACTATTAAAATTGCTCTTCTGTTCAGCAGAGGATGCGAAATAATGTCAAGAATTGCTAGCATTTTCCATAGGGTCCTTTGCTCTGCCACTGCCTCCAGTTCAACTCCAATAACAGAATCAGCCTTTCTAATCAGTTTATTGAGCCTGTTGGCATCATACAGCACACCACCATTTAGAAGATTGTACTGGAGACAACAGAACATTGTGAAGGAGAGGCCTGCATACTCCAAAGGACCTCAGTCTCCTCAGGAAGTAGAGGTGATTCTGGCCCTTTTTGTACACAGCCTCTGTGTTGGTGCTCCGCTCAAGGCCGTCATCCAGGTGCACCTCCAGGGACTTGTAGGCCCTCACCACATCTGCATCTTCACCATCAATAGTAACAGGGAGCAGTGCAGCCTTAGTCTCCCCAAAGTCCATCACCATCTCCTTTGTCCCACAACAGTAAGAAATCCTCCTCAGTGAGTAAATCTTTAGTCTTGAATGGGACAAGTTAAAATTTACTATGCTGTGCATATCTGTATATAGTAGTTGTATTGTATAACATGAAACACTTTGGTTCCGTCAGCTGCACAAGTTCAGGGAAGACAATCTCCGACCCCGCCAAGCTTGTGAGATTGAGGTGCGAGCCCACCCCAAACCCTATTTGTGTGGATGCTGTGTGAATCTTTATCCTGTTACAATAACAGACAGTACATTGCATACAATTAAAAGATTTGGCTTTATAATTCTTAATTTGACTAAATGGTTAGTAAATAAACAAAGGGCCCATTTTAATGAAACTGTCTCGGACTAAAACGTTGACTGTACTTTTTTTTTCATAGATGCTGCCTGGCCTGCTGCGTTTCTCCAACATTTTGAATGTCTTGCTTGGATTTCTAGAATCTGCAGATTTTCTCTTGTTTGTGATTGGATGTATGCATGGTATATTTGTCATGCCCTGGTTCATATTTTTTACTATTATGCTGTACTGTATTTGATTTTTATGTGGTTCTCTGTAAGCTGCTAGTTTGGGTTACTGTTGAAGATAAAAGATGGGAGAATTGTGTGCCATCCAGTTAGGATGTCCAGGTTAACAGGAGGTTTCTCTGGTGAGGGGCACAAAGGTGGGGCTTGGGGCTTTTGTTAAGGAGATGAAGAGAGAAGATGCTGGGGAGAAAAGGTCGTAGATTCAACCCGGAGCAGGGCCGTGATCCGACGAAGCCCGGGGTGAGATCGAAGGAGGACTGGTGAAAGGAAAACCATGAGCTCCAACTTGTGCACATTAGACCAGAAGAGCGCTCCGTTCACCAGAAGAAGCAGAGTCTCCCAGTGGCCACCCATTTTAATTCCAGTTCCCACTTCCTTGGCAGCAGAGGAGACCATGGACTGACATGTCTGATTGGGAATGAAAAGTAGAATTAAAATTGGCGGACACCAGGAAATGCTGCCTGAAATGGCAGATGGTTCTCGACAAAGCATTCTCCCAATCTATATTGCGTCCCACCAATGTAGCGAAGTCCACACCAGCAACACCAGATGCTGTAGATGACGCCAACAAGCTTGCAGGTGAGTTGTTACCTTACCTGGAAGGACTGATTGGCATCCTGAATGGTAGTGAGGGAGGAGGTGACTATGTAGGTGTAGCACTTGTTCTGCTTGCAGGGATAAGTACCGGAAAGGAGATCAGTGGGAAGGGATGAATGAACAAGGGAGTTACAGAGAAAGTGATACATGTGGGAAGCCGAGAGTGCTGGTAAAGTAAAAATGCATATAATGGTGGAATCCTGTTGGAGATGAAACAAGCTACAGACCACAAGTTATGACATGCTGGATACAGGGGCTCTTGGGCTGATAGGCAAGGTCAAGTGGAACACGATCCCTGTTATGGTGGTGGAAAGATGGGGTGAGGACAAATGTGCTGGAAAAGGAGGTGATGTGGGTGAGAGCAGCATCATTAGTGGTGGAAAGGAAACCCTGTTCTTTGAAGGAGGACAACTCAGATTTTCTTCAATGGAAAGCCTTATTTTGAGAACTGATGTGGTGATGGAGGAGGAACAGAGAAAGGGGAATAGCATCACTACAAGTGATAGTGTAGGAAGAGGTATAGTCGAGTTAGCTTGGAGAGTCAGAAGGTTTATAAAAGATAATCTGTCTCCAGAGATGGTGACAAAGAGATCAAGAAAGAAGAGAGACAGTTGTCAGAAATGGACCACGTAAATTTGAGGGTAGGCTGTAATATGGAGGCAAAGTTAATGAAGTTGATGAGGAAACAGCACCAATGCAGTCATTGATGAGGCGTAGAAAAAGTTGGGGAGCATCACCAGTGCAGACTAGGAATGTGGACTGTTCTACATAGCCAATGAAAAGGCACCCATGCAGAAATGAGAACCATGTAGCTTTGAATCAGAATGTTAATAAATCAGGAAGCAATACGATGAAAGGGCTGCAGTTACCATAGAAACACCTAGACCTACTTTGTTGGTTTCATACCACTTGGGTGCTTTTACAGAAAAGTGCGGGTATGAATGTCATTCAGAGCAGAGAAGTGGAGTTCCATCTTATGTGTTTTTATGTACTGACCTGTATGATTTGCCCCATTTACTTACCAGATGCATGTCCCTAAACCAACATTAATCATTACTTATGCATATTATAGAACTAAAGAACAATAGATTCAGAGGTGCTTCCTAGTAATGAGCCATGCAAGGGGTTATTAGGAGAATTGAAAACAATTTGGTTAGTGAAGAAGGTTTCGAAGAGAAGTAATCAGACAGAAATGCTTAAGGGAAAGAATTCAAGAGCTTAATGCATGGTCAATTGAAGTCTCGTCCACCGCTGCTGGTCAAATGAAATTCAGGAATGCTCAGTGGGCTCGGTTAAGGTTGATGAAAAACGTATTGCTTGTGAAAATACAGGGCAATGTTTCAAAGCAAGGCACAGATACACCCAGAACAATGAAGTTTCAGTCACGTTAATCTATAACCACAGATGATGATGTGAAAAGATTGTACGCGTATTATCAATTGCAGGCTTCTGCTACAAAAGTGTTTTGATGGCTTTTAATGTTTTAAGCATTGTGTTAGAATAAACTTATCTTGAATAAATGGTTAAAAAAACAAAATATTTGGATGAAACTTGGAAACATTTAGATTTTACAATTGTATAATTCCTCTAATGATGGGCAATTTTGCAAAATAATTCTCTTTGTGAATACACAGTCAAGATTTATTACTTCTATTTCTTCCCTGTGGAAGGATCTTGTTAAATTCATCAATTTTGCCTTCAATTTTCACCCTGTCTTTAAATTCTCTTGGTCCATTTCTGACACCTACCTCCTTCTCCCCCCCCCCCCACCCCACATCTCTATCTCTATTTTTGGAGACAAATTGTCTATCAACATCTATTATAACCTACCGATTCCCACATCCATCTTGACTATACTTCTTCCCACCCTGCCCTATCTCTTGTAAAAAAAAAGCTATTCTCTTTTCTCAGTTCCTTTGTCTCCAACACATTTGTTCCCAGGATGAGGCTTTCCTTTCCAGCACATCAGATATGTCCTCCTTCTTCGATGGATGGGTTTTCCCTCACCAGCATCTCCTCCAGTTCCCTGACATCTGCCTTAATAGGGATAGAGTTCCTCTTGTCCTAACCTACCACCCCATGAGCCTATGCATCCAACACATCGTACTCTGCAACATTGGCCATCTTCATAGGGATACTACCAGTGTGACGAGAATACACATATATTAAGATGTTAGCTGGCCTGTGCTGGCACCAGTGGGATCAGCAGTTGGTCTGCCACCTGTCTTCAGGAGAAAGAGAGATAAGGAAAACAATGGAGCAGCATTTGGAGGTGTTAATGAAGGGACGGGAGAGTTTAACGGAAGGAGAGCTGTCAAGATCGGCTCCCCCTTTGAACCCTGAACTGTTTGAAGTGATGGACAGGCGATACCCCAGCAGGGGGATAAAAAGGGACAGGTTCGCTAAGGCAAGACACACACGACACCCCGAGGTAACGAGACCCTGGAAGCGGTGCATCTCCCACAAGTCAGTGGGAAGTTTTGGACGGCTGGTCGCGGGACCAAGCCATAGACACACAGGGTGGAAAGGCACGATCGGCGGGAACCTGGTGTGTGTCCACCCTTGCCTGGGTGCCAGGTTCACCGCAGAGAAACGATCGTATCTAGAAACGGAGGGGTCACGGTCGGTGACCTCAGAAGACATCACAAAGGGCTCGCCCGAAAGCTGACTGCGAAGAATATCGAAGGTCTTTGTGGAAGCCGTTTGAATATTCATTCGTTTTGCTCTCTCTCTCCTTCCCCCCACTGTCCATCTCCCATGGCAGTGATTACTGCGAACTGAACTGAATTCAATTGAACTGAACTTTGCGCCACTTTGAAACTGGTCATTTACCCCTAGACGACGATAGAGCTTGATTGATCCTATTATCTTAATTCTGTGTACATGTGTGTGTATCATTGCTGAACTGTTGCATTTATTATCCTTTTGATTAGAGTACTGTGTTGCTTGTTTCTTTAATAAAACTTTTTTAGTTCTAGTAATCCAGACTCCAACTGAGTGATCCATTTCTGCTGGTTTGGCAACCCAGTTACGGGGTACATAACATAAGGAAACACATCTTTAACATCCCCCCCCACCCATTCTCCTCTTTCTGTAGGGATCATTCCCTCAGTAATTCACTTGTCCATTTGTTCCTCCCCACTATTCTCCCTCTCGGTACTTATCTGTGCAAGGAGCTGAAGTGCTGCACCTGTCCATTCACCTTCATTCAGGCCTCAGTAAGTCCTTCCAGGTGAGGCAACATTTCACCTGCAATTTGGTTGGGGTCATCTTTTGTATTTGGTGCTCCTGATATGGCCTCCCCTACATTGGTAAGACCCATCGTTAATTGTTGAGCACCTCTGCTCCATCTACAAAAGCAGTATTTCCCGCTGGCCAAACATTTTAAATCCTATTCCCATTCTTACACATTCGTCCATGGACTCCTCGTGCCACAATGAGGCCATTCTCAGGGTGGGAATGCAACAGCTCATATTCTGTCTGGGCAGCCTCCAAACTGACAGCATGAACATCGATATCTCTGATACCAAATGTTTTCCTTCCCCCTCCTTCATCTTCTATTTCTCAATCTGGTCTCTTACCTCCTGTCACCTTGCTATCACCTCGTCCTTCTTCCTTTTCATTTCTGCGACTCTTAAGGTCCTTCATGTGATTGCTATACCTACATAAAAAAAAACAACTCACGTAGTTTATAAACTGGAAAACTACCCATCATGGGTTAGAATTGAAGAAGCCTCTCGGCTGAGTGGTGAAATGTCTTCTAGACAATACAGAAAGTCTAGCTGACTGGATTTACTACTGTTTGATAGCCAGTTAGAATGCTCTCCATGGCACATCTGTAAAAATTTGCACCCGTCTTTGGTGATGTACCAAACCTCCTCAAACTCTTGATGAAATACAAATGCTGTCGTGCCTTCTTTATAACTGCAGGGATATGTTGGTCCCAGGATAGTTATAAAATAGTTGCATAACAGCTAAGGTTGGGAATTAGTTATTGAGCAGCAGTTAACCATTAGGAGGGCCAGGCGAAATTGAAAATGAGATGGAATAGCCTAATGACAAAGATTGGGATAAACTCAGTCAAAGAAAAGCTTAAAGCAGAACTACAATGAGAAGTGGGATTAGTTTATGTGGAGTTAACCATTAGTTAAGGGTTGGGAAGTATTTTCTGGATTATCTGCAGTCCCCCAAGCAATAATAGTGGTAATGCAGTGGATGATATACAGCAAATCCAGATATCAGTGGTACATGTGACAAGGGCAATAAAATAAAGCTGAGTTTTAATCCATCCATAGAGGGGGCAAATTAAATTTGCAGTAGCAATATGGAAAACAATTTCAGGGAAGTTAAAAAAAAAATCTGCTGCGTCTTTCAAAATAACCTTCTTAAAAAGAATCAATCATATTGATTAACAATGGAACAGTCTACTTTTGATCTGGTATGTGCAATGAGAAAAAGTTAATTAATAGTCTGGCAGTTAATTAATCTCTAGGATATAAAGTAGTTCTCAGAACAGAATTTTACATCGAGATTCAAACTGATTTCATTCATTCTGAAATTGAGTTTTAAGTATAAATGCAAAGTATGAAGCAAACACATGAATTGGCTATAGTACATTGTGAAACAACATTAAAAATTGCTGTTGTTCCTATCTGTGCCTTGTGGTGCGTCAGATGGCAACCTCACCGTTTCTTTGGTATTTTTGTTTCTTTTTTTTAAAATGAGGCTGAGTTGCTAGCTTGATGCTCAACCCAGTACAGATGGAAAGCACACAAGGAACTAGCCAGATTTAACCCCAGGACTACATGCCTCAAAGTGCAGATACCATCTCACCACCGGCCAGCAAAATCACTAAAAATGTGATGGTATAAAAAAGAATTAACACAAGAAATATGTGCCCAAGAAGCACAACAATCTAACAGGGTAGAAATCCTGTTGCGGCTAAAAAGTTGAATATAATATTCAAAGGAAATGATTTGTAATGTTGACAAATTTGCAGTAAGCTTGAGGATTTAGAAAACATCAGAATTCAGAAGACCAAGAAATTGATAATAGAAAAGCAGAATATAACTGTAACCTAGTTTTCTAGAACTAGTTAAAGAAATTATAAAATGTTCTATAAATGTGTTAAATTAATGGTAAACAACAGCTAATCCCTTACAGATCAGTACTGGAGAAATTATATCAGTGAAAGGGAATATCATCAATCTCCACCAGCACAGATGCACTAAAAAGTCTGTGTGCCCTCTGCTCTACTCACTTTATACTTATGACTGAGGCTAAGCACAGCTCCAAGGCTATTAGTAAATTTGCTGATGACACCACTGTAGTTAGCGGAATCAAAGGTGGCAATGAATCAGCATATAGAAGGGAGATTGAAAATCCGGCTGAGCAATGCCACAACAACAAACTCAATGTTAACAAGACCAAGGAGCTGATTATTGATCAGGAGGAGGAAAAGAGAAGTCCATGATCATGTCCTCATCAGGGAACAGTGGTCGAGATGGTTAGCAACTTAAATTTCTTCAGTGTTTTCATTTCAGAGGGTCAGCTCTGACCCAGCAATTATGAAGCATGGCAGCACCTCTACATATAAAACTTTGACAAACTTCTACAGATATGTGGTGAAGAATACAATGCCTGATTTGATTACAACCTAGTATGGAAGCACCAGGTCCATTGAATGGAAAATCCTAAAAAAAACAGTGAATATGGCTCAGTCCATTAGGGTTAAAGCCCTCCCCATCATTGAGCACATTTACAGGCAGCGCTGTTGCTGGAAAGCAGCATCGATCATCAAGGACTCCAACCACCCTGGCCATACTTTCTTCTCACTGCTCCATCATGAAGGAGGTACATAAGCCTTAGGACCCACGTCACCATGTTCAGGAACAGAATCCTTCAGCCATCAGGCTTTTGAACCAATGAGAATAACTTTTCTTCACCCATCACTGAAGAGTTCCCACAATCTATGGATTCACTTTCTAGTACTCCCCATGTCATACTTATTGCTTATTTTTTCTTATTAGTGTATTTTTTTTCTTTTGCATTTGCACAATTTGATGCCTTTTGACCAGAGGATGTTTGTCTGTCCTGTTGGGTATGGTCTGTTATTAATTCTAGTACGTTTCTAGGATTTACTGAGAATGCCTGCAAGAAAATGAATATCAGGGTTCTATATGGTGACATATATGTACTTTAATAAATATACCTTGAAATTTGAACCTTCACGGAAGATATAGAATGCCGTCCAAAAGTATGTCATACTGTCCCTTGTCCAAAAGAAAGTTGTGGCTATTGAAGGTCAATTGACATCTAAGCAAACACAGTCTTTAGAAAATGACTGCAGGTTGTCATCAGGGCAGCATCAGAGTCACAACCATCTTTTAGATGCATCATCAAAAACATTTTTCCTCTCTGTTTTGGTTATTAGAACTTTGAGAATCTCACCTGTGCCTAGGCTTTGCAATCAAGACTTTTAATGTGAGAATTAATGCAGTTGCAATGTAGGTCCAAAGAACCAAAGATGAAGTAGACATAGCTAGTGTAACACTCAGCTTTCATGTGTTGCTCTCAGGATGACTAAAGGGCACCAATGTTATTGAAGTAATTCAATAGTGCTTTGCAAAGGCAGACATGCTAGTCCACATAACCAAATGCAGAAATTAGACCAGGATTGCAATGATAAGGAACAAGTGGCTAAGGAACTGGTGCAGGGGGCAGGGTTTCAGATTTTAGGATCATTGGGACCTCTTCTGGGGCAGGTGGGACCTGTACAAGAGAGACGGGTTACACTTGAACCACAGGGGGACCAATATCCTTTCAGGGAGGTTAGTTACTGCTATTGGGGAGGCTTTAAACTAGATTTGCAGGGGGATGAGAACCAGAGTGCCAGAGCTGACAGTGTGGCTGGGGTGAAAATAAATGATATTGAAAGTTTAAGCAAATCCACTCATAGAAAGGTTGTGAGTGGTGGTAAAAATCTTCTAAGGTGTATATATTTCAATGCTAGGAGTATTGCAGGGAAGGCGGATGAGTTGAGGACGTGGGTTGACACGTGGAATTATGATGTTGTAGCAATTAGTGAAACTTGGCTACAGGAGGGGCAGGACTGGCAGTTTGATATTCCAGGGTTCCGATGTTTCAGATGTGATCGAGGCAAAGGAATGAAAGGTGGGAGAGTAGCATTGCTTGTTAGGGAAAATATTACAGCAGTGCTCAGGCAGGACAGATTAGAGGGCTTCTCTACTGAGTCCTTATGGGTGGAGCTGAGAAACAGGAAAGGTATGGCCACATTAGTGGGATTGTATTACAGACCACCCAATAGTCAACGAGACTTGGAAGAGCAAATCTGCAGAGAGATAGCAGGCAACTGCAGGAAACAAAGTTGTGGTGGTAGGGGATTTTAATTTTCCATACATTGATTGGGACTCCCATACTGTTAGGGGTCTAGATGGTTTAGAGTTTGTAAAATGTGTTCAGGAAAGTTTTCTAAATCAGTATATAGAGGGACCAACTAGAGGGGATGCAATATTGGATCTCCTGTTAGGAAACAAATTAGGGCAAGTGACAGAAGTCTGTGTAGGGGAGCACTTTGGTTCCAGTGATCATAACACCATTAGTTTCAATTTGATCATGGACAAGGATAGATCTGGTCCTAGGTTTGAGGTTCTGAACTGGAAGAAGGCCAAATTTGAAGAAATGAGAAAGGATCTAAAAAGCGTGGATTAGGACAGGTTGTTCTCTGGCAAAGATGTGATTGGTAGGTGGGAAGCCTTCAAAGGGGAAATTTTGAGAGTGCAGAGTTTGTATGTTCCTGTCAGGATTAAAGGCAAATTGAATAGGAATAAGGAACCTTGGTTCTCAAGGGATATTGCAACTCTGATAAAGAAGAGGGAGTTGTATGAAATGTATAGGAAACAGGGGGTAAATCAGGTGCTTGAGGAGTATAAGTGCAAGAAAATACTTAAGAAAGAAATCAGGAGGGCAAAAAGAAGACATGAGGTTGCCTTGGCAGTCAAAGTGAAGGATGATCCAAAGAGCTTTTACAAGTATATTAAGAGCAAAAGGATTGTAAGGGATAAAATTGGTCCTCTTGAAGATCAGAGTGGTCGGCTTTGTGCGGAACCAAGGGAAATGGGGGAGATCGTAAATAGGTTTTTTGCATCTGTATTTACTAAGGAAGCTGGCATGAAATCTATGGAATTGAGGGAATCAAGTAGTGAGACCATGGAAACTGTACAGATTGAAAAGGAGGTAGTGCCTGCTGTCTTGAGGAAAATTAAAGTGGATAAATCCCCAGGACCTGACAGAGTGTTCCCTCAGACCTTGAAGGAGACTAGTGTTGAAATTGCAGGGGCCCTGGCTGAAATATTTAAAATGTTGCTGTCTACGGGTGAAGTGCCGGAGGATTGGAGAGTGGCTTATGTTGTTCCATTGTTTAAAAAAGGATCGAAAAGTAATCCAGGAAATTATAGGCCGGTGAGTTTAATGTCAGTAGTAGGTAAGTTATTGGAGGGAGTACTAAGAGACAGAATCTACAAGCATTCGGATAGACAGGGGCTTATTAAGGAGAGTCAACATGGCTTTGTGCGTGGTAGGTCATGTTTGATCAATCTTGGAGTTTTTCCAGGAGGTTACAAGGAAAGTGGATGGAGGGAAGGCAATGGATATTGTCTACATGGACTTCAGTAAGGCCTTTGACAATGTCCCGCATGGGAGGTTAGTTAGGAAAATTCAGTTGCTAGGTATACATGGAGAGGTGTTAAATTGGATTAGACATTGGCTCGATGGAAGAAGCCAGAGAGTGGTGGTAGAGAATTGCTTCTCTGAGTGGAGGCCTGTGACTAGTGGTGTGCCACAGGGATCAGTGCTGGGTCCATTGTTATTTGTCATCTATATCAATGATCTGGATGATAATGTAGTAAATTGGATCAGCAAGTTTGCTGATGATACAAAGATTGGAGGTGTAGTAGACAGTGAGGAAGGTTTTCAGAGCCTGCAGAGGGACTTGGACCAGCTGGAAAAATGGGCTGAAAAATGGCAGATGGAGTTTAATACTGACAAGTGTGAGGTATTGCACGTTGGAAGGACAAACCAACGTAAAACATACAGGGTTAATGGTAAGGCACTGAGGAGTGCAGTGGAACAGAGGGATCTGGGAATACAGATACAAAATTCCCTAAAAGTGTCATCACAGGTAGATAGGGTCGGAAAGAGAGCTTTTGGTACATTGGCCTTTATTAATCGAAGTATTGAGTATAAGAGCTGGAATGTTATGATGAAGTTGTATAAGGCATTGATGAGGCCGAATCTGGAGTGTTGTGTTCAGTTTTGGTCACCAAATTACAGGAACGATATAAATAAGGTTGAAAGAGTGCAGAGAGGGTTTACAAGGATGTTGCCGGGACTTGAGAAACTCAGTTACAGAGAAAGGTTGAATAGGTTAGGACTTTATTCCCTGGAGCATAGAAGAATGAGGGGAGATTTGATAGAGATATATAAAATTATGATGGGTATAGATAGAGCGAATGCAAGCAGGCTTTTACCACTGAGGCAAGGGGAGAAAAAAACCAGAGGACATGGGTTAAGGGTGAGGGGGGAAAAGTTTAAAGGGAACATTAGGGGGGCTTCTTCACACAGAGAGTGGTGGGAGTATGGAATGAGCTGCCAGACGAGGTGGTAAATGCGGGTTCTTTTTTAATATTTAAGAATAAATTGGACAGATACATGGATGGGAGGAATATGGAGGGATATGGTCCGTGTGCAGGTCAGTGGGACTAGGCAGAAAATGGTTCGGCACAGCCAAGAAGGGCCAAAGGGCCTGTTTCTGTGCTGTAGTTTCTATGGTTCTATGATAAAGGAAGGTGGGAATATGGTACTTCAATTTCTGGAATGAAGCAAACCAATTTGGAAATTGACCACAGAAAGGAAATTGATTTCTGCAGCACAACACTTGAAAGAACAAAGTTATTCAATTGAATTCAGGGACTGTTTCAGGTATATGCACTAATTTGAACATATTTGACCTATTTCAACAGTCTGGATAGTGAACTTTAACTTCTACTAAATGAGTGCTTCTTGCCAGGCGTATTGAATACTAGGAAGCTTGTTTAGCACCTGACTAGAAGCTGTTGTATGCTGAATTTCTAGACCAATCATTCTGGCTTACCATTGACATAGAAATGTTTCTCATTAGTGTTTTACTGAAAGCTGAACTGGCTGTGTTACCACAGAAATGATCTGAGAGATTTAGTTTTTTTTTTGACAGACAGGGAAACAAAAATAAATCTGAATCAAGTCATAACATGTTGTTTTGCAGCAACAGTACAGTTCAAGATACAGTAAAAATTGTTACATTACAGAATAGTGCAAAACAACAATGTGGTGTTTATGGACTTTTCAGAAATCTGATGGCAGAGATGAACAGGGCATTCTTAAAATTGAAAGTGTAGGGCCTCAGGCTCCTGTACCTCCTGCCATATGGTAGTTACATGAAGGAAAGATGACCCAGGTAGTAAGGGTCTTTTGGAGCCACCTTTGTGAGGCTCTACTTATTGAAGATGTCCTCAACAGGAGGAAGGGTTGTGCCTGTGATAAAACTGACTGTCTGCACTCCTTTGTAATCTCTTACAATCCAAAGCATTGGAGGTTTCATACAAAGCTGTGATGCACACAGTCACAATATTCTCCATTGTACTTCTGTAGAAATTTGTTGGAGTCTTTGGTGATATACCAAATATCCTCAAACTCCTAATGATATGGAGCCTTTATGGTTATATTAATATGTTGGGCCCAGGATAGACCTCCTCCGATGTTGACCAGACACCTGAAGTGCTCACCTTTCCACCGCTGAGCCCTCATTAATGATGGTTGTGTGTCCCCATCTTTCCTTTCCTGAGACCGCAAGGAATTCCTCAGTTTTGCTGACGTGTGCGAGGTTGTTGTTGTGACACTACTCAGCCAACTGATCTATTACTAACAGTGGTGTCATCTGTAAATTTATAGTGCTTGAGCTGTGCATAGCCACATAGTCAGGAGTGTAGTTAGAGCAGAGAGCAGTAGGCTAAGCACACATCCTTGAGGTGTGCCTCTGTTGCTTGTCAGTGAGGACAAGGTGTTATTACTGATCCACACTAACTATGTTCTCTTGATAATAGAATCAAGGATTCAGTTGCAGAATGAGGTATAGCAGCCCATTTTTTTTAGCATGATAATTAGTGGTGAGGATTTGATCATGTTGAATGCTAAAATGTAAATGATAAGCAGCACACTTGTATATGTTTTAGTATTATATAGTTGCTTCACAGGCAAGCAGAGAGTCAATAACATCCTGCCCCTATTGTGGCAGGAGCAAATTAAAGCAGGTCCACATCCTGTCTCAGACAAGAGTCAATTCTAGACTCAACCAATTTAGAACATTTCATCACAATAGATGTGAGTGGTACTTGCCCAGGCAGATTTATCACTTTCTTGTATTCAGTTGCGGAGAGAAAAATTCTTTAGATTTTCAGTTAGGGAGAAGTTTGTAAATAAAACCCATGAAAAAATATAGGGGAACAAAGAAATGAAAGCAATGAAACACATCATTATCTGAAATATATCACTGCCTTCTTGTATGACATGGGTGGTAAGCAAACAAAAACTTTCCACTGATTCACAGTACATATGACAATAGTAAACCAATGCCAAGGTTCGATCACAGCTTAATCCTACCCACATTTATAAAATCAGTAATTCCTGCTTTATGTACTTTGGTTATAGGATAGACCTTGAAATTGTGAGCTGAGAAAATATAACAAAGAAGTGTGCATGTTGTTAATCATTCGCTTTAGCTCATTGAGAAGTGTAAAGTAACAAATGACAACAGTACTTATTCTTAACATAGAGTGAAGAATTTCAAACAATGCCTATTTATCACACTGCTCCCCTATAGCATTCATGGCATTGAAGTCTGATTGTGATTAATCTCGCACTGTGTTCAATCTGAAATAACGCACAACTTTAGTCACAGTTTAATGACTCTTGTAGTCAAGTCAGTAGAATGGATCAAAGCCATTGACTGAATTCTTTGATAACAGTCAAGCAAGTGCTGTGCTAGTTTTATTTATACAGTCCCATTCATGACCATATGAATGGTTTTGACAGTGAAGCCACTGATGAGGTGGCATTCATCACTTGTGTTACCTGATGGCTGTATACCTGGAAACAATGAACTTGGCACTTTTTGATAATAAATAGTTATACAGCACAGACTCGACAACCCAACCATCAATGTGTTTACACTAATCCTAGAGTAAACCCATTTTATTCCCTCCATATTGATATCAATATTATGGAACAATCACGTATAAAGGCAACTTACAGTGCCTAATTAATCTAACTCCCTTGTCGATTTCATTGGCATCAACGGAGTTGAAGTTTACTCTTGTAGAACAAGGTGCAGCTGCAATTAAAAATGGGCATTTTGCATATGCAATGGAGAATAATTTACAGTGTAGTCAGATAGCAAGTCTAATGACAAAGAGGCTTCAGATTGTTTCTAGCCGTTAGCTTTAAACAAGGGAACAATAGCATATGAAA
Organism: Mobula hypostoma; assembly: GCF_963921235.1. Lineage (NCBI taxonomy): Eukaryota > Metazoa > Chordata > Chondrichthyes > Myliobatiformes > Myliobatidae > Mobula > Mobula hypostoma. The sequence continues at coordinate 215,892,276 of NC_086098.1, read as the reverse complement.
AGTGACTTCATGAATTTCAAGCAACACACATAAAAGTTGCTGGTGAATGCAGCAGGCCAGGAAGCATCTCTAGGAAGAGGTACAATTGACGTTTCGGGCCGAGACCCTTCCCATGTTTGCATTTCATGAATTTCAGTCAGGATACCAACACTCTGGGAAATGAAAAAGGTCTAGCTGAATGTTTCACTTTGAAACGTAAATAATTGAAAACAATTAAATTATGTTTTCTCATCCTTCTAAACTTTTAAGATCACTAAAAATAACTATTCAACAGATTTCAATGTGACTAGTTGTGTAAGACCTACAAGAATTGGTACATTCCCTGAGCTGTTTGTCAGGGAATTCTCAGGAGCTGGCTGCGGGATATACTTCCGTCAGGCTTATCTGCTGCCTGGAGGCCTCTATCTCATGCCTGGGTGCATAAATTGAGCTCATCATAAAACACTAGAGCAGAATTAGGTCCTTCAGCATATTAAGCCTGCTCCACAATTCCAACAGAAAGTATACAGGCATCTAGACAACACCTGCTCACTGAAACCATGGTGAATTTAACCTAGCGTAAATAAACCAGACTTGTTCAAATGAATTGCAAAAACTGGCCTCCTGGTACAGACAAGAGGACCTTTTGTTTTCATTTAATTAAGGTTGCTTTAATGTTTTAAATTGTCATTAAGTGTATGACAATCGCACTTAATTTTAAAATTACCTGAAATAAAACAAACTTTTTTGGAAGTCCAGATTGAATGTTTTTGAATGCTAAAGAACTTCAGTGATAGTTGTATCCTGGAGCTAGTCCAGAATGTTTTGTCCATGTAGCCGGCTGCCTCAACCAGATTGCAGTACGGCAGCAGGATCCCATGAGAATATGCCTTGGGCTATAGTAAAAAAAAACAGCATGGCCCCAAGGCAAGACAGCAAGGGAAAAAAGTGGAAAACCTGCTCTGTTTATTTTTAATTAAATCTGATCTTCATGTTTAAATGGGTCGAGTGAAAGATTTCTATGAGGAACGCAAATTTGGCCTGTACTTTTTACGCATACCATTTAGAGTACGTGTTACCTGATCATTTGTAATAGTACTAAGCACTAATGAGGGAACAGCATCAACTTCATCAGCAAGATTACTGTATAGTAAGAGGTTTCCTGGTTTCAATTCTTGTAATTCATAATTGTAAATTATATGGAAATATACAGGATTAATAGATGATAGCAGTTTCACTTCAAAATAATTATCAGAATACCTGTAATAAAGAAAGTGGTTCAGCTCTCCGAGGGTTTGTAATGATTCATTACCTCCTGATTAAGAAGATTAATCAAGACAAGCACAAGGAATTTTTCACAATAACTGAGAAATGAACATTTCAATTACACAGTGTCAGCTGATTTGAAAGGCTGTTTACCACTAGAATAGACATGCACATGACACTTCAAAGTTCTAAGTTCAAAGCTCAAAGTGAATTTATTATCAAAGTACATATGTCACCATTTACAACCCCAAGATTCATCCTCTTGAGGGCATACAAAGTAAAAACAAGAAACACAATAGAATCAATGAAAGACCACACCTAACAGGACAGACAAACAATATGCAAAAAGAAACAAACTGTGCAAATACCAAAAAAGGGTAACAAGTTAATAAATAACAAGAACATAGAAACATAGAAAATAGGTGCAGGAGTAGGCTATTCGGCCCTTCAAGTCTGCACCATCATTCAGTATGATCGTGGCTGATCATCCAAATCAGAACCGTGTGCCAGCCTTCCCTACATACCCCCCAATTCCTTTAGCCACAAGGGCCATATCTAACTCCCTCTTAAATATAGCCAATGCACTGGCCTCAACTGTTTCCTGTGGCAGAGAATTCCACAGATTCACCACTCTCTGTGTGAAGTAGTTTTTCCTCATCTCGGTCCTAAAAGGCTTCCCCTTTATCCTCAAACTGTGACCCCATGTTCTGGACTTCCCCAACATCGGGAACAATCTTCCTGCATCTAGCCTGTCCAATCCCTTTAGGATTTTACACGTTTCAATAAGTTCCCCCGTCAATCTTCTAAATTCCAACGGCTATAAGCCTAGTTGATCCAGTCTTTCATCATATGAAAGTCCTGCCATCCCAGGAATCAACCTGGTGAACATTTTTTGTACTCCTTCTATGGCAAGAAAGTCTTTCCTCAGATTAGGGGACCAAAACTGCACACAATACTCCAGATGTGGTCTCACCAAGGCCTTGTACAACAACAGTAGTACCTCCCTGCTCCTATACTCAAATCCTCTTACTATGAATGCCAGCATACCATTTGCCTTTTTCACCTCCTGCTGTACCTGCATGCCCACTTTCAATGACTGGTGTATAATGACCCACAGGTCTTGTTGCACCTCCCCTTTTCCTAACTGGCCACCATTCAGATAATAATCTGTTTTCCTGTTTTTGCCACCAAAGTGGATAACCTCACATTTATCCACACTAAATTGCATCTGCCATGAATTTGCCCACTCACCTAACCTATCCAAGTCACCCTGCATCCTCTTAGCATCCTCCTCATAGCTAACACTGCCGCCCAGCTTTGTGTCATCCACAAACTTGGAGATGCTGCATTTAATTCCCTCATCTAAGTCATTAATATATATTGTAAACAACTGCGGTCCCAGCACTGAGCATTGCGGTACCCCACTAGTCACTGCCCGACATTCTGAAAAGGTCCCATTTATTCCCACTCTTTTCTTCCTTTCTGCCAACCAATTCTCTATCCACATCAATACCTTACCCCCAGTACCGTGTGCTTTAAGTTTGCACACTAATCTCCTGTGTGGGACCTTGTCAAAAGCCTTTTGAAAATCCAAATATACCACATCCACTGGTTCTCCCCTATCCACTCTACTAGTTACATCCTCAAAAAATTCTATGAGATTCGTCAGACATGATTTTCCTTTCACAAATCCACACTGATTTTGTCCAATGATTTCACCGCTTTCCAAATGTGCTGTTATCACATCTTTGATAACTGACTCTAGCATTTTCCCCACCACCAATGTTAGGCTAACCGGCCTATAATTCCTCAGTTTCTCTCTCCCTCTTTTTTTTTTTTAAATAAAAGTGAGGTTACATTAGCCACCCTCCAATCCAAGAACTAGTCCAGAATCTAAAGAGTTTTGAAAAATTATCACTAATGCACCTGCTATTTCTTGGGCTACTTCCTTAAGCACTCTGGGATGCAGACCATCTGGCCCTGGGGATTTATCTGCCTTTAATCCCTTCAATTTACCTAACACCACTTCCCTACTAACATGCATTTCCCTCAGTTCTTCCATCTCACTAGACCCTCTGTCCCCTATTATTTCCAGAAGATTATTTATGTCCTCCTTAGTGAAGACAGAACCAAAGTAGTTATTCAATTGGTCTGCCACGTCCTTGTTCCCCATAATCAATTCACCTGTTTCTGTCTGTAGGGGACCTACATTTGTCTTAACCAATCTTTTTCTTTTCACATATCTCAAAGCTTTAACAGTCAGTTTTTATGTTCCCTGCCAGTTTTCTCTCAATCTTTTTTCCCCTTTCCTAATTAAGCCCTTTGTCCTCCTCTGCTGGACTCTGAATTTCTCCCAGTCCTCAGGTGAGCTACTTTTTCTGGCTAATTTGTATGCTTCTTCTTTAGAATTGATACTATCCCCAATTTCCCTTGTCAGCCACGGGTGCACTACCTTCCCTGATTTATTCTTTTGCCAAACTGGGATGAACAATTGTAGTTCATCCATGCGATCTTTAAATGCTTGCCATTGCATATCCACAGTCAACCCTTTAAGTATCATTTGCCAGTCTATCTTAGCTAATTCATGTCTCATACCTTCAAAGTTACCCTTCTTTAAGTTCAGAACCTTTGTTTCTGAATTAACTATGTCACTCTCCATCTTAATGAAGAATTCCACCATATTATGGTCACTCTTACCCAAGGGGCCTCTCACGACAAGATTACTAATTAACCCTTCCTTATTGCCCAATACCCAGTCTAGAATAGCTTGCTCTCTAGTTGGTTCCTCGACATGTTGGTTCAAAGAATCATCCCGCATACATTCCAAGAAATCCTCTTCATCAGCACCCTTACCAATTTGGTTCACCCAATCTATATGTAGATTGAAGTCACCCATTATAACTGCTGTTCCTTTATTGCACACATTTCTAATTTCCCGTTTAATGTCATCCCCAACCTCATTACTACTGTTAGGTGCCCTGTACACAACTCCCACCAGCGTTTTCTGCCCATTAGTGTTATGCAGCTCTACCTATATCGATTCCACATCCTCCCGGCTAATGTCCTTCTTTTCTATTGCATTAATCTCCTCTCTAACCAGCAATGCTACCCCACCTCCTTTTCTTTCATGTCTATCCCTCCTGAATATTGAATATCTCTGAATGTTGAGCTCCCATCCATAGTCACCCTGGAGCCATGTCTGTGATCCCAACTATATCATATTCATTAATAACAATCTGCACTTTTAATTCATTCACCTTGTTACAAATGCTCCTTGCATTGACACACAAAGCCTTCAAGCTTGCTTTTACAACACTCTTAGCCCTTATACAATTATGTTGAAAAGTGGCCCTTCTTGATTTTTGCCCTGGATTTGCCTGCTTGCCCCTTTTACTTTTCACCTTACTACTTTTTGCTTCTACCCTCATTTTACACCTCTGTCTCTCTGCACTTGTTCCCATCCCCGTTTTGAACTAACCTCCTCTCTCCTAGTCTCTTTAATTTGATTCCCACGCCCAAGAGATGAAGAGTCATTGAATGCGAGTCCAAAGGTTGTGTGAAGATTTCAGTGACGGGGCAAGAGAAATGATCCCTTCTGGTCCAGGAACCTGATGGTTGAAGGGCAAGAACTGTTCCTGAAACTAGTGGTGTGGTCCTGTGGTTCCAGTACCTTTTTCCTCATTTCAGAAAACAAAAATCAAACATTGTTGTTTGCTTGGATTTCTGCTCAATAAAGATAACCCTTTCCTTCAGACTATTTTGGTTAGAATTGATGTAATTAAAACAAAAGATTGACGACACACTGGTTACCCAGAAATAGCAGTATGTCACATGATCCTCCTGTTCTCTCCATATCATTGGGACAGCCAATGGCATCGACTTCCAAGTACTTCTGAGCCAAGCTCCAAGATCGACAGTGCATGTAGAGCAACAAATGTGAGGAGCCCAGGCTTTGTTTTGGTCATCAATGTTACACCAAAGTAGAACTCCGACTGTCTTAACAAGAGGAGTCATGCTTTACATTTAAGATTAAAACGTATACTCACCACAAATATAATAGCAAGTATCATGGCTGTTGCAATATTGGTGAAACATTTTGCATCATGAATACCCTTGAAAATACAATTACTTTATTATGAGTACACACAATGTTCTGTGCATGAAGTATATGCATCAACATTATTTCCAACCGATTTACATGTAAATGCAATGCACAGAACTGTGTGTGCGTGATGCTTTTATAACCTTTCTAAAATCTGTCTTGTTATGCACTGCCTAGGCATGCCTAGACAAGATAGAAAACTTTTCAACTTACACTGTGGGCAATATTTTAATTTACTTGAATTATTAATTGAAATAACAAATATAGGTGATTTCAAAACAATGGTGTGTGCTAGGAAAATTTCATGGTGATTTTCAAGATCAGCAGCTCAACATCCACAAGATACATCCAAAATTATTCAGGAAGCAAAATCATTGTTGTCTAGTGTTATCATTGTCTAATCACCATTGGGAACTTCCAGCTAATTATATTTCTGGATTTTGGAGGTGGATATGTTCTTAGTACACAGGTAACCGAAAACTACTTCTAAAATTTTACAAATTTGTTTTATTTTATAACCCATTAGAGTTAGATAATTTTCAATTTTCTGTCATTTTTATCAACCTCCTCAAATTTACTGCAATAACTTTGTTATTAAAACTAATTCTACAGACAAGTATTTATATTTTAAAATATTGCTTGTTTGAAAGCAGGCCTTATATTTGGTAACATATAAAGATGCATTGGCATGAAAGCCTATATTGTGCTTTCAACACAATATCTGACTATGACTTGTAATCAAAATAGTAATTATGCTCCAAGTCATAGCTTCACCTGTAGTTCAGACATAGGTAGACATCAGCCTTTCTCCATTGAAGATCTGCAACAAATCAACAGATTAACATCCCTTCTTTATACCTTGAATATCCTCTTAGACCCTCTTTAACTGTGGAAAGCACAAAGACAGCATTAGCACTAGTCTCTTTAAAAAAAAGTAGTTCTTGAGATTTAATCGTTTGGAGAAGTGAACTCAGAGGTTACAAGACAGACAGATAAAGATAGGCTAATTAATCTACAGATTAACCACAGAAGACTGAAAGAGCAGGATAGCCCAACTTTTTAACTAAAGTTCATGTGTAGGAGTTTACGTAATCAAAAACAGAACTCCCAGATGCACAACTATTTCACAACTATTATAGAATACATGTAGTTTTGACACTCTGTTGCAATTATTCAAACAGGCAACAGATTCTTTAGATACAACCCACAGGTGGTAGTGGAACTCAGTTGGTCAGGCAGTATCTATGGAGTGAAATGGATAGTTGACGTTTGGGGCAAAGCCATCATCTACACTGTTGGGAAAGATCTTAATGTTTTGGGCTAAGATCCTTCCCAACAGTGCTTTTAAGCGTATTGACCCAAATTACACCTGACCCACTGAGTTCTACTAGTGCCTTTTGTGTTGCTCCAGATTCCAGCATCTGCAGTCTCTTGCGTTTCCAGATTATTTGCCTAATTTGGGGGGGGGTGGGGGGTGGAAGAGTTGAAGTTTTGCCTGGAGAACCGGATCAAAACAAAACTATACTGTACCAACTGATTTAAACTGGTAGCCTCTGCTCCTTGCCATTGAAAGTATCACTTTGATATAGCGCTCCCCCCCTCCATACTCCAGATGCTGACTAACTGGCAGAATAATTCCATTTTATTTCAGATTTGCAGCAACAACTGCATTTTTTATGTTCGATTCTCTATTAACAGTTTCCATTCGTCTATAAACTAGACAACTTTAACTGGATGATCTTTGTCTCCTCTTTCAAAGATAATCCCTTTGTTCCACTCTTCTGTCTTGATGTAACTTAAAAAGACATCTGTTCTTTTTCATTTTTGCAGTTCTGATAAAGCGTCATTAACCTGAAACAGCAAAGTAGTACAGCATGCAGAACTACTGTTCATAGACCCATTGCCCTCCACTGTATGGTGTCCTTACTGTAACTATAAAGATTTCCTCCAAGGTTAATTGTTAGCTGCAAATTGACCCCATTAACTAAATGTGGTAAAATAATATGGAGAGAATAGAGTTTAACTATTGGTGCAGACAGGTGCTTGTGCTGCCACAAACTTTTTAGGCGGAAAAGCCTGTCATGATGCTGTGTAACCATGCCTTTTGATTCTTTTTCTACAGAATGCTGCCTAGTCTCAAATATTTCCAGCATTTTCTACTTTTATTGTTGTTTTAAATTTGTTTGACAGTAGTGGGGGATGGTAGCATCATTCTGTATACAATGTATTGATAAATTAATAAAGTACAATCTTTCATACAATAAGGAATCTAAATTAAAGTTGCTGGTAGCTATGGACAACTGCCCACAACCTTACTATATACAGTAGAATAGGAAAATAAAACTGGCATTAATTGGGAAAACATCATTTATTTGAATACCCTTCATTCTGATGCATTTAATTGGCAAGGGAAATGTTGTAAAGGGATTGTTAGACCATGCTACCATAAATAGGTTAATCCCCATTTATGGACCCAGGGATTGAGATGGATATCTCAGAGAGGTCTGTTTGACAGAATCAACATTCTCTCTAATTTATTTATTTATTTAACAGCTGCTCAGACCAACCAAAGTTCCAAGAAGGAAATTTTTACATGGCCTGAAAACTGTTGCATTTTAAATGTTAAGAAAATTCCAGCTGCACGACAATGAACACTGTGTGTGGGAACATTTCCCATACAGTTTAGAGGGAACAATGAATGAGTTGTAAGTTGCACAGAGTTCACATCACTGCCTATGTCTAAAAATTTCTGCATGTCGATGCTCATTCATACTATTGATTGGCTGCATGCAACAGCAAGAGCTTAACATTGCTTGAAACTTGCACCAAAAGTCACCCAGCATCTCTGAAGAGGGAGGTTCTCGCTTGCTATAGTGGATAAGGGTTGTCTTCTGCAACAAAAGTTGACTTGAGAGAGCAGGCAAAACATGGGAGAAAATGCATTATTAGATGCTGCACTGCAAATTTGTCTGAAATTTCACCAGATTTGAAATTTTCAGTGAGAAAAAGCAGAACCAAAGCAAGTTTCTTTCTTATTGCACACTTGGAGCAGTGGGAATGACATTCAGGACAGTGAAGTGCTCTTCTTGTGGAATGTGGAAGAGAAGGGGATCTCCAGTATCCCTGACAACTACACCTTCAAGTGCATCCAGATGCAAATTCTTACAGACCACGTTAAGGAAGTGAAGCTAAAGAAGACCTTCAGATCATTTGGAACATAGAGGGGTTGATTGGCAGGAAAAACCGGGAGGTAATTTCACCCAAGGTACAGGACACAGGTAGCTGAGTGACCATTAGGAAAGGGAAAATGGATAGGCTGTCATTACACGGTATGCTTGTGGCTTTTCCCCTCAATAACAAACAGATTGTTTAGGATGCTATTGGGGGGGGGGGGGCTGTCCTAGTAAAGGAAATCCACACCAGTCAGGTCTCCGGCATTGAGTCTGGGCCTGCGACTCAGAAGGGAAGGGAAGAGAAGAAGTGACCAGCAATAATAGGGATTCATTGTTTAGGGGAACAAACAAGAGGTTCTGTGGATGAAAAAGGGATTCCCGGAAAGCATGTCTCCCAGGTGTCAGGATTAGGGACATTTTAGATTGAATCCATTGCATTCTAAATGGGGAGGGTGAGCATTGTGAGGTCAGTACCAATGACATAGGCAGGAAGGGTGATGAATACCTGCAAAGTGAGTTCATAGAGTTAGATGCTGAGTTAAAGGACAGGACCTCCATGGTTGTGATCTCAGGATTGCTATCCATGCCATATAAATTGAACTGACTATTTCTTATATCCTTCACTTGCATGAGGAGTAAAAATCTTTATGCTACATCTGTCTGAATGTGCAAATTAAATTTGTAATAAATAGTATGCACAGCAAGATATACAACAGAACAGTCAGTATAGCTTAGAAATACATTTGTGTCAGCATGAATTAATCAGTATGATGGCTTGGTGGAAGCTGTCCTGGAGCCTGTTAGTCCTGGCTTTTATGCTGCAGTACCGTTTCCTGGATGGTAGCAGCTGTAACAGTTTGTGGTTGGGGTGACTTGGGTCCTCAATGATCCTTTGGGCCCGTTTTACACATCTGTCACTGTAAATGTGCTGGATTCCCTTGCAAGAAGATTGGCTAGTGCTGTTCAGCAGGGTTTAAACTAGAGTTGTGGTGGGGGTGGGGGGGGGGGCGGGGTTGAGAAACAAAGTTCCAGGGCAACTTGTGGAGTAAATGTGAGGGAAAGTAAGTGTTCCGCCTACATAGAAAGACAGGGACCAAAAGATTGAGCATGGTGGGAGTAATGCTCTGAGTTGCAGCTATTTCAATACAAGGAGTATTGTAGGTAAGGCAGATGAGATTAGAGTATGCATTAGCACATGGAATTATGATTTTACAGCCATTTGTGAAACTTGATTCCAGGAGTGGCAGCACTGGCAACTCAATGTTCTGGTTTTCTGTTTTATACATGATGGACAGGGAAAATATTCTGGCACATTGTCCATCTTAAATCAGACCACTCATTACAAGAGTAGTGCAGGACTAACAGTGTGGCATGGGCTAGGTGGGTCAAAGGGTCGGTTTCTGTGCTGTAGAACTGTATGATTCTATTACTATCAGGTACCCTTGTGTGAAGCTATTTCAGAAGGTAATGAGAACCAATGGATATGGAGGTATTTTCCAGGAATTTAAATTCAGGACCTAGCTACATTGCCATCAGACGCTTAATAACCTCCAATGATCTGTTGTAAATAATGAGCAAATCATTAAATATGGTGTCTTTTTGATTGCACTGGCAGTCCCAAACCCTTCTCAGTTTTCTATACCTTATTAATTAGGACCTGCAAGTTTTACCCCACCTTCATATACTTAAGTCCAGCTATATCTCACATAATATTGCACTGGTCCAAATATTCAGCCATGGTGACAAGCCCCTGTCTCTGAAAAATATGCACATTCTCTCCATCTTCCTTGCAGGTCTAGGGCAGCACCAGCTAACTAGAGGGAAGATGTGGAGCTGCATGTGTGAATGGGTGAACAGCCATAGCTGTAGATTTGCAAAGAGTTTATATTGAGACCATATTATTGACAGGCCTGACTCCATTGAAAATGACAGTATCTCAATCAGATTTCCTTCTCACATCACATTTCCTCCTCAAACTCAACCCCCCGAGTTATAAGAAAATGTTGCATATGTTAGGACTTCATTGTTTGGAGCACAGGAAAATTAAGGAATTGGATAAAGATATATAAAAATACAAGGAGTATCATATAGATAGAGTAAATGTAAGGAGGCTGGTGTAAGCAAGAACCCCCTTATTCTTTCCTTTCCCCTCATCGCAATCTCATCCTTGTCATTTGTTTCTATCCACTTCAGAAGTGCAAGTTTTCCCCCAGGCAGGGGTGGAAGAGCACAAAGAGGGAGAAGACAAATATCATCACTTGTTGCCATGGTTACAGCCCACAGCACAGAATTTAAAAGACAAAGGAAGCAGGCAATTAATGCAAAATTAATAACCCAATGTTAATTAAAATATACCTAAAATTAGTTTTGTACATTGTGAACATGATGGTTTTTGTAAAGATCAATTGCATAATCTGTAACAAAAATTTGTTTTTATTTTGCTCATAATGTACTCACATTTTTATATAGCATGACCCAACACTGAGTAGCAATCATGCTTTTGTCAGAAAGCAGGGATTTCAAGCCATTATCCAGAGACCCGTCTTCAAGACAGAGAGTGAGGGACAATACTTTCAAAAGAGACATTACGCCTAGATCTTGCTTGCTTAACAAGATATAACATTTCCCTTTAGATATTTACAAAGTACAAGGGATTTATTCCACACATCCCTGCCGATATTCATTTCTCAATTAACTTTGCTAAATCAGAATGGCCTGGATCTTGCTGGACCAGAGTCCTGTGGACTCCACGCTTCTAGACCAGATCAGAAAGACAGTGAAAACTGAGCAGACGTGGTACTGAGAGCCCATTTCCAGAAAGCATTTGTGAAGACTGGGAGGAGACCTTGGCTCTCTGTGAAAGTAGCTAATGAATTTACACCTACTGTATTGTACAAGTCTGTGACATTGAGAGATTTAAAACCCATTACATTTGAAGTAAATAATAAAACAATCAAAAATAACATGTTATTTAAAAATGCACAAATAATCTAGAGCACCAGTGACTCAAGTTAAATCTGTGTAGGGTGTGAACATTCTTCTTGTGACCATGTGGATGTTTACTCACACATCCTAAATTGGTGGGTTAAATGGCCATAGGAAAGTACCTCTCCCGTGAGATAGTGAAAAAGTAATTAAAGGGGATTTGAATGAGATGAGAGAAAAAGTAATTTGTAAAGCTACTGGGGAAAAGTAGAGGGGTATGTGTAAAACTAACGGGATTACTTTGTGAGGAACTGGCATGGAAGTAATGGACTAAATTGCCTCCATCTGTGGTATAAAAAGGCAAGTTAGTAAATTGCATTTAATAGCACTAATTGGTAGTTAGTACACAAAGCCACCTGCTGTGTCATCTACTGATACACAGTAATTAAACATTCATTCAGTGGTTTCTGTAGTGTAGCGGTGTTCCCAGTCATCTCACATCTGCTAGGTCCCCCGTCTGATTGTTGGTCTGAATGTAATTTTAGGGAGGCATAGTGGTTAAGTGTAATACTCAGCAACACTGGCACACATTTTACATTGGCTATTTCATTTGCTTTGAAATACTGCTCAATTTTTTCAGTATAGATCATCCAGTAATCTGCTGTGCAATCGAACACATCTATCTTTCTAATGAAGCTAGCTATTTCTGCATTTTTAAAATTTATGGTTATCACCTGGTACTCATTGTTTATAACCCTCCCTGTCCTTTCTGACACATCTAAAGCCTGGCACTCAAAGCAACCATTTGTGCCCCGAGCCATCCAAGTCTCTGCAATGGCTTCAACATCATAGCTCCAAGTACTGATTCACGCTCCAAGCTCATTCACTTTGTTCATAAACTCTTTGCATTAAAATAGACACATCTCAAACCATCGGTCTGGGCTTGTCCCTTCCCTATCACCTTCCTACCCTCCCTCTCCCACTGTCTCCAAGCTTTCTCTATTTGTGAGCCAACCGCCTCTTCCTGTCTCTTCAGTTTGGTTCCCACCCCCCAGCAATTCTAGTTTAAACTCTCCCCAATAGCCATAGCAAACCTCTCTGCCAGGACATTGGTCTCCCTAGGGTTCAAGTGTAACCCATCCTTTTGTACAGGTCACTCCTGCCCCAAAAGAGGTCCCAATGATCCAGAAATCTGAATCCCTGCTCCCTGCTGCAATCCCTCAGCCACGTATTTATCCTCCACCTCACTATTCCTATACTCACTGTCACGTGAAACAGGCAGTATCCTGAGATTACTATCTTTGTGGTCCTGCTTCTCAACTACTTTCCTAACTCCCTATAGTCTACTCTCAGGCCTATGTCGTTGGTACCAATATGTACCCCAACCTCTGGGGGTTCTCCTTCTGACTTTAGGATATCAAGGACATGATCAGAAACGTCCCAGACCCTGGCACCTAGGAGGCAAACTATCATCCGTGCTTCTTTCCTGCGTCCACAGAATCATCTATCTGACCCCCTAACTATAGAATCCCCCATCACTGCCATCCTCTTCCTTTCCCTACCCATCTGAGCCACAGGGCTGGCAAAGGACTTCCTAAAACACATTTTAATAATATTATCCCTTCTTAACCAAAAAAGTTGTGTACCATAAAACAATTTACAATGAACCTTAACATCAAGAGTCAAATTGAGTTGTTGTATTAAGATGTTAGCAGAGGTAAACAATACAGTAAACAGCTCACTGTCCTAATGACAGGATGACTATAGTGGCAGGGTATTCATTAGTCTCAGCCTGGATGAAGAAACTTACCAGTCTGGCAGTCCTAGTCCTTATTTTTTTGTACTTCCATCCTGATAGTCGTGGGTCAAAGAAATTGCAGGATGGGTTGCAGAGATCCTCAACAATGCTTCGGGCTCTTCAAATGCAATGCTCCCACTAAATGTCACAAATGGGAGGAAGACCCTGATTCTCTTGATGATTTATAATCTTTTCTTGGTGGTGATTCTCTTGCTGTCCAAGACCCTTACAGCTTCCACACCACACCATGATGCAGCCAGACAGGACACCGTCGATGGTGCTCTTGTAGAAAGTTGTTAGTATGGGGTCAATAAGTCTTTCATGCCTCAGCCTCCTCAGAAAATGTAGACGCCGTTGTGGTTTCTTGACTAACAATGAGATGTTGTCGGTCTAGTTTAGATCAATCATTATGTACACACTAAGGAAATTTGTGGTCTTCTTTCTCTGCACGGCAAAGGTATTTATGTGCAATGTAGAGTGGTTGACTGCACCTTCCTGAAATCCATAATCTTCTTTTGTCTTGTTCTCGTTGAGACTCAGGTTGTTGTTTTCAAACCACTTGAGAGCCTCTCTATCCCTTCTCTATATGCCGACTCCTCATTGTTGAGGACAACCACTGTAGTGTCATCAGCAAACTTGATGGTGCAATTTCAGTTGGATTTGGCAGTGCTGTCATGAGTAGGAAGCCTGAACAGCAGTGGGCTGTACAGAATAATGTGGAAATTTAAAGCATACATCTTTATTAAGTTCATTTTTGTTCAACAAAATAATTCCCTGACAGCCCTGATATTTTCTGTATTACCCTAGTTTATGTTGCATCATTGATTCTTTTCAGATCATTGAGTTCTTAAGATTTTTTTTAAAATATGCTTATACTTTATAGCTTTTCTTTCTATTTTATACAATCTGATTCTGCTTCATCACTTTTTCAGTGATCCTGAGATTTATTCTGATATAAACGTTAAGGTCTCTTTATTTCTGACTTATGCCAAAATATGGATACACAATATAATTTTTGATGTGTAAAATTAGAAGGAATGTGGTAATTATAAAAATGGCAATAAAATTGTAGCCTAACTGTATGCAAAGCATTGTTATAGACCTTTCTTTGTAAATGCAGGTTAGTAACGGAAACATGGGTGGCTTTTAATTAGTTCAGTTACAACACTTCATCGTGACAAAGGGAACACAATAAAATAATATTATGCTCATTATTTTATAATTACCTTGTCTTAAGATGCAGTTACACTGGAATATGTGCATTAACAAAAAGTAGTTTTGAAAGCAAAGTAATATAAATGGCACTATAATTTGCTAATCTGTTTGGAAATCCATTTCCTGAGTAATGAAAATAACTGATTATTAACTCATTAAGATATCAGCATGTAAAAAGGCCATTCAACCCATTACTTGGCAGATGTTTGATACCACAAAGGAATTGCAAAGATTTAATTAGCACTCATCCAGAATACTCCAAAGTGTTGTAAGGTCAATGAAGTATTATTGAACTTTTAGTTACTGGTGTAACGTAGGAAACATGGCAACCAATTTGAATACAAGCTTCCATAAATGTCAATGTAACTAAACAAATGTATTTTTCTGACATTCATAGTGAGATGTTGGTCATTAGACTGTGGTTAACTTCTCCACTGTCCTCTGAAACTACGCATCGAGACCTTTTATATTTGCCTGATAAAACACGAATGTGTGGGACAGAGGGATTGGTTTAATACTTTGTTTAAAAGATAGGATTCAAACAGTGCAGCCTGGATTTCTGTACTGAGGTCTCTGAAATTAAATTTGAAATTAAACTTGCTACTTCATTCCATTTTTAAGGTTTGATTTATTGAGTAATATGGAGTTACAGTGGAGTAAAGGGAATTACGGATTTATGAGAGGAGACATGGCCAGAATCAATTGAAAGGGAATACCATCAAGGATGATGGCAGAACAACAATGACTGGAGATTCTGGGAGCAACTGAGGAGGTGCAGGTTAGATACATCCCAAAGATGGATTAGTATTCTAAAGGGAGGGTGAGGCAGCCCAGGCCAACAAGAGAAGTCAAAGACAATATAAAAGCAAAAGGAAGGATACATAATATAGCAAAAATTAGTGGGAAGTTAGAGGATTGGGAGGCTTTTAAAAACTAACAGAAGGCAACTAAAAACATATTGAGAAAAGTTGACATATGAAGGTAGGCTAGCCAATTATATAAAAGAGGATACTAGACATGTTTTCAGATATATAAAGAGGAGAGTGTGGATATTGAACTGCTAGAAAATGATGCTGGAGAGGTAGTAATGAGAAACAAACAAATGGCAGATGAACTTAAGTATTTTGTGTCAGTTTTCATGGCACAAGACACTAGCAGCATGCTAGAAATTCAAGAGTATCAGGGACAGAAGTGAATGTAGTTGCTATTAATAAGGAGAAGATGCTTGGGAAGCTGAAAAGTCTGAAGGTAGTTAAGTTACCTGGACCATATGGACTACACCCCAGGGTTCTGAAAGAGGTAGCTGAAGAGATTGTGGAGGCATTAACAGCGAACTTTCAAGAATTATTAAATCTGGAATGGT
The DNA here is from genome assembly GCF_963921235.1 of Mobula hypostoma. Classification (NCBI taxonomy): domain Eukaryota; kingdom Metazoa; phylum Chordata; class Chondrichthyes; order Myliobatiformes; family Myliobatidae; genus Mobula; species Mobula hypostoma. The sequence continues at coordinate 215,876,455 of NC_086098.1, read as the reverse complement.
TCCTTTTTCTTTCTTCCCTTTTTCAATTTTTTTAAATTAATTTTCTGCATAGGAGAATACAGAGTTCAAGAAAAAAATATCAAATACATTATACCGAATCGCACAAACTGCTTATTCTATATTCATACAAATTGATTAATTCATAATATTGAAATATAGTAAATTTATAATATGGAAAAAATCTAACCCACTACCAAGACCAAAGCTGATTAGTAAAGAAGAAAAAAGTAGTATATTATTAGCCATCATCTGTGCTTTAAACGGCAAATCAAAGGTTTTGAAAATAGTTCAAAAAAGGTTCCCAAAATGTTTGAAAGTTCTTGTTTCAGAAATTGAACACCAAATCTTCTCTAAATTTAAACATGACATCACATGACACAGCCATTGAACATGAGTGGGTGGAACCTCATCGTTCCACTTAAGCAAGAGCACCCTCCTAACCATAAGAGAGAAAAGCCAAAATGTGCAAATCAGATTTCGCCAAATAATATCCTTTCCTCCAACAATACCAAATAAAGCAGTCAAAGGATTAGGCTTAAAATTTGCTTTAAAAAGTACCGAGAAGGTTTGAAATACTTCTTTCCAATATTTATCAAGACTTGGACATGTCCAAAACATATGAATGAGTGAAGCTTCTCCATTATTACATTTATCACAATAAGGAGATATCCAAATAGAAGCGAGACAACTTATCCTTGGTCATTGGGCACCATGGACCATTTTAAATTGTAGGGGAGAGTGGTGAGCACATAATGAAGTGTTTAAAAATGTTCATTCCAAGTTTCCTCAGAAATTGAAGTCTGTAAGTCTTGTTCACAAAGATGTTTAATTTTATCTAAAGTGTTACGAGAATACACCTAAAATTAAGATGTTTGCTGGCCTGGGCTAGCATCAGTGGCATCAGCAGTTGGTCTGCCACCTGCCCTCAGGGGAAGGAGAGATAAGGAACAATGGAGCAGCGTCTGGAGATGTGTAATGAAGGGATGTGGGAGGAAGAGCTGTCTGGAGCGGCTCCCCCCTTTGAACCCTGAACTGTTTGAAGTGATGGACAGGCGATACCCCAGCAGGGGGATAAAAAGGGACAGGTTCGCTAAGACAGACACACGCCACCCGAGGTAACGAGACCCTGGAAGCGGTGCGCCTCTCACGAGTGGTGAGAAGTACCGGACAACGCACAGGGTGGAAAGGTACGATCAGCGGGAACCCGGTGTGTGTCCGCCCTTGCCTGGGTGCCGGGTTCACTGCAGAGGATCGACCGCATCTGGAGGAGGGGTCACAGTCGGTGACCTCAGGTGACATCACCAAGGACCCGCCCAAAAGCTGTTTGTGAGCCATCTCGCTGGTCTGTGAGCCATCTTGCTGGTCTGTGAGTGAAGCCGTTCTGAATGATGAGTTGTTCCTATTCTATCTCTCTCTTCCCCCACGTTGTCCACCGCCATGGCAACGATTACTGCGAACTGAACTACTAAACTGGACTGAACTTTGAGTCATTTTGAAATTGGTCATTTACCCCTAGACAACGATAGAGCTTGATTGATGCTGTTATCTTAATTCTGTGCACATGTGTGGTTATCATTGTTGAACTGTTGCATTTATTATCCTTTCGATTACTGTGTTGCTTGTTTCTTTAATAAAACTTTCTTAGTTCTAGTACTCCAGACTCCAACTGAGTGATCCATTTCTGCTGGTTTGGCAACCCAGTTACGGGGTACGTAACAAAAGGAACACTTCTCATTCCCAGCAACATTATAAATATTAGATATAGATCCATTATAAAAAGGTTTCAAATTAAAGATTACATCCAGTAGATTCTTATCAGGACTTTTAGGAAATGTACATATTTGAGACCATAAAACATCTCTTATTTGTAGGTATCGAAAAAGAATGTTTTGGGTAAGCTATATTTAGCTGACTGTTACTCAAACAAAAGGAGACTTCCCTCCACAACCAAGTCCTGGAAGCATTTAATACCTAATCTATCCCATTGTTTAAAAGCCACATCTATCATAGAAGATTTTTAAAAAATAATTAGAAAAAAATGGGACTTGAAAGAGAAAATCTCAATAAGCCAAAGTATTTTCGGAATTGTACCCAAATTCTCATAGTATGTTTAACTATCAAATTGTCAATTAACTTACTTAGGGATAAAGGAAGTGAGGATCCAGGAAGAGAAATAATGGAAAATTTATTAACAGAGTTACTTTCGGATGACTCTGCCATAGTTGGATGCATCAGCAAGGGAGAAGAGGCTGAGTACAAGGCTACGGTAGGAAACTTTGTCACATGGTGTGAGCAGAATTATCTGCAGCTTAATGTGAAAAAGACTAAGGAGCTGGTGGTAGACCTGAGGAGAGCTAAGGTACCGGTGACCCCTGTTTCCATCCAGAGGGTCAGGGTGGACATGGTGGAGGATTACAAATACCTGGGGATACAAATTGACAATAAACTGAACTGGTCTAAGAACACTGAGGCTGTCTACAAGAAGGGTCAGAGCCATCTCTATTTCCTGAGGAGACTGAGGTCCTTTAACATCTGCCGGACAGTGCTGAGGATGTTCTACGAGTCTGTAGTGGCCAGTGCTATCATGTTTGCTGTTGTGTGCTCGGGCAGCAGGCTGGGGGTAGCAGACACCAACAGAATCAACAAACTCATTCGTAAGGCCAGTGATGTTGTGGGGATGGAACTGGACTCTCTCACGTTGGTGTCTGAAAAGAGGATGCTGTCTAAGTTGCATGCCATCTTGGTCAATGTCTCCCATCCGCTACGTAATGGACTGGGTGGGCATAGGAGTACATTCAGCCAGAGACTCATTCCACCGAGATGCAGCACAAAGCGTCATAGGAAGTCATTGCTGCCTGTGGCCATCAAACTTCACAACTCCTCCCTTGGTGGGTCAGACACCCTGAGCCGATAGGCTGGTCCTGGATTTATCTCATAACTTACTGGCATAATTTACATATTACTATTTAACTATTTATGGTTCTATTACTATTATTTATGGTGCAACTGTAACGAAAACCAATTTCCCCCAGGATCAATGAAGCATGACTATGACTAGCTTCCAAAGAAACCCACATTGGACAACCCTCACGATTAATGTAATATAATCAAAATGTCAGATTACCTATATTAACTGCCCAATAATAAAACCTAAAGTTTGGTAAAGCTAGCCCTCCATTATTTTTTTTTAAGCTTTCTGAAGATGAATTTTGTTTAGTCTAGAATGCTTATTTTTCCATATATAGGATGATATAATAGAATCCAGAGAATCAACAAAAGATTTAGGGATAAAAACAGGTAATGGCTGAAAAAAGATATATAAATTTAGGTAAAATATTCATTTTAAGAGAATTAATTTGACCAGTGATAACGAGAGAGGCTACCAATTTGAAAGTGTCCTTTTAACATAATTCAATAAGGTAAGAAAATTTTCTTTAAATAAGCACTTTTAATTTTTAGTAATTGTTATACCCAAGTAAATTGGTTTCTTACAATTTTAAAAGGTTAGAATTAGTTGATATCCAATTATTCAAAGGAAAAAGTTCACTCTTATGTAAATTCAGTTTATAGCCTTAGAACTGGCTAAAACAGGAAAGTAAAGAAAGCGCATGGGATAACAAAGACTCGACATTAGAAATAAACTGCAATAGATCATCAGCATAAAGTGAAACTTTGTGGATAATCCCTCTCCTTAGAATACCTGTGATGTCATTAGATTCTCAAAAGGCTATGACTAGGGGTTCTAAAGCCAGATCAAAAAGCAAAGGACTCAACAGACAGCCTTGTCTGGTGCCACATTGAAGCTTAAATGGTTTGGAGTTCTGAGAATTAGTAATAACCCTAGTGGAGGGAGCTAAATAAAGTAATTTAATCCATTGAATGAAATCAGGTCCAAAATTGAATTTTTCTAAAATTTTAAATAAATAATTCCATCAACTCTGTCAAAAGCCTTCTCAGCATCTAGGGGTACCACACATTCCGATGTCTCCTTAGAAGGAGAATAGATTACATTTAATAAATGACAAATATTAAAATGAGAATTTTTTTGATAAATCCAGTCTGATTATCAGAAATGACAGATAGTAAAATATTTTCAATCCTACAGGCCAGAACTTTATGTAGAATCTTAGTATCAACATTAAGTAAAGAAATTGGTCTATAGGAAGAACATTAAATTGAATCTTTATTCTTTTTGAGGATAAGCGAAATGGAAGCCTCATAGAAAGACTGAGGCAGCCTGCCCAACTTAAATGAATCCAAAAAAAAAACTTAACATAAATGAGGTATAAGCAGTGAGGAAAAGGTCTTATAAAACTCTACAGAAAATCCATCTGCACCCGGAGCTCTCCTCGAGTGCAATGAGCGCATAGCCTCGACAATTTCCTCTAAAGAAATAGGTTGTTCCAACTGCTTTCTGTCATCAACAGAGATTGTGGGAATGTTTAATTGGTCTAACAAAATTGTTTAGTATAATTTATTTCTAAATGATCAGTTGTCCTATCACCATTAGCTTTACGTATTTCTTTAATCTGCTGTTTAGCTATAACAGTTTTAATTTGATTAGTCGATAATTTACCTGTTTTGTTTCCATGAATACAAAATTGACTTATCTTTTAGGAGTTGAGTTTCAATTGGATAAGTTAAAAGGAGATCATATTTAGTTTTAATTTCAACACGCCTTTTATATAAAGCAGAATCTGGAACTAAGGCATACTGTTGGTCTGTTTCAACTGATTAGCTAAATCACTTCTCTCTTTATTAGCTTTTTTCTTAATACTTGCAGTATAAGAAATAATTTGTCCTCTAGTATACACCTTAAAGGCATCCCATCTGATAAGACCAAAAGTCTCCTCTAATGTATTCTCTTAAAAGAGCATTTTGTGTCTCCATAAACTTTAAAAAAAAATCTTTATCAGACAACAAAGTTAGATTAAAATGCCAAAACCTGCTTGTTTGAAGGAGGCCAGGGAGATTTTGTGACAAGAACACACATAGATAAGATGTTAGCTGTCCTGTGTGATCAGCAGTTGGTCTGCCACCTGTCTTCAAGAGAGAGATAAGAAACACAATGAAACAGCATCTGGAGATGTGTAATGAAGGGACGGGAGAGAGAGAGCTGTCTGGAGCGGCTCCCCCTTTGAACCCTGAACTGTTTGAAGTGATGGACAGGCGATACCCCAGCAGGGGGATAAAAAGGGACAGGCTCGCTAAGGCAGGACACACACGACACCCAAGGTAACGAGACCCTGGAAGCGGTGCGCCTCTCACGAGTCGGTGGGAAGTATTGGACCTTAAACGCACAGGGTGGAAAGGTACGATCAGCGGGAACCCGGTGTGTGTCCACCCTCGCTTGGGTGCCGGGTTCACTGCAGAGGATCGACCGCATCTGGAGGAGGGGTCACAGTCGGTGACCTCAGGTGACATCACCAAGGACCTGCCCGAAAGCTGCTTGTGCGCAATATTGCCGGTCTGTGAGTGGAAGCCGTGTCTGAATGATCAGTCGTTCCCGTTCTCTCTCTCCCTCCCCCCCACGTTGTCCATTGCCATGGCAACGATTACTGCGAACTGAACTAAATTGGACTGAACTTTTGTGTCACTTTGAAATTTGGTCATTTACCCCTTGACAACGATAGAGCTTGATTGATGCTGTTATCTTAATTCTGTGCACATGTGTGTTTATCATTGCTGAACTGTTGCATTTATTATCCTTTCGATTACTGTGTTGCTTGTTTCTTTAATAAAACTTTCTTAGTTCTAGTAATCCAGACTCCAACTGAGTGATCCATTTCTGCTGGTTTGGCAACCCAGTTACGGGGTACATAACAATTTAAAGATGAGAGCACAGGAGCATGATCTGAGACAACAATCACTTTATATTCACGGGATCGAACTAATGGAATCATTTGGCTATCAATAAAAAAGTAATCAATCCTAGAATATGTATGATGGACATGAGAAAAATGAATATTCCCTGTCTACTAGATGAAAAAAATGCCAATCAACAATACAACATTTCATTTGAAAAGATTTAATAAACACAGCTGATTCACTTGGTATCACTAGTTTAGAAGATGAACAATCTAAAGCTGGATCTAAACAAGAAATAAAATCTCCTCCCATCACCAATGAGTACAGACTCAGATCTGGCAAAAATCAAAAAAAGCTCAAAGAAGCCTGGGTCATCTATATTCAGAGCATACACATTGGCAAATACCATTAATTTGTAATCTAGCTTCCCTGATACTATAACAAAACACCCATTAGTATCAGAAATTACTTTATGTTGAACAAAGGAAACTATTATCTACAAGGATTAAAATGCCTCTGGTTTTGGTCTGAAATGAAGAATGGAAATGAAATTTTGTCCATCGATTAAAAAGGCGTGAATTGTCACATTTACGTACATGAGTTTCTTGAAGTAAAACAATTGGTACCTTACGTTTTTTTTTAATATAATCAAAAATCTTATTTCTTTTCACAGGATGGTTTCGCCCTTTCTTGTTAAACCCAAGTAAATTAATACTTTGATCCATTTTAAAACTAGTTACAAAAGTACAAGAAAGGTTAAACAATCAAAAGAATGTATATTAAACCCAAACAATAAACATTGAGATATGGTAACTAGGCAACAGAGTTGACTAAATTTCCAAATCAGCTTTAAGAGAACCATCCCCCTCCCTCCTCACAAAGAGAGAAAAATGGGCCAAAGGGCAGCCGATGCCTACCCCAACTCATATCATTTCCCCCAGAAAAGCCTGCTGGAACCGCTCCAAAGAATTCAAGGTTGATTACTGTTCCAACCAAGACAAAGCAAAATGCAGTAAAAAAAAACTTATACAGTTTTACCAAACAAAAGCAATTATTCATACTGAAAATTATTAAACAGTTATATTTCTAAGTCTAAATTTTCTGAGCCTCTTCGTTCCTAAGAAACCATCTCTTTAAGCCATCTGCATTGTAATTCTCAGCCAAGCCGAATAACGAAGAGAAGGCTTGAAGTTTTTGCTATAAAGTTCTGCCATAACTTTAAAAACTTAACACATTTTCCATAACTTCTGATGAGAAATCTTCAACAATACGAATCTTCTGACCCTTGTAGTCAATCACAACTTTCCAACGGGATTCACAAATCAAAAGGTCCTTTGTTTGAAATTCATGAAAGCATATAATGACTGATCTTGGTCTTGATTCTGAAGTCGATCTATAAATAGGTGATCTGTGAACACGATCAATCAAAGGTAAAGACTGTATAATATCAGGGAATAATTCCATCATAAGTTTTGCAAAGAATTCCTTAGGATTATCTCCTTCCGTTAACTCTAAGTCTCAAGATTCACAAGTTGTTTCTCCCACTTCTATTTTCCAAATCAATAATCTTGTGTCTCAGTTTTCTGTTGGGGTTGGATTGTTTTTCATAAAGCTTTTGCAAACCATCAGTTTTCTTATCCAGGATCATTATAATCTCTTCATGCTCTTTTATCCTCTTATCATGCTCGATTAAAGTTTCTTGAATAACATAACCATTTGTTTAACTTCAAAGCTGATTTGTTGTGAATCAGCCGATGCTTCTTTTCAGAACTGATGAAACTCCTCGGTAAACTTTTGCGAGTCTGTAGAAAGCTTTAGAAGCAAGCCCGAAATAGATTCCAAAGCTGCTTTGGTAGCCATAGTAAGATAATAACATGTTTAACAGTAATATTTCAAAAGGTTGGAAACAAAAAAGGAAGTAAACTAGAAGCACCTGGAAAGACCTGTTACTCCATCAGCAACCAGTAGGCAAGTGGAATGGTTCCTGAGAACTGGAAAATTGCACATGTCACTCCACTCTTCAAGGAAGGAACAAGGCAGAAGGTCAGATAGTCTAACTTCAGTAATTGGGAAGTTGTTGGAGTCCATTATCAAGGATAAGATTTCAGGGTACTTGGTGGCACATGATAAAATAGACCAAAGTCGATATGGTTTCATTAAGGCAGAATCACGCCTGACAAATCTGCTGAAATTCTTTGAGGAAACAACAAGCAGGGCTGGCAAAGGAGGATCAGGTAGACGTATTTATTTGGATTTTTCAGAAGACCTTTGACAAAGTGCCACAATCGAGGCTGATTAGCAAGATAATAACCTATTGTATTACAGGAGAGATATTAGCAAGGATAGAAGATTGGCATACTGGCAGGAGGCAAAGAATAGGAATAAAGGAATAAAGGGGGCCTATTCCACTGATGAGTGGTGTTCTGCAGGGGTCAGGATTGGGACTGCTTCTTTTCACATTATATTTCAATGATTTGGATGAAGGAATTGATAGCTTTGTGGCCAAGTCTGCAGATAACACAAAGATAGGTGGAGGGGCTGGTAATGTTAAAAAAGCAGGGGGTCTGCAGAAGGTGTCGGATAGATTGAGATTGTAAGAATGGGCATGAAGTGGCAGATGGAATATAATCTAGGGAAGTGTATAGTCACACAATTTGGTAGAAAGAATAAAGGCATAGACTATTTTCTAAACACTGAGAAATTTCAAAATTCACAGGTGCAAAGAGACTTGGGAGGATAATCTAAAGTTTAACTTGCAGGCTGAGTTGGTCATAAGGCAGGCAAATGCAATACAAGTGTTCATTTTTGCAAAGACTGTATTATAAGAGCAAGGATGTGATGATCTGGTGAGACCGCATTTACAGTTTTGAGAGCAGTTCTGGGCCTCTTATCTAAAAGATGTGCTGACATTGGAGAGAGTCCAGAGGAGTTTCATGAGAATGATTCCAAGAGTGCTTGTGGGTCTGGGGCTGTACTCAGTGAAATTCAGAAGATTGAGAAGGAATTTCATTGAAACCTATTAAATGTTGAAGAGTTTTGGTAGGGGGAAGATGGAGAGGATGTTTCCTATAGTGGGGGAGAATAGCACCAGAAGGCACATTCTCTGAATAGAGAGGCATCCATTTAGAACAGAGGAAAAATTTCTTTAGCTAGACAGTTGTGAATCTGTGGAATTCATTGTCAAGGTAGGCAGTAGATGACAAGCCATTGAATGTACTTAATGCTGAGGTTGATAGGTTTTTAAATTAGTCAGGGTGTCAAAAGTTATGCAAAGAATGCAGGAGAATGTGGTCAAGGAGGATAATAGTTTGGAATGTCAGAGCAGGATTAGCCTGATGTAAATAGGCATGTGTGGGCATACAACTAAGACCAATACATTCCTGTCTCTTTTCTTGTACAGAATACATTGCACCATTTAAACTATTATATAAAAATAAATTTTAATTCTTTGCTCCTATATTAGTTTTAACAAAAAGTAAACAGGAAGCTGGAGAGATTTAGTATAGCTGGTTTAGTCAGAATTATCAGACTGAAAATTGCACAGAGAACAAGAACTCCAACTACCACAGGAGTACTATAAAGCCCATGTAATATTTAATAGAGAAGGCATCATCTGAATTAAAACCCTTACACATCCAACAGTGTTAATTATATATAGTATAGATTCATTCCTTTGAGTTGAAGTTAGTATCACCAATCATCTGCATCTTTCCATTACTAATAAAAGCACTAGCCAGAGACCTGAAATCCATTGTTAACTCACTTTCTAGTCATGCAGTGTTCTGCTTTGGGAGGCCAGCCTTGGAAATTGCCCTAATAGGAATCAGTAACTAGGCAATGGACTATTACTGGGCTCAACCTAAACATGCAATTTGTTTTCATCCTTGGTCTCAGGTGATGTCATTTCATGGGTTTTCTTGAACAAACAATACAGTTCTGGCCTAGCGACAGCACATACACATAAACAGACAATTCACAAAATATAAATTCCGGTGGGATTATTTTTTATTTATTTATTTATTTTTAAAGTATTTTTGTTAGACTTTTATCATTAAATATTTCCGATGTCCACAAATGCAACAGAAACAGTTCATGCAACTTTAATTTGTAATAGTTTACAAAACTCTTTTCTCATTATTGTTGCCTCCACTGTGTATGGCCGAGCTTCTCAGCTGGCATTCAAGACAAACTGGACTTTAACCTGTTTTTAAGCTTCCCCTGGGCTCCTCAAACTTAGTATTTAAGAATAAGGACTGAATTTCAGAATAAATTATATTTGCATGCTCTTCTCTAAATATCACCCTTTTTTAATTTCACAGTTGAATTGGATAGCACTCATAAATGGGCACATGAACTGTGATGCAGGAGTAACCCTTACAAGTTTGTCCTTGTCCAAAATAGATGTCAAATTCATGCTGCCTTCTAAACGTCATTCCTCCCCCGCACCCCCCATTTAGCTAGAATAGAGCTCCATATGACAAGTATTACAACAGATACATGGGTACTCCTTTTATGAATAGCTTCTGTCACCGCATGTTAGTACCCTGTTTTAAGACAGATTTGACAAGATACAAGGGGGCAGACACCTATGGACTTCACTGCAGTTGGAGAGCTGCAGTGAATTATGTTCTCAGTTCCCTGGAGACATTCATGGCAAAAGATAATAGAATCAGCTGTGAATGTGAAGAGTTTAGGTTTTAGCAGTTCTATATAGTACTTCAAGAGATTAGTTGGTGTCACAAACATCAAGGTCAGCAAACATGATAGTCCAACAGCATCATTCACCTACCAACATTCTCTATTCATTATGTATCAGGCCAATTGCTCTAAAACATAGCCTCATGCAGCTTTCAGTAAATATGTACTTTACTGCCACAGTTTGCACTTACTACCAGCTATTGAGCAACATCATGCATTCTCAATAGCACAATTTCCCCCCTCACCTTGCAGAAAACAAGGAAAAGCTATCACCTTACCCTAATCTCAGTGGACTAAGAGCATGCTAAATGCCATAGCTGAACCTTCTCACATCACTCCCAAGATGCACTTAATATGCAAATGGAAAAAATCTCCTTTGCTTTCTTACTCCATCCTCTACACCCTGCAATCTACCCTTGTGCCTTCTTCTCAGAACTCTGGTCAGCAACTGATGTCGTGGTTTTACAAATGACAAGGAGATGCCAAAGATTCTCCAAGTTTTAAACTTTAATTTGCAAATCAAAGCTGAGGCAGTCAGTGAGCTAGCCGCTGAATGCCCGCCGATCTTTTTCACACAGCATTCTTTATAGCCACCCTTCTGGGTTAACTGCATTAGCATACCGCTGTAAGTTTTACTCTAACTAATAAATCATTCTTATCTCTCTACTTGGCTACATTCGTATTTCTCAAGAGGCCAAAAGTACACAGGTTTCATTCTAGCTAGTAAATCAATGGTTACATACTAAAATACCGTAGGAATCCCCTATGCTCTCAATAACAGACACTTAATGCGTAGTAAAGGCATAGTAAACACCTGAATAAACACTTGATGCGCAATAAAAACACACTAAAGTAAATACTTAGAAAACAGAATGGTTTCACTATAGTAGTACAATGTTTTCCAATACTGATAATAGTTTGAGAATAATTTTGAACTTTTAGTGACCAATGCAAACACTGGCAATCAACTGACTACAACATTTGTTTTAGAACAAGTCCATACATTTGGTGAGTTATCATGCAAAAATGGACTAAAACCAAACTAAGAGAAAGAAGATGATCCAGGTATAGCTCCATGTTGCAAGGTTCTGCTGCAGAGAATTCATAGACGCCTGCCATGGGAAAAATACAGAAGTTGAAGATCATCCATAATCATCAAATCTTGGAGCTCTGAGAAGTCCATCAGAACAATGGTGTACAATGTAAAGGAAATTGGAATCCAGCACTAAAGTAGTACAGGACAGGCACACACTGAAGTCCATCAAACAGTACTGAAGTAGTGGCAACTCCATCTTTCCACCAATGTACTTCTTTCTCTTAACTTTCTATATTTTCCACTGGCTCTTCATACCACTGTTTAGTTTAAAGCCTTATCAACAGCCCTTGCTATTGTACTCACTATGACATTACCTTTTGTCCAATCCAAGTGAACTTGTTCCCTCCAAGTAAATTTGTTTTCAAAGTTTGTGTATGTTACCATATACAACCCTGAACTTTACTTCTTGTATGTGTTTACAGGGGAAAAAGAAATAATTGCAACCAGGTGACCATTGAAGAAGGGTCTCGGCCCGAAACGTCAACTGTATCTCTTCCTATAGATGTCGCCTGGCCTGCTGCGTTCACCAGCAATTTTTGTGTATGTTGCTTGAATTTCCAGCATCTGCAGATTTCCTCGTGTTTGCAACCATCGAACATCTTTTCTTATTATTTGTTAAAGTGCACTTATGTATTCACCCCGGTAATGCAAAAGTAGCTGCCTGTGTTTTAGAGAAAATGTTGACATTATTTTGGAGTAGAAAGAAGAGTTATTATGTTCTTAAGAGAACAACGTTTGAGAGTTTTTCCCAGGTTTGGTGAAGAAAGGTGAATAATATCTGATAATATCCATGTAAATTCATTTACACTTGTTTGTAAGTCTAGAATATTGGCAATTTGACGTGTGGATGCTTTAGATTTTGATGAGTAATGTATCAGCAATGGATCATGTGGTTGTGCCAAGTTCTTGATTGACCTAGCAGTTTGAGTGAGGAGAATGAGTTTCAGGGTCCAGCCTATATGTGTTTGGAAGTTAAGCACGTGTGCCAAAGTGAGTACATCTCTTGGTTAAGATGAGATGTATTTATGTACATTTTCAATAGTGTCTAAGGTACAAGGTTGATGGGATTCTAATGTTGTTTGTATTGTGTTTTTTTAAATGCCATTACTATATTGTTTTGTACATTGTTTTATTTTCATACTGCATACATAAGGGTGTGGACCAAAATTAAACTGAGATTGTAACAACAGGAACTGTTTTTTTTTAATTCATTTTGTCATTTTTATTTTGATACCCTCTTTCTGCATGAAAACATCTAACACAGATAAAGGAATTAAAGACCTGAAAAAGAATTTGTTGTCCTGCATGTGCATTTTGCTCCAGGCTAAAAAATAATAGAATTTACAAAAGTCTATACAACATAAGCAAAGACTGATAAACAACCAATGTGCAAATGAAGATAAACTCTGCAAATACAAAATAATATTCAGAACAGGAGTTGTAAGGAGTTGGAAGAGTCCTTGAAAGTCAGTCTTTAGGTTATAGAATCAGTTCAGAGTTTTTGTGAGTGACATTATCCATGCCAGTCCAAGAACCTAATGGTTGGAGGGTAATAACTGTTTCTGATCCTGGTGGTGTGGGACCCAAGGCTTCTGTACCTCTTGCCTAATGGTAGTAGTGAGAAGAGGGTATGTCCTGAGTGGTAGATGTTTTTAAATAGTGGATGCTGTTTTCTTGTGGCAGATAGTCATCTTACTTTTTAAATTTGGATCCCAACTACCTAGAGTCCTTCCACTGAACTTCTCTTTTAGCACTACCAATGTAGTTAGTTCCCGCAAATGGATCTTACCCCCACCCCCAAGTTTTCTCTACAGCTGGGAGGGGATCTCATCATACCTGGCAATGGCAGGGACCATTGCCTTCAGTGCTTACATTCTTGGCTGCTATCCTCATGATATATCCCCTTTTGTTAACATTTCTTTTCTGTTCCATATCTGGAACAGATATTGTAAAAAAGGATTGTGGTTAGTTTGCTCATCCTTTCTGAAGTCAGTTTTTTTAATCCACATTGAGTCAGAGGTGCACCAGCTCTATCATCTGGATCATCTCGACAGATTCATTCACACTCCCATCCCCAGTTGTTTGAGACAGGCCACATGTACACTATTTAACCTCCGAATTGTGATAGCCTCTTGGGCTTTTTACTCTCCCTGATGCATTGACGAGTCTCTCTCAGTTTGCTGAATCTAGCCTGATGTTCACAAGCTGCAGATATGGTTGTCATGTATCAGAGGTACACTTGGACACTGACAACTGATCAGAAAGGTCTGTATGCTTGTCTCCTTACTGCTTCTCTTCTGTTACTTCCTATTCTACAGCAGGGGCAGAGCCTTAATGGTTGTGAAGCTGTGCACCATACAGCAGAAAATTACAAGAAACACTTCTCTTCTTAATACTTCAGAGCTCGAGGCAGCAAAAACCAAATATGAGTATTGTGGAGAGTTAAATGGTACATGCAAAAATCACACACAGAAGTCAGGAGTAACATCATCAGTAAGTGGTCCTGCGGTCACTGTTTCATCTATAATGGAACTGGCTATAGAAAGATACTATCAGAACCTGTACAGCGGTTTGGGTAAATTAGTAACCAAATGTAGAACACTGACTGATAGAAATCCCCATTGGGCTACAACTCCTTCCCAAATTCAAATTAAATGCCCAGAATGATAAAGATAATTTTTTTAATATCACATGTACATCAAAATGTGTTGCTACAATATAGGTACAGTCAATGGCACCCAACTTTGTCCAGTCTTAATTCCACATTCTACAAACTGTCCAGGCAAGATAAAAACATATCCAGCTCCCTTAGAATAAATCATCTGTGATTTCTTGTAAACTGCTTTGTGGCAAGTCACAGTATGTTTCTAATATCTCTAGTCCAGTCAGAGGAAGCACATGTCCTTGTTATTGATAGACATGTTGAACATTTAACAGTTACTAACAAAACAATTCACACTTCTTTCTAAGATTCAAGTGCAGTTGGAAAATATAACACTTAAAGAAATTTCTTACCATCTGCAGATTTCTTACCCTTCTGTGCAATGTGCTCAGTAGAATTGTTTTCTGAAGACCTTTGCTGGATGTGGTTCACTACTGAAATATGATCTCCACCTCATCATCCTGCCTTTTCCAGCAGTTTGTTCTATACTGACAACTCTCTTTTCATTCTCTCTGTCAGGCTGCATTTTAATACAAGCAGCAACACATGCATCTGTCGGTCTGTCTGTATCTTGTTTTACGGCGGTTGGCATCCAGCTTAATGGTGCATTACCGCCACCTTCTGCTCCAGAATGTGCACTAGACATATATTCTAAATCCCTTCACCCAATCTCACACACACACACACAAACCTACACTTCACCCTCCCATCTTTGACCATCCTAGTATCCTATTCATGTTTATTCGTCATATTCTATAAAAAACCCCTGTACCCCTTAAAAACGCTAAAAATACCCAGACTTGTGCTCTCCCACCCATGCCCAGCAACCCTTTTAATGTGAATTCCTGCATCCCCAACTCCCTTAATTTATTTCTCATCATCTCTCTCTGTATCCCATACTTCCTGCAACGCAAAACTACATGTTCTACTGACTCCTCTTCCTGACATTCCTCACACAATCCTGTCTGGTGTTTCCCTATCATTTTCAATGTTTTGTTTAATGCACAATGCCCCAGACTTAACCTAGTCCACAGTTTCCTCTCTTCTGTTTCCATTACCTACCCTAGTAATTGCAACACTCTTTTGTATTTGATATAAATGCCTCCCTTTCCCCTCCCTGTCCCATCTTTCTTGTCACATTCGGTTGACTTTTTCCCAGATTACACACTTAACCTCTGCTTTACTGATACTAATGTGCATTTCCACATTTTCTTTCTTTAACGCCCTCTTTGCCAACTCATCCACCCTCTCATTCCCCTTCACCCCTACATGTGCTGGAACCCATAGAAATTTTACCTGACCTCCCTGATTTGCAATTCTTGTAACTAACTGAAGGACTTCATAAAGTACATCTTGCCGACTGTTTGTGTGAAAAGACCTTAAACTTGCTAGAACTGAGGATGAATCTGAACATATCAATGCTTTGGCTTGTCTGGCTTTCTGCACCCATTGCAACGCAACCAACACTGCCAGCATCTCCACTGTAAACACCCCTAACTTATTAGATGTTCTTCTGCTGATTCCAATTTCTTTTGCTGGTATTACCACCCCAAACCCTATCACTCCTTTTTCAGGTTCCTTCGCACCATCCGTATAAATGTGAGTATAATCACTATACTTTTCCATCACATGACAGTTAAATGCATTTACCAAATCTGTTTTATATCTTTCTTTCCTTTTTACCTCTAACAAATGCCAGTCTATGTCAAGCCATATAAGCTTCCATGGAGCTACAACCAGATAAACTACTGAAGGACTTATCCTCAGATCAAATACTCCACATTCTTTCGCGATATCATTCCCTACCCGACTAAAGGTATCCCTCTGAAACCTCCCATTTTCCCAGCACTCCTGCAACACTCCTTTAGTAGGGTGAGAATCATTGTGCCCCTGCAAGTTAGCCCAGTAGTTTGCCATCAGTTGCATCCTTCTTAGTTCCAAAGGCATTATTCCCATTTCTACCTGTAGGGCTGACACTGGTGACGTTTTAAAAGCCCCACTGCACACTCTCAAGGCCTGAGCCTGAATCACATCCAGTTTCCTTATAAGAGACCTAGCTGCTGATCCATATACTATATTTCCATAATCCAATACAGATCTTACTAAAGCCACATACATTCTCTTCAAAGCTGAACAACTTGCTCCCCATTCCCTACCAGTCAAACATCTTATCACATTTATTACTTTTTTACATTTCTCCTCAACTTTCCTGATATGGTCTGCCCATGTTAATCCTGAATCAAATATAACTCCCAGAAATTTAAATGATGCAACCCTTTCTAATTCAACCCCATACATCCTTAACTTCTTCCCTACCTCAACCCTTTTCCTGGTAAAAAATACAGTTTGAGTTTTGTCTACTGAAAATCTACATCCCCAATCATAACCCCACTCCACCACTTCATCAATTGCTTCTTGTAGTTTCCTGATTATATGGTCCATGTTCCTGCCTCTTTTCCACAAGGCCCCATCATCCGCAAACAGTGACCTACCTATATCCACTGGTACCTTTGTGAAGACATCATTGATCATAATCATGAAAAGTAATGGGCTAATCACACTACCTTGAGGTGTGCCATTTTCCACTATGTACTGTTTTGATAATTCTGATCCAATCCGAACTTGAATTTTTCTACCAAACAAAAAATCTTTAATCCAATTAAAAACTCTCCCACCAACCCCCATCTTGTGCAGTTTAATTAATAATCCTTCCTTCCACATCATATCATAGGCTTTTTCAATGTCAAAGAACACTGCCACTACTGACTCTCTATTTGCCTGGGCCTTCCTTATTTAAGTCTCTAACATAATCACTGAGTCCATGGAATTCCTTCCCATTCTAAAACCACTCTGATAACTTGCCAGCATTCCCCTTTTCTCAAGCTCATATGATAACCTTTCTATTATCATCCTTTCCATTATCTTACATATACTTGATGTTAATGCAATTGATCTGTAGCTAGTGGGTTTTGACAGATCCTTGCCAGGCTTCCTTATTGGAATTACTACTGCTTCTTTCCATGCACTTGGTAATCTTCCCTCCTCCCACACTGTTATAAAAATGCAGAGTGCTCCTTCTCCTAGATTTTTTAGCATCACAGAGCACATCAGATCTTTCCCTGGGGAGGTTGGTCTCGATCTCTTTATTGCTCTCACCATTTCTGCTAATGTAAATGGATCATCAATTATATCATCTGTTCCTTCCCTCCTGCTCAACACACCTGGGTGTTGGCTCATTATTCTTTCCCCCCTTCTTCAGACAAATTTTCTGAACTACGTATCAGTACAAATGACTTGGCAATGACCTCAGCCTTATCCCTACTGGAGACTGCAGTTTCCTCCTCAGATATCATTACTGGATATTCCCATTCCCTTCTATCTCCTCCCATCCTCTTAATCATTCCCCATATCTCTCCCACAGGTGTTGTTCTTCCTACCTTGTCGCAAAAACTCTTCCAACTTGCCCTTTTAGCTTGACGTATAGTTCTTCTCACCACTGCCTGTGCTTTCTTGTATTGAACCAAATGCTGCATATTATGGGTTCTTTTAACTAGCCTGAATGCTCTATTTCTGTTTTTTACAGCCTGACAACATTCCTCTGTCCACCATGGTACCAGTTTTCTATTCATCCTATTTTTACTCCTAGGTATAGACCCTTCTGCTGCCATGATAATTGCTGAAGTCACCTGACTGTTTAATTCATCTACATTTCCAGAAATATCAATCTTTGTCAACCCTTCTTCACTCAACTTCTGGAACTTAGCCCAATCAGCTTTTTCAAACACCCACTTTGGGGTTCCGCCACCTGGTCTTACTTCAACTCTTTCACCCACTGAACACAAAACTGGGTAGTGATCACTGCCTACTGTTGAAGCAGTCCAAACTCCCCAGTTACTAATGCCAGCCAAGGTACTAGACACTAACGTAATATCTAACACTGACTCAGTTCCTGTTGTTATATCTATCCTTGTGCCACTACCATCATTCATACACACCAAATCCCTTTCTTCCATCAAATCTTCAATTACCTTTCCATTTGGATCTGTAATCTGATCCCCCCATATTGTGCTATGAGCATTGACATCTGCACACCACACTACTTTATGTCTGTTTTGTCCTTGTATCTTTAATAGGCTGTCCAAATCCAATCTTTTACATGGATTGTAGTAGTTAATTATAACCACTCCCTCCCCTCTCTCCCACACTTCCACCACTATGTATTCCTGATCATCTTTCTCCAGTACCCTATATGGTATACCTTGCTTGATTAACATAGCACAACCCTCTCCTCCCCCTAGATTTCTATCTTTCCTTATCATTGTATACCCATATACCACAAAGTCTAAAGTTGGTTTCAACCAAGTTTCCTGAATACACACTACATCCGGTTTTACAACCATTTCTTTAATAAAGTGCTTGAATTCCTGGCTATTGGCCAGTAAGCTCCTTGCATTCCATTGTAAAAGAATCACCATAATTAGTATTAACCAACACATGACATTTCCTGGCTTGACTGATTACTGAGGTTCTCCCTCACTTCCTCCCATGTCAGTCCTACTAACCCTAAATGGTTTACTGCTGCTTTTACCACCAGCTGAATTTTGTCACTTTTTGACTTTACCTCAGCAGTACTATTAATCACTCCTGCAATGAATGTTACTGGAGCCTTTTTGTCTACATAAATCCTGTCATTTGTTCTTTGTTGCATCTCTCGTATCCCTATTGCTCCCTGTTCATTAGGAACATTATTCTGTTCTCTTGACATTCTTACAGCTTCTGCATAAGTGATCTTTCTTTTCACTCTTATTTCTTGAATTTTAGTCTCCTGTCTCATAACCTCACACCCACTATATGCAACATTATGAGCTCCTCCACAATTGCAGTATTTTGGTTGAACTCCTGTTCCGCACTTTCCATATTCATGATCACCCCCACATCTAGCACATCTCCTCTGCCTTTTACAGTTTTTAGCCACGTGTCCAAACCTTTGACAATTATAGCACCTCAATGGCTTTGGCACATACACCCTTACTGGGTAACTCATGAAACCCAGGAACACCTTCCTTGGCACTCTTTCTTCTTCAAATTCAATCAATACAGATTCACTTTCCTTTTTCACTCCCTCCTTTGTTGTTTTCAGTCTTTGAACATTCATTACTTTCCCTCCTTTAATATTCCTCTTTATCTCCTCCATATTGGTATCCCCATAATCACTCCTTTACAACCACAGTTTTGTGCTCCCACCCTCCCAGTGTATTCCACCTTGCATTTTCCTATCTCTTTTAGCTTGAGTGCTTTCTCAAGTTGTTCCTCATTCACACATCTTACCAATAAGTTGCCATCATTAAGGACTTTTGCAAATACTATTTCCCCCATCTTATTTGTCAGAGTTGTTGTTAGCACAAACAGGTTAATTTTCTTCATATGTCCCTGAGCCTTCTCATTAAACCTAATTATGACAACACCTCCTCTCTGAGCTTGTTCATCTTCCTCACTTTCAGAGCTTTCTCCACTATCATTTCTTATTCTTTTATTCCCTTTGTCTTGGTTTTTATTCATCCAACCCCTCACTACCTCCTCATTCCCTTTATTTCTCCCTTTACAATAACCCACCTCTCCCCAGCTGCTTACCTCTGGTCTCAAGTCTCTATCCCTCTCCTTCTCCACTTTCTTTCCCTCAACCCCACCTTTTATCTTGTCCACCATTACCAGACCCACACAACCCCCTCCCAGCAATTTCCATTCCTTCCCCACTCTCTTTCCCTCAACAGGTTCCAAAACACACTCACACATCAAGCAAAACACAGCCAGCTTCCAGTCAAGCCAACTCAGCCACACCAGCAAATGACATCAACACATGCATCTATGCCTGAGAGCCACTTTTATTGCCAAAACACAAAGCCAATTCCATGTAGCCTGATTTAAAACAATACCCAGTAAAATATCAATCAGTAACACACCCACCACTGCTTAATTATCTTTAAAACCACACAGGTGTGGATCCTTCCATGAGTAAATGGGTGACATTGTGTCCATTGACATTAGCTGCATAGTTTAGCACTGATTTAATGAGGTTGACTTTTATTCTTATTGTAGAGTGATTATCTTCTTGATCTGTTCATTTTGCATATTTGCTGTTAGAATGAAGCTTTACATACACTAATCTTTTATATGACTGGTGAACTGTAAGTACACATGAAAATTTGTGGGCCACATGTACAAAAAATGAAATCAGGCATATCTAGGAGAAACAGGTATACTTTCAATCTATCAATTAATTGACAGATGGTTGGATATTATATGAATAAATGGATATGTGGTTAGTGCAGCAAAATAGCACTGAAGTAAATGATTGGTCATTATTCTTTTTGGTTGATAGATTCTTGATTGGCAGGGCATGAAAGGATACAGGGAGAAGGCAAGAGATTGGGATTGAGAGGAAAATTTGATCAGCCATGATGGAATGGCAGAGCAGACTCGATGGGCTGAGTAGTCTAATTCTGCTCCTGTATCTTATGGTCTCACAGAGAGCTGAGTGACTTACTGCTTCTATCTCCTATATCTTACATTACAATCAAGAGTCTTGCAATATTTATTACACTTACCTGTTAACCAAGAAAGAATTGAGTGTGTAGTGGTGTCAAATATGATCTACTCAGAGGCGATCTCAGTGTATAGATGAAATGATTGAAGAAGTCATGAATAATAAGCTGTCATCAAAAGCACAAACTTTTATACTTGGGCTGAAGAAAATATATTAACAGCTCCAAAATGTCAATTCAATCCACCAAATTTGAACAGTTTCAAGTCGTCTGGAAAATTTTTTGCACTATTTTTGTTGATAGATCATCTACTATATATATTTATTGGG
This sequence comes from Mobula hypostoma, assembly GCF_963921235.1. Taxonomy (NCBI): domain Eukaryota; kingdom Metazoa; phylum Chordata; class Chondrichthyes; order Myliobatiformes; family Myliobatidae; genus Mobula; species Mobula hypostoma. The sequence goes on along the minus strand of NC_086098.1, from coordinate 215,855,320 downwards.
GCCATACCACATTTGCCTTTCAGTTACATAGCAACATTAATCAAAAAGATTGGCTATCCAATCATCTACAGGTTTAAATGAGGCAAATAAATTAAATTAATTACCAGGAAATAAAGGACTTGACCTTTATTAAACAATAGTGCTTCCATTGTTAGCACCTAATTGACAAAATAACTTTAAAATGCAATCATGTTACACATTTCAGAAGACACTAAAGCTAATCTTCTAATGCAAGAAATTTTAAAACTATTTAAAGGAACTTTGGAGTGAAAGGATGCTAATTTTACATTTGTTACTTTAAAGTAAATGATCAGTGTTAAAATACAGAGAGAGATTCTCACTTCTCAAGTTTTTCTATTTTTAGTTGTATGTGGGATGACGGTGGATCAAAAACTATAGCAAGGCAAAAGCTTGTGGTAAGAGAATTACACTTTCCATTTATTCAGCCAGCATTTACTTCATATCAGCCACCAAACCCATTGGATGTACATTGATGTCTAATTACAATGACCTAGTTTTGGCATCAAGAATAATTGTAATGTTGACACTCCTCTATTATACAAGCAATTTGGAGAGTAACTCTGGGTACATACATATGTAGTTCAATCCAGAAATAAGTCAGTTGCGACGTAATTGATCCTCCTCCACCACAAGCTCAGCCCACCAGCATCTTACCAAAAGTGGATGATGTTATAGAGATAAATTTGGTTACTTAAGTGGAAAATTTTAAGAAAAAATATAGCTGATATATTTAGGTTCAAATGAATTTTCCATTAAGTGATGCCTTAATTACCACTGTGCAAACTTCTTGCCCTTGAAATTTATTTCAATGATAGAGTCATAAAAAGTACAGCACAGAAACAGGCCCTTTGCACCATCTAGTTTATGCCTAACCATTTAAACTGCCGACTCCCGTTGACCTGCACTGGGACCATAGCCCTCTATATCTCCACTTTCCATGCATCTATCCAAACTTCTCTTAAACATTGAAATCAAGCTCACAAGCACCACTTGTACTGGCAAATCATTCCACACTCTCACAAAGTTCTGAGTAAAGAAGTTACCCCTCATATTCCACTTGAACTTTTCACCTTTCACTCTTACCCCATAACCTCTGATTGTAGCCCCACCTAACCTCAGAGGAAAAAAAGCCGGCTTGCATTTACCCGAACAATATCCCTCATAATTCTGTATACCTCTATCAAATCTCCTCTCCCAATCTTTTATGTTCCAAGGAATAAAGTCCTATGAATTGGAGGAAATTTTTCAGAACTTTACTCTTAAGATTTATTTTTAAAAATCACTTTACATTTTTAGACTATTATCTATTCCTTTTCTCCTGTTTAAATTCCTGAGTATGTTTTTGTTCCTTTTTTTTTGTCTTGTGGTGCATCAGGCAAGATCGTTTTGCTGTTCCTGTAGCATGTGACTTTTTTTTTTTACAAAGGTGAGTTGCTAGCTCAATGCTCAATCCAGCACGTATGGAAACCATGCAAGGATCGAGCTGGATTCGAACTCGAAGCCGTTCACCTCGAAGTCCAGTGCTGATTCCACTTCACCACTAGATGGCTATTATGTATGTTTTTTCAATTAATCAAATATTTCTATCTGAACCTCTGCTGAAGATATTGCAGGGCAATTAACCCATAGCCAAAGGCTCTGCTGAGCTGGTGCTTCATCCTACAGAACCACCTGAAAATGAGCCCATCATTTCTGTTTGGTTTAATAATATGCCAACTATTTTGTTATGCAAATGAAATCATATTTCCCATAGTCCATCCAGTTTAGATCTTCAAATTACTATTGGTTCAGCATTGAAGCTTCACAGCATCTACACTGGTGGTTCTGTGTTGATGCAAGTTTAATACCATTGATTATTCATTGGATGCTGAAGTAGGAGAGCACAAGAGACAAGTCTCTGTTATAGCTGGCCTGCACTGCTTGAACATGGCTTTACCCTAAAGGTGAATTGTGTTAAATCTTTTAAAGGGAGTCATGCAGAACATTGTAGTTCCTTTGGAAATACCAAAGAATAGCAAACCATGTGTAGGATACTTTAAATTACACTGGAGATGTTACTGATAGTTTTATACCTTCAATGAGGGCGGGGTAGGGTAGCACCAACAGAAACATGCTTTGATGGCAATGCAATCAGATAGTCCTTAAGATCAATAACAGAAAGCAGGTCTAAATGGTATGAATGCATCATTGCAGCTATTTCATTGTCAGGGTAAGTCAATGCATCTGTGTTCACATCCTATCAATATATTGTTGAGCACTGACACTACTCAGTTTGCCACACTTCCAACAAAAATGAAGCAATAAACCCTGGCAATCACTGCTGATGTTCAGACACCTCACAGTACCTTCATACATTTAGACTAAACCAAGATCCATTTCTCAGAGCTTGCCTTTGCTATCAGTTACTCAAACGTTAGAGTCACATTACCCATACAGGCACAAAATACTCACGGTAAGAGAAGAGTTTGAAAAGACAATGAGGCATTCAAATGGACATGGCAACAGCTAACTGCGATGGAAAAGGCGCATCCATAGTTTCCCATCCTCCACAATGAGATGGTGTTGTCCATTTGTGGGGAGGGGTCACAGCTGAGATCTCCATGCAGAAAGGTCGAAGTGGATTGATTTCCCCTTTCTTCTGATCCCATCACATTCTCTTCTGATTTAACAGCAATGGGTGAAGGAAGCAGTTACTTCCCGCCATTTTCTCGTCGGATTCTCGGCCCTCTATGGTCAGGAAATATACTGTTGAACATTCAAAGGACAGTGAAGACACAGGCATTCTGTTGCACCTACAGAAAGAGAGGCTGCAAATTATTTGGAGAAGAATATAAAAGAAATGGATTTGGCAAGATACTTGTGTCCTGCATTCAGGGTTGGGGCATATATGCCAGCTTGCCAGAGATCATTGTTAAACACATTTTCAATTGCAGAGGACTTTTCTGAAGACTTAAATGGGACAAACTACAAGGAAAACTATTACATTTGCATAATAAAATGCTTGACATATCCCAAAAATGTGTCCAAAATTAAGGACTTAATTTCGAGTGACTCAGTGGACTCAAGGATCAGGTTGACATAGCTTTTGGTATAGTCCTTAAGAATACATCCTGCTTAGCATGTTAGTGATGAGCAACTCTGTCCACACACTTCAGGATCACACCATGATGTTTCATCTGAAAACTGATATTGGAAGTTTAACAACTTACTGCTGCTTAGAAACTAAGTAGAATTTTGAGATAATTCATGAGAATGTGTCAGAATAAAATGAATTAGCATATGATTGTATAATGATGTGTGCTTGATGATCGACATGGACTAGTCGGATCAAAGGACTTTTTGCTCAACTGCATCAGTCTACTACTGACTGGAGAATAGTAGGCTCGAAGGATTATTGACAAAGTCACAATGACAGTCTCTGGCAATTCATTTATTACTCTGCTTCGAGGTCCCAGCAGGGTGCTAGATTTCTCCGTAGTTCTTGGAATCAGAATCAGAATCAGGTTTAATATCTTTGGCATACTGTAAGTCATGAAATATGTTGTTTTGCAGCAACAGTACAGTGCAAATACATTATAATAAAAATAAACAATAAAGTACAATAAGTATATATAAAAATAAATATATAGTGCAAAATGAGAGGGAAAGTTAGTGAGGTAGTATTCACGGATTCACTCTCCTTGAGGTATTTATTGTACTTGTAGTACAATACCACAAGGACATTGAACTTAGTACTTGTGATACTGAAATACAGATATATCATGTAATGTTCATCTGAGAAGTTAGGACAGGATAGCTTCTCCTGAAATACCTTCAACAGATATGGCATCTCGTTAAAGGCAGTTCTCCTCTCTTAGTTGTGTGCTTTGCTCTGAAGGCCCACAATCATCCTCTCAGTCATGTTCTACCCAAACTCATCCTCCATGTTCAGCAGTAATTAACTGCTTGTATAAATGCCTGGAAGTCAGGTCATTGTCCTTCCACACCAGCCACTCTACTTCTTGCAAAATTTGGAGACTTCAGATACAAATATTTTTTAAAAATGATAACCTTGATTAATAATACCAAGTGAGCTTATTTGCAATGACAGCATGTTTTACTCTGCTCCCAAGGTAGATTACACTGACACAACAATATTATATGTGTGGCTCTATTAACTGAACAAGAATTTCCAGTCAATAAAATTATAATCACACGGGAAAAACAACTGTTCTGTAATTTGTTTATATTTGCTTTACATTGTGCTTATGTGTAGTCCTTCCAGCTGCGAATGCATGTTCTGGTGTCTGAAATTAAGAGATATTATGTGGAACATAAAACTCAAAAGTGTTAGTGTCAGACTGTGGTTAGCATTTTCTAATCAAATGTTAACTGATTATTCCTCTCTGTAAATACTACTTGACCTGCTGAGTTCCTCCAGCATCTTGTTGCTGTGGATTTCCAGCATCTGCTGAACCTTTTTTGTTTATGGTTTGCAGCACCTGCATTTTTTATGGTTTTCCCTTCTAAATCATTTAAACCAATGGATGTATTTGGTTTGGATGTCGTACAGTTGCTTGCTCTGTTTTCTCAATCCACTGATACTCTGTGGTGAATATATTGCAGAAAATGGTCTCCAAGCGTTCACACCCCTGGAGAAAGGAATTAGACAAGAAAATGTATAATGTATGGCAATAAGGGAATCAAATACTCACAATGACAGTTATAGTGCTGTTCATAAATATGAAACTACTTTATCACAAAGAGAAAAATAACACAGAAGATGAATTCTGCAGCCGTATACAGTTCACTAATGCACCTATAATTCAGTCTTCTCCCTCTCCCAGCAGGCAGAGGTTACAAAAGCCTGAAAGCACATAATGTCAGGCTTCTCTACCACTATTATAAGACTATTGAACGTTCTCCTAGTATGATGGGATGGACTGTTGACCTTACAATCTACCTTGTTATGGCCTTGAATTGTTGTCAGCCTGTACTGTGTTTTCACTGTAACTATTACACTCTATTCTGCATTCTATCATTGTTTTCTCTAGTAATACCTTTATGCACTGTTGTAATGAATTGGACTGTATGAATGGTATGCAAGACAAAGATTTTCACTGTACAATGTGAAATGATAAAACAATTTATTTTTATTTGTTTATAATTATTTTCATATCATTTGCTAAGTCTATTTCCAACGTACCTATTTCCCAGTGGTACATTTAGTGCATATCACCCAGGATGATTTTCCACTAGTATCTTTGTTTCATTGTTAATTCATGAGCCGTACAAGAAAGACCACTGCTGTTAGCTGAGCTACTGAGTAGTTAAGGTTTTTGAAGTTTTTAAATGCCCTCTCTCCTTTATAAGCTAAGATTAGCTTTATTTGTTATATATACATTGACATATACAATAAAATGCATCATTTGCAGCAACAAAAAACACATCTGGCCTTGGGACATGCTGGGGCAGCTAACAAGTGTTGCCATGCCTCTGGCACCTACATAGCATGCTCACAACTTATTAATCTTATCCTGCATGTCATTTTCAAATCTAGGATAAAACTAGAGCACCCTAAGGAAACCCATGCAGAAAGTAAAAACTGCTTACAGACTGTAGTGGGAATTGAACCCCTGTCAATTTTAGAACTGGTGCTGTAAAGCCTTGCACTCATTGCTACACCATTCTGAAGAAATACTTTCCAATAAGACAGTGACAATGCTAATTAGCACTTGGGTTCTTTGTGTCCTTCATTACCTTAGAATTCCCACATAGCCATTCCAATGATCAGTTCTTTCTTGTTTGCCAATATCTAATGTTATTCATGTCTGATTTACAGTTTAGTGTGATTATTTCATCATGCAGCATTTCAGAATTTTTTAAGACTAAGGCAGCCCTTCAGCTGATACAATGGTAATACATGATTTGTCCTTAGTTATTGGTTTCCTTAGAGAGAGAATGCCTCTCATATTTCTCCAATGGTGTTTGAAACTTATTAAAGTCCAACATAAACTGTGGAATATTTTTAAATGTTTGATTTTTGCAGTAAATCACAAAAGTTAGAAAATATATTTGTTTCAAGCAGAAAAATTGCAGAATGCATATAAGTATTTTTTTCTAAGATTTTTAAAAACAGTTCATGCCCTTGGTATGTTTTACCATAGTTAGCTATCATTCATCCACAGTGTGCAGTTCTTGTAGAATTGAATTGCAGAAGTTAAGTTCAGACAAATGATTGATTTGTTCAGGGGACTTGCCACAGAGGGTGATTGAGTCAGGGGTCTGAGCTTGGGTGGGCAGATATCAACATTGTGATATGCTGAGAGAAAGACCATTGACTCTCAGACTATATGACAGGATATGGCCCATTGCAGTAGAGGTCTGAATGTTGTGCTTTGTAGGTTCTACAATAACGTGTGTCAGTCCCAATTGTGTTTTTTTAATAGTTAACAGTTTCTTTCTTTGGCACTATTGAACATTAAATTTCCTATATTAACAAGTTATGCAGCATTCTTTTATATGTATACTCTAATTATTTAAAACAACTGAGAGGAAACCTTGCTCATTCATATAATTTTTCTACTTCTTAAAAATTTAATATTCATAGTTCTTACATCATGTGGCAATTGCTTCATGTTTATGATATTGGTAATAATCCATTTCAGCTGACAGACATTACGAATAATCAGTCTTATTTCCTCTGTCCCCACATCACCAAAAGATTTGGTTCCTTGATGCATAACATGCATTTGGATTAATTTAACTACTTCTTTAAATTTCAGAAAAACATTCATCTACAAAGCTTTTTAGCACAATATGCATTAATTTATCCTATTGGATACAATACCAAAGTTAAGTGTGTTTCAGGTTTCTACGCTAGAGATGGAAGCCCTTTTCACTACTGCAGTTATTCTTCCAATTTCTCCTTAATCAATGTGTACAAATTACGTTTGAGTACTTGGTGTTGGCCAGATATTAAAAACATAAGATTTTTGATGTGTTTCTCTATCTGCTTGGACAGCAAGATTTATACACAATTTACAAAAAGTAAAAATGTTACTGTGATTGCGGAGGAAGTCATGTTTTCTCAGTTTAACAGGTTAGCTATGCTCTATAGCAGTATTTAATAAGACATAGTTCAACAGGATGCAGAAATTACAATAAAGATTGTACAATACAATTCTTCCTTGAAACAATTACCTCCTTTTAACTTTTAACTTCCTTTAGTTTACTTTGTAAGTGGCTAGTGTCTTTCCTGAAGTAACTTCTTTATAACATGCATGAGCATGTTACAAGGGATAGAGTCTGTTGACGCTAAAGCATTTACAGGTTGGACTTGATCATTTTTGTTTAGTATATTTAGTACTAAAGTCGAATCTAGTAACCATAGAAAGTAACATAAAAGGTCAAAAACACATGTGTAGCAGCATGAGAATATTTTGCACATATAGGCCCTCACCTGGTTTTAAAAACCCAATTTATGGACACTCTGTTCATAAAAAACGAGTGTTTGGGAGAATGACAGGATGGATGGGGAAGAATTTGCTGGTTGCTGTGGGGCTGCAGGTGTAGGGTAATGTCACGTATTGTTCATAATACAAACTGTTTTACATAATTCACAAACACTCATTGAGTGTTCATTTAAGAGATGGCATTTGACGTATGATGACTGCTTTTGGTTTGTTCATAATAGAAGTAAAGTTCTGTGGCTTCTGTTCAACATATAAAGCACGTTTTACTCCTTTGCTTGCATCTTTGAAAACATCCTATTTCCATCTTTAATATCTCTATTTCACCCTTTCAGGGTTCTTTTGAAGACCCTGACCTGGAGTTACACGCTGACTACAGTTCTTCGTGGGAATGGGACCCGCTCTTGAGGTTCCACAATCGGCCGTTACTCGGCGTGCCAAAGGCTTGGACTAAGATTTCGGCACGGTTTCAGAAGCCTAGGACCTTGAATAACTGGAGATGAGCGAATCAAGGGTCAGTGTCACCACAGGAGATCCGTGTGTCATTGGGGGAGTCGGAACATCTGCTGTGTGCCTGGGGACTCGAGATCCTTGCAATCTTCGACCACAGAGCTTGATAACAGCGACGTTATGAACTTTTAACATTGTAAACCAGTGAGTTGTTTGTTATGTCTCGCTGCTCGTTGGAAAATGGAGTCACCTCTTTCTCGCTTATTAGGAGAGAGAGAGAGACTGCAGCGCGTCAAATTATCGGGTGAACAATGTAGTCTTTGGGGTAACTACAAGTGTGCGTCTTTGCTATTGCTTTGCTCATGCTTGACTGCTGGTAGCGGGTACACTTTATTTTTGCCGGTGGGGGGAGGGGGATTGTTGCTCACTGCCGCTTACACGCGGGAGGGAGGGCAGCTGGGGGGGGGTACTTTGGGGTTCTAACATTTAACTGTCATTCATTCCTTGGGGCACTCCTCTGTCTACGTAGATGGTTGTAAAGAAAAAGCATTTCAGGATGTATATTGTATACATTTCTCTGGCATTAAATGTACCTTTGAACCTTTGAATCTTTGAAATCCTAGATAGACAGCTTCTACTATCTGGAAGATGAGCATTTTCATGTGCCTTTGATCCTGACCACCCAGATGAACGGCAACAGTTGAGGCTGGATCGAGCCAAGCGTTGCTGTGAGTGTTGAGCAGGATTTTTTCCTACAGTGGGGGGCGTCTAGGACCAGAGGGCACAGCCTCTGAATAGAGGGACATCCATCCACTTAGAATAAGATGAGGAATTTATTTAGCCAGAGCATGGAGAACCTGTGGAATTTGCTGTCACAGGTGGCTGTGGAGGTCAGCTCATTGGGTGGATACAAGGTGGAGATTAATATGTTTTGATTAGCCTGGGCATGAAAAGTTATGAGGACTATGGTTAAGAAGGAAAATAGATTAGCCATGATGAAGTGACAGAGCAGACTTGATGGGCTGAATAGTCTAATTTTACTCCCATCTCTTATTGTCTTATGGTCTTATTCTGCTTTTATAATTATGAGAGGATCATGATTCTTAAAATATTTTTGATTCTCTCCTGTGAAGGAAAATTAAAAGGACATGTCTTTTTAAGACTTTCTGTCTCAATGCCCCAGGTTTATTAATCATATTGGCAAGCAATGGGTGATAAAAGCACCAAATTTTCAAGCTAACCCACAACAGACCTGGTCAGTATTGGCAAATCTTCATGGAAATACAAGTCAAGTTCATTTTGTAACGGCTGTGGAATGGCCATTGGGGATGAAATTAATAGTACCAGTTGTATCAAGCTCATGGCCTTCTGTCTCCAAATGCTTTTCCAGCTCTATGTGCTTCTCTTCTGGTGAGAGATAAATAAGACCATTCTTCATACACTTCAAAGATAAAACATTGTTTGACAGGCTTGTCATACCAGGAGTGTTTGATGGCTCTGGGCCTCTACTCACTGGAATTCAGAAGCTGAAATGTCTCGATAGAGCAGATGTGGAAAGGATGTTTCCTATGGCGTGGGAGTCTACAACCAGAGGACACCATCTCAGAACGGAGGGATATCCTTTTAGAATGGAGGCGAAGAGGAATTTCTTTAGCCAGAGAGTGGTGAATCTGTGGAAATTGTAGAGGCCAAGTCATTGGGTATGTTTAGGGCAGAGGTTGATAGATTCTTAATTAGTCAGGGGATGAAGACATATGGAGTGAAGGCAGTAGACCGAGACCGAGAGGGAAAATGGATCAGCCATGATGACATGGCGGAACAGACTCGATGGGCCATATGGTCTAATTCTGCTCTTATATCTATGGTTTTAAGGAAGTTCATAGCTCTATACAAAAGAATCAGAAGTTTGTGTCAATAATCTCTTTGTCTTATGATTTGTATTTTACCATATTACTTTGAACCTTGTACATAGAACAATACAGTGCAGTTAGGTCCTTTGGCCCAGGATGTTCACCGACCATTTAACCTGCTCCAGTGTTAATCTAACCCTTCTCTTCTACATGTTCCCAATGTTCTTTCATACATGTGCCAATCTGAGCATTTTAAGTGTTCCTAATATTTCCAGAGAAATCCTTCAATATTTATGCTATCTCTCTCTGAGACTAAAAATCTGCTGTATTCCATTCTTCTGTCTTGAATTATTGCTCTTATATACATTGTATGCTGTTTGTTTAGGGTATACTCTTAATACTCCTGACAAGCGCATAAGAGAAATCTCATTACACAGTGTAGTATATCGACCACAGTCTGTCTTGGAACACTAATCCCTCTCAGTCACTAGTTAAGAACACAAAAAAAATACACAAGTAAAGAGGAGCCACTGGCCCCTCAAGCTTTTAGTTACTACTGGTGTTCAAGTCTGCTACTACAGGTTACAATCTGTTTAAGAGATGACTTCTTTTAACGACTGATACACAGATTTTAAAAAAGACAAAGAGTCTAACCTGAAGACTTCAGGTGCTCAGTTGCCATACAGATGATAATGGAAGTCTATTGAATTACTGGGCACCATCTTTCCATTTGGTTCCAAACCCCTGCAGACCTAATTTCAAGCAGTGAAAAGTCTCATAAGAAAATGCTCAACTTACTTTGTAATTCTCAGATACACATTTCAATTATTAGATCTTCTAGACTAGTCTTTATACATTATTGTTCATGGTTCATTTAGAGTTTATTGAATTTATACATGTCACATGTTGGAGTTAAAATGGTATCTTATCTTAAGACTACAGAAGACCAAATTTTCTTCTTAGTGCATACCATACCAATTAACATTACCAAAGTATTTATTCATAAACATAGGAGTGTTGACTACTACAAGAAGGTAAGACTGATTAATTTCTTTACATTTTTTACATTTATTGATCTATGTTGTGCACAAAGTATTTATCCATCTGCAGATTGGGCTGACAGTTCTATTATTTTTTTGTCCACCTGTCAATAATATTTTGAGAATTTTGAAAGAATTTGCCTAACAGAAATTGGTCAGCTATCATTATACAGCTTAAAACTATCCCTTTATTAATTAATATAAAACATACGGTATATTTCTTATTTTTTCTTAAGTTGAGAGTAAGTGAAGACCTTTCAGTTGATGTCATTTCTGATAAATCCATTTCAGTAAACTTAATGTTCCACAATGAATAGCTATTGAATAATAGAATGTTCAAATAAACTGTAGAATTTTAGCATTAACTCGGTGAGTAATACACTTGTCTCTGAATCACGAATGTTGCGGTTTCAAGACTACGCAGACTGTAAAAAAAGCTTGGCTGATACTCTAATCTACTGATATTATTATATTGGAGAGATCATCTTTCAAACAAGATATTAAATCCAAACTATCAGCTTTCAAATATAGTCATTAAGAATCCCATAGTATTATATTAGAGAACAGAGATGTCATTCCTGGTAATTCCTCTCCATTGCTATTACTAAAGACTCCTTTCTGTTCATTATTGTGTTGCTGCTTGTGGCAAATTTGTTACCAAGTTACAATTGTGATTTATCTTTATAAGGTGCTTCATTGTCTGTAAAGAACTTTTGGATTTCATAAGCTAGAAGTAGTGCAATCTGTCTTCACTGCAATAAACCACTATCCATCCTTTTATAGGGTCCTCGGCTCAATGTTTGCAGGTCAAAAATTTCCTGCCAGCCTAGCTGTACAACACAGGCTCAAATAATAAAAGTTCATGACACAGCCCTGGAAAACATGGACCACTTCCCATGTACCTCAACCATAACCTTTGTTCGATTTGAAGATGAAAATCTCAGAAAAAGTCTATCAAAGAGCAAAGATCCCTTCCCTCCCTTATATTTCTTTAACCTGGACAGCCTACAGCAGGCTTCTTATGGCATTTAAAAGATACCAGCAAAATTCCAAAATGTATTGGATGGATAAGCCATCCAACATCTGAATCTTCTGCTAGGGAAACATTCTCAGTATTAAAGTACCAATTGCTCTGAAATGTTGGATAGACCATGTTACTAACGTCTGTAAAGACACTCCTGAGTCAGGAATTTCTGAGCTCTGTTATGTGAAATTATTACCAGGCAGATAGAGAAAAAGTTCTAAGGACATGCTGAAAACCTACTTGATAAAGGATAACATCTTCACTCACTCAGTCCATGGGCAGTCACCATTTAAGCTGAAGAAGGAGCATTTGGGATGATGTTAGAATCAGAAGTCCTAGCACTGAGATTGCAGAAAGAGAGCACCTCTGAAACATAACCTATCCACCTTAGTAGCCACCCTTTTTTCCCCAACTCGTTGGGAGAATCAGCTGTTCTGACACTGGCCTCTTCAATATCACAGAAACAGAAATCCTGAGTGCCAACATGTTATCTTTGTTTTCAAGTAACTGTCTAAGAAGAAGGATACTTCATAGAAACATAGAAACATAGAAAACCCACAGCACAATAGAGGCCCTTTAGCCCACAAAGTTGTGCCAAAAATGTCCCTACCTTAGAAATTCTTAGGCTTACCTATAGCCCTCTATTTTACTAAGCTCCATGTACCTATTTAAATGTCTCTTAGAAGACCCTATTGTATCTGCCTCCACCACCATTGCCAGCAGCCCATTCCATGCACTCACCACTCTCTGCGTAAAAAACTTACCCCTGACATCTCCTCTGTACCTACTCCCCAGCACCTTAAACCTATGTCCTCTTGTGGCTACCATTTCAGCCCTGGGATGAGGCCTCTGACTATCCACATGATTAATGCCTCTCATCATCTTATACACCTCTATCAGGTCACCACTCATCCTCCGTCGCTCCAAGGAGAAAAGGCCGAGTTCACTCAATCTATTCTCATAAGGCATGTTCCCCAATCCAGGCAACATCCTTGTAAATCTCCTCTGCAGCCTTTCTATGACTTCTACATCCTTCCTGTAGTGAGGCTACCAGAACTGAGCACTGTACTCCAAGTGGGGTCTGAACAGGGTCAGTGCCAATTGAAAGAGAAAAAGGTAAAAGGAAACCAACTATATAGAACTGTTTCAATAAATAAAGACAGCAATTCACAGGAACATTGAAAAGGAAACAAAGGCAAATTATTCACAACATTTGCGGAACTAACACTCTACTGTTGCCATCACAAGGAAGATTTAGGAAGTTAATTGTGTTGTCAGTGGGCTTGTCTAGTTAATACCTTTAACTTGCAAGCTGTCTTCAGGGACAGAGATTCAAAGTTAGGATCATAAGGTCAAAGAGCAATGTATCATTAATAGGTTCACGCTGACCTCTGTGCCCACCTGTGATGTACATAGAAACATAGAAAATAGGTGCAGGAGTAGGCTATTCGGCCCTTCGAGCCTGCACCACCATTCAGTATGATCATGGCTGATCATCCAACTCAGAACCCTGTACCAGCTTTCCCTCCATACCCCCGATCCCTTTAGCCACAAGGGCCATATCTAACTCCCTCTTAAATATAGCCAATGAACTGGCCTCAATTGCTTCCTGTGGCAGAGAATTCCACAGATTCACCACTCTCTGTGTGAAGAAGTTTTTTCCTAATCTTGGTCTTAAAAGGCTTCCCCTTTATCCTCAAATTGTGACCCCTCGTTCTGGACTTCCCCAACATCGGGAACAATCTTCCTGCATCTAGCTTGTCCCATCCCTTTAGGATTTTATACGTTTCAATAAGATCCCCCCTCAATCTTCTAAATTCCAATGTGTATAAGCCTAGTCGATCCAATCTTTCATCATATGAATGTCCTGCCATCCCAGGAATCAATCTGGTGAACCTTCTTTGTACTCCTTCTATGGTAAGGATGTCTTTCCTCAGATTAGGGGACCAAAACTGCACACAATACTCCAGGTGTGGTCTCACCAAGGCCTTGTACAACTGCAGTAGTACCTCCCTGCTCCTGTACTCGAATCCTCTTGTTGTATATTTATTTTCCAGGGCTCAAGAGGCTTATTGCTAACCTCAGCTTTCCAGCACAGCAGCATGACCTTTCCAAAAGGTCAATGTTGTTTGTGGCAAAGTTAAACTTCTAACCAGATTCTTCATGTAAACAAAAGCCATGCTTTATTTATTAATGTAAATTGCAGACAGTAATCCCCTGAAATTAAAAGGACAGTTTTCAAACAAACAACACTGTGTATAGGGCACTAGCTATTCAAGAAATATGGTTTGCAAAATAATATGACCATGAGATGTTTTCACCTGCACCAGCTTAAGATAAAACAATGGGGGCCTGTTAATTGGCTTACATCAAACCAGGCAACTACAGCAAAGTTATTTGCATCATTGTGATAGAGATGAAGGAAATTTCCAGACTAGACTTATTTTGTCAATTAGCACATCAGACTTTCTCTTTGGTTTAGTCCCTTCCTACCTACTTCTGGAACACTTCACATGTTCAAAATCTCCTCAACAACTTTCAATTCCCTGGCCCTGTCTGCCTTATTTTCATTATGGATGTCCAGTTCCTTTATACTTCTGTACCCCAGCAAGAAGGCCTCCTCTTCTTTATCAACAAAAGAACCAACCAGTTCCCCTCTACTACCATCCTCCTTCATCTGGTAGAACTGGTCCTCATACTCAACAATTTCTCCATCAGCTCCTCCCACTTTCTCCATGGACATGGTAGCCATGGGCATCCGCATGGGTCCTTACTATACCTACCTTTTTGTTGGCTACATGGAACAGTACATGTTCCAAGCCTTCTCTGGTAATGGTCCCCAACTGATCCTCTGCTACATTGATGACTGCATTAGTGCTGCTTCATGCACCCATGCTGAGCTGCTCAATTTCACAAAATTTTCCTCCAAATTCCACCCTGCTCTTAAATTTACTTGCTCTTAAGTTTACTTGCTCCATTTCTGACACCATTCTCCCCTTTAGAACCATAGAACCATAGAAACTACAGCACAGAAACAGGCCCTTTGGCCCTTCTTGCCTGTGCCGAACCATTTTCTGCCTAGTCCCACTGACCTGCACACGGACCATATCCCTCCATACACCTCCCATCCATGTATCTGTCCAATTTATTCTTAAATGTTAAAAAAGAACCCGCATTTACCACCTCGTCTGACAGCTCATTCCATACTCCCACCACTCTCTGTGTGAAGAAGCCCCCCTAATGTTCCCTTTAAACTTTTCCCCCCTCATCCTTAACCCATGTCCTCTGGTTTTTTTCTCCCCTTGCCTCAGTGGAAAAAGCCTGCTTGCATTCACTCTATCTATACCCATCATAATTTTATATACCTCTATCAAATCTCCCCTCATTCTTCTACGCTCCAGGGAATAAAGTCCTAACCTATTCAACCTTTCTCTGTAACTGAGTTTCTCAAGTCCCGGCAGCATCCTTGTAAACCTTCTCTGCACTCTTTCAACCTTATTTATATCCTTCCTGTAATTTGGTGACCAAAACTGAACACAATACTCCAGATTCGGCCTCACCAATGCCTTATACAACCTCATCATAACATTCCAGCTCTTATACTCAATACTTCGATTAATAAAGCCCAATGTACCAAAAGCTCTCTTTACGACCCTATCTACCTGTGACGACACTTTTAGGGGATTTTATATCTGTATTCCCAGATCCCTCTGTTCCACTGCACTCCTCAGTGCCTTACCATTAACCCTGTAGGTTCTACGTTGGTTTGTCCTTCCAACGTGCAATACCTCACACTTGTCAGTATTAAACTCCATTTGCCATTTTTCAGCTCATTTTTCCAGCTGGTCCAAGTCCCTCTGCAGGCTCTGAAAACCTTCCTCACTGTCTACTACACCTCCAATCTTTGTATCATCAGCAAACTTGCTGATCCAATTTACCACATTATCATCCAGATCATTGATATAGATGACAAATAACAATGGACCCAGCACTGATCCCTGTGGCACACCACTAGTCACAGGCCTCCACTCAGAGAAGCAATTTTCTACCACCACTCTCTGGCTTCTTCCATCGAGCCAATGTCCAATCTAATTTACCACCTCTCCATGTATACCTAGCCACTGAATTTTCCTAACTAACCTCCCATGCGGGACCTTGTCAAAGGCCTTACTGAAGTCCATGTAGACAATATCCACTGCCTTCCCTTCATCCACTTTCCTGGTAACCTCCTCGAAAAACTCCAATAGATTGGTCAAACATGACCTACCACGCACAAAGCCATGTTGACTCTCCCTAATAAGCCCCTGTCTATCCAAATGCTTGTAGATTCTGTCCCTTAGTACTCCCTCCAATAACTTACCTACTACTGACGTTAAACTCACCGGCCTATAATTTCCCGGATTACTTTTCAATCCTTTTTTAAACAACGAAACAACATGAGCCACTCTCCAATCCTCTGGCACTTCACCCATAGACAGCGACATTTTAAATATTTCTGCCAGGGCCCCCGCAATTTCAACACTAGTCTCCTTCAAGGTCCGAGGGAACACCCTGTCAGGTCCCGGGGATTTATCCACTTTAATTTTCCTCAAGACAGCAAGCACCTCCTCCTTTTCAATCTGTACAGTTGCCATGGTCTCACTACTTGATTCCCTCAATTCCATAGATTTCATGCCAGCTTCCTTAGTAAATACAGACGCAAAAATCCTATTTAAGATCTCCCCCATTTCCTTTGGTTCTGCACAAAGCCGACCACTCTGATCTTCAAGAGGACCAATTTTATCCCTTACAATCCTTTTGCTCTTAATATACTTGTAAAAGCTCTTTGGATTATCCTTCACTTTGACTGCCAAGGCAACCTCATGTCTTCTTTTTGCCCTCCTGATTTCTTTCTTAAGTATTTTCTTGCACTTCTTATACTCCTCAAGCACCTGATTTACCCCCTGTTTCCTATACATTTCATACAACTCCCTCTTCTTCTTTATCAGAGTTGCAATATCCCTTGAGAACCAAGGTTCCTTATTCCTATTCAATTTGCCTTTAATCCTGACAGGAACATACAAACTCTGCACTCTCAAAATTTCCCCTTTGAAGGCTTCCTACCTACCAATCACATCTTTGCCAGAGAACAACCTGTCCCAATCCACATTTTTTAAATCCTTTCTCATTTCTTCAAATTTGGCCTTCTTCCAGTTCAGAACCTCAACCCTAGGACCAGATCTATCCTTGTCTGTGATCAAATTGAAACTAATGGCGTTATGATCACTGGAACCAAAGTGCTCCCCTACACAGATCTTATTGATCTCTCTGTTTCTATCTCAGTAGGTAAACTGCCTGCCAACATCTTTTATAACTTATGGTTAACTTGACTATACCTCTTCCTACCCTGTCTCCTGTAAAAATGCAATTCCCTTTTTTTAGTTTCTTCTACTCCACCATATCTGCTCACAGGATGAGGCTTTCATTTCCAGGACATCAGGGATGTCCTCTGCCTTTAAAGAACAGAGCTTCCCATTCTCCTGCATTTTGTGTGTGTTACATTGAAGATGATCACAGGTATGAACAATCAATAGTTGGAATACTTGTGTATTCACAGCGTTAATTTTGGGTGTCTGGGATCTCTGTCCCCTGAAGCTGTATGAATTACTTTGAGTCAGGAAAGGTGTCAGAGTAACATTATACACAAATAATGTCAACTAGTGGCAAAACAGTATAAATGTTAAAAAGCATTGGGGATTGTTAAGAATGATTAGGAGAATAACAGAAAGATGGGTTTACAGAAACAAGAACTGAAATTCACTCTTCAACCTTCAGTTTCTGTGATGGACGACTCCTTTGTCTGCAATTCAATGATATTTTCTTCTAGTTTGTAAGAACTGTAGCTGTGTTTGAAAATCCTTAGTAGCTTATAAGCCTTTTCAAATTTAGAAATCTGTCATGGTGCACTCACAAAGGACTGGACCCAGATGCAGAGGAATGGCAGGATTCCCAGGAATAAATGAAAACAACTGGAAAAACATCGGAATCTGAGCCACAGAGGAGAGACTGAGCAACACCATGAGAACTCAGCCTTTTTGACAGAAGGACCCACTAAGGCACCAGCTGAAAGACTTATTTAAATAATCATAGACTGTGGGAAACATGTGCCAGCCACAATTAAACTGAAAACACAAGGGCTTAACAACTCTATTTAAGATAACGATTAATGGATACAAATGCTCAAAAACCCGAGAAGCTCAATGCCCTGTGCAAGCTATAGGGATCGTGACAAGACCGTTGATAAATCAGGAATCTTTTTTAATATGTTTTACAAACTATTTGTCTGAATTTACATATGTCATTAAAAACAAAATAAACTGTTTAAACTGCTTTGTTAGTTGGAATTATCTCCATGGTAAGGAGAGAAGAAAGTCAGTACCTCCAGTTGAACTCAGTCTTTTTGTGTGTATTCCCCCTAGATGTCAGTCTGTGGTTTTGTATTGCCATGTGCCTCTGTTCCCGCTCCCGCTCTACTCCGGCCCCTGTATTACTGAGTACTCCATCCCTCATCCGTGTATTACCTGTTTTGCTGCCACCTGTGTCTCATTGTGCTCCACCTATCGTCTGCCTCTCTGTTAATTGCTCAGTGTATTTCAGTCCTGTGTTTTTACCTGTTTGTTACCAGATTGTGCCAATGAATTTTCCTGAGCCTTTCCAGCATTCGTATCTGTACTCTGTCCCTCTGAATATTGACTCTGCCTGTTTCCTGATCCTGGTATTTAGAATTCTCTGGATGTTTTGATCTCTGCCTGAACTTTGATGCCAACTTTGTTCACACCTTGGGATTTGTTACTCAATTAATATCACTGTATGCACAGTACTGGGTCTGCGATTGGATCCCTGCTCCAGCGTCCTGACAGGATATCCACCACAAAATAGTGAATATTGGCAGCTAGACCTCAGCGAAGAGACTAGGCAGGGAAGTAACCAGTCTTTGAAGCATAGATTGATACTGTATAACCTCCCTGTTGTTGAGGGTTACCTATGAAACTATATATTAGATGGGGTTTAAAATCTCCTTTTGAGATTAGGGATTTATGGACAATGAACTCAATACCATCACACACCCTGCTAGTCCCAGTTTCCTTTGTTAGCCACATATCCCTCCAGACCCATCCCTCAGTGTACCTATCCATGTACTTTCTAAATGATATTATTGTACCTGATTCAATCACTTCTTGTGGCAGCTCATTCTATATACTCACCTCCTGCTGCATGAAGAAAATTCCTTGCAGGTCCTGATTAATTTCTTTCCCTCTCTAGCCTAATTCCCTTTCTCCCTAATTCTATGCCTTCAAGTTTTGGACCTCCCTACCTTAGGGTCAAAGACTGTTACCATCCACTTTATCTATGTCAATGATAATTAAAAACATTTCTATCAGTTGCCCCTCATCCTCCTATGTTCCAAAGAGTAAAGACCTAGCCAAGCCCCTGAGGCACACCACTGGTGACCGACCTCCATGCAGAATATGACCCGTCTACAACCACTCTTTGTTTTCTGTGAGCAAGCCAGTTCTGGATCCACAAAGCAAGGTCCCCTTGGATCCCATGCCTTCTTACTTTCTCAATAAGCCTTGAGTGGGGTACCATATCAAATGCCTTGCTGAAATCCATATACACTACACCTACTGCTCTAATTTCATCAATGTGTCAATTCAATCACCTTTGACAAAGCCATGCTGACTATTCCTAATCATATTATACCTCTCCAGATGTTCATAAATCCTGCCTCTCAGGATCTTCTCCATCAACTTACCAACCACTGAAGTAAGACTCACAGGTCTATAATTTCCTGGGCTGTCTCTACTCCCTTTCTTGAATAAGGGAACAACATCTGCAATCCTCTGGATCCTTTGCTATCCCCATTGATGATGCAAAGATCATTAGAAGAGGCTCAGAAAACTCCCCCCTCACCTCCCGCACTACCCTGGGATATAACTCATCCAGACCCAGTGACTTATCCAACTTGATGCTTTCCAAAAGCTCCAGTACATCCTCTTTCTTAATGTCTATATGCTCAAGCTTTTCTCTCCACTGTAAATAGCCCTTACAATCACCAAAATCCTTTTCCGTAGTGAATGCTGAAGCAAAGTATTTATTAATTACCTCCGCTACCTCCGCTACCTCCACTGGTTCCATACACACTTTTCCACTGTCACACATGATTGGTCCTATTCTGTCATGTCTTATCAACTTCCTCTTCATATACATATAGAATGCCTTGGGATTTTCGTTAATCCTGCTCGCCAAGGCCTTCTCATGGCCCCCATCTGGCTCTCCTAACTTCATTCTTAAGTTCCTTCCTGCTAGCCTTATAATCTTCCAGATCTCTATGATTACTTAGTTTTTTGAACCTTTCATAAGGTTTTCTTTTCTTCTTGACTAGATTTTCAACACACTCCGTGCTCCATGGTTCCTGTACCCTACCATCCTTTCCCTGTCTCACTGGGACATACCTATGCAGAACACCACGCAAATATCCCCTGAACATTTGCCACAATTCTGCCGTACATTTCCCTGAGAACATCTGCTCCCAATTTATGCTTTCAAGTTCCAGCCTGATAGCTTCATATTTCCCCTTACTCCAATTAAACGTTTTCCTGACTTGTCTGCTCCTATCCCTCGCCAATGCTGTGGTAAAGAAGATAGAATTGTGATCACTATCTCCAAAATGCTATCCCACTGAGAGACCTGACAGCTGACCAGGTTCATTTCCCAATACCAGACTAAGTACAGCCTCTCCTCTTATTGGCTTATCTACATATTGTGTCAGAAAACCTTCCTGGACACACCTAACAAACTCTAACCCATCTGTACCCCTTGCCATAGGGAGATGCCAATCAATATTGGGGAAATTAAAATATCCCATCCTGACAACCCTGTTATTATTGCACCATTCCAGAATCTGTCTCCCTATCTGCTCTTCGATCTCCCTGTTACTATTAGGTGGTCTTTAAGAAAGCACCTAGTAGTGTTATTGACCCCTTCCTGTTTCTAACTTCCCTTGACACATTTCACAAATTCCACCTCATCCAGTCTTTAACAATTAGGGTGGTGCTGTCAGTACTGGGGAAATTAAAATCTCTCACTAATACAATTCTATTATCTTATAAGTATGATGAATTTGCCTACACAGCTGCTGTTCCAGTTCAGCTGCCTGTTGGAGGGGTGTGTATAATGCAGCCCATTCTTGTTTCTAATTCCTACCCATATAGCCTCACTGGATGATCTGAATAGACAACACATCCTCCTCACTTACCTGTACCTCTTCTACCAGTTATATTTCTGTTATGACTCAGAGCCAATCCACACCCTGTGTTCACCTGCCCTACCTCTTGCAAACCTCTTGCACTGGAGTAAGTGCAGTTTAACTGAATGGCTAATTCTGTGTAAAATGCTGGATACACTCAATGTGCTAAACAGCAAATTTAGAAGGAGGGAAATAGAGATAATATTTCAGATCAATAACAAAAATGTCAGACGATCTAGCACATTGTCGGGAGATGAAGTTAAGGAGGGTTCGTGAAGAGTGGGTCGGTCAACAACAGGAATGTCTGTGATAATGGTGAAAGCAACTAGATGATAAAAGGAAAAATGGTGTTTAGCTGAAAAGTAATACGGTAAGAAAGAAAATATATTTTCAAGCTTTGTTTATGTCCCTTCACACCTAATCAGTAGCTTAACGTTCTCAGGTGTTAGCAATAAAAGCAAATCTTTATGGAACCATGCCTGACAGCTTCAGAATATCTCAGACAGTCTCATTGAAAATAAATTTTCCTCAGCTGAACAGTAACTTCTGTCAGTCAATATCTGCTGTGCATAAATTACTGCATATATCTTAGATTTTGCTGATAAATTCTTATCATAGATTGTGATTACTAAATAATTTCATTCAATAATCAAAAAGGAATTGACACACTTTGCTTTAGGAAATAAACTATTTCTGGTTGGATTCTATATTGTAAGCATGTAGCCTAGTGGCAAAATAACACTGTGTTTTGCTTGTGAATCATTGCCAATGAAACCAAATTTTGAAAACAGAACACAGAGTGGTTTTGCTGCCATGTCATGTTTAACCAATCTCGCCGATTAAAACGTCAAGGAAGGTTGAAACATCAAGTTAAGTGCAGAAGACGAGAGAGTGTTCATCGCTATCAACCAGCCTCTTGATCACTGCTGCTGGAGAAAGGTGTCTGAGTGTAATGGTCCCTTGCTCACTGCTCCTGAGGGAAGGCCCTTGTAATTGAATGGTCTTTCTCTACCTTGAAGCTATTGGAGGATGTTACCAAAGCTCTGGATTTGCCATTTTTGGATTGGACTGTAGTTCAGTTCGACTCTTTCAGTTTTATGTTTTTATATTCTCTGCTTTTGCCTAAACTTTCTTCTTGAAGATTGTGTGTTTTGCTTGCTTTTTCCTTGTTGGGGGAGGTCAGTTGGGGTCTGATGTTTTTGGTTGATTTGTTTTTTGCTTGTGGTGGGGGAGTTGATATTCTTGTTGCTGTTTGCACGATATTTTTTGCATGCTGGGGGAGAATTTTGGTGTTCTTGATGACATTTGCGTGATTAGTTTCTTTTTGCACGTGGGGTGGGGTTGATGCTTTTCTTCAAACAGCTTCCATGGTTTTCTTTGTTTCATGGCTGACTGGAAAAGACTAATCTCAGAGTTGTGTACTGCATACTTTAATAATGCTTGAACTGATGCAACCTAAGAGAAATGCCTTTTTTCTAAATAAATTTCAATTTAATTTCTAATTTAGTTGTGAGTTATTTGTAATGATTACAAAAAAATTCCCTCTCTATTGTGGGCTATCAGTATACTAGACAACTCCAATTTGTTTCCTTATGTGTCATGCTGTAGGAACTTTCCTTCTATGGTTGAAGGGTTTTCTTTGTGCATCAGTCATTAGGGAAGATTGTTGAGGTTCCAGGGGATCTGCTAGCAATCAGCAGATCCCCTGGAACGGGAATTATGGACATACACTCAGTGGACATTTTATTAGGTACATCTTCGAACCCACTGCGATCTGCTGCTGCTGCTGAGGTCTGTAGCCCATCCACTTCAAGGTTCAATATGTTGTGCATTCAGAGATTATCTTCTGCACACCATTGTTATAATGCTTGATTACTTGAACTTACTTGAACTTCCGATCAGCTTGAACCAGTCTGGCAAATCTCTCCCAGCCTCTCTCATTAACAAGGCATTTTCATCCACAGAACTGCTGTGCACTAGATGTTTTAGTTTTCTCTGTTTCTTGCACCATTCTCTGGAAACTCTAGAAACTGTTGTGCATGAAAATCCCAGGAGGACAGCAGTTTCTGAGATACTCAAACCACCTTGTCGGGCTCCAAAAATCATTCCACAGTCAGTCACTTCGATCAGTGGTTCTCAATGATGGGCTATATAATGCCCTGGGGAGCCATGCAGGTCTCTTATAGGGACCACAATAAAAAAAAACAAGAAACTGGGAGCCTCAGGAGTTTCTAAATGATTCACAATGTTTACTGTGTTACTAAAATGTTACTAAAATATACAAATAAACAAGAAATTAATATATGTCATTTAATTGGAACCCTGAATGATATGAATGGGAAAATATTATGCAAATGAGGCAGCAAAATAGATTAGACTGTATGTGTGTGTGGGGGGAGTGTGACACCTCAGTCGTTATCTCTGTTCCTGCTTGAACTCACACAAATCATCATTCACATCCTCACTTGTTTATTTCAGTCACAAACATCTCACTAAATACCCAAAGTAACAATATAAAGCACTTTTTCATTGCTGGTTGGAAGAATATTATATATATTATAAATGAAGTATCCTATTCAGAGCTTTGACATAATTTGTTTTTGAAATATGCCTATTACATTATACTTAACATTTAATATTACTTGTAACCTGTTAAAACATAAATGTTGACTTTATACTAGAATAATTAGTACAGTTGACAAAAAATACTTCAACAACTGGCGGAGACTATGTAGGGTGGTGGGGTGAGGGGGAGCACGGTTGCAAAGGAAAGTCACAAGTGGGCCATAAGCAGAAAAAGGTTAAGAACCATTGACTTCTATCATATTTATTCCTTATTCTGATGCTTGGTCAAAATAACAACTGAACCACTTGACCAGGTCTGCATTCTTTTATGCATTGAGTTGCTGCTACCGAATCGGCTGATTCGAATTTGCATTCATGAGCAGGTACAGAGGTGTACCTAATAAAGTGGCCACTGAGTGAATAAGGATCCCTAACATGTCTGAGACTTACTAAGTGACAGTTGTATCAACACCTTGTCTACATTAGTATTTAGTTGCAGAACCCGTGGTGACATGGGAAATCCTATTGATTTAAAAGGGATTTCCTAGCCTGAGAATGGGGAAGGCAAATAATTTGTTTTAGATTTCTTTATTTCATGATTATAAATGACTTGTAAGCAATTTGTGTGTCCAATGATTTAAATAAGTTTTCTATTTTAAATTGTTCACATCATTAATTTAAATGTCTGAATGTTTTAGTTGTTCAAAGCTGATGAAAGTGAAGAATGGAGCTTCTGCACTATGCTGTCTCTCACCACAAAGGCCCCGTTATGCCCCGAGGATCCAGAGGCCTGGAGCAATTCCACCAATATATCACTACCGTAAATAATCATAGGCACAGCGTAACTGATAATTCCATCCAAAAAGATGTCTCCCTCTGCCCTCCTCCCCATTGTTTCCCTCGTTATCTATGTTTTGATGAATCCACAAAAGGGAGCTCCAAGGAATTACAAAACAGTTAACAGCATAAAAAACTGAGAGTGCAAACACAGCACTCAACAAACATATAAATCTTTAGGCATTGTGGGAAATAAGTATTCAAGATGTTGGAAATATATTTTCAAGGTGTTTAATAAATCTGAAAAATCAAAAATGTAATTATTTGAAATGATATAAGTATAATAATATGGATTTTAGGAAGGTGTTTGACAAGGTCCCTCACAAAGACGTGGAGGTTTTTGTAAATAAAACAGCAGAGGCGTTTTAAGTTTAAGGGAAACTGGAATAATTCACTTTATTGTCAACAAAGTGCGGCAAACAAAACCTCAAGTCATTACATCATCACATCATTATGTCATCAGTTCAGATCAGCCTCAACTCAATGTTGGTCCTTGTGAATTATCTATATGTTTCCATCCTTAACATGACGCTACACAGGCTACTCCAGAATTCACCAAAGCCAGCGCTGTGAGCCTTCCAGAGCTCAGTTGAGCAGCCCGGCTGGGGTCCCATGTTCCATCGGTGGTGTAACAGCAGGTGCCTCTGGCTCGTCCAGAGGTGCGTTAACACGCCCATGGTCATGTCGTTGCTGGCAGCTCCATGGTAGCGGAATCGTCCCAATCTTGGAGGACCAATTTAAGGTAATCCACTGATATACATTCAGGTTTACCCCTTCTATTTGTGATAGAAGTCTTTTCTCCCCATTCCAAAACATAGAACGGGCCATCATAAGGGGGCCTAAGGGGATGTTGGTGTGCATTATGGTAAATGAAAATGAACGAGGTGAACTGTCGGTCAAGAGGAACCCAAGAGTGCTGTAGGCCATGATGGGAGGTAAGAATAGGTGCAAAAGGACTGAATTTACTGAGGAAGGCAGAACGTTGCTGAGAGGCCGACCAGGCAATCGTGGTGTCAGGAATAAAATCATTTGTCTCTCGTAATGGCTGCCCATATACCAACTCAGCCGCAGAGGAAGGCAGGCCCTCTTGGAAGCCATTCTGAGTCCCAGTAGGACCTATGGGAGATGATCTTGCCAAGATGCATCAGAGGAGCCTTCGGTGAGCCTTTAAGGAGCGGTGAAATTGCTCACACAGACCATTGGACTGCCAGTGATACACAGAGTTGTGATGTAGCCTAACGCCGAGGTTTTGGGCCATCACAGCCCAGAGCTCTGATGTGAATTGAAAAATGCATTCAGAGGAGACACTGGAAGGAAGTATTCCAAACTTTCTCAGTACTTTTTAAGGTAAATTTTAGCCTAACCCTTTGACCGCCCTATTCGATATTGTTTGAGGAAAAGATATTATTTTGGAGACATCTGATTTGCACATTTTGGCATTTACTTCTCTTACAGCTAGGAGGGCGATCTTGTTTAAATAGAAGGATGTCGTTCCACCTACTCACGCTCAATGGTTACATGATGTTATGTCGTGCTTAAATTCAGAGAAGATTTGTTGTTCAATTTCTGAATCAAGCCAAAACTTTCAAACATTGTGGAGTCCATTTCTGAACTATTTTCAAAGCCTTTGACTTACTGTTAAAGTACAGATGGTGGCTAATAACATATTTCACTTTATGATAAGGATTTATTTTCCTTTTTCCTTTCTTTACCAAACAGCTTTGATCTTGGTAGTGGGTTTAGATATTTTTCTGTAAAATAAAATTATTACATTTCAATATTACGATTTAATTTAATTTACATGAATATAGGGTAATGTGATTGCAAGTGTGATTCTAATATAATGTATTTGGTATTATTTTATCTTTTTTTGATTTATAATATATATCTTCTTGAACTCTGTATTCTTTTATGTAGAAATTAATAAAAATATTGAAAGAGAGGAAATATCAGATGGAGTGCCAAACCAAGCAACCCGTTTGCTGATGAACACCCGAGCCACGTCT